>NC_142537.1:1318333-1977500 GCF_056151865.1 Erythranthe guttata | reverse complement strand
ACGTTTCATAAAGTTATAAATATGAAATCAAATACCGCATCGAAGGTTGGTATATGTCTAAGGTGGACATTGCAAAAGGAAATTGTGAGAAAAGTTTAAAATTGTTCATTTCTGAGAATTCGAGTATCTATAAATCGGATTTAATCAGACCAAGTCAAAAGTTGTAACGTTACAAATAAACTAATTTCAACTTTTTTTAAAATAATTATAAAAATAATCAACATAAGTTGTTATAAATTATAAAAGTGTTTTCAAACAAAATATTGGCTCTAAATTGCTTTTTAAACAACCAAACAAATAAACAAGTTTACATAGCTTCTTGCTCGAATGGAGACGTTCTCGAGCATGGGAAAGATTATTGTAGGACGTGTCTACGACTGGATTAGGGCCCCTTCCGGGGGCCGCCATGGGGCCGACGGATTTGGGACCACTCGATGACTCCCAAGCACTCTTTTATTCTTTGGTTAGCTGCCCTTGATCGGCTGCAAACCCTAGAAAATGTGGCAAAATTCGAGGCTGTGGAGAAGACTTGTGAGATGTGCGGAGCGGGGAACGAAGACCGTGAGCATTTATTTTTTCGGTGCAGCGTTTCGAGAGACGTATGGGACCGCATTCGTGTATGGTTGGGGATATCACAAAGACCAACAACGCTAAGGGCTGCATTGAAGTGGCTCGTGAAGGATGTCAAGGGCAAATCTTACCGAAGCAAGACGAGGAGATGTGCTTTGGCGAGTGTTGTTTATCACATTTGGGCAGCTAGGAACAAAAGGAAGTTTGACATGACGGAAATGACGGCAACCGCTATTACTCGGAGGATCCAAACCCACGTTTACTCAGCTATGTTTATGCAGTACCCGGAACTGACAACCAGCAGCGGAGGCCGATTTATGATCGGCCAAATCGACGCCAACTAGGGCTAGGGTGTTTAACCTCAACCGTAACCTTTACCGTTTATGATTTTGATGTTTTTTATGTTATTTTATGCTTTTCGATGGCTTGTAGCCACTAGTGACTCAATTCCCTCGGGTATGCATGGTGTAATTGTCTACGACCTTTTTTTTGATTTATACTATTTACATCTTCAATCAAAAAAAAAAGTTTACATTGAATACAATTAAGACTAGAAATGGGCAGGGGCCGCGCGAACGCAGGCCCCCGCGGGAACAAATAATAACGGAGGAACGACCACTTGGATCGACCTTAGTCACGCGCCCCTCCTATATGTGCAATGGAGGTCACGTGCCTAGGCCATGGCCCTTCTTGTTCAGCCATAGACCCCGTCCAGGTAAGTGAGTAATACAATGTACCTTCGCCTCTTTAAATAGTGAAATCACCGTTCTTTACATCACTCTTCTACCGATGTGGGATTAGTTTAATGCTGCAATTTCACTTCTTTCTGTTATGTTATATTCTTGTTCAAATATGGGGAGTTCAACTGTATGTTTTTAAGCATTGCCTACAGATTCGCCTGAACTCACCATTTCGATACTTCAATGCTAATATTTATAGCCACACCACAAAGAAATGGAATATTCCGATACAAAAATGTGTGGATGGGTCTAATTAGTATGTGCTCCATCACCCATCACATTTATGCATATCCTGCTACTCAATTTGGTCCCAAAAATCTACTAATAAATGCTTTTGGATAACATTAACTACTTACAAATAATTAGATTCCAGTACATGAAACTAAAGAGCTTTACATATTAACCATTAACTAATTAATAGTTAATTAATTGGTAGCTACAACAGTTGTTTAATTAAATGGTAGATACTATAGTTATTTAATTACATAATATAACAATACTCACATCATAGGAATTAAATATGCAACTATTGTTTCGTGTATTAATTTATCTCAAAAGTCTAACAGTTAATTAATAATTAAACTATGGTTTGGTGGGATGCGCCAGGCCCAAGCAGTAGTGCAACGCTAGGGCGACGCTCGAAGGCCCAGATAGCAAGCTATCTTGGTGGACCCTCCCCCTGAAAAAATTAATTTAATATCGTGTGGGCCAATGGCCCACATATCAGATATTAAACTGATAAGAACAGATACTACACTTGATCTTAGCCAAAAGGCCGAGAAAGGTATGCTTAATATCACAATAAAACCTTTTCTTTATAGTAAACCTTCTATTAAGCATATCCATTTATTTCCGATGTGGGATACTATCAAGAACTTCAATTTGCATTTAAAGCTAAAATTAACTTGCATAGTTGCTACCAAACTGAAACAAGAATAGCAGATCTCTTGCAACGTTTTATGGGTACAAAACCCCAACAAGAAATCCTTCATAAATTCACCAAATTTTGTGACAACAAACACTAGCTAATGTCTTTTCAAGAGATATGTAGTTGTAGTAATATAGGGATACAAACAATCCAATCCTGCTTTTGGATTGTCACACAAGCCCATATATCTCTTGTCCTTTTTTGTATCCTTTTCCTAACTCATTTGAACAATGTACATGTTAGTAATGGCAGATTCAATGATTAATGATGGGATAAAGTCTGTCTTGTTTTCCTTTGTCCCCACTTCTTCTTACAATCTCTGGTACCATGTTTAATTCTTTGTCTCAGGTTCCTTCATATATATATACACATATATATATGTATATACAGTACTACTAGACTCATAACTTATTTTCTTGTAGTATTTAGTTTCCATGGATTTGGGACTTAGTCTACGAGCTTTGCAGCCCGATTCTTGTCACGGTAACTATTATCGAACACTATCGAACTTCGTTACATTTTTTAAAGATTCTTGCGAGCATGTCGGTTTTTTTTTTTTTTTGATTGTAGAGAATTATGAGGTCCTGGTGGATTGGAATCAACTTCATCCGCAGATGAAAGCGAGTAGTTATTTACGAGATGAAGAATCGGAGGGGGTTCAAAGCAAGCAGAAATGGAGTTATGTGAAAGTGAATATGGATGGTGTTATTGTTGGTAGAAAGATTTGCATTCTTGATGATATGGATTATTTCAGCCTTGCACTTCAATTGGAAGACATGTTTGGTATGTATATACATTTATGGGATTTTATTTTTTTAATTTTTTTTAATTTTTGAAGGTTTAATAATAATAAATGGGATTATTGTACTAATTGAATAGGGAAGCAGTCAATATCTGGACTGAGGCTGTTTGAAGCTGAGTCAGCATTCTCATTGTATTATAAGGACAAAGATGAGCTGTGGAGGGCTGTTGGGGATGTTCCATGGAAGTAAGTTGTACAAATTCTTGAAATTATATTACAATTATTTTTCGACTTAAAATCGATTTATTTCGATAAAAAATATTGCATAAATTTTGAATGAACAGGGAGTTTGTGGATCGAGTAAAGAGGATGAGAATTGCGTGCAAGGACGAAGACCAGCGCGTGCCCTCTTCGTCTGCATTTTTCTAATTTTTCCGTGACTTCGATTTAACGAGAGATTTGTTATCTAATCTTAAATTGTTCTTATGTAATGAATTTTTTTTTTTTTTATTTTTTTTTTGTGTTTTTGGCTGAAGATAGTCTTGTGTGGATTTAGATCCTTGATCTATGTGGCTAATTATCTGTTTCTTTTGGTAATATAAAGCTTTTATCACCACATTCAAGTGCTATTATCTCTCTTTTTCATTGTGAACATGGTTCAATAATCCATTTAAATTAATAACCAATTATTGCAATGTACATAAATTTGTCAATTAGATGAAAAATTGAAACTGTGTCATACATTAATTCTTGAATGTTAGAGACTAATGTAGAAAAATAAGTAACAGTAGCCCAGATTTCTTTTTCTTTTTGTTTTTTTTAAAGCATTAAAAATAATTAGTGCAATGCACATTATAAAACAATACTTATATTTTTTTTGGCTAGTGATTTCTATAGAATTATGGGTATATTTTAATGGTTAGTTATACTTATACCTCAAGATAGAACCACTATAAATAAAATTAAACTTCATTTTATTCAAACTATGCCAAACAAAAAGTAAACTAATAATTCTACAAATCTAACAGAAAATAATTTAATGATCCAAGTGTCTGAAAATATAACACAAAAGTCTTTTAGATTTTCATATATGTCCAATAATGGCATAATGGTTGGTGGCAGAATTATTCCAAGTTCAAAATTTCTTTCAATCTTAGCCACCTCAAATTGCATGATTGGCGGCAGACCATAGTTTCAAAGAATATAGACAGACATGCGAAATAGGCCCGGAAATCGGAACAAAATTTCCGCCGATTCCGAGTCATTCCGAAATCAGAATGTAGTTCTGAATTCCGATTTTTTGGAACAGAAATTAGAACACATTTATAACTTCCGAAAAAAAAAATTGATTTTTTTCCGAAAAACTCATCTTCGATATGTTCCGCCCGATTGCCACCTCTAACGTGAACCCATTTGGGTGCCATTTACTTTTCTTTTTGTAAATAAAAAACCCAAAATCTCTATATTCCGACAAGAAATTTGATGCCAGAAGTCAAGCACTGGGACCAATTCATTTAAAACAAATTATACCCCAAAAAGATAAAAATAATTAAATGCATAAAAGTCATAAAAGAGCAGTAGTCATGCCAAGTCAACGCTCAAACTTTTCTGTTGGATTGGCAATTTCATCTTTATACATCTTTCACGTGTGCTCACTTATATGCAACTTAAATTAAAAATTTAAATTTGGAATGACTAATAATGGAATAATTGAAATATACTATAGTAATTATTAATTAATCAGGTAGACAGTGTGAGTTTATCCAGTACATCGAACACACCCCTCATCGAAGGCCTCCTCTCTGGACTTCTCTCCGTGCACGCAATCGCAATCTTCAAAACACCTACAATCTCTTCTTCTTTATCCGATTCTCGCAATAACTGCGGGTCCCACACATCGAAAATCGGTTTCTTCTCATCGATGCACGTCCCAATCCAACGGACGATATCCATCTCCGAGTTCCCCACTCGATCCAACGGTGATCTCCCACTTATAATCTCCAATAGTATCACTCCGTACGAATAAACATCCCACTTTTGCGACGGCTTTGCCCCTTTCGCCGCCTCTGGAGCTCGATAACACGAGACGGAATTAGAAGAAGAAGCCGGGGGAAAATCGGAATTTCCGAAACCGAACCCGCTATAGTAGCTAGACGCCCAAGGCCGAAATCGGAAATCTTCGGCTCCATTTTTTCTCCAAGCAAAATATTCGACGGCTTCAAATTGCCATGTACGTACTTTTTGGGACTATAGTCGTGCAAATAAACCAAACCTTTTGCCACTCCTTTCATTATCTTCAATCGAGCCGACCATAGAAGATTAAATTTTCCTAAGGAAACAAAAAATAATTAAAAAAAAAACCAAGAATAAAACGAAACATGGTACTAATAAATAAATAAATTTATCGAAACGCTCACCATGGATTGCATTAGACAGATTCCCGTTAGGGACAAAATCGTAAATAAGCAACTTCTCATCCAACGACCAATAATAAGCTCTAAGTGTTGCGATATTTCGATGCCTTATTTTGCCAATAGCTTCAACTTCCGTCCGAAACTCTTTAAACCTTTGCGAACCACCTTCGCCCAATCTTCTGACAGCTAAGGTGGGCCCACCCTCGAGCACAACCTTGTACACTATTCCAATCCCGCTCTTGCCCAGCACGAATGCAGACGCTTTCAAAAGCTCTTCTAAATCGAACGCCACTTGTTCGTCCAAAGGCACTAAACCGTATTGTTCTTCATTACTTTCGGATAAATCATCCGACTCGTATTCCTTCCGGAAGCACGAAAATTCCTTCTTATTACCACTCTTACCCCTCTTCTCAAAACCACCATACTTCTTCTTAAGACAAGAGCAACAGTACGAGAAAAGCAACCCGATAACACAAACACCAATCACATCACTCACGACTATGGCGGTTATGGAGGCTTTACTCAATCCACTACCACCATTTCCGACTTGTTCTCGATCGTAATTATTACCAGGTAAATTAGGAAACGGAGAAGGTGAATTTGCTTCTTCGGTACTATTAAAAGAACAAAGATTTTTCAGTGGAGGACCACAGAGATTAGGGTTACCTATAAAAGCCGTCGGCCCTCTATTCACTAGAGCACCGTTTTGCGGAATCGGACCGGTTAATTTGTTATAGGTAAGATCAACGTACACTTTTTCGGGGAGATTGCCAAGACTGGCTGGAATCGGACCGGTGAACGAATTATGCGACAAATCGAATGTTTCTCGTAAACTAGACAGATAGCCTAAGTCACTAGGAATTAAACCACCGAAACCATTGTAGGACAAATCGAGCTTTTCGAGGAAAACCAGGTTTTCCCCAAATCCATCAGGCAAATAGCCACTAAAATTATTTCGACTGAGATCAAGATTCCTCAACTTTTTGCAGTGGATTAACGACAAGGGCAAAGACCCATTAAGGAAATTATGTGCTACGTTTAATGTTTGAAGGTTTTTGAGATTACCGATTTCAAACGGTAAAGGCCCAGAAAAGGAATTACCGTAAAGAACCAAACTTTGGAGTCCACGCGCGGTGAAAAGCTCGGAGGGTAATTCGCCGGAAAAGTTATTGCTACTTAAATTGAAGTGTCTGAGTTCGGACAGAGATCCGAGGGTGGAGGAAGAAGAAAGAAGGCCGGAGAGTTTCTTGTTTGGGATGCTAATGGAGACGACTCTTTGTTGTTTGCATGTGATGCCGTTCCACGAACAAGGGGTTTCGTCGGAGTGGTTCCAGTTGTTCAGTGACCTGTCTGGGTCGTGTTTGATGAAATGCTTGAATGACAACAGAGCTACGCCTTCTTCATTCAGACAGCTCGCCGGGGTAGTGTTGTCGGAGATGTACAGAATTAAGATTAACAAGGGGAATGAAGCTAACATTTTCCGAGAAAAATCACCTGGCGAAGAAGAGATGTGACCGTTGGTAATTCAGAAAAAAAGATGAAAGGGAAAAAGATAGGTTCTTTTGAAATTACCTTTGTGCTGCAGAAACCTATGTGAAGCAATGCAGAGAGAGAGAGAGAGAGAGAGAGAGAGAGAGAGAGAGAGAAGTTATACAGAACTAACGATTACGCACAATGAGGGAGCGCTCTGCTCTTATTTAATTTAACAATGGAATGATGCTAAATAATTGCAAGCTAACGTTAACAAACAACTTTTTATTACTTAATTAATTAATAATTAATTAATTTACCCTAACTTTTTGTTAAGGGTAAATTACGAAAACCCCTAAACTAGGCTAAATAACAAAAAAACACCCGTACTTATCCGTAATAACCAAAATTCCTTCATGATTAACTGTTAATCGGGTTTTTTAACAGAAAATGTGTACCGTCGATTATACCTTCTATTAAATAGGTGAGTAATAAAAGAAAATATCTGAAATCGTGTAAAGTCTATTCCTTGAAATAAATAAAAAAATCTGTGAAAAGTCACAATGTAAGGGGTTGGTGTAAGACGGAAACACCTCAGGGGGTCTTTAGTAATTACGAATAGGTGGGGTGTTTTTTGTTATTTATCCCAAGTTGAGGGAGGGTCTCGTAATTTACCCTTTATTTAATTGGATTGGCCCAATTGTGATGTTAATGACACTTGATCAAAACGAACCCAATAATAAAAGCCCATCTTAAACTCTAATCCGGGTCCGAAGAAAAACCCGTCAAACTACAATACGACACCGTATAGCGCGCGCACGGAATCATTTACCCGCGAGGCTGCAGATGAAACAGAGACCCAATTTTCCAGTCTAAAATGGACGCTACCGCACGAGCTATGGTGGAGGCGATCCACGCTAGCCCAGTTCAAGCCGTGATTTACCTCTCCGGCGGCGCCTCTCAGGTAACTCTAAAAGTTCTCAGCGCTTGATTTAGTTGTATAGAAACTGTTTGATGAAATGCCATAACCGAAAACTGGGCAGGCGCTTGGGTGGTTAATGTCCGTGCCGGGAGCTTCGAACACCGTCTTAGAAGCGGTGGTGCCTTACTCTAGAATGTCGATGCTCCAGTTACTGGGAAAGGTCGTAATCGATTTTACCTTTCTGTATCCGTTCCAGAAAGATTCAATTTTTATGATTTTTTTATTCGTGATGAAGTTTCTAAGTGAGACTCGATTGGATTTTGTATACTTATTGGGAATAGTTTGGTTTCGTCCGTGAATTTGTAGGTTCCGTCTCAATTCGCCAGCCGGCAAACTGCAGAGGACATGGCGTTGATGGCGTACAATAGAGCTCTAAAGCTTTCTCAGCCAGGTTTTTTTTTTTATAAATATAATTTCCTTTGTTTTGGCTGAAGTTGATATTAGTTTGCATGTTTTCCCGAGCTTTAGAAAATTTGCATGTTTTCTATTATTCGACTAGCTTGGGGAATAGAAATAATGTTCCAAAGTTATTACACTTTCTTCAAATTTTTTAGTTCTTATTTGTGTGATATCATTGATATTATCTATTGAATGTTCTGCAATGCTGTTAGTTGCAAATGATGTAGCATTTAACTGATGTGGAAAATGCTAGTTCGTATCGTGTATCTAAAGAACGATATCTTTGAAGATCTTGAATTGCTTAACTATAATGTTTTATGCTTACCTCTATATATATATATATATATATATATATATATATATATATATATATATATATATATATATATATATATATATATATATATATATATATATGAGGTTCCTTAAATAGCAGACATATTAGTTTGTGCACTTATTAGGATTCTTTTTTCTTCGTTTGTTTTATATTTTCCCTAAACAGTCATGTGTTGAATACAGGCTTCCCATCTCTTGGAGTGGGTTTCACTGGTTCTCTGGTCAGCGCACGTCCCAAACTTGGGGAGCACAGGTGATATTTTAGCTTGTGTGATTCAACATTTTCATGTTATTTATATCTTCATGTTTGAATAATTATCTGTGATACACTGCGAAAGTTTGTATTAGTGATAATATATGTTCTGTTCGTAGGACATGTTGTAGATAAGTGGATTACATTTTTTCATCTCCAGTTCTCGATTGGACCATTGCTATAACACAACATAATTGACTGAGGCCATTGTAAGATTTAGTATTTAAGGCTGTTGTTAGTACGAGGAATATAACTAATGGATTTTGAGGGTATTTTGGTGTTATATGAGACTTGGCTGTTGATTTCGGCTAATGAAATACATAAGCTAATTGTCGAATAGGTTAAATGCAGAACAATTATTGTAAATAGGTGATGGGTGAATGTTCTGGAATCCCTATTTGAATTTAACATTGAGAACTTATCATTAGAAGTAATAAGACAAATTCAAGTGGCATTTTCTCTATGATTGTAGTTCAAATTATACATCCAACAAGAAAAGTGATTTTGACCTTGAAATAGTATAACGTAGGAACCTTATAAAATTGTGGAGTTGCGGAGTGGAATTTATTCCTATGATGTTTTCAATTTTTCTTGATGCTATTTCCTTATATCATAGAGTGTGATTTATTCACATGATGTTCTCAGGTTTCATGTATCAACGAGGACATCTGACCATCTTTGGACATCTACTGTTACTTTGTCAAAGGTAGCACATAATTCTGCACATCTTTTAACACACTGATTGGATTTTTCTTTGTGAGATATTCAGTTTGCTATATATGTGCACGAATTATTTTAGGGTCTGCGAACTCGTGAACAAGAAGATGAAGTTTCTAGCCAGTTTGTACTGAAGGTACTGTAGTTATAGAAATATAATGGATTTTAACTATATAATCAATGTTGAAGTGTGGATATATGTAATTAGACGGATGCCTAATAGGTATCTTAGTGTCTGAAAATGATGTAGGCAATAGCATATGCTTGCAAGGTCCCAACAACTTTTGTTCCCGAGATAACTGATTCGGAAGTTCCAGATGAATTTAAATTGCATTTTGATGAAGATCAAGAATTGGAACAACTTATCAATGGTCAAATATGCTTTAAGGTTTACCCCTTCTTAAGTGGTACGGGTTAAGATATGCACATTCTTCTTTACGGTCTCATTGTTGTTCATTGTGAAGGGAATGTTGTGCAGATATACGAAAGGCAGAGAGGAAGATAATTCTCTCCGGCTCTTTTAATCCCTTGCATGATGGCCACCTAAAGCTCTTGGAAGTTGCATCTAGGTATATTCTTCTTTTCATCGGAACTTGAGATTTTAATGTGTCGAATTGGAATTCCTAGATGGAGCATGATGAAAAAGAAAAGATGAGCATTTATATGCACATTAGTGTATTAACCAGTGTTATGTGTTTAGTTGTGGAAATCGGATGGATTGGATCTGAATTATCATTTTCGAAAGAAAAAAAATCCGATTTTCTTCGGAAGTGAAAAAACTAATTCCAGTTCCTTTTAAAAAATATTATCGGCAAAATTGGGAATCGGAATCGGTGGAATTCCGAAAATTCCCAAATTTTAATAACCTAAAATATAAAATACATAATAATTTTGACATTATAACATATGACTGTAATTTTCTTGGAAAAATAAAATTGGAAATTTTGGAATTATGTTTGGAAATTGGAATCTCAAAAAACGAAAATCGGGATTCGGAAAAAAATTGTTTTTTTTTTTCAAAAATGAGAAATTTTCGGATCGAAATAGGTGGAAATCCGAAATTCGTTCCAATTTCTACCCCTAGTTCCATTAATATGTTACTTTTTCTATTGATTCTGAAACTATCTTGTGCAGCATTCTTGGAGAAGGATACCCATGCTTTGAGTTGTCAGCGGTGAATGCAGATAAACCTCCACTGACTGTGTCCCAAATCAAAGAACGTGTTAGTCAATTTGAAAATTTTGGTAAGGACAAACATATGATCTTCAAATTTGTATCTATCTCGTTTAAATGTAATTTTACTGTCCATATGCGTGTTTCCTGGTGATTGGAGTGTGTTCATGCACTTGCTGCTATCTTATATTCAAATGATACGTATACGGTCCTTTTCTTATTTAATAAATGTTATTGAATTCACCAGCCCTTGATTGGTGTACATCTAACTGAACTATTAATCGTCTCAGTCTTTAAAATGCAGGAAAGACGGTCGTAATTTCCAACCAGCCATATTTTTACAAGAAAGCCGAACTATTTCCTGGCAGTGCTTTTGTGATTGGAGTAGACACTGCAGCAAGGCTTATAAATGTAAGGGAATCAAATTAAGATTTATTTATTATTCCGATGAGTTCCTGCATTTATCGCAGCTTAGTCCAATTGCTGTTCCATCTCTTCGTTTTCTTGATCGCATCCTTATAATTTTTTTCTGCGATTTAGCCAATAAATAGCACACAAGGTATTCGTAAATAAAAGCTATCTTTGTTTTTCAACAGCCAAAGTATTACGGTGGGGACTATAATAGAATGCTGGAAACTCTCTCCTCTTGCAAAAGCACAGGATGTGTTTTCCTTGTTGGCGGTCGAAATGTTGATGGAGATTTTAAGGTTTGCGTCCTTGAACCTTAATTCTTTTATTTCGACCTTACCCTTCATTTTTTCTTATCGTAAAAAAAAAAAAAAAAAAAGAAAAAGAACGAACGTGACCATTGCACGATTTGTATAGGTTCTTGATGATTTCGATATTCCTGGGGAGCTGAGAGATATGTTTATCCCAATACCAGCAGATAAATTTCGTATGGACATTTCATCGACAGAAATCAGAAGTCGAGGAAATCTTTAACTCACGATGTTCATTCATATATATATAAATAGCAAATGCAGATATTTAATTTGTGGATTTTTTTTTTATTTAGTATTTTTTTTATCGTAAGGGTGAGAGTTCACACCCTTCATTAATCTCCAATTAAACTTTCTTGGTGTTTATTACCCACAAAAAAATATTTTATGGTTGTAATTGGATTAATACAGTTGTAATTGCAATGTGTGTGAAAAATGTATTAGGTGATGTTGATGATTAAATATAAAAAAAATAAAAATAATACAATTAAATTGTGTTTTGAAACTAATAATCTTTTTGGTCGTTAATTCTCTCTTGATTTCTTTGTTTTATTTAATATTATCACTATATTGAATTAGTTATCTAATTATGACGACAATATTATAACAAAAAATACTATTGATTTGTTATCACCATAAAATCATTTAAAAAAGGATAAATTACAAACACCCCATGAGGTATGGTCAAATTACAAAAACACCCCTCTTGTTTAGATAATTACAACCACCCCCTCAACTCCTCAAATTTAGTGGAATCTTCAAGATTATATGGAATATTATCACTTTTGTACCCGTTTATCCCATTCAAACTCTACATTATGAAGCAAGATGATCATAATATGTGATTTTTAGCTTGTATATATCAGTTTGTGGTGCATCGAAAACTGTATTTTTACTTGAGGGGTAAATGTAATTATCCAAACAAGAGAGGTTTTTTTGTAATTTGACCATACCTCAGGGGTGTTTGTAATTTACCCTTTAAAAATGATTAATCGGTCAATAGTAGAAAAATGGTTTTTTACCGCGAATTCTTTTGATACAGTAAAAAACCGTAACAAATTACTACTAGTGTTAAAACTTACATAATAGTATATATTAAAGAGAGAAGAATTAGTTTTATCACTTTTTCATCACCACCTATATGTTGTTGAGTTAGCCGCCACAGGTGGTACCACACGCGCCGCCGCCGCAAGCTGAGCCGCCGTATGTGTCAGTATGGGAGGTCGCCGAAGCTTTGTCTTCTGAGGCGCCACCGGCACAAGAAAACATGACGGAAACGATCAGAAAGAGGCTGAGCAAAGACGCCCACACAGCAAAAATCGCTCCGCCGGAGCCAAAGCCAAAGCCTGCGGCGGCGCCACCCTCCCAGCTGCTGCTATCTGCACCTACTTTCCATTGTCTCACCATCTAATTAAATTAATTAAGCACACAAATAATATTTTTTTTCTCTCTCCAGCGTACGGAACTTTCTCTAATTATATATGTAGATATATATTGACAATAACTTATCAGAGTGACGATATATATTGTGAAGAGTGAATTAATAATCATTAATTAATATAAAAGTAGAATTAAATTAAATTAATTAAAAGAGAGAAAGTCAAAAGAATCCAAGTTGCGTGGCTTTTATATGCTTTGTCAACGTCGTTCATGCTAATCCAGAATCTAGAGATTAGTTAGTTAGGCTGATTATCTGCCAATCAATCCACTTGTAAATTACATTATATACTCAACTAATTACCTACACTTAGCTCCTATAAGATTTGGTCTAATTATATATTAATAAAGGTAAACTACAACCACCCCTGAGATATGGTCAATTTACAAAAAACCCACTCTTGTTTGGATAATTACATCCACCTTCTCAGCTATGATTTTTTCTTGCATCTCTACTCTTATGGTGTCAAATTCAACATAATTATATAGATTTCGTGAAATGTGCTCTAGTTTGTACTCTTTTGTGTAAAAATACAGTTTCTGATGCACCACAATCTGATATATATAATCTTAAAAACACATATTATGATCATCTTGCTTTAAAATGTGGAGTTCGAATATGATAAAACGGGTACAAAAGTGATAATAATCCATATAATCTCAAAAATTCCACAAAATTTGAAACCGCAAGGGTGGACGAGTAAAAAGATTTATAGTTGAGGGGGGTGGTGTAATTATCCAAACAAGAGGGGGTTTTTCGTAATTTGACCATACATCGGGGTGATTGTAATTTACCCTTAATAATAATACATTTATTTCAACGTTCACTAATTATAAAGTATAATATTCAATATTTCCATGCACCACCATTCAAAAGAATTGACCTCCGCACACCGGCCATATTTAATCACCATTCAAACTAGGATTAGGTAATTAATTATAGAGATGAATTTTGATATACATATTTACAGGGATTTCCCTCTTTAATTTTATAGATCCTAAATATTTTTTTTCTTAATATTTTTTTTTTGGGTTTAAAAAATTACGCCTACCAAGAAATGACAAGTGCAAAAATTAAAAAAAGAATATTCGAAATATTATTAATTTCTAGGTTCGAAAATGAATTGAATAAACGATGAGCAAGATGTGGATGGAGATTAATGAGATAGGGAATAAGAAAGTCGGCAAGATACTTCAATTACTTTGACTTTCATTCATCTCTTTTCTGATGATAGGTCACAAAAACGACACCAAATTTTATTCTATTTATTTAACTAGTAACCATGCCCGTGCGTTGCACGGGATTCACTACAAAAGAAAAGAAAATAATTATTTTACTTAAAAGTGTATGCAATATAAGATTTATATGTTCAAAAGCATGGATGGCTAATTTTACAAAATCTGACAAATGAAAAAAAAAAAAACAATGTTTAAGAAGAAAAGAAACTCACCCTAGCACAAATTACGTTTCATCATTGTATGATAAAGAAAAAAAGACACCACAAATTTTGATCGAAAAATTTATACCGCAAACAACTTAAAAGATTCATAACAAATTGTAAAAATTGTAAAACATTTACATTAATATATAATACTTATAATTATAATTTCAAATCATAGTAGAATAAATTAAATTGGATAAGTAATTTTTTTAGACAAAACAATAAAACAATACAAATCAATCTAAAACTAATTCTAAGAAACTATACGTTAAGTTGAAGTTAATATGATAATTTAAGAGATGGTACAATTTTCTTTTTAATTTCTGGATATAGTACACACACACAAAAAAAATGAAAATAAGATTGTACATGAATTCAACCCAGCAATAGTTTCAGTTTATACTTGGCCTTCATTTTATTATGGTCACTGTCACTGCATGCACAATATGTAAAAGCATTTGTTAGTTGTAAAGATAAGATTTTAATGAAAGCTATCAATAAGATCACACCAGAGAAAAAGATCTAGAGAGAGAGCGCTATTGCTATTGGTAATTTTTAGTAAAACGATGTTAAATAATTACTTACTTACTCTAAAAATATTGGCTTCTCAATAAAATGTCGATGTTTGCTTTCGAAAAGTTCTCGTAACTGATCCAGTAATTGCAACTGAGCACAACAGTCTTTGATTGGTTAAGATCCTGGAAAATTAAAAAAAAACTCTTTATACTGATGGTCCAGTAAAAAATATGCGTGAAAAAGAAAAATAAAAAGGTATGCGACATAATTTGTAAGATAGTTAAAAATTTAATAAAAACTCAGTAAAAATAAGCAACACAAAGCGCCGAATGTAATGCTACTACATGTCACGGTTGTTTTAAAAACATTAAAAACAGAGTTCTCCCTATTTTTGTTTTGCCTCGGATGAAGGAAAACCTAAAATTCTTGTTCGCTACCAATATTGTCTCGAGTGAAGTGAAAGAGACAAATTTACGAACTAAAGCTGGAATTTTGTTTACACAAACAACGAACAAAATTTTTGCATAATTAGAAAAACCAGCTTAAGGTTTTTCGGAAAAGAGCAAAATAACGCAAACAACTGAACAAAATTTTGAGGAGCAAAGATATTTTTATTGTAAAGGAATACGATAAAATCATGTCTATGCCAAAGAGTTTTTCGGAAAAGAGCAAAGTAGATGTTCCCCAAAACTTGTATATTTTTATCTTAGGTAATGAAGTAAAAAAACAACGAACTTGATAGAAGTTTGAATACTCAGTTAAAACACGAACAACAACATTGCTTATGCTAACTAACCGAAAATCAATTTAAGTATTATCGTGAAAAAAAATCATTTTCTTGTAAAAACAAACATCTCTAAAAAATCCACAATTTAAAAAAACTAACACTGCAATTTGATTAACGCAAAATAACCGAATAAAATTTCGCAGAGCTTCAAGATTTCCTGTGATTATTTTTTCATAGTATGACATTCACCAAGGAGTTTTTTGGAAAAACAGGCTGCAGTTTAGAAAACATAGAAACCTAGGCAGAACAACAAAGAAAAGAAGTTCGTATTACTACATACTCGCAAAAAAATATTTTTTGGTAAAGAAAGAAAAGTCTTTTTTTTTTTTAATACTAACAAATATCCATCATGTTATAGCGTCACGGAAATTGGTTCCCATAATGACACTGCAGTTCAATCGTAAAGAAATATTAAACATATCCATTAATCTAACATATAGCGAATTGGCAAAAAATACAACCATTAGATGCAGGAACGAAAAGATTAGACGCAACCCATTTGTAAAAACAAACAAATAAACATGAGAAAAGGAAAAAAAATGATCGTACTTGGGTTGGTGGGAAGAAAACAGTGTGATGATAAACTGCATAACCCTGAAATTATCTTTGAAAACGAAATCAGTCTTAGAAATTCTGACAGATCAAATTCAGAATTCGGCGGCGATCTCTAGGGGTTCGTCCAGAAGAGCAACAATCATCGCAATTAAAATCACCTTCTGATAATGACAGGAAATGAAGACATATGATTGACACGTGGGGAGTCATTGTGAACGAAAATTATGCATGTGTTCAAAAAAATCAACACCTTCAGCAACTATTATGAACTACGAAATTTAAATGTAAAATAAATCTAATAAATAATTATATTGTCTACCTGTAGCAAGCAATTGCGTAAGTTTTTCTTAGGTTGAAAAATCTTGGTGAGAAAGAAGATGACGAACAAAAAAAATAGCAAGAAGAAGACGAACAAAAAAAATTGTATTCTTCGCTGGAGTTCTCCATCTGTTTAAATAGAGTACAGTTTGTAATGGATCGAGATCATGGAGTTCTAACTTCTAGTTAGTGGGGAGTTAGAGTTAAGAAGAAAAATGGGTGAAAAGAATACATAACTGCAAGAAAAAAAAACAGAAAAAATGATAGACATATTAAAAATTGCATGAATATAGGAATTAGTTGGAGGTGGAATTATACCACTACCCAAAAAAATAGGAAACTATTAATTCCTTGTATTCTTGCACCATTGAACCGAACAATTAGAGCATTAGAGGAATTTCAAATCTTAAATTAAAGATTTATTAATTGACAAAATTGTCTGTTTAGGTCTAGGTTTTAGTTCAAAATATCTTCTTTTTTATATATAAGATTTATGCCTGAACAGATTAAGACAGTAATAACATTTGAATTCACATGTTACGTATAAAAAAAATCACTTTTTTAGCAAAAGCCGTGAAGCAGCTAGATAATTTTTTTAGCTTCAGATTTAAATGGTTATCCCTCGGCTCTTGAAAATAAGCACAATCCTCTTGTTTAGTGTTTTTGATGTGCCGACCTCAAAATATTTTTAAGATTATAAACTGAGAGAATGATTACGAAGTTTATAAGCTTTAAAATATTTTCCATCGACGTTGGCTAATCCATCATACAGTTCTCCATGATCTAATTGACTTCAATTCCTTGGCCATAGCTGGAACGTAGAAATCACCAGCTTAAAAAACATAAGTTAGATTCATTGATCATTCTCAAAAATATTATCACACAATAAAGTTGGTCTAAAATGCAGAGAAAAAAGGTAACTATATTTTTGGGCAGTAGAATATCAGTCAGACTTTCGTGTTCCTGCCACGTCCCCCGTTTTGCCTCATCTGCTTCTGCACAGAGCTTCAACACGCTAATAGTGCTCGTTTATATTTTTGTATTGGTTAAAATTCAATAAGAAAAAAATAGAAGACTTGAAAATTGAAGTCTGTTTAATTTATTCCAAATATTTTACTTCAACCAAGTCAAGTATCTAATACATGTGTCGTTGCAAATAAGCCAGAAAATATATCATCCATAGGACAACACCAATCATTACTTCTTATATATAATAAGATCAACTTATAATTTCACATTTTATACATTCATTGGCCAACTTTACAAAAGGCATAAGAAATTTCAAATAACATCAGTGAAGACATTGAACCAAAGCTCTTCATAAACTTTAAAACACATGCAAATAGAAAAGAATAATTGAATGTCATCGTTAGCCTATACATTTACATGTGTAGCGAATTAATATTTGAGCTTGATCCAGCCTCTGATGTATGTTTTAATGTTTGCAAGTAGCAGTGATGCTGCAAACCACTTCGGATATTAACAAATGTGAAATATTTTTGAATGTTAATATGCACATAAAACAGATGAGCATACTGTAGTTTAATCGACGACCAAATGTTTATCGGACATTGTGCAAGTATTTTCTGTCTCCCCCAGATGCAAAGCAGAAGAAGCTAAACATTCCATTTTACTGGAAAAATAATATTCAAGGAAACCAACTATATAGATATGTAAGATCAAAGATATCAGACGCAAAGACATATATTGAGGTTCTATTTACGATAATAGAATCAATAAGAAATTGTTGAAGTATATTTTTCAATCTGCTTTATTAAGCGAACTCGTGATCAAATTTCACAAATCTCTCTATTTCTTACCAATAAAAAAAGAAAATATTTTTAAACCAAAAAAATAAACAAAAAAAGAACAACCTTCTTAGCTCTGTTGCGTCCTTGTCTGTCAGTGGCGCACTTATAAGGAGGTTCGAATTCTTGAATTTTCATGGCCGCTTCTTCGTCGACTTTGATTTCCTATCCAACAATTAGAAAAAAGAAAAAAACAGAATTGCTTCCTATAGTTGAAAAGCAATACTTTCGGCATTCATATGTCTTTCACTTGCAGATCTCCACGTCTTCTACATCCTCTTCTTCTTCTCCACCGATAGCGCCGCCTTTCTCCGTTGACTTCTTCTCTGCTTTGATAGGGAAAATTGAAAAACTGATTTGAGAGGTGAGAGCATGAGATCGTTAAAAAATGTGTTTGCAGTTCTGATCGTGTATCAAGAAAGCCGGAAAAAGTAAAAACTAAATTGAAAAAAAAAACCGACATAATAGGAATTGTCAAAAATAGCCCTACATTTAGGTTTAGGGTTATAGGTCAAAATATCTTCTTTTTATATATAAGATTTTTATTTTTAGTGCAGCTAAGAATATAATGCAAAAACGTATGAGCTTTAAAAAACAAAAACGGAAAAGAATATCCATCATCTAGATAACATAGAATCGGGCCTGGCCCGTTGTGCTAATTGGGCCTAAAGATCCCAAATATTAAAGTACATATTGTCACTCAAGCCCAATATTGGTTATAAGGAAAAGCCCACTGTATAAAGAACAACCCAAAAATTGAGACACGTAACAATTAACAAATAGGTTTTTAACCTTAATTAATTTATCAGCTCTCTAATCTCTATCGTAATCTTACTACTTTTAATTAGGGCTGGCAATCGGGCCGTGTGAGCCGAGCCTGGGTCGGCTCAAGCTCATATACCATCGGGCCTCATTATTATAGACTCAAGCTCAAATACCATCGGACTTCATGCCTATAGGCTCAAATTCGGCTTACGTATTTTTTCGGGCTTCGGGTTTATATCGGGCTTATATCGGGCAATAAACAAATTACATATTTTACAACTTTGCAGTCGGACATTTTAAAGAAAAACAAAAAAAAAAAAACTTCGCAGTCTTAGCGAAAAATGTAGACTATTCATTGAAAATTAAAATAAGCTTAAAAACTAAATAAATAAATAAATAATCATAGTCTGTTCATTAAAACAAATAAAGCTTAATGTTGTAAATATTTAATCCTTAATTAATCATACTAAAAAATGCATCCGAGTCCAAGATGAAAAAAAAAATCATAAAATAAAATAACTAGAAGCAATTCTAAATGTCCTCTAACTTATTTCGAAAATCTTGAGACCTGAAATAAAAAAAAGGACAACAAATATATATATATATATATATATATATATATATATATATATATATATGTATATATATATATATAGTCGGACTTTATTCGGGTCGAGGCATGGTAAGCTCAGACTCGGCTCATATTTTAATTGGGTTTAATAAAACGGCTCAAACTCGGCCCGACTCACAATTAATGGGGCTCGGCTCAAATAAAATCGGGCCGAGCTATCGGGCTTTGGGTAGGCCCGGTTCAATTGCCGATCCTACTTTTAATTGGGTCGATTTGAGAAAAAGTCCGTCGATTTTTATTTGAGTTAAGAATAACACATGTGTTCTATATTTGATTTAATGTTTCGACGCTATCTTTTTACGAAAATACCCTTACAATTTCGTCAGTTAAAATTTCACAAATCCAGCACTATCTTTGAATATAATCACAAATCCATGTGTATGTGCGGTTAATGAAAATTATTTCACCGCTACTGGTTAAAAATTACCCAATGTATTTCACAGAATATAATTTTTTATTTTTTTTATCACATTTAAATTAAAAAAAAAAAAAAAACAAAGAAATAAAAGTGTGATAGTTATGATTAGATTGCGCATGCCATTTTACATCACATCGCAGCACCGAAAAAAAATAATCCGGCAGGATTAAGTAATCCTTGATTGGGTCCCTCGGTCAAATGATACTAATCATTACTTATCATTATTGTTCAAATCAAACTATATTCTTTATTCTTTCCGAGC
This sequence comes from Erythranthe guttata, assembly GCF_056151865.1. Lineage (NCBI taxonomy): Eukaryota > Viridiplantae > Streptophyta > Magnoliopsida > Lamiales > Phrymaceae > Erythranthe > Erythranthe guttata. Next base: position 1,957,118 of record NC_142537.1, on the reverse strand, counting down.
AAAATGGAAAAAAGAAAATAAAATAATAAAATAAAAAAGGATCGGAGTTATCGAATTTTTATTTTTTATGTTTATCTTTTTTACGAATGAACCGCACCCATAGTACGAGTTTTGCGGGTCGTGTATGATGAGTTTGATCTGTATAGTTAGATCGCCTTAGATAGTTGAAATATGATGTGTTGGAAGAGCAGAGTGGATCACTGGCTCACGAGCTTGATGACCTTAAGATACCTGCGATCATAAAACACATGAACTAGGCCTGGGTTGATCCGGTGGAAACCCCTCCGACGCTCAAGTCAGACATGCGGATAATAGAAATAGTTGAGAGAATAAAAATTATAGTATTACTCAGATAATAGGACGTACCTTTAATAAATGAATTATATCGTTATTTATACCTTTGTTGAGATTGTTGAGCCCAAACTTTATTTGAAGGTGATTGGGTCTCGATGGTAGTGGTCTTCAATATTGGACTCGTGGTCCAGTAGGTAAATAAATAAGCCCATTGGGTTGGCCCAATTAGGCATATCAGTATGTATGCAGAGAAACCTTAATAAAGTCTATGACAATTTTGTAAATATACAATGTAAGTTGCAAAATCACACTCGAATACCTCATTTGCATACAAACTAGTGGTGAATAAATATAAATGTATGGAGAATTAAATAATTACCTCATTTTGTTCCAATAATTAGTGTCACACATTAGCTAGCTAGCATGCATGATGTTATGTCATGATGTACAAGCGTGACTACCCAATGCGCACAAAGTCTTACCAATTTCACTTTTTCCCATCATTTTTTTCATTTTAATTTATCTCCATCTATACTTATTGTTATTTGTATAGGTTATAAATTCATACATATCATTACAATATGATACATGAATAAGAACAACATGCACCACAACAATTAATTATATCCACTCTCAAGTCATAAATCATGTGATAAAAAAAAAAAAAAAAACAATCCTATAAAGGACTAAACATCATTGATCACCAATTTTCACCAAGATGTATACTTCTCTTACCACCCTTGAGGTATGGTAAAATTACGAAAAAACCCCTTCTGTTTGGGTGATTACAACAACCCATCTCAATTATAAATTTTCTTACACGTTTATCCTTGCGGGTTCAAATTTAGTGGAATCTTCTTGATTATATGGAATATTATCACTTTTGTACACGTTTTATCCCGTTTGAGCTCTACATTTTGAAGCAAGATAATCATAAGATGTGTTTTTTGGCTTGTATATTTATCAGATTGCGGTGCATCAGAAACTGTATTTTTACACAAAACGTATACAAACTAAAACACATTCCACGGAATCTAGATGATTATGTTGAATTTCACACCATAAGGGTGGAGGTGTAAGAAGATTCATAGTGGAGGGGGTGGATGTAATAATTATCCAAACAAGAGGGGGGTTTTCGTAATTTGATCATACCTCAGGGGTGGTTGTAATTTACAAATACATAAATTAATACAGTTGAGACCAGCCAAATTCTATTAACTTAGCGAAATAATTTTTAACATATTGTCCTTAAGTCGGGACCAGGAAAAATATATTATTTAAACAAGGTTATTACCTTATCGATTATCAAATTATCAAGGTTCTACTGTATATGTTATATACCGCTAACACGGCATGCGGTCAAAGTATTGACATATAAAAGCAAAATTCAATAAAGGAGCTAGCTAGGTAAAAAAAAAAAATAGTTAATTATACTTGCATTATGCCATGTATCTCTACCTCTATAAATTGAGATGCAAAGCCAAATCTTTTTTCCCCCACACATATCTCTCCATCTCCACACACACACACAGAAAATACTGAGAGAGAAATGATGAACACTAAAGTAGCATACCTGGTGGTTATTTGTGCAGTTCTTGCTGCAGTGGTGGAAGGTGAAGCTGAGGTGGCGTGATCAGCGGCGGTGATGAATTGCAACCCGGTGCAACTCAGCCCATGCGCGGCGGCAATATCATCCTCCGGCAACCCAAGTGGACAATGCTGTGCTAAGATTAAGCAGCAGAGGCCTTGCCTTTGCCAGTACATGAAGAACCCTTTTCTCCAGAAGCTAATCAATTCTCCCGGAGCCAAGAAAGTCGCCGCTTCTTGCGGAACCCCGTTTCCGACATGCTAATATATATACATATATATAATATTATGTATCTATATTATGTATGTATCCTATTTCATATTGGCTGAATTCTATCGTGTTTTGATGTTACTAGCTTGCGTCGATCTCTATCGGTGATTACTACTTGCCGTACGTACTTAGCTATGGTATTCGAGTCTGTTCTTGAATTAATTAATTATTAGTGATGCTTTGTTTTGGGCTTTGTAAACTTGTTATTGTTTATGTTAATGGTTCGATTTCGCATATTATTAATATTACAAGCACTACCCCTCGTAATCTCGAAAGAGACGGGGAAAAAACAATAAAACAAAGGGAGGAAATTGCGAAAGAAACATGGCTTAATTAATATAGTAACATCAATTTCTACAAGAACATGTTCATATATATTCTTTCAAGTTTTACATATACGAGCGATTACCTCGGAAAAAAACGAAAAATAAAATAATAATTAAAAAAAAAAAACAGACCCTTTCAAAATTCACTAGCCTTGTTTTCGGAAAAATTAGAAGTGGGGGCCAATCCAAGCCCTTCGTTGTTGCTGTTATTATTACGGTGTTTTTCCCATCCACCAGTGTCGGCCTTAGAGTGGGCCCAGTAATAAAAAATCGAAGCGAACATGGAAAGCAATGTTAGGGCGGCACCAGCTGCAAAAACGCCCTTACGAAGAGTGGTGCAAGATAAGTGCTCTACGTGAAAAGTTGCTCGGTATTTTGTGTGGTATGCATTTCTAGCTGATCCTGCTATTAGGCATGCCTCTGCCCCCACAAAGCTCACCCTGTAAAAAAATTGTTTCGATTTTTATTACAAATGAAATGAAAAATAAAAATAAAAAAATTGAATCAAAATGTCAATGTGTAGAATTAAGTAATGAACGAGGAATTTTTAGAAGTATACATCACACTGTTTTATCAACTCTCGTATACTTGGTCGAATCAATCTTGGAAGGCGTATAAGTATATAAATCGGAACACGTATCACAGAGGTAAATTAGGTAGTATGAACTATGAAATATGAATTTGCGGGAAAAAAATGTTTTAAAAAGATAAGTAACGATCGTTGCGTACAATAACGTATTGAAAATAATAATACAAAATTGACCAAGTTAAAAATTAAAGCTGCTAAGATTGAAATATGCCAAACATAGGACTCATCACTCATTGTACAAAAATAGGATTAGTTGGGCACTCGTAAACATATTTAGTTTAAATTGATTTTCAGGAAAAAAAAAAAAAAGTGGGCACTCGGGCTCATTAATTTTCGGTTTCCCGATTCTGCGCACTTCTCATGAATCGTATAGTCTAAATTAAATAATTATAGTTCTTTATAGTCTCTTTTAACTTAAACAAGAATCTCTTAAGTTAACAAAAAGTGATGAAAGTAATTACTTACGATACAATGAATTAAGCTTCATACTAAACAGGGAGATAAGCCTTTTTCGTACAGTAATAATATGCGCAATATAGCGATCAATTAGAAGAATGTAATACAATATATTGACTGTTATAAAAAAATTACCACCTTCACTTCTAAACTCGTTTGCGTACACATGCAATGTGATACTCACTCTCCAGTAATTCAAAAATCGAAACTTTTTAAAACAAAATAAAACAATCACGGAAACGCCCGTCTGATCTAAATATTCAAGATCCAAACTTGCAAACAGATGTAAAATTATTTCCTTCTAGGAAAGATTTCAAAATTACCGATCATAACATACAATTTATGCACGACGAATTATTAATGATCATGTGTTCATGCTCGAACCTACAAGTAGAAGTACACAGTCGAAGAGTGGACTGAAATAAGATTAAATTGTGGGGTAATTGATTCATACAAGATTTTATTGCTTCGAGTTTTATTTATTTATTTTTTTCCTTTTTTTTTTGTTGGTTAGATTTCCAGTTAGCATAATAATTGAGCAATTAAATAGGTAAAACCTAACTAAACAAATAAAAAAAAAAAAAAAAAAAAAAAACAGATGAGCAGAAAAGCAAGATCAAAGAACAGAATCAGCAAGAAAAAAATAATAAAGTGTAGAGTAATTAATTACCAAGAGAAAGTGAAGAAGAAAACAGCGAGAGTAGTAGATTTGCCGGCAATCATCCCTCTGCCGAAGCACAAGCACTTGGTAACGCCGTGAATTAACGTCTGTCCGATGAGAAGCAGACCGAACGCCGACAGTCCGTACACCGTCGACGCGTCTGTACCGTACGCGCAGTAAGTTCTCTCGTCGTACTCATCCGGCACCACCTTTGCCTTCACAATTACAAATTTAAACAAATTAAATAAATTGAAAAAAATAAAAAAAAAAAAAAAAAAAAAAAAAAGGGGCACCGCACCGTGCTACGACGCCGTTCAGCACCGACAGCAAGAACAAAAGCGATAAGGTGAAGGGAGATGGAGATCACGAGAATGGGTACTGAAATTCCCATTTCTGCAGCTCTGTTTTTTTGCTTTTCTTCTTCTTCCCCACTAAATTTACTACTTTTGTTCTTTCAATTATTTGAGTGACTGTGCTTCGAGCTAAGCTTTTGCTGTTTCTTGGACAAAGTACACCGGGGTTTATGGCTTTCTTTTTTTTTTTTTTTTTTTTTAATATATTGATCAAATTACAACGGCCCCTCAGATAAGTTAAATTTACGAAAAAAATCCTCATGTTTGCATAATTACAAACAACCCTCAATTATGTACGAAAAATCCCTCCATTTTGATAAATTTAGGGGCGTTCAAATTGTACAGAAATTACGGTACGCCATAATTTCATACTGTTTAGCCTTTGGTTCGATAAGTAACCTTATTACCAAAATTTTATTAAAAAAAATGTGATTTTTTTAAAATTCATTTTAGTTTAAATACTTATATATATATATATATATATATATATATATATATATATATATATATATATATATATATATAATAGAATAAAGTTGAATACCACACCGTATTAACTAACGGTTTGGTAATCGGTATGTACGCATTTTCGTCCAGTTCGATTCGCTCGATTTACCGACCAGATGAACACCCCTAGGTAAATTTGACATGGTAAGGGTGAACGTGCAAAACAATACATTGTTGAGAAGTAATTGAAATTAAGCAAATAAAAGGGGTTTTTTGTTAATTATACCTTACCTCAAGGGGGTGGCAGCAATTTAATGATAAATCTGTTTTATCCATTGTCGGTGTATCTCTCTATGTTTCCTGTTGCCTTTGCTACTGTCCAATTTTACATTAATATTATGATATTTGTTTTAAGACATACTTTCAAATTATGTTTCAGATAAAAGCAGTGATAGCTTATATTACATGAGTTATTATGTATTATGATGAAGTGATGAACAGATTGAAGATGTACAATGATAACAATAATAATAATAATAATAATACGGTGAAATACTGAAAAAATAAATTAGAACTAAATACCATCAAATTAGTCTAAAATAGTCACACACTAAAGCAAAGATTATAGTTAGTATATACATACACAACATGGGGGCATACTTGATTATAATTTCCTACTATTAAAAAAAAAATCCTCTTAAAATGCAGAAACTGAAGATTAGTACCAACTAAAATAGACCATCAGGACAGAAAAAATATAGCCTGTTCTATGTGAAACATTCCAAAACGAAAACAGAGGGGGGAAAAACGAGATAAACGTTTATACACCTTCATCAATCAAAACTGCTGTTTGTGCCCCCTTTTAAGCAGCAGCTATAAACCACTCACTTTGAATCTTACAACTCGTGTCTCCACCACTAATCAACCATCTGCCAGATTTCTCAATCTTCTTCTTTCACTCGATTCTTCTTCTTAGTCTTCTTTTTTTTTTCTTTTTTCTTTTTTTTTTTTTTGGTTTTTTGATTTCCGCATTATATTTTTTCATTACAAGTCACGACAATATCTAAAACGGCACTGCATAGAAGCAGGTTTTCCTCCTCGAACAACAAGGGAGAGACACACACACAATAGGAGGGGAAGTTGTCCTCGAGGTTAATTAATTACCTACGGGAAAAGAAAGAGAAATCTGGGTGATTGACCTGGAGCAAATGTAGCCATTTATCAGCCGCTTGCAAGAGGGAGTTTGCCAGCTGGCGCTGATGCCCCGTATTTGGAGTCCACAGTGACCCTTTGTATTTATACGAGGCCAGCCCAAATACTGGAAGTGAAACATGCGGTACGCCATCACTCTCCGATGGGTATTTCACAATTGAAGGATGCATAACCTCAGTTCCTGCAAAGCATTAAATGCAATAAATAAGATGAGCATGTTTTCAATCTTGCTTACATGTTCATTGAAAAAAAAAGGACAGGGAATAAAGATTCTATGTATACCTGTCATGGGTGTATGAAGAGAATGGAAGGTTAAAAAGCAAGCATCAAGATCTCTAAGAGTTGGACCCGTTGGTATTCTGTAAATGGGATACCTATAAAAAGTATATATTTCAAGATTGTGTCTCAGCACTACGCATAAATCATCAATTTAGATGTTTTTTTTTATTAAATTAAAGTATACCAGGCTACAGAAATCCAACTGGACGGAAGTAGATCACAACTCCTTAGTGTTTTTAGTTCCGGGAAGTGGAGGGCAAGATCAGATATCTGTGGAAGAAACATAATAATTTATTAATTATATTGTACCATAAAATAAAATTTAAGCCAACATGAAATCAAGAATTCACATGATGAAATAGAAAAGTCGACCTTGTTTGCCAAGGGCTCCCTACAATATGGTGGGTCCTGTTCAAGATACTGGAACAACAAGCAACCGTTTGACCTCCCAGGTTCACCTTCATCGCTAGAAAATCCTTCTTGAAATGCCATTTGTTGCTCTCTCAAAGACAACTGATCTACCCTAAGAGAACTATCAATCGCTTGATTCCTAGAGTAATTTGAACCACCTCTTTCTTGTTCACTATCACTGCTTACATCACTACTAGAATCCCTAAAATATTCACCATCACTTTCTTCACCGGGTCTCCTTTCACACAAGAAGGGGAATCAGACTTGGGTTAAGAATGTTTTAACCATCAGCTTCAATAAAGTAATGCAGTAACTAAATACAAAAATGAGGGCGGTAAAAGCTCCATGCATGTGGGTTTATTGAGCACAAATGACATGGATACAATACGAACTCATGTCATTCATAAAGTGTATGTATATTTTAGGGAGAAATGAAAACCCCATCAGTCAAGAGAGTTTATGTTCACCTAACAGAGAAGATGTGTCACTTATTTTCACATTTTAAGAGAGCACAAGTATGCAGTGCAAATTCTATATTGGGTTTAAGCACTGGATGCATAACTGAGGATTAACATATATAGGGGAAAGGCACTTTTTCACACAAAGAAAGGCAAGAAAGAGAGCAGATGACATCACGAAAAACCTTGAATGCACATTATAACCGAAATGCTATAATCTTAATCACAAGATATAAAATTCAATAAACAGTTTCTCAACAACTCTTGGGAACAATCCAAGAGGAAGTTATTAGGCAGCACTCCTTTTGTGGTTTATTTACCCTATAGATCATTCAGATGCCAATAAGAGACTCGGAAACAGGAAATACTTCCACCTGACAGATCTCCAAAGTAAAGATGCTAATAGGCAAAAAGATTATTTTGGCAAAGAATGCACTTGGCAGCACATGCAACAAGTAGAACGGAGAGTGCAAAAAATCAGATCCAGTAACTAGCAAGAACTTATGATAACTAGATTAAGATAGGATAATTAACGACAATATCAAAGTCATCCAAGGTGTGCAGCTTATCGACAAGAAAACACAAATCACAGGCTCAATTTTATAAATTTGATATGCTCATGATATACCACTACCTACTAATTTTATTTTATTTCCAAACAAGAATCGAGCTCACAAACAGTAATGATATTTGTCCCAAATCAAATACCAATATTCATTTTGAGATTCCATGAGGTTTCCTTTGTCTTGAAAAGAAAAACAAGAATCTTTTGCCATTCTTTCTTTTTCTTGCAAGGATTAGTTAGAAAATAAGGACGCGATATGCATGCCAAGTGAATATAAAATTTTGAATGCAAAAGTATGCACAACACTCAAAAGACAGATACCTTAATTTTGATGTACTCTTTGACAGGTCCGCGTACAATTGAATGCCAGATAAATATGGAACATAATACTGAACCACACCATCACGGTCGTGCAACGTCAAAGGCACTCCAACACCGTAGGCACTCCATTCCTTAAACGACTCCCATAAATCACTTAGCACAAAGAAGGGCTGAAATTCCACATCACATGTTCTCCAACTCCTAACTTTCATCTGGAACATTTATCCAATGATTAAAATATGATTTGAGTAAGAAAAAAATAGTAAGAGAACTATGAATGAAATTCATATATTTTCAGATTTTCAACAGGCTGGTAGCAAAATAATTAACATCTGAAAGTGCGTATTCTAATACAAAACATACAAGTAACTGTTTCATGCTCAAAAGAAATTGAATAGCTTATCAAAACATTCTCTCTATACATTGTTACACTAGAAAAATCCCATATAATTTAGCCAACAAACACATGTACATAAAACCTCCATGGAAGTTCTCACAAATATCACAAACCAAATATTTACCACAAAGTTGAAAATTCTATGCCATTACTTGCATAAAACCTCCAAATGTTTGATCTTCTTTATCGAGTATAAACCACTTCAAACAAGTATTCAGACAAAAAAGAAAACATTAAAACAATTTTATTAAAAAAGGCAAAGCAGAAACTTAATACCTAATAACTCTAGAAAATAGCTTTAACTACGCCTAAAATCAAAAACAAATAACTCCATAAAATACTGAAATTCACAGACTAGGGTTTTCCCCAAAATATTCATCATCGGTTATAAATCAACTGCCACATCAATAAATAAATCCAGAAAGAAACCTTGGATAAAAATTGCGATGGTACCGAAGGCGTCACTGATTCCAAGAACCTCTCCAGATTACACAAAGGCGAGGATCCCGACACCGACGGCAAAGGCGCGACTTCCGGCTTCGACTTTTCCGGCATCGGCTCATCAGGCCGGCTCCGTGAACGGCTTGAGGTGACGTCACTCTGAGCCCTCCGCAAAAAATCCTGACTCAGGCGAGCCCTCGCCGCGCTGTAAAATCGATCTTCGCCGTTTCTACTCCTATTGAACTGCAACCCCGCCCCCAACATATTTTCCGGCGAAAAACTAAAACACCAAAACCCCCAAATCTGCAGATGTAATTATTTCAATTTGAATATCAACAAAGCCTCAACCCCCAAACCTATATCCAAAAACCTCGTTCCGTAATTTCTATTCGTCTATTTCGATAGAGAATGTGGTGATTATCTCAATACCGATGATCAGGAAATGCTGCGCCCTAATATCCGAGATCGAACCCTGATTGTTATCGACGAATTGCTAGGGCAAAACAAATTTTTTTTTATTTTATTTTTATAATTCGGATCAAATTCTGTTCTGCAAAAAAAGAAAGATAGAGAATGCGCGTTTAGGTGAATGTGTAGAGAGAGAAAGAGAGGGTGAAGAAAATGGGTAGTGACTTAATGGAGGGAAATGTTTATTTTATTATTGCCTTTTTGGAGATGAAAAGACGCATTTGCCACCGCTTCAATTTTCAATACTTCCATTAATCGCAATCTTTTACTAATAAATTGCTATTAATGTTTAGTGAGTGTACCCATCAAATCAATCAATATATTTAGGATAAATTACGGCCAACTCCTCAAATTACGAAAACAATTACTCATGTTTACGTAATTACAATAACCCCTCAGTTATGAATCTTCTTAAATTTAGTGGAATTTTCTAGATTGAGAAGAATATTCTTCATTTTGTACTCGTCTTACCCCATTCGCGCTCCATGTTAAGGGTGGACGACGTGTAAGAAAAATTATAGTTGAGGCCTGAAGGGTGATTGTAATAATTATCTGAGGATTTTGTTCTTAATTTGACCTTACCTCAGGCGGTGGTTGTGCTAGGAAAATCATATACCCGTTGTTCGGTTATTTTTAAGATACACATGTTGAAGGTTACACTGGGTGAATTTTTACAACTGATCTACACACAACAATGTAGGTGTTGTGTGTTGTGCATATATGAATGGTAATTGGTAAAGATCTACTCGGGGTATTTCATCAGGTATAATATAGTAAACCCTTTGTTCAATAAACATATTTTATCTCGACAATATACTTTTCTTAAAAGTTAAAACTTTTATCGAGCGAAATTAAACATACGTACCTCAAACTTGTATATAAATTCCAATGAATTGGTATATTGTTGATGTGCAAACGTAGTCCCATATCGAGTTTACTATGGGTAAAATCGTTGATTTATAAGAAGGGAATAACAAGTCTATTGGTATGAAGTCTTTTCAAAAAATACAAGATTAAAATCAGTTGGGCGTGACCCAATTGGATATATCATACCAATGTGGTGTTTGTGTTATCCCGTGAGCCCAACTTACCGACAGGGCATCCAAGGGTATATTAGGCTTTTCGTAAATGTCTTCTCCTATATTTGATCAAAATGAAGGAAATTAGTAGCTAGCTTGGTCAAAAAACAGGCTCTTCTGGTATAATTGCTAGTGAATTCGTTAATTACTAGCTTGGTCAAAAACATACTAATAAGTTGGTTTATATAATATATAGATTGAAAATGCAATCGAATAAAATGAATATTCCCAATATGATATTGACTGTATATTACTACAATTGCACGTATTTCATGTCACTCAACGATCCCTTCACTAAGTCAAAAATTTTCTATTGGCTGTGTACGGATTTTGAATGATGAATATTAATTATTATAATTTATAGGTGCTTCACCATATTCTATTTCATAAATTCAGAAGTATATGGGGATTTTACGAAAATAATATATTGTCTATTGTGGCCAAAATACTGAGTTCATTAATTTTGAATTATCACTCAATTAATTAAGAGTGATAATTGTAAAATTGTGAAATTAGATATTGTAGCATTGACAATAACGATGTCGGTAGATTATTTATAGTTAAATTCGTAAAATACTTAAAAGATAATAACTCTAAGTTGTATTAAAGACCCTAGTGGGCCTATACTTCTAAACCAATTGCATTGACCCATTAACTTATTTATTTATTTTAACTAGTTGTATATTTGTTTTTATAATGGAGGAATCTGTAGCCAATTATATAAGTTTATCCACTCTTGTAGAATAGTTTTCAAATTATGTGAAAAACATAAATTACACTAGACTAACCATGTGTGATAAGTTTTGCCTAACAATTATTGGCAAATAAATTCGAATTTAACTTTATTTGAGCCGGATAAACAAAATTAAATTAAATATTGCATACACATTTCAATATTTATGCGAGTCTGAATAAAAACGTCAAAATGTGACCCATCACATTCTATGTATAAGTGTTTTATATTATATTTTTGTTATATTCATTATATCATCTTGTGCAATTACATCCTTACTCGAATTAATTGAAAATAATTTGAGAAATTAAACTTTAGTTATATCTGATAATGCTAGAATTAGATCACCTAAGTTGGAATAGCAAGATGGATCACTGATTCACCAACTTGATAATTTTGAGATACATGCGATCATAGAACACGTAAACTAAGTCGGGGTTTAATCTCGTCGAAAACCTCTGACGCTCAAGTCAAGTGTGTGGCTAGCAAAAGTCATAAAAAAAATATTGGGAATTTAATAATTCAATAAAGAAATTTACTGCAGAAACTGGTCGGCTCGGCTGAATGTGTTAGCCGACCACCCGAATTATGAAAACATTATCGGATGACTAAGCACGAACGTGATTGGTTGTTTAAGGATTTAGTCAAAACAAAATATGTCGTGTGAGGAATCAGTAAGCATGACACGTGTACGGCTAGATGTCAGTGAGTGGTGTTCTTATCTGCATCCCTGTCCCGATGGGATTGGAGGTCGCGTGTAGTCACGCGGTTTGAGTGAGGGCGGTGGCGCATTGCAGGGTGATTTTGTCCCCACGTTTGGGTCATTTCAGTCTCATGTCTGTGTGAGGAGCACGTGCACTAACAATTGTGTCTTTTGGTACATATCTTTGTCTTCACGCTCTTCTAGGAGCGTCAACTTGAGTTGTTGTAGCTTAAAATAAATCTTTGATTAATTTTGTAGTGGAATTAAATTATGTTTACCTAATGCAATTGGAATTTTCTATATTAAAAAAACCAAAAAAACAAAAAACAAAAAACAAATTGTTATTAAATAAAACTAGAAGTTAGTCTAAACGGACAAATTTATCCATAAAATGAATTTGAAAAAGAAAGAAAATTAGGAATAATATGTAAAATATATTTATTAAGTAATTAGAGAAGTGCGATTAAATTGGATAAGCAGTTCTATGGATACTTCTCAGATTACGACTTAAATTGCATATTTTTACACAAATATTGCAAACACTAAAAAACTGATTATGAGGAGAAAAAAAACTTATAATCACTTTGCGAAAGCTTTTACAAACACTATTTTCGTCAACTACAATTAACTTCGTGGAATTTTCATTTGACAAAGTGTGCATGTAGTCATTTATTCCACCTTCCATGGGTTTAACCATTTAATTCAATCCATACATTAAATTTAATTATCTTGCATACTTATTTATAAACCTATACTCAAAATCTCACCAAATTTAGCTAATTTATAACTATTTCTTCAATTATGTAAAACTATATATCCAAAATTCGAAATACAATATTAGTTGATCATTCGTCAAAAACTACAAACCTCGATAATATGTGAGTTTTGAACTTCTGATCTTGAATATTGATAGTATTTGAATTTGAGTCTATTCAAAGTTCGGTTCATAATAGGTAAACTGTATCCAATTAAGTTAAGGGCTTATAGCTTAGTCTTGCATTTTGATTTATGGATTATCTTTGGTTAGTCCAGTCTTAATTGATGAGCTAATTAAGTGGATTAATTAGTAGGCTAATAATTCATGGTAATTAAGTAATTAGGCATGACCAAATAATTAAGAATTCTAATTATATTTATACCTCTTCAAGTCACAAATCGCCGCTTCCACATGAAGAGGGACCAGTTGACAAGTTGACATGTGAAGCAATAACTGCAGATTGAATCGAAAATGCCAATAGGGCAACCAAATTATCAAGTGTATATTTAGTTTGGTATAAATTAATTAGGCATGTAATAATTAATAATTAATAATTAATTATGTTTTGAAATATTATTAATTAATTACGTCTTCCGTCCTAGGTTTGTTCCACCTATACTTGAGGAAACTCGTTAGATAATATAATTGCAGAAATTAAATTATAATTACTTAAATTAAATATATAATTCTTTAATCATGTAAATGTTTATGCATGTAAATCTATTCGAATGTGACATCTACATTATTGTCCAGTCCTTATAATTGCATGGTTTTAAATCAAGTTTTTTTTAAGAAGAAATTTATAACCAAGTGCAATGAATAAACTCAATTTCATGTAATAATTTGTAATCTGCATGCACAAGACTAACATGTAAAATAACATGTAAAATAACTTCAGTAATAAGTTATGTTTGACGAGTACGACCCAAAAAATATTAATAATTATGTAAGAACTCAACTATTATGTATAACTTCAGATAAAACCATCCATTACGAGCTTTGAAAATTGAAACTTTCAGAATTCATAATAAAAAATTAGTATTGCTCCATTTTTGTATATATTCGGATCAGAATCGACGAAATTTTAAAAGTTTAGTTAATTTTCACCTAAAATTTCACGGGGTAGGAGTAGGAAGAATAAACCAATTTGGTGTCAATATATCATTGGAAATTGAGGTGCAACAAAGTCACCACAAAGTACAAACCATATTCAATATAAAATTGGAAAATGGCATATCCACGAGTATGATTCCATATTCCACGTGTCCGTGGACCCACTACTCAAACTTTGAAGGACTTTATTAGTCATTTTATTGTAGATGCGAAAGTGACATTTGATTGAAATGTAGAATAAGAAAGGGTGAATTACTACCGCATTGAGATATGGTCAAATTATAAAAATCTCCTTCATGTTTGAATAATTACAATTACTATCTCAACTCCTCAAATTTAGTGGAATTTTTTAGATTAAATGAAATATTATAACTTTTGTACCCGTTTTATCCCATTCGAACTTTACATTTTGAAGCAAAATGATCATAATATATGTTTTTTGGCTTGCATATATCAGATTGTGGTGCATCCGAAACTGTATTTTTACACAAAACGAGTACAAACTAGAACACATTCCACGAAATCTAGATGATTATGTTGAATTTGACACCATAAGGGTGGACGTGTAAGAAAAAAATCATAGTTGAGAGGGTAGAGGTAATTATCCAAACAAGAGGGTTTTTTTTTTTTTTTTTGTAAATTAACCATACCTCAGGGGGTGTTTGTAATTTGCCCAGAATAATAATAAATAAATAAATAAAAAGGATTTATAAGAGAGTTTAGCAATAATAAAGAATTAAAATATTTATTGGCAAAAAAAATCAGTCGAGCCCATTGTACCAGGCCCAAATGGGGTGGAGGCCCGTTAGTAATTTGGGTATTTGTAGCCTGTAAACAAATGGGTAAATTATACTACGAAATCCAGCCCACAAATATCAGAAATTACTTACTTACAACCACAAAGACTTTTATTTGAGAATTTAAAATTAAAAAATTATTTAAAGTTAGTCAAAATTTGAAGTTCTAAAATAAAATATACACGTTTCTCCACATTTTACGAATTTTAAGTTCTAAATTATTTATGTTCACATTAAAAAATATCAAATATTTAGTTGTTGATAATTTTATTTTAAAAATATTTTATCAAATATGTTTTTTACAAGTAAAGGGAAATAAGAGTAAGAATACGGTAGGTATACGGTATTGAACAAAATGTTCGGCAACCGTACCGAAACCACTCCTAATAGCAAGTGTCATCAGAAAGCCACATTACATCGAATTTTAGAGGGAATCGCACCGAAATCGGTAATACAAGTATCAAAGGACAATGAGATTGTGATCAGAAACAACGGCAGGGAGGTGTGAGATTCTTGAATCGGGAAATGCGGAATGTACACCATAGAGGATTCGCAACTCCTCTTTCAACTTATTTCGGTGGAAAAATCAAAGTGACCATTGTGCTAAATGTGTCGTTGCAAGGGTAAATCACGGTAGTATTTGATAAATTTTACAGAGTTATATTTTACCGCGCAGAAGTGTATAGATTCACTTATTATTTGTATATGTATAATAGTGTAAATCAAATTGAATATATATTTCACAAAATGTAGTAGCATTTAGGGAAGTCAAATGATTGACAACCAATAAATACAAAGAAAACATGTTTTAGTCAACGTGAAGAATATTACTAATGATTCAACAAGATTGTAATGAATCTCCATCCAAATTTTACCCTACTTTCTAAATTTCTCTCATTTGCTTATCTGTCTTACATTACACTACACTAATAAATATATACATACATAAATATACATATATATATATATATATATATATATATATATAATATATAGAAATGTATGAATCTTTGTTAGCCTGTATTTGCTGATCTGTAGCCCACTTATAAAATCCACTGAAAATTGAAATCCAACGATAGAATGTTTTTCTGTTTGTTTTAATTCAGTATAATAACAGTTTCTTGATGATTGGGGGGACCTTATTACAGTTCATTCGTTGTCTGTCATCAATCCGCGTTGCGTTCGGTTTCTTTTGCGCGTCGATTTTTTTTCTTTCTTTTTTCTCTTTCTTTATTACTTCATTTCTCTTGTGGAATTGTTTTGTTTTCCAGTCACCATCAGATCTGCATTTTCTTGATTTCCTTGTTCAACCATAGTACACCAAACTAAGCAAGCCCCCCTTTTTCTTCGAGGTAAATCCCACGTTTCCATCATCTTATCTTCATCTTTGTTTTTTTTTTTTTTTTTTTGCAGTTTTGATTTTAATGATTAGCTATCTGGGTTTCAAGATCTTACAACATTGCAGGTAAAGATTCGAGCTTTATGGTTTTTCTGAAAAGAAAAATCTTGGATTTTGCAAAAGGGGGTGTTTCTTGATTAGGGTTTTGTAGGTACATGAAATTCAATTTTCATGGAGGAAAGTGAATCAGCAAACTTGTGGGTAGTGGATATATTTGTGGGTAATGGTGAAATGAGAATGTAAGTGTGATTTTCTTGAATTTTTAAAGAGGGCTGCACTTTAGTCTTAGTTAAAAGTGGTTAGATTTTCAGACAAGTAGCTATTTTGCTTGTCTGAAAAAAAAATGGGATCAAGGGAGGAGAGACACAGGCACAATCAAGATCTTGTTCCTTTAGCTGCACTAATAAGTAGGGAATTAAAAATGGAGAAAATGGAGAAGACATCTTTGAGAATAGGATCTGCAGCTCAATCAAGAAAAGGGGAGGATTATTTCCTAATCAAAACCGATTGCCAAAGAGTCCCCGGAAATCCATCCACATCGTTCTCCGTTTTCGGGGTACGCTTTTTTTTCTATCTTTTTTTCTTTTAACCAATTCGAGAAAATTGCAATAGATCCAGGCATAATTCACATTTCACACCCCTAAAAAAATTCCCGATTTTTCAGCTTTTCGATGGGCATAACGGGAATGCAGCAGCAATATTTTCGAAGGATCATTTATTGAATTATGTTATGGATGCAATCCCACGTGGGCTTGGGCGTGACGAATGGCTTCAAGCTTTGCCTCGAGCTTTAGTGGCTGGCTTCGTTAAGACAGACAAGGAGTTTCAAAGCAAAGGTTAAACTTCGATTATCCTTAATCCTCACATTATGATACAGTTTTTGTTAGGCCTCGTTTGGCTGTCGAGATTAGCCATGATTAACTAAATAATTAGACTTTATTTGATGTTTGGTCGACCTGGAAATATTATTTTATGAATGACCTATCTTGCCTTGCAGAGAGATTATTTAATCTTATCTTGGTTAATTTTATAGTACGAATCAAACGAGGCCTAAGTTAATCATGCTTCTGATAATGTTTTTTTTTTTTGGTCATACATAGGGAAAACTTCTGGAACTACTGCGACATTTGTAATTATCGACGGGCTAATGGTTACAGTTGCGTCAGTTGGAGATTCACGTTGCGTATTAGATGCTCAAGGCTGCAATGTCTCTGATTTGACCATTGATCATAGACTCGAAGAAAATGCAGAGGAGTAAGTTCTTTTATCCATTTTTATTTTATTTCCTCCGATTCGACAAAAATAAATAAATTCATTTCCTTTTCTTTTAATGCAGAAGAGAACGTGTGACAGCTAGCGGAGGTGAAGTCGGTAGGCTGAACATTTTTGGTGGGCCCGAGGTGAGATTTCTGTCCGATATACGTCATTAGGCCTTGTTTGGTTGCCAAGATAAAATAGTTATTGCAAACTTATTAAGGGGTTTCAATACACAATCCTCCAATAAACAGACAATTAAGGCTAAAAAAAATCAGGCTTTTTGGGTCATCTCGAAAAGTTGGACTTAAATTAGATACTAAATGAGGCAATTATTTAATTAATCACAACATGTCTACCCAACCAAACGATACCTTCAATTTATAGAGTAGTTAGTTAGTTAGTTGTCTGAATTTTCTTTGCTCGATTTTTCGTAGATTGGTCCGCTTCGTTGTTGGCCGGGTGGCTTATGCCTTTCGAGATCGATCGGTGATATGGATGTGGGAGAATTTATTGTCCCCATACCATATGTCAAGCAAGTGAAGGTATCTACTTATACTGATTTTTTTTATTTTTTTTACTTTTCATTTAATTATTTTTATGATGAAGAATTTAATGCCGGATTTATGACACGTTATATTTTTCGTAAAGTTATCAAGTGCAGGGGGGAGATTGATAATTGCTTCCGATGGGATTTGGGATTCGTTGTCGTCGGAAATGGCTGCAAAATCTTGCCGTGGATTGCCTGCTGAACTTGCTGCTAGGCTAGTTGTAAAGGTACAACAAATCCATTCATTTCAAATACGAACCTTTTGTAACTCTCGGTCGCTAACTTCAAGAATGGATAATAATTGTATGTATGTAGGAAGCACTAAGAACACGAGGGCTAAAGGACGACACGACATGCGTAGTGGTCGATATAATCCCTCCGAATAACAACACACCGCACCCTTCTCCACCACCCAAGAGATTCACCAAACTTCAAGCCTTATTATTCCGAAAACTTTCCAGCAAGTCGTCTGCTAAATTAGCAAAGAAAGTATCCGATGTCGGTATTGTTGAGCAATTATTCGAAGAAGGCTCGGCTATGCTCGCCGAAAGGTTCGTTTTTTCTCCTTTTTTTTTTCAAGATTCTCAAAAAAATAAATTCAATATTTATTTATTTTTGTTCTTGCAGATTGGGAAACGATGATTCGAGTGGGCAAAATTGTGGGGTGTTTGTGTGTGCCGTATGCCAGGTGGATCTATCTCCAAACGAGGGGATATCGGTACATGCGGGGTCGATATTCTCGATGAGCTCAAAGCCATGGCAAGGACCTTTTCTTTGTGGAGATTGTCTTAATAAGAAGGAAGCTATGGAAGGCAAACGCCCAAGTGGTGTCAAAGTAGTTTAGTTAATTAATCAATGCCTTCTATTATTATTAATTCTATTCTTAAACACCTATTTTTTTTTTCCTCATAACCATTCTTTTCTCATTGATTGTTCAATATCTAAAGTTATTTATTCAATTATTCAATATCTAAAGTTATTTAAGCAGGATTTATTATTTCAAACAGTGTATAATAATCTCAAATGTTGAATAATGCTCAAGACAAATACATGTAATATGATTAGTTACCTATTTTGATGTTTGTTATATGTCTGCCTCTTACTTCTGTTTTTTCATTGGCCTTTCAAGAATTAAAATTGAATACAGGAAAAAAAAATTAAATATTTAAACATATAAGCAAAGACAACAACTGTCAGAATCATCATGCAATGCAGCAAATGAAGTTGCCCCAAAAATGGATGACTGAATTAAGAATTTTTCAAACACAGTATTTTCAAACTCAATAATCAGAAAATGATTTTCTCTCTCTATTGTCTGGTGGGGTTGTTCTGATTTCTCATGACAACACAACCTTTTCAAGCTCTGCATATACATCAACAATAATGAATTAAAAATAAATTACGCCGAATCTTTCAGAAAAGAAAAAAAAAAGATATGCGTCAAAATTGTCGAAACATAAATTATTTAAAAATACCTTGGGAGGGAGGTTGATCCAGAGGCTTCTTGTTGCTGCAAATGGGAATTGTAGAAAGTTTAACGGATATTCTAATTGATCATAAAATTGAAACTCACGATTTACATGGACGAGCATTTAGATGGATGCGTGTGTAAGGATTCATATATTTGGAGTTTTTCATTTGGAAAAAGACAAAAACAAGTTTGATTTTTGTACCTATCTTTGCTTGCAGGTTCATCTTGTGGCTTCATTGCTGGGAAAAGCAAAACTTCCTGCATGTAAACCAACAGTGAGCTTGACTAGAACTGAAATTACGACAATAGTTTACGAGGTGCAAAAGTATTGACCTTGATGTTCTGCGAATCGGTCAACAACATTGCGAATCGGTCAATACCCAATCCCCAACCACCAGTTGGAGGCAGACCATATTCAAGAGCCGTACAGAATGTTTCATCAAGGGCCATTGCTTCGTCATCGCCCGATTGCCGGTCCTAATTTCAGTGTAAGACATCTTAAGCATTAAAAAAATTTCCAACTTTGGACAAAATAATGTACTCCATTAGTATTAATTTTTTCCTACAAATACCTTGAGTTGGTCAGCAAAACGCTGGCGTTGAACAACAGGATCATTCAATTCCGTGTACGCATTGCAAAGCTGTCAAGTACACGCAACAAAAAGCTGAAATCAGCATATAATTCAACAAGGAAAAACAACGGTGAAAAATGAAGAATGAAATATCAAGTGGAATTAATACATACTTCGTGTTTGTTGATGAACAGCTCGAATCTTTCAGTTAGGCCAGGTTTCGACCTATGCCACTTTGCCAGTGGACTCATAATCTCCGGATGATTGATAATGAAGGCAGGGTTCACACATGTCTCCTCAAGAAAATGCCCAACAAGCTGTACCAAAAAAAATTCAAGTAATCTAATTAAGAAAAAAATAATAATAATAGATTCACAGCCAAAAAGAAAAAAAACAGTAACCTTACTTTGTCTAATAATCGGGTAGTTGTTTGAGGAGGCGGGCACTTGATCTCAAACTTTGCACACGCATCCACCAGATACTTGTTAGCTTCCTCACTGGAGAGGTCCTTTGGTATGCTTAGATTAGCAATCTGCTCCAACCCTTCAATCATATCAATCCGCCTACAAAAGCAAACCCGATAAAACCATCTCTTACATTAAACACAATCTTCACACAAGTATAAAAAAACATAGAGGAATAAATGCAACAAAACCTGAAAGGAGGAGTGAAGTCAATCTCAATAGGTTCATTGTCCAATCCATTCGCATGATACTTAATCTTATAGCCACCTGTGAGTTCCTTCACCATACCTACCAAGATAAAAAGAATATGTTTTGAGATATTCAAGAATAAGCTTTTTTTTTTTTTGAATAGACGATTTTTTCTACCTACCGCTAATCATATCTTCAGTTAGTTTCATCAAATCGTTGTAATCGGCAAAAGCCATGTAGAACTCGCAAGTTGTGAACTCAGGATTGTGTGTAAGGTCGATTCCCTCATTCCTAAATTGCTTCCCGATTTCATACACACGGTCTAAACCACCAACAACTAGTTCCTTGAGATATAATTCTGGAGCAATTCGCATGAACAGTCTCATATTTAGGTCATTGTGATGTGTCACAAATGGCCGAGCAGCTGCACCCCCAGCAATCATGTTCATCATGGGTGTTTCGACCTTTCAAAAGAAGAAGATTGAAAAGCGTAAGCTAGTGAACATTAATTATTTTAAGACCATATATATTATTGGACTTAGACATACCTCCAAAAAATCTTTTTCATCAAGAAATCGCCTGATATAGGAAATAACTTTTGCCCTGGTCTTGAATATTTCTCGAACCTCCATATTCAGCATCAAGTCCAAATAACGCTGCCTATATCGTGTTTCCTAAAATGAAATACTATCTATCAATATCTATAAAAAGTTTGCAACAGAAACACAGACAAAAGTATGAATAATAAGTATGCACGACAACTTGTACACGATGAAGGTTCAACGTAATTGAAAAGAGTAGTATAGTACCTGATCCTTCAATATGTAAGCATCCGGATTTCTCCCACTTCCTGGAACCCAAACATCACTTACCTATGCAAAGGAAATAAACGTCAATGAGTAAGACACACAGTGTGGGTGTATGAGAGCTGACAAGAATAAGAGTTCTACCTTAACATTTTCGGATCCTGGACCAATTTTCTGCCGTGGCATCATGTGGAGACAGTGGGAAAGCACTATAAATGTCTTTGGAAAAATACTAAGCTCTCCCCTTTTACTTTTACCTGAAAAATAAGCAACTACAAGGTAAGGTTTTTGAAGATGTATGAATATTTATTCTATGGAAAGACGAGAGTGACATTCGAAACTGCAAAAACTACAGCCAGTTTACTTGGGACTATAACATCGTAGACTTATTGAAGACACTTTGTGAAGCATTACACAATAGATATATAATAACCAAGATACACAAAAAGTCAATGTCAGCTAATTAAAAGTCAATTACAGTGAGCAACCATACATGTAGAACAAACATTCTGTTAAGAAAATAGCTTCTTAAATTGGGATTATAACTCAGACGCGCACAAACTCACACTCAAATGGTGACCTCCCACATACATACGAGAAACCCTACCACATGACGGGGTAGAGGTTTTCACAAACGATGTAAACTTTATTCATAAGTGAAACAAAACAAAACCTTACCCTAGAGCAACTAAGTAAATTTTTTATGAGATTTAAATTAGGAAAAAGAAAAAATAAATTCACAACAGTTGGGCATGGCAAATGTGATTTCAGGGGTATGTTATTAGAAAGCCACGAACCTGGGAATCCAATGATCCCAACAATATCTCCTCGCTTCACTGAAGAATGGAATCTAGTAAACTCTTCTTCCTCCATATCCGATTTCCTACACAAACATCCATAGTTAAAATTGTGACTAAAAGCAATCAAGTATAAATGTATTATCTCTCAGCATTATAAGAAATCATGAAGATAAAAGATTACAGGATTGCAACATGAATGAAAGCTACCATTCCTGCATAGAATATTCGATTATATGATTACCTCGCATCGGTCATAACTTGAACCTTAGCCCCACCGCCGTGCAAATCGTAGAAAAACAGTTTTGATGACGACGATCTCTTGTTCATAAGTCGGCCTACCAAAAGATAATGTACACATCAGCAACCAAAAGTAAAATATGCTGATTTCACAACGCATAAAATCTACCATACCGGCAATTCTTTCTTCCACGTCTTCAAGGTGATCCCCACTGTTTAGACTTTCATATTTCTTCACATATTCGGGAATCGTCAAGTTGGCTTCGAACTTGTGGGGATACGGATTACTGCCGGATTCCTTCTGAGCTGAAAGAAATCGCAACCTGTTCTCGTAATATTGCTGCATGCAAGGACGTGGCATAAGTGAAACAACATAGACATCAGAATATAAAATTTTAATAATATACAGTGTAAACTAGACATACCGTTGGATCCATGCCTTCATCCTCCGCAGCGGCAGATTTCTTCGCCTGTGCTCTTGGCTTAGCAGAAGCCTGAAATGAGTACAAATTTCGAAAAATCCATAAAAAGCCAAATGAGAAACATAAGGAACTAGGTTCAAGTTACCACAAACAATTCGTTATTATCAATTTACAACAAAGAATTGAATCACAGGAAAACCAAAACAACATAACTATCAATGAATTATTTTGAGTTAATCATTTTTCTTCATCGGTTATTTGAACAAGAACAAATAAGGTCAAATTTCGACCCTGACCCATATTTAACTTGAGAATCCGATAAAATCAAACTGTAATTCGATCACGAAAATAAATTCAGATAACATTTAAACATCTATATAAATGTCAAAACAGTTTTTCGAAAATGAAATGAAGAACAACAGCAAATCTATGCAAATGTTCGTGGAAATAGAGAATTTACCATGTTTGCAGAAAGCTGAGGATTGGGAAAGAGGAAAATGAAAATGCAAATGCCCAACTTCTAATTTCTCTGAGAACTGGAAAGGCAGTGATAAACCCTAATGACTTGAATTCTAAGCGGACAGTGTCATTTCATTTTCATATGAATTGGGCTTTGGGCTAACTCGGTTCATGTAATTGGGTTGGGCTAACTCGGCTCGTGGGATTGGGTTGGGCTAACTCGGCTCATGGGATGGGTTGGTGTTTTTTTTTTTTTTTTTTTTATAACAATTTTACCATTTTAAAACAACATTTGGATTAAAATTGAAATGATGATGATTAATTTTTGGATTATTAAGAGTTGGTTAAAATTTCCTAAACCTAAAAATAGTTAATTTAGATTATGTTGCTAGTTTCTTACTATATTTTAACTATTTGATTTAATCTAAATTAAATATATTGCATTGGAGCTATTTGTGTGGTTTATATTATGTATTAAATAACATCTCGAAAACGCGTTCATTCTACGTAGATTAAATCAATTACAATAATATTAAATAAGATAAGATAAGATTAGCCAATATAAGATTAAATAATCTAATAAAACTCAATTATTTTATTGGAGCTTGCAACGTCCAATAAAAAAAAACTCATTAGAAAGCAAGATAAACCATGATTATATAATTTTGGCAGGTCGACCCGGCAATTTATTGGGAATACCAAACATCAAATTAAGTCAAATTATTTAGTTAATCATGGCTAATCTCCCCAACCAAACGAAGTATATTTGGCTAATCTCCCCAACCAAACGAGGTATATTAATATATATTACGGGCGTTGATATATTATGTATTCAGTTACATAAATACACCGGTTAAACTCTGATATCACTACAATAATTGTAAATCACATAATTGCTAATACTTATTAATATTAGGATGCGGCTATATGCAATACTCATTCCACTTATGCAAGACCAAATTAAAGAAAAATTCCAAAAGATTCTATTTTTTAAGATGAAATGACAAATATACCCATAAGTTAATTTGCCCTTTTTCCTCATACAAGACCAAAAATAATGAGGACAAAAAAACAAAAAAAAAATCAAAAAGAAAAAACTAAAAAAAAAAAAACAAAAAAAAACAAAAAAAAAAAACTTTGCGTGAATTGAAACAACACCCTCCTTCAAACCCTACCCACCCACCTTCTAACCCTACCCACCCACCTTCTCCGCCGTTAAATTTCGCCGCCCAAGCTTCGTCGCCTAAGCTCCGCCGCCCAAGTTCCACCACCGATCGCCGTCGCCGCCAGCTCCACCGCTCACAATCATGAGTGATCCAAACCTGGCCAGCAACGCCGCCGAAAAGAGGAAAAACAAATTAAATTTGAAACTGGTAAAAATCGACACCAAGGTGTCGAAAAGTTACACTACAAATCGACACTTAAGCGTCGAATTTTATAAGCAGAAATCGACATTGACATGTCGAATTTATAGCACAAATTCGAGATGTCCAAATGTCGAATTTTATAGCACAAAATCGACATCTAGATGTCGATTTTTACCCATAAAATTCGACTTGTACATGTTGAATTCGTTTGCGCGAGATTTTTTTTGGAAAAACGATATTTTAGCTAAAAAAAACCCATAAATGCATACCTGCTTGGGTTCTTCCACCGTAGAATCTTCTATTTTGATGTCTTCTGACTCCATACTTTCCATCTTTGTAAGATTTGTTGAGTTTTGATGATTTTGAATGTTTAGGTTTTGTGGGTTTATGGAAGAGGAAGGAGAAATGTCTTGTGGTTTTTGGAAGATGGAGAAGATGAAAGTTGGTCTTGTGGTCTTGTGGTCTTGTGATAGGGTTTTTTGTGTTTTTGAATTTTTGGTCTTGCACATTTTGAATTTTTTATTTTTTTAACAAGTAAGGGTATTATAGTATTTATACATTGAAAATTTTAATTTGGTCTTGCACAAGTGGGTTTAGTCTTGCATATAGCCGCAGCCTTAATATTATTATATTTTTTTCTAATTTATATTTTAGCATATTTGCCCCTTAAATTTTTAACAAGGAAAAATATATTTGTTAATTTTCTAGAAACGCAGTCGTTAGTTTTTCACTCTCGGGTTTCCAAAACGCCGTCGTTTCAGGACAACCATGTTTTGTATGGAGGCCGACGTTGGAAAAATGCGCAGCGGTTTTCTAACGACATATGTTAGTACTTATTTCCCCTGAATTCTTGTTATAAATAATCTCTGTTGTTTCATATTTTCTTGATAGTGGAGTACAAATTCATATGAAATATGATATAATTAAAGAATGTGGGAGATCCCCAAAAAGAATAGTGTTCCACACTCTCTCTCTCTCTCTCTCTCTCTCTGTATATATATAATTATATATATCTACCTATTGAAGTGCATAACCTTTGGTGCAAACCTCAACAGCCTATCCAATGCATTATAAGTGAATTTTCTCGCAAACAAGTAACACACATTAGTTCTCTCCCCATTGTACTCACATCCACCACCTCCTCCGCCGCCGCCGCCACTCCTCAGCCTCTCCAAGAACTCCGGCGTGACATCCGTCCTGACGAACTTAGCCGGGTGGGGCCCGCCCCTGGACCAGTCAACCCAAGTCAAAGTCCTGTTCGAGTTCCTCCCCCCAAACTTCATGCTCACGAAAGTCGGCAAGTAGTGCTCGTCCGCGTAACAAGAGCCGTCGCAGTACTTTTGGAAAACCGGGAAGTAACTTGTGTCGGAAATAACTTCCAACGCAAGACTCCTGTCGATACCGAACCACTGCGATCCCTTTCTCCAGTCGTGGAGCTTGACGGTGGGCCCCATTTTGTGGCTGTACCGGCCCCGCCCGACGGGGCCCGCCAGATCGTACGACTCAACGAAGTTTTGGGTGGAGTTGATTAAGTAGGAGTAGATTGTCGAGAAGTTGTATAGCGGGATACATGATTCGGAAATGAGGACAAATCTTTGGTTGGAGAAATCGAGAAGCGCGTTTGCTAGTAGTCTTCGTTCGGCTTCGATCATATTAACATTCCCCCATTGAACTACCTGCATTTAATAAAAATATTAGAAAGCATATATATATGTTTAATTTATTGACTACCTCAACCAAAAGATTAAGTTGTAAGTAAAATGTATTATTTAATACCAATATAAACGGTTGATTGGTTTGCTACCGACAGAATGGAAGTTACTAATTGTTTAATATTAGAAAATGTCGATTTTATTTTTAAAAAAATTAATTTTAATTTTTTATTTTTGTGGGGGTGGGGGGTCCTCTGTTAAATGCTCTGCCCCCATTCAATCCAAATTTGTTTAGGCATAAAATTGTACTTGCTGAATACACAAGAAACATAACATTAAAACATGTTTAATAATTATGTTAATTCTTAAGGAGTTGAGAGGGTTGATTAACCTTAATTCTTCAAACAAATATTATTTATGAATTAATAATTGACTGACCTTACTAGGAATCCTTCTGCCGTGAAAAATCGAATCACGGTCAGGCTCCGATCCATTGAAAGATGGATCGGAGTGCACGTAAATCGAGTACAGCCCTCGGTGCCCTCGAAAGAATCTCTCCCACAAGGGCGCTAAGATCACCGGCCCTCTTGTCAGGAACATGAACGCAACCTTCGGGGCACGTTCGAACGGGAATTCCTTGATTTTAGGAGCCATTGATGCTCGCCACATCAGCTCCCGTTCGCTCATTCCGTGCAAAACCTCGTCGTGAGTTTTCGGAGCGGTGGGTTTTTTCGAGGGTGGTGGTGGTGGAGTATTGATAGGTGGCGGTTGGTTTAGTAGCGACCGCGAGGTGAAAATCGAGAATTGGCCGTTTGTGACTTGGAGATTGAACGAGAAGCTCTTGTAGTGGAAGCAGAGGATTATTCCGAACGTTAATCCGAATACGAAGAAGAAGACGTACGAGAGGAGGTTTAGGAGAGGGTGTGGTGAGTAGTTTATTAGTTTTCCGGCGACCGAGATTGGGCTTTGGCCGTGGCTTTTCATTGTTACACGGCGGCGGCTGGAGGGTGGTGGATGGTGGTGGAGTTTGTTCGCCAAATGTGAAATGAAGACTAGTACTATATAGAATATTGGGATTTAAATTGAGGAGAATTAAGAAGCAAACTTAGGTGAGTTGGGACAAAAATATTATTTTAATTAGTTTAAATAGAAGACAACTAACTGTCGGTTGTAGTGTGAGTTTGTTACAAAGTTTTATTTACCTGTAATTAAATAAATAAATAAAATTGGATTGGGAATTTGATGGAGAAGACTTGTTGGACAATGATTTTCTTCTCACAATTTGGACTTGTAGCTACATTGGAAAAGTACAGCCGTCAACTAATTCGCGCGTGTGTATTTGTGTTAATTATTTAATTATTTATTTATTATATATTTTGGTTAATATCTATGTTTTTTTTATATACAATACACAAATACACAGAACATTAATTAATTATACTTTGTACTTTACATAATTTTAACACGTGATTTTTGTGCATGAACCGTGAATGAATAATAATTACATATTCGATGTATTTCACTAAGTGTAGTATGAAATACTATTTATTTCTCCAATAATAATAATAATAATAATAATAAACCATACAAATAATTTACATTAATTACTAAATGGACCGGCCAATACATGTCGAATTCACTGGACCTAACGATAGTTGCTTAACTAGTAATACACGTCAATTGGTAATTATGCCAATGGTTTATTAATTATTTCCTGATAATATCGTTTTATATTAGCAGATAAAAATAATAATTGTTTAGTACCTTTTTTTGGATTATGCCAAAAAAACTATTGTGTCGGTATTATTGGATGGAAATGAACCCAAATTTATTTTATTTTTATTTTTCAATAATTGTTTATTTTTATCAATTGATTGAAACCATGCACCAAAATCCTCTTAGATACTAGCACGAATTAATGAATTAATTATATTTTTGGTACTTATAGCTAAATAAAAAAGTCAAATTTAGACTATTCATATTTCAATTTTGAATAAAAATTGCGTGTTGGTGACCAAAATAAATTTCAAAACCTGGAACTAAAACCAACTTTGACATCTAGACTAGTCAAATTTATACCTTATACCTATGTTTTGTGAGAGATGGTCTAATGTTATTTGAATATTTAAAAAAAAAAATTAAATAATCATCGAATTATTTGGAATATTGCAGAAACAAGTCTATTTATTTGTTTATGATTACTTATTTTTGGCATTTTTTTTTCACTGTCAAACTCTAACTAAAAGTGGAACAGCATGCAATTTCAGGTAATAATGGTAAATCAATTCCCATATTAGATTTATTTTCTTCACATCTAAATCTAATCATGCAACAAAAAGAGAATTTTAAATTTTATATATTTTATCACAATATTAATTAATAAATGCATGTGGTCCTGTTAATTAATCATGACAACTGGTGTTGGCCTGCATTACTGCAAATACATGGTTAGATATTTCTCAGGAGACCATTCAAATCATCACTAGAGTGCTCATGCATCACAGATTTACACTGAATTGGGTATTTAGTGATACAATTAATAGTTGTCACTAATTACGCGGCTTTTTTTTTTTTTTTTTTTTTAATAATAAGTATTATTTCCTTAGTTTATTGAGTTATAATATGGTAGATTACTAAATTTTATAATATATAGCATTTGGTTGACCGTCAAGCACACTAATTTCTGTTTTTTTTTTTTTTTTTTTTTAAAATACAAATTGCACTATGTACGATCACCAATGTCGCATATACCCCTATGTACTACAAAATGCAACAAAGTGACCCATCAGTTTAACGGTCAATCCTCAAATCTCTAATACCGTTAGTTTATGTGGCGTACTTACCTTTTTACCTTATATTTATGTGATATTGATGTGTCTAATTGGATCTTAAACCCAATTGGTCAATTAAATGTTCAATTAAGGGAAAAGTCCAATTAGAGCACCACTTCTATAATTTTCTCCCACATTGAATCTCTACAAGAAGTTTTACACTTCTACACTTGTCCCGCATCGAAAGTTTACAAGAAACTAATAGTCAAGTCCTCTTATAAAGACAAGGTATGATTCATTTGTCAATTGATCTTTAATTTGGGTGATATTTTAGCCTTTGTAAAATATCACTTCCAATATTTGACTTGAGCGTCATAGTCACTTAGTGTGTCACTTAGTGTCTTGATTTGTTTAGTCCGGACCCACACCTTTGATCCCTTTGGACACGTGGCAAGGAACCTTGACATTCCCGATATTGGGCTTGAAAATTCCTCCACCATTTCGGAGCAGCATCAGACTTTATTGCATAACTTTGGAAAAATATGTCATGTAGAGTTTGGACGTAAAAAATAAAATGCATGAATTTTGAGAATTATAAACAAAATTTAGGGAATAAGCATGAAAAAAATGAAGTAAATTGATTACAAGAGAGAAAGAAAGAGGCACATCTATTATACACAACTATAGGGGTATTTTCGTCAAAAAATGTCCAATATGTAGTGCAATGGTCGGTCAACTTTCAAAAAGGACAGATTCTTTAACATGACCTGACGGAATGGGCCACATTGTCGCATTTTGTAGTATAGCGGATATTTGTGGCAATAGTGATAGTAAATGGGTGCAATTTGTATTTAACCTTTTCTTTGGTGGATAAAACTTGAATAAAGCCATATATTATTATAGCCCAGTTTCATTATGAGCTGGGCTTTATACATACCATCACCTGCTAATTGGGCGTCACATCACGTAATGAGGCCGGCACAAGTTACCGAGTGGTCCAATTTTGCAAGGTAACAAGTTATAATAAATTAATAATAATAATAATAAATTATTATTAATAATAATAATAATAATAATAATAATAATAATAATAATAATAATAATAATAATAATATAAAAAACAATAAAAAATAATAATAAGAATAATAATAATAAATAATAATAAATAACATGAGAAATGACTACCCCTCTCCCATTTAATTTCCTAGTGGATTTCCATTTAGTCTTTTTCTTCTTTTTTTATTTTATTTTTTATTTTAGATTTTTATAACATTTGTGTGACATTTTACAAATGCTTTTTTATGTGTTTATGGAAAGAAGAAAATATGTTAAATCATACCTAATTAATGGTGAAGTTTATGACTCACATTTGCACTGATTAATAGCAGCTATAGAGTCTAGAGTATGCCACTTTTTCGTTTATTTTTATGCTACATCCGGTGAAGGTTACATTGAGTGGATTTTTATCGTTGATCTGCACACACCAATGTTGGTGTGTGTGTGCTTGTGTGTATATAGATGGTAAAGATCTACCCAATGTATTTCACTCAGTGTAGCATAGTATAAACCGACTTTTCCTTAAGTTTCAACACATGGACAGATCGTGAGTAATTAAGTTGGTATACAACATTAAATTTACCATGTTGACCAAATGTTTATTTGAATTTACAAAATTTAAAATGAAACATATAATTTGATTAGTAATGTGCCCAAACCCAATATAATTTGAAACCAAAGTTCTGAATTAGGGGTGAAAGTTGTAATGTAGATTTCCAATTTCCGCCGGTTTCATCTGAAAAGTTCCGAATTTTGAACAACTTTCTTCTTCACGGTTTTTCGATTTTCGATTCGATTTATTTTTCCAAACTGACCTAACTGACCTAACCGACTCTTCTAAAAGGTTTAAATATGAGATTAATTTAATCCTTCTTCTCCTTCACCTTTAAAGAGAGAGAGAATATCTCCCAACCACATGGTTATGCATCTTGATTCTTGACTAACAAAAAATTAACCTTACAAAAAAAACCTAATAAAATGTGTGCAAAGGCAATTTTATTATTGCAAATTGACTGTCCGTCTAGTATAGTGGATGCGATTTAGAGGGCGTTTGGCTAAGCTTATTTTAAACAGCTGATAAGCTTTTACGTCTGATAAGATGTTTTTAGAGCTGATAAGCTGTTACATCTTATTTTTAGGATTAATTATTAGAGTGTTTGGATAATGAGCTTATTTCTTAGTTTTACTCATTATAAGATCTTAAATAAAAAGGTGGGTAGAGGTACTTATTTAAAAAGATCTTATTTGGTCTCCAACAGCTTATTTTAAAGAAAATTAAGATTTTTTTTTAAAAATTTACCAAACACTTTGGAATAGCTTATAAGCTCATTTTAACATCTTATAAGCTTAGCCAAACACCCTCTTAATCTAATTTAATTTATAAATCACTTATTTGATAATAGACCACACTTTTTAAAGCGTGCGTTGCTTTATCACGTCTTTACCTACAAAGGTGGATTATCTAATCCAATCACCAGAAAAAAAGTAGGAAAATGACAACAGTGAATCAAGAAAATAAATCTAGGACAAGAAAGTTTATTTAATTGAAGAATGTGGGTAGATCACAAGCACCACACACGCTTAATTATTTTTTATTCGACAGTGGAATGCATATTTAGCCATTGAGATATTAATTATATTTTTTTATATATATCTCTATAATTTTATATAATGATGGATTTGTCCAAGTGAGATGGATGAACAGTCAAGAAAAGCGTTTTAGGTAGAATATTGTGTGGGACTCGTCGTGTTTGACCTTCTATACTTAACTTGAAGAATTTCTAATCTCTCTCTTTTTCTTTTCTTTTTTTTTTCTTTTTTTTTTATAAAGAATCTTGTATTTATTTGGGGTTTATAATTTAAAGGGTAGGTAATTTTAGATTTAAAAACTTATTTGAACCCAGTTTGTTAATACAATGAACCAAATTTGAGATTGTTTGTTAAAATTGTTGTTTTATATGCTTATAGAAATCAATGTTGGATAAATTACGGCCACCTCCTGAACTATGGTCAAATTACGAAAACATTCCTCTTGTTTGAGTAATTACAGCCACCTCCTCAATTGTGTATTATTTTACGAAGATACCCCTCCAGAGGTAAATTTGGGGATGTTAAATCGGCAAAATCGAATCGAAATTTCGGTAAGCCAACATTTCATACCATTTACCGAACTGAATATACGATTTAGTTCAGTAAATAACCGAATTACATAAATTTTTTATGTAAAAATATTTAAAATGATGGGAGTGACTGTAATTACTTAAACAAAAAGGCTTTCTTTTCGTAATTTAGCCATACCTTAGGGGGTTGGCCGTAATTTGCCCAATCAATCTTATTTAGTTGTAATGATTTATTTGTTAAGATAGGAGTATGTTGAAACTATAATCCTCTTCTTAACTACTCTAATAAAAATTAAAATTAAAAAAAAAAAAAAAAAGAAAAAAAAGGAAAAATAGGTTGCATCTATTCAGCGGCCAACTGGAAGCTGAAGAATCAAGGGACGTGTGACGGCACGGACGTTCGCATGCCAGCCTGACGTTTGGCATATGCTTACAGCTTACTTAATACTTACCTCTTGGGTTAATCTTTTGCATTTTCAGTTTTCAGATTTTTTTTTTTAATTTTCAAATCTATATATATCTTAATAAAATATAATTTAGCTTACGTTTGTAATTAAACAGATTAAATATTTTTTCTCTCTCCCCCTCAAATGAAATAATGAATTTCAGTGAAAAGTTTTTACATTTTTTAGAGGTAAATAAAAATAAAAAAGAATGAGATTTGACAGTTAATTATAACTTAACATAGTAATTATTATTGAAGCGTCACCGCTTAAAAAAAAATAATCAAATTCATGCGGTATATAATAAAACGCAACATGCAAAATAAAAAATAATTATGGGGACACGATTGATTTTAAATTTTTAATACTACATCACGGTATAAATAGTCTAATTTGACCAATGTATAGTCAATTAATCAAACCACCACGTACTATCCATTTCCCGTCACGTGCCATTCACACCCGACAACCTCACCACCACTTCGCCGACGTGTCCCACTACCGCCAGGTCAGCCACTTTGAATCTCCGCACCACCACGTGTTCAACTATAAATTGCCCCCCATTTATTTATCCATCACGAATTTACCCTCCACCGGCATTTCATTTCATTTCACATCACGTGAAGTAAATGAATTCATAGAGAGAGAAAGAGTCCCAGTACATAGGGGGGAAATCCTAATTCATAAAAGGGGAAACAGACCTCGTGAATTGATGGCGACGCCGGAGATACAGAACGGTAGCGTTTCGGTGATGGCGGCGGCGCCGGTAGCTGGTCCTTTGGATCAGAACGGCCACTCGGCTGCGGCGCTCAGGGTTTCGTCGCCGATTCGGATTTTTTTGTTCTTCCACAAGGCTATTCGAGCTGAGCTGGACGGTCTTCACCGGTCGGCGATGGCTTTGGCGACGAATAGAGGTGGAGGCGACATCAAGCAGTTAACGGAGAAGTGCCATTTCCTGCGCTCGATTTACAAGCACCACTGCAATGCAGAGGATGAGGTTTGTGCTGGTGTGTGTGTGTGTTTTCTGTCAGTAGTGTATAGTGTATCTGCTGCTTATTGTACTTTGCTGTGTTGTTTTTACTAATGTTTTTTTTAGTAATTTCTACTTGGATGTTTTGCTTGGAGCATGCGAAGCATTTTATCCCAAATTCAGGAAATTAAGTTCTTCAATATTGTTTTAATTGTTCGTGAGTTTTATTCTATTTCTCTTCATTTGATTTCTATATGCTCTTTCACTAAACTGCAAAGGATCATAAGCGGCTTAGTTAAATTTATCGAATTTGTAGAAACATATGCATATTACTTGCAGTTGCAGTAGAAGGTGCTTGTTTGAGTTGCAACTTTGTATGTTATGTTAAGTGCAAGTAATACGGTTATGGTTTAATCATGAAATTTGTCACGAATGGGGGTTGATAGTTACAGGCTTTTACAGCTATAGAATATGATATTAAATTTATTTTGTTCATAATCTAATCACAGGCATCCTTGCCTAATGTTAAAAAACAACTCAATCTTCACATACTGTGGTTTATTTCTAATGGATTCTGTCAAAATTGATGGTTTTTCTCCAAATTGTTAGAATTGAAAGTCGGGAATGTA
This sequence comes from Erythranthe guttata, assembly GCF_056151865.1. Taxonomy (NCBI): domain Eukaryota; kingdom Viridiplantae; phylum Streptophyta; class Magnoliopsida; order Lamiales; family Phrymaceae; genus Erythranthe; species Erythranthe guttata. Next base: position 1,922,769 of record NC_142537.1, on the reverse strand, counting down.
TTTTCTTGGGAGAAACCACGGAAGTTTCTATTGATGATACTAGTAAGCCTATTGGATCATTTTTTCTGTCAATTCTCATCTTCATGAATAACATGCTGACATATCTAATGTTCATGCATAACATTTTACTTATCTCGTATAGAATCTTATAGGCAGTTTATGTTAACAGAAAACCGCATTGGTATGGGTCAGATTTTTGAATAAGAAGAGTTTATGTTTATTTGCATTAATGCGTTATCTTATAAATTAAGTGACTTATGTGGTGTAAAACCTTGTTATTAGGCCATTTAAAAAAAAAAGTGACTTATGCGCTCTTCTTACTAATGAATCAGTGAGCAATTTGTTATAGTTGTAAGGCATTGATCTGTAATGGGAACTCTTTCATAGTTCTCCGCAATGAATTTCAAACCCTCCATCCAACTATTTTTTTAGTACTCCAACATGATCTCTATGGATGACAGACACGGTTCATACGGACTTTTTTTTACTTTTTTTTTCCTTTACTACTCTTTATCAGGAAATTTTTGAACTATGTATAATAATTCTATAGGAATCTTTTGTGCATCCTATTTGCCTTCCTCTTAGCTGTGCATAGCAACCAATATAAAGTCATTCAAAATGTTAATGACAGGTTATCTTTCCAGCACTTGATATCCGTGTGAAGAATGTGGCACGGACTTACTCCCTTGAACATGAGGGTGAAAGTGTGCTTTTTGATCAGCTCTTTGCGTTGCTAAACAATTCTATGAAAAATGAAGAAAGCTATAAGAGAGAGTTGGCCTCTTGTACAGGAGCCCTGAAGACATCAATCAGTCAGCACATGTCCAAGGAAGAGGAGCAGGTTTGCTTTTTATGCTTTCTTTTTTCTGTTGGCATTTGGCTACATATTTGAAGCGGTGATTCGGATTTTGGACAATGTTGTGAGGAAAAAAGAACTTACACTGGTCGTAGACATTATATTAAGCAAATCACGCTAGTTAAATGTGATATAGAAGTAGTGTGCCATATTTATCCTAGTAGTACGATCTTCAGTTCCAATTGTTTTGCTAAATCTAAGATTTGCAGGACTGCTCTATTTAGTTTCTCATCACAATTGGAGACCTTAACTTAATTGATGCTCCAGGAGTAATCTCTATTTTTATACCATTTTTTCCCATCTCTGCTGCAAATATATGTGATTCAAATCTTATTCTTGTCAATTTTCTTCTTCACCTTTGTTTATCTTATCAGTTTGATTTGTTATTCTGAAGTAAATCAAAAGAATAACCACGAGACATAAAATCTGTCTCCAGAATGTAATTTGTACTTTATTTTTCGTGTATATGGACTTCAAAATGTAAGTTTGGAATTAAAATAATTTAATTTTACTTTATCATGTAAAAATGTCAGGTGTGCACCGTCATTTTTTAGGACTTAAGAGGGGTCTTGGATGAATTTTTTTGAATAAGGAATTTGGATTTAAAGTTTTTAGTTAATCACGGTTCTCTGATATTCCCTTTCATACCCTATGGAATAGAATTATGTATATTGATTGCCATGTTTCCATTAATTGGCAGGTCTTCCCCTTGCTCAACGATAAGTTTTCATTCGAGGAGCAAGCATCTTTAGTATGGCAATTTTTGTGCAGCATTCCCGTGAATATGATTGCAGAATTCTTGCCGTGGCTTGCGTCATCAATTTCACCAGATGAGCGGCATGATATGCGTAAATGCCTGCACAAAATAATCCCTGATGAAAAGCTGCTCCGACAGGTTAGATGCCACTTGACTGGCAGCACAAGCATAAAGAGCTTGGTAATATTTTGTTCTGACTTGTCTTTCTTGTTCATGATGAAGATTATATTTACCTGGATGGATGGATTAAAGATTTGCAACAAGCGCAAGTGTTACGAAGATGATCCTAGAAGTAGAAGCTCAGGTAGTCCAAATGAATACGGACATCGCTCTTGTGAATCTTCCCAGAATTCTGATGGAGATATTCGGTCTGATTGTGGTGCCACTACGTCCTCGCTATATTTTCCGATAGATGATATATTGCTTTGGCATAAGGCAATTGAAAAGGAATTGATTGATATAGCTGAGGCAGCTAGAAATATAAAATTAAATGAAGATTTTTCTGATCTATCTGCCTTCAATAGGAGGCTCCAATTTATAGCCGAAGTCTGCATTTTTCATAGGTATTTGTACGTTTTTGGTCTCACAATTTGTTCTTTCTGAACTCTTTTAAGTAATCCGTAGCTTAGTGTAACATTTTTCATAATTTCAAACCCATTCCTCCAGGATCAAAAAGTTACTAGCACTAGCAGGGTTACCACCATCTTAAGGTGCTATAGATGAGTACGGATATGGACGTAAATTTAGACTAATGTTTCCAGATTTGACATGACTTTTCCTTGCTTGTTGAACCTTACTACATCGAGACAGTGAAAAAACAATAATGTTGGCCAGAATTTTTGCTATCACGATTTATTGTGATTTAGTATGGATGTACAACTGCCAGCTTTTGTGAACTGTTGTCTGTGTTTTTTTTTGTTTTGAGATTCTGTTTTGAATGTTGATTTGAAACTATTGCTGCAGCATAGCTGAGGACAAAGTTATATTCCCTGCTGTAGATGCAGAAATCTCTTTTGTCCAGGAACATGCCGAAGAAGAGAGCGAGTTTGACAAGTTCAGGTGCTTGATAGAGAGTATTGAAAGTGCTGGAACCAACTCATCTGCTGAATTTTATTCAAAATTATGCTCACAGGCTGATCATATAATGGAAACTGTGAAGAAGCATTTTCGGAATGAGGAAAGTCAGGTAGAGATCCAATGTCCTTTGTTTCTGTGAGTACTTTTGTATAATAATTTGTAGCATCTAGAAAATGGTGAATTCATTTCAGTCCTGAATTTATAGGTCCTTCCACTTGCACGGAAACATTTCAGCCCTGAACGTCAGCGAGAACTCCTGTACCAGAGCTTGTGCGTGATGCCACTGAGATTGATCGAATCTTTCTTACCATGGTTGGTTTGGTCTATGGGTGAAGATGAAGCTCGGTGTTTGCTTTACAACATGCTCATAGCAGGTACTATGCCAGTGTCTTTTCTTTATCTTTTGGAACTGTTATCATTTAAGTTGTACTTTTTGCAGACTGCTTCTGTGTATATAATTTGTGCCTAACCCATTACAAATTGCAGCTCCAGCTTCAGATACTGCTCTGGTTACTCTGTTCTCTGGTTGGGCATGCAAAGGTTGTCCTGGAGGGATATGTTTGTCTTCCTTTGCAATTGGTGGTTGTCCTGTAGAAGAGATTAAAGAAACCAAAGAGAATTTTGGAACGTCTTGCAATTCCTGTGCGTGTTCAAGTACATTAAATGAAAGTAGAACTTGTGGACTAGCATGTAAATGCGAAAAGACTGTCAAGGATGGAAACTTAGATTCTTCTTTAGAAAATATAGCTTCAGAGGTTTCGGGAACATTATCCCAAAAGGCTTCTCAGACTAACCAGTCTTGTTGTGTTCCTGGTCTAGGTGTCAGTAGAAATACCCTAGGAATGAATTCCCTCTCCGCTGCCAAATCTTTGCGCTCTTTATCTTTTGGTCCAAGTGCTCCTTCTCTCAAGTCCAGTCTTTTTAACTGGGAAACGGAAACCGACTCTAATATTAGTGACCTTACAGCCCGACCTATCGATACCATTTTTAAATTTCACAAAGCAATTCGGAAGGATTTGGAATATCTAGATGTTGAATCTGGGAAGCTTAGTGATTGTGATGAAAATTTCATTAGACAGTTCAGTGGTAGATTTCGTCTTTTATTTGGCTTGTACAGGGCACACAGTAATGCAGAGGATGATATAGTGTTCCCTGCTTTAGAATCAAATGAAACTCTCCACAATGTTAGCCATTCATACACTTTAGACCACAAGCAGGAAGAAGAATTGTTTGAAGATATCTCTTCTGCATTAGCTGAGCTATCTCAACTTCATGAAAATTTGAATGCGAAAAATGTGTCGGGAAATTTGAGCGAAAGTCCCTCTGGTTCTTCAAGTCACAGTAATAGTTTGAAGAAATATAATGAGCTGGCAACAAAGATCCAGGGCATGTGCAAATCTATTAAAGTGACTTTAGATAACCATGTTATGCGTGAAGAAGTTGAGCTTTGGCCATTGTTTGACTTATATTTCTCTGTGGAGGAGCAGGACAAACTGATTGGTCGCATTATTGGCACAACTGGAGCAGAAGTTCTTCAGTCAATGCTGCCTTGGGTAACTTCTGCTCTTACTCAAGAAGAGCAGAATAAAATGATGGACACGTGGAAAAATGCAACTAAGAACACAATGTTCAGTGAGTGGCTTAATGAATGGTGGGAAGGGACTTCAGCTGCATCTTCACATGTATCGACAGAGAACAACTCTTCACAAGGTACTTGAAACACTCAGTCTGACTTGCTCTTTGTCATCTTATGCCAACACTTATGTTTTTCCTTTTCCCGGTAAATATGCCACTACTTGTGTTTGCTGGCCTAAATATCTTGCAGCATGTCACATTGTAATTGTTAAAATTTGCTGTTCTCAAGATATCAAGTACATGAATCTGCAGGGTACGAAGTACATGAATCTGCAGGATATGAAGCACATGAATCTGCAGACCAAAGTGATAATACTTTTAAGCCTGGGTGGAAAGATATTTTCCGAATGAACCAAAATGAGCTTGAAGCAGAGGTAAGGAGGGTCTCTCGTGATTCAACTCTTGATCCACGAAGGAAAGCATATCTTATTCAAAATCTAATGACCAGGTTCAAACTTCTTACTGTTTTCTGTTTTCTAATCCCGCCTTTTCATATGATTCTCCTTATCTTTCATTTAATGTATTTTTGTTCCTTTAACTCTTGTTAGTCGCTGGATAGCTTCTCAACAGAAAATTTCACAAGCAAGAACAACCAAAGCTGAAGATGGGGAAGATTCACTTGGATGCTCTCCCTCATTTCGTGATTCTGAGAAACAAATTTTCGGATGCAAGCATTACAAAAGAAACTGCAAACTCCGTGCTGCTTGCTGTGGCAAGCTAGTTGCATGTAGGTTCTGCCATGATGAAGTCAGTGACCATACGATGGATAGGTAATGTAGGAAACTGATTCCTTTGCCTTGAATTTTGTAGGACAAATATTTTTTACGTATTTTGCTATTTTCGCAGGAAAGCGACATCTCATATGATGTGTATGAATTGCCTACAAGTACAAGAAGTTGGACCAGTTTGCATAACCCCATCTTGCAATGCACTTCCAATGGCAAAATACTATTGCAGTAGTTGTAAATTCTTTGATGATGAAAGGTAAGATTTCTTCATTAACTTCTTTTAATTCTTCTAGTGTAAATGGCTGCTTTAGGTTCTTCTCATTCAGAATCATGCTGTAGCGCCCCCCTTCTTAACTAAAAAATCATTAAATATTAAGTTGATGACGAGGGTTTCAGTTTGATTGGTAGGTTAATGCCTAGATAATTTAGTTACAATATGAGAATGACTGTGTTGACTCTGATGAATTTTGATAATAACCTGAACAAGCATACAACGAGGTATGCCTTTTAACTTCCCATTGTTTCTAGCAAGTCAAACTTTTACTTGTCATTTGTAGTCCGGTAGCTGAAAATTGGTTTTGTATTTCATTTGGTAAGTTTGGGTCTGCGAAACACAAAACAACATCTTTCCTTTGACTTTTTTCCCCATTGCATGTGCTTCTTCTTGTCTTTCGATATCTCCGTCAAGGTTGTATCCTTCACCTTTGATCTGAACAAGTGCATGCGTGGTACATGCATGAAAATATGTTTAAATGCACAAGAGAAATGCAGATGTACGCAATGTAAAGTTAATGAGATGACTAACATAGACAATGTGATGAAACTTGAGAATGTGACCTTCCTCCTTATTTTCCCTTCAAATTCCCTTTTTTTCCAGGGAGATTTATCATTGTCCCTTCTGCAATTTATGCCGTGTCGGCAAAGGACTTGGTGTTGACTTGTTCCATTGCATGACATGCAATTGTTGCTTGCCGATGAATGCGGACCATAAGTGCATTGAGAAAGGTCTTGAGACTAACTGCCCCATATGCTGTGATTTTTTGTTCACATCGTGTACAGTTGTGAGGGCTCTTCCTTGTGGCCATTGCATGCATCAGTCTTGCTTTCAGGTCTATTCTTTATCCTTTTCTTTCTGGACCATGATCGGATCTTAACATACATAAACTATTCACCATAACTCTATTATTTCTGTCACACCAGGCATATGCTTGCACACATTACGTCTGTCCTATCTGCAGTAAATCAATGGGAGACATGTCGGTAAGAATTATCTCTACCTTCTATGGATTAAAACCTTTCACTAGCTTGTGTATATTATATAATTTTAATTTTAATCCAGGTCTTCTTTGGCATGCTTGATGCTCTAATGGCTTCTCAAGTTCTTCCAGAAGAATACAGAAACCAGTGTCAAGTGAGCATAATTAATTCATCTCCTCTAACTTGTGAAACAAAAAAATTTCGACAAACTTATATTTATTGATGCATGCGCAGGATATCCTGTGCAACGACTGCGATAGAAAAGGCACTGCACCATTTCATTGGCTGTACCATAAGTGTGGCCTTTGTGGATCATACAGCACCAGAGTAATTAAGGTCGACCGAGACCCTAATTGTTCGACATAGTCCACTCCCACTAGTCACATATTCTCCGTTTTTCTTCCTCCCCATGTAAATTGCGTCTTATTGAGCCAAATTTTGTCATTTTTGAGACGTTTGATTGATAGTTAAGTCCGATAGATTATAAATGACATAAATTCACCCCAATATAATATTCTACGTATATAACGAGTGCGTTACGTCTTACATATTTGGATTGAAATAATTTGCATAATAAAAATTTGTTTAACCATCAATGGTGAATGACTGGACTTCAACTATATCTTTTACAGGTTAAAAGTTTTTTCGTAAATTATAATCTGCTTTATGGACAAATTAGGCAGTAATCTTTTACTCATTTTCTGATCCTAAGTTTTAGTTGTTGGATCTAATTAATTGACATGGAAAACCAAAGTCTTTTAATTTTAGTCATTTTTTAATCTATTTTCTTTTACCTAATGGTCACCGTACTTGGATTTGTTTATGTTTTCGTGTTGGCGTAAATCTTGCTTTACTTTCGACGAAAATTTTCTTTTGGAGTTTGTATTCAACAGGTTAATAATATAATACACATTTTATTTGAGATGCTATAAGGGCATTTTGGATCTCTAAATTTTGTTTTGAATACCCATTTAGACACTCAAAATTTAAAAAATAATAATGTAATAATGCAAGTTAATTAATTGTTTAAACATATCTTTTTAAGTGTAGTAAATGATCAACATGTAAATAAATATTTGAAATGGAAGAAGTGCAACTCAGAGCTATGAATAAATTAATCACCCTATGTTATATTCAGACACAACAGAAAATGCCATCTTAGGTTATCTGTTTTTAGACCTGTACTGTATTTAATTCACGTAGAGATGACCTTATATATGCACAAAGAAATATTGCATTTACATTATTATTATATAATATGATATTCTTTGTTTTATATTTCTTGTCTTCACATGCGCGCGTCGTATACCAAGTTTGTTGTTTATATTGAGACCAACTGCGTAACACTTGCATTTTTTATTTTATAATTTATTTATTTAAATTGTTTATTTAAGGTTTTCTTTGTTAAAGAACAATAGCTCCATGACTTGGTCGCTCACATGCATAGGAGTAGTTTTTCATTGGATCTCGGTCTGTAGTTTAATCAGTGCTTAGATTCTTTCTTTTGCCTCCGATTTGATAATTAATTAATGATTATTTGATCTCTCTCTCTCTCTCTCTCTCTCTCTCTCTCTCTCTCTCTCTCTCTCTCTCTCTCTCTCTCTCTCTCTCACACCGGTAAGAAAGATTGCTCTGCACCGAGTATGTATAAAGATATAGACTGAAAGCCATGAATCAATTGTGAATACAATCTATTCATAAAATGTGGTGTTAAAGTAAAAGAGAACTTTGCATACAAAATAAATTTGATGTATTATGATCGATGATGTGTAACATTAGCTCTAGTATACATACACGTAGCTGTCTACGTGGAAACAAGTGTCTTGATGATATATATATTATATTATATGAATATAATTAAAGAATACTTAATTAAATATGTAACCCCATGACGTGTGCATGTGTTTTCCTTGCATTAACGTGCTAAGTGGTATTTATTATGCCGTCTAGTTGTCCATTTCATTGCCAACCCAAAGCACATTTCATTTGTCTCATTTGATTCACCAATTAGTAGTAATATTTGTTTTATACTATACCCAATGAATCTTATTGGAGATTATTATACCATACATATTGCTTCATATATATTTTACATATCTATATGTTATGTGTGTGATTGTGTGTAAATTAAACGTGAAAAAAATATTGTCCGATATATTTCATCAGACGTAGAATTTACAACACCAATTAGTAACTAGCCAACTACCCACCCCACCGGACCCCTTACAAAGACCAAAAGAGCTTGTGAGATTATGTCAATTGACCCAACTTCGAATTCCCTTGGCAACGGTCGTCAGGTCGAGTCTGACACACATGAATAGCCTAATACAGTTTACGGTTGTTCTATAGTTTATAAGTTTACAAGTTTTCAAGTTATTAAACGAGAGTGTAGGTTTTTCACCCAGTCCACCTATATAGATGGCTGCGCGTCACTTAAAAAAAGACCCAAAGAGCAATCAAAGCTTTTCTTTTTTTGATGAAGAGGAATCAAAGCTTATAAAATATGCTTAGGCATTCTAGACCGTAACCTAGGGTTAGACTTCAGGTTAGATTAGTATTAATTACTTAATTATAAATTGAAAAAAAAAAGACCCAAAGAGCAATCAAAGTTTTTTTTTTTTTTTTTTTTTTTTTTTTTTTTTTTTTTTATGAAGAGGAATCAAAGCTTATAAAATATGTTTAGACATTCTAGACCGTAATCTAGGATTAGGCTTCAGGTTAGATTAGTATTAATTACTCAATTATAAAATAATCAACATGTTTATTTTTTCTACACATAGTATATGTGAGGAGTCACTTCACATGACTTAAAGCTAACTCCACCCAAACCTACTAATTTATTCATATAATAATTTATTAAATGAAGTAGGTATAGATGATTGTATATTATAAGAGTGACCCCCACACCACATAGTTTTGTATTAATGATTAATTATGCTTTGAACATATCCATAAAAAGGGATTACAGCTTGGAAAATAAGTCACATTATGGCATTAATCTTTTTGGACTTTTTCCAAAGTAATGGGGGTAAAAAGGGAACAAATTTATAAAGATGATTAGAAAAAAAATTGTAATATGATGGGATCATGTGTGTCCATTAATCTCGAGTTTAACCAATGTAACAAGCTCTTATTGGCTTAATCGCCTTGATTAACACCAAATTGGTGGGCCACGACGGGGATTTAGGCGATCTTAAGACGATAATATTGGTATCACTTCCATCAATAATAATAATTAAAGCATGATTAAAGTCCCTTAAAAGTGTTTAATTTTATATTTAGTGCGGTGTAAACCATTAGCGGTAACCCACATTGATCGATAATCTATATGATTAGGACATTTAATCAGTAGATTAATCAACAAGCTTGGAGAAGATAGATTGGACAAGCTAACTGAAATTATATATACATATATATATGTATGTATGAAATTTTATATATATGGTCCCAAAATGGCCACCTATGTGCAAATATTGGCAGGTTAATTACAAGAACTAATCACATGTAATTTCCCTATAAGCATGGGGTAACCATGTGCTTATCTCCTTAATTAATTCATACAACCTTAACAATGTTGTAGTACTTGTAAACAATGTTGCCTTCAGCCTAGCATGCCTCAATAAAATATGTCAGCTAATTTTTGTTGGGGATTTTCATTTAATTTGTTGTTTCCTACAAGGGAGTTTTTTTTCTTCTTATGGCCTTCTTTGATTGCTATTATTTAGTTACAATTGATTTGGTAATTAGTAAAAGTGAAGTATCTTGTAAAAGAGTTTAAAATATGTTCGATTTACAAGATTCAAACTAACTAAAATTCACAATAATCTTACGTACTGAACATCATACCAACCAATTAATTAATTAGTCAGTAAAAAAATAATTCAATTTAAAATTATTAGAATCACGCGAGCCCTAAATCTATTGCCATAATTTTTTCAGTTATTTAAAGCTCAACTTACTATTGAATTTCTGTCATTTGAAAATAAATTTGAGCTTATTTGGGTCTTAGCAAGTAGACTTACGTTGCAAGAAAAAGTTGCATCACTTGTGACAAATGCAGAAGTTGTCACTCAATGCATACATTAAGTGACAGTATTTTTTTTTTTTTTGTCACTAATAGCTCTTTTCGTTGTCAGTTAATCCTTATTTATTGTCACTATAAAGCATTAGCGACATGTGACAAGCATAGCGACAACACTTTTTGCCTAACTATATAAAAAATAGATGTTGTCACTCAAAACATTTTTGATAATGTCATATTTACACACATTCATGTGTATGTGTGACCATGAGGAGTACTTACGAAAAACTATTAAATATATTTCACTATACGTAACTTGTAGTAAAAATCCAATTGAATTTGAATTTGTGGATGAGAAATTGAACACACACACACACACGTAAAAGTGGAGACAAGGTGGGTCATGCACTTGGAGTTGTGGTGAAGACTTTGGAAGCCCTATTTCTCTATCATTAGTTTAATTAATTAATAATTAAGAAAATCAACACATTTAATTTCAATTTACTATCTCTCTCTAAAACTTATGTGTCTATCTCTCTCATCATATTATGTAGTTAGTAAGATTCGGGGAGATCTTTTACCATGTAAAGCTAAGCTTATTAAATTTCAACGTCAATCACGCATACATTCTGTACAATAATTCATCATCAAACTAGTTTTTGTCCCCACACACGGGCCCATTATATACACACACATGCATGTATGTATATGTTTGGATATATATATATATATGATATATATGAGCTTATATTTTTTGAATATTCTAGTAAATTACGTACTATATTAGTGTGTATATATATAATCACCGATTTAGAGGGGTGAAAGAGACGATATATTTATAGTTGGAATTTAGTGAGAACCTATCACCATATAATTATTATAATCAATGAGGGATATTGTAATTATAATTGATCAGTGTGTTTTAACAATGTATATAATTAATTAATATATATAACACTATATTATGAATAGATGATCAAATGGTAGAGATATGCATGAGGATATGATGTTGACACGTGGGCCATGCAGTCCTGATTAAGGCCTGGATCGACGGTGCTAGATCTTCAAATGCATCTCAATATATTATTATATAATATATAAGTCTATTTGTTTTCATTTATATACAAATAAATATAATAAAAATATATTTGATGAGGAGACATATATCTTGCAAGTCATTGTTCCTCGATTCTTTTGACTTTGATGCTATTTTCTAGTGAGAGAAAAAAAAAGGTTGGTAATTTCTGTCGGCTAAACAAATGCAAATCCTTTTTTGTGCTAAGGTGGATATTTAAATTCTTGAATTATTGGTTATTTATTACATTATATTATTGTCAATTTTTATGAAGAAATAATAAGATTTATTACCTCCCTGCCTTAGATTATTGTGGTATCAAAGTTAAATCTCCTAATTTACATTTGAGTATAATATTGTGGACGAAATTTTATCATCAAGAACTTCCGAGGGTATTCTGGTAACTTCACAGTAATAATGTTATTTCATGAATCGGACAAATATACAAAGATGTTAGTTCAAAAGACAAGTGCACTTACCTTTCTTCTTATTGGGATGTCCGCAACCATCTCTCTCTTCTCTCTCTCATCTTATATATAATTATATATATATATATATATATATATATATATATATATATATACACATCAAATAAAACTATATAATAATTAAATATTATATATAATATAACATTTTGAGACTTGTATATATATATAAATACCCCTCACACATGCAATAACTCTCCTAAACCACGCTCCCAATTCTCTCTCTCTCATTTTCAAACCCAATCTTCTTTTCTTTCTCACCCAAGAAAAACACACACACACACACAACATATATATATACACACACACGGTTGTATATATATATATATATATGTATGTATAGCATGGCGGAGTACGAATATCAAGAAAAACCATGCAGCACCGAAACCAATGGGGGCTTGAAGCTCTTCGGCTTCAACGTCACCGAAGATCACCAATCCGAAGATGCCGAATCCGCCAGAACGCCGCCGGAGTCTCCGGATTCCGGCGGCCGGAGGTACGAGTGCCAGTACTGCTACCGGGAGTTCGCGAACTCGCAGGCCCTCGGCGGCCACCAGAACGCGCACAAGAAGGAGAGGCAGCAGCTCAAGCGCGCGCAAATGCAGGCCACCCGAAACGCCGCCGTTTCATACATCCGCAGCCCTATGGTCTCCGCCTTCGCCCCGCCGTCCCACCTCCTCCCCCCCGCCGGATCCGTCATGGTTCCCTCGTCGGCGCCGCCGTCGTGGGTTTACTTCCAACGCGCCGCGCAGGCGCAGCCGTTCCAAGTGGCACATGGCTGCGTGTTTCCTGCTTCGAACAGCGGGAGGGGTGTAGGGAGCCAACCGTACGCCGGCGGTGTAGGGGAGCGTAGCTTCGTAGGTGTTGGGCCCCAGCAAACAATTAAGGCCCATAGTGGAAAATTAGATGGGCCTTCTTTGAGTAGATTTTCAACGGTGGATAATGGGCCTGGCTATGATGATGGCTTTGGGCTAGATTTACACCTTAGCTTAGCTCCAGCCGAGCCGTAGCTTCCCAAGCCGGCTCAATTAGAATCAGGTTTGAACAAAATTAAAATCAGCTCGAATAGGAAGTTGCGGTTGTTGATTTTTTCCCGATTTGTTCTCTATTGCACTCGATGAGTTTTATTGAGTTCTACGGTACATATATATATATATTTTACACACATCGATTTGTACATGTGTGCGATTGTTTGTAAATCAAATTTGAAAAAAAAAATATTGTATTTCAGCAGGTGTAGTGTTTAGGATAATCGATTTCTCTTTTCTCGGATTTCTCTATATTTTCAAATTTATTTTTCTCAAGGGAAATATTTCTCACATCCATCACTTATTCTATGATTTTATTTATGTATTTTTTTTTTGGTGAATAGAAAATGACTAAACAAACTAAACCAACAAAATAAGTAGATTTGATTTTCTAAACGACTATTGTGCGAGAATGTGATTATATGTGTATGCAACGTGTGTGGTGTGTGTGTTTGTGTGTGTGTCACTATGTGGGTGTGTGCGCGTGCGTGTGAGACAGTGTATAGAAGAGTTTTGGTGATTGCAACGTCGGGAAGCGAGAGTGAGACAAATCTGAACGACACAGATGGATGAAGTGGTGTAGAAGATGACATAGATAAAATTACTTTTAACAAATACTATAATCTCAGTTTTCTGATTTGAAAGAGTATTAGTGTCTAATGGTGTTTAGCAAGTAGTAATAGACTAAAATAGAAGATTGCAGATACTAATGTTCAAAGTTCAAACTTCTATAGATTTCAAGAATATTCTTAAACGACCCATTTTTAGTTTGGGTTTGCAACTAAAAATCCTCAAGTTTCAAACAAGTGTATTATTACATAATTAACGTGGGTCCAATCACCTAAGACTAGTTCTTATAGTTATATCTTTAAGAATATTTAAAAAAGTAATTATACACTAACAAATAATTATATTCAATTTGTTTTTCCTAATCAAGACAGACCGACACACGATTCTTAATTGGCTTGCTGTCCAAACTTGAATCGCACAGCATATGGATGGAAGAAAAGACTCTTAAAGAACAAACAAGATTATAAACTAAATTAATTTGATTTTTCTGAATTATGGCTGATAAATTAAATGTTACATGTACTAGATGATATGAATTCGGTGGTTTTGATACATTAAATAAATAATTATAAATATAATTTCTTTAGAAAAAAATGAGCGACAGTGGATTTGAGTTCGCCTTGGCCGGATAAAAAGTAGCTCCACCAGCGCACATAATGTAAATTCGAAGCGATAAATAATTATCAACATTAAGATTTTTTATTGATATCGATTGAGTTTAGTCAGAAATTGCCCTGTGGTGGAGATTCGAGAGTGGATCGAAATTACTTGTTGTTATGAACATTTATATGTGTGTTGAATACAATATAAATTTAGAGTATGCACATTTTTACGTCAATCCACTACAAGATGATCGGTAGCGTTTGAGGTCGTAAAAGAAACTTATAAGAAGAAGAAAAAAATTGTGAAAGAAACTCGATTGGATACAATACAAGTTAAAGTTGTATGTATATGTATGTATATGTGTATGTATATGGGCAAAAGAGTGAGCAACCAATGGTATGTGTGGATAAAGAAGCTTAGTTGTAAGCACGAAAACACCATAATGGATTCCAAAATATACAAGCACCTAAATTTGCAGCTCCCACAATTTTATTTTTTAAAATAAAAATAAAATAAAAATTAAAAAAAGATGAAGATTGTCAAAAAGGGTGAAATACAATATCTTTTAATAATAGCAACTTTCCACGTCGCGTTTTGCACGACTCTTTCACTTCTACGAAAGTGATCGTGATAAAATAAGTACAAAAAAATATTGAAAATTTTAATTAAAATAAAATAAAATAAAGACATGATATATCAAAATATAATTATTAGAGAAACCTCCTGATTTTTGGTCTTACTGAAGTTGTTGATGACAATGATTCCATTTTTGGTGGGAAAAAGGGAAAAGAAAGATTTGCACAGATTTGAAAAACTTGTGCACTCAACAAATAAATAAAGTTTCTTCTACCCAATTACCTTTTTGACACACACACACACACACACACACACACACACACACACACACATATATATATAAAGAATTGTTACAGATATATATTAATATTACACCTTGATAATTATTTTCGTTACGTGTTCATTATATGATTAGCCGAAACAAGATCATGTAATTCTACTAGTTTTCGATTCCATAACTGGATTCCAATTAGGAGTTTCAATACACAGTTTTCCAATAAACAAACCTCATTCTTCCAAAAACATTCGGGCATGTCCGGAATTTTAGGGTCGACCCCAAAAGTAAAAAAAAAAAAAACATCAAATGAAAAAGAAACTTATAAGTTAGAAGTATCGCTATAACTTACCTAGTAAACACGTTTGGCTGCATTCTGCTACTGATCAACTAGCGCAACCGATTCTTCATGCAGAGGAAGTTTGTTTTGTGGGACCCGCTCGATTTGCTGTTCTTGTTGCACAGGCACACAAGGCCTCCACACCGTTTCTTTTCCCACATCCATTAAAGCTATTCCCTTAGCAGCAAGATCACTCCTTATCTCGTCACTCTTCGAAAACTCTTTGTTTTTCCTAGCTAACATTCTTTCTTCGATCGATTGCAAAACATCTTCTTCGGTTAATCCTCCCCTTTTCAAAGCTTTGTTCTTCAGCTGTTGCAAAACCTGCGATGCAGAGTGTTGTTATAAACAAATCCAATATATAGAGTTTATTGCATTTAGCACCCCTGTGTTTACTCTAATTGTACAAAAAACTCCTCGTGTTATAAATATTAGCAAATAACCACCGTTTAGTGGGGTTGTGTGGAAAAACAATGCATAATATGGGTTGTTTTGCTTATATTTATAACACTGAGGACTTTTTTAGCTAAATCCGATTAACTGAAAAATATGCACACACCTCAGTATAACTTGAACTCGAGAGCAAACCAAGAACATCCAAGACTTGTTTGACTTTTATTTGTAGATCAATGAGGGACTTAGCTATCGATAATTGCTGTTGCTTCTGCTGCTTCTTCTGGAAATATATGCATAATGAAACAAATATCTCAATAAAGGGGAAATTTATTTAAAAGAAAAATGAAAAGATAGTAATTGTACGAGAAATACGTGCCTTGAGCATGCTTATGGATGTATTCATAAATCTGAAAGCTTCTTGGAGAGAAGAATTCAGTATAGTGGGTGTGTGTAAATCGTCTGCCAGTTTTGACTCGAAATCTTCGTGCAGTTTAGTGAGGCATTCTTGGCCAGCAGGAGTTAATCGTACTTTTTTTCCGTTTACTTCAATTTCTTCTTTTAATGCTAATAAAGCATCATCACAATCTTGCAAAGTCTGCAAGTGATAAACAAAAAATTAAAGGAATAAAAAAGTTGTTCATAAACAATAATATTTGCTTTTGTATACAAAGTGAGATTTTTTCACCTGATATACATAGAAGACCGCTTCAGATGCAATTTCGATCTGTGATATTGAATAATTAACGGGGGAGCGGTAGTGCGTTCCCAAAAGGAAATGCCTCAGTGCTAGTGGATGGTATAATTCTGTAACCTGTATAATTAAAAAAAAAAAAAAAAGGATATCAAGATAAAAACAGTAATAGTTTCTTCAGTATTGAATACAAGGCAAAAATTAGGCGTGTTTTCTTGATGAAATTGCATTTCGCACCCCTGTTTTTACTCTAGTTGTCTTAAAAAAACTTCCCTTGTAATAAATATTAACAAAATTCCCCCTATGATTTTAATTATATTAGCAAACTACCCCAAAAAACGCACCATTTAGGGCTTTTTTTTGCTAATATTTATAACACCAGGAGTTTTTTTTTTCCCCCTACCTCACGGATAGTGAAGAAGTTTTTCTCGGATTTAGACATCTTTTCGTCGTTCAAAGTAATGAAACCGTTATGCATCCAGTAATTAATTTTGCTGTCGGAGCAAGCGGCACAGCTCTGAGCAATCTCGTTTTCGTGGTGGGGGAAGATTAAATCCATTCCACCACCATGAATATCAAATGCATGTGTGAGGTAGTGAGCGCTCATAGCACTGCACTCTATGTGCCACCCTGGCCTCCCCGGGCCCCACGGGCTGTCCCACAGTGGCTCCCCTGGCTTTGCAGCCTGCATTTTAAAAATAATAATAAAATAAAACATTGTATTGAAGAAAATAAAACATTGTAAATTGTAATGAATTAAAGTTTAAATTTGACCTTCCACAGAGCAAAATCTGCTGGATTTCGCTTCCTCTCATCGACAACAACTCGTTCGCCAGCTCTATTGTCTTCTAATTTTCGTCCCGATAGAATACCGTAATTTGGGGAATTATCAACGGAAAAGTAGACATCACCATCGACAGCATAAGCACATCCATTCTTGATAATCTGCAGAAAACAAGATCCAAATTGACAGAAACCTGATTTAGAAAGGAAAGCGGAAATTGGAGCCGAATTTCCAAATTTCGCCGATTTTGATCCAATTTGGAACAATCCCTTTTTCATTCTCAATTCCGAAAGTTCCAATTTCCCATGTTTCCGGTTTTATTTGGAACAGAACTGGAATATGTATTAGATTCCGATTTAATTTCCGAAAGCATCATTTTTTTTCAAAAAAATAAACTTACAGTATCAATATTATTACGTATTTGGTATTTTAAGTGACTTAAAATTTGAAAATTCCGAATTCCACCGATTTTAGAACAAGTTTTTTCATTCCAATTTCATTTTTTTTTTGGGACAGAACTGGAATTAGTCAACATAAGTGTGTAGACAACATAAACCAATACTTAGGTTTACCAAACATAAGTGTGTAGACAACATAAAACAATATAGAAACGAATCGCAATCATGGTGTGAAAAGAAATAATAGTGCATGCAACGGACCTGAGCAATCATGTTCTTGATTTCATCCATATGATCAGTGACACGTGGCTGATGAGTGGGAAGAAGGCATTGTAGATCGGCCATATCTTTTAGAAACTCTTGGCAAAATCTACCACTCAATGCCTTTGGATCCTCCCCAAGCTCATTTGCTCTTCGAATAATCTGCAAAATCCATCCCAATAAACAATGTAGCTCAACAAGAAAATGCCTCGTGTTTTAGCATTACTTAGGACTAAATTCACATTTTCCACCTTTACATACTTGAACCAAAATATATGATCTATCGACATTTCGTTGATCTTCTACTAAGTTGTCATCATAACATCAATATAAGCAAGATCCTTGTTCTCTTTTCAAGCAATTCATCATCTTAATTTCCACATATATCATAAATTCAGATTTTATTTTCTGCAGATTTCACAGTACTGTGACATAATTGCATTTATGACATTCTCACCTTGTCGTCGACATCAGTGAAATTGCGGACATAAACAACCTCGTACCCCAAATGTTTCAGATATCTGCAGCATCAAATTCCAACAAATTAAATTTCCGACAGAATCTGTAAATAGATGATGGAAAATCAACAATACCCAATAGCAATAAATAATTAGAAGAAATCATCATATAGATTGTATGCATACTAAAAATTTCAATCTGAGACTGTTTATGTAAAATAGTGTAGTGATTAAGTCAACCAGCCAGGATACCAACTTGAAGCCCTAATTTCGAAAATCCCAAATTAAAAAGTTGCCCTAATAAAAATTCAGCTAAAGCAGAACTTAATTTGCAGAGGATTATCAAACGCACAAAATCAGAGAAGAAGAGCTAAGATTTGAAACCTGTAGAGAACGTCGAAGGCAACGTAGGCACGCGCGTGGCCGATATGGCTGTAGTCGTAGGATGTAACGCCGCAGATGTACATTCCGACTTTGCCCTCCGCTCTCGGCTTAAATATCTCTTTCTGCTTCGTCATGCTGTTGTACACTTGAAACTCGCTGCTTCTCTTCGCCATTTCTACCTCAATTTTTTTTAATTTTTTTTTTTCTGTTTTTGTTCAAGGTTTTGCCTTCGTTTTGGTATAAGAAGAAAGGGGAGAGAGAGAGAGAGAGTTTTTACAGTTTTGACAAGAAAATCTTTGTTACAGTTTATTGGAAATTGATGGAATCCGATTCCATATATATTTGACATCTCCATTTACTTCTTTTTACCAAAATAAGAACATATTAATTACTATATTACCACTCAGAATTTCAGTAATTAATGAATCAAATTCATAATATTTATATTAATAAATTACAACCATCGTATGGTCAAATTATCAAAATAAACCCTTTTATTTAGATAATTACAACCACTCCTGAAGTATTGTCAAATTACAAAAAAAAACCTCTTGTTTGGGTAATTACAACCACCCATCAACTATAAATCTTCTTACACGCTCACCCTTGAGGTTTCAAATTTAGAGGAATCTTCTAAATTATATGGAACATTCAATTTGTACACATTTTATCCCAGCTGTACATTTTGAAGCAAGATGATGATAAGAAGTGTTTTCTTGACTTGTATATATCAGATTGTGGTGTATCAGAAATTGTATTTTTGCACAAAACATGTACAAACTAGAGAACATTCCACGGAATTTAGATGATTATGTTGAATTTAACACCATAAGAGTGGAGGTGTAAGAAAATTCATAGTTGAGGGGTAAATGTAATTATCCAAACAAGAGGGAATTTTTCATAATTTGATCATACCTCAGGGGTTGTTGTACTTTACCCTATTTATTATAAAACAATTGAGATCAGATTAAGATTATTATACGTAGTACTTTTAAAATTCTAAATATTTTTTGAAATCGGAATGAAAAACTTGTTTCAAAAATTGGATTTTTTTAGTCTAAATCTATGATGATCGGAAATTCTATTTTTTATTAGTATAAAACAAATAACATTAGTGATGATGCTAAAGTTAGATCACCTTAGAGAGTTGAAGTATGATGAGCTGGAAGAGCAGAGTGGATCACTGGCTCACGAACTTGATGACCTTGAGATACTTAGAGAGTTGAAGTAGGATGAGCTGGAAGAGCAGAGTGGATCACTGGCTCACGAGCTTGATGACCTTGAGATACCTGCGATCATAGAACACGTGAACTAGGTCGGGGGTTGATCCGGCGGAAACCCCTCCGACGCTCAAGTCAGACGTGCGGATAGTGGAAATAGTTCAGAGAATACATATTATAGTATTGCTCAGTTAATAGGACGTACCTTAAGGAATGAGTTCAAACCTTTATTTATAGCTTAGTTGAGATTGTCGGGCCCAAACCTTACTTGAAGGTGATTAGGCCTCGGTGGTAGTAGTCTTAAATATTGGGTTTGTGATCCATTAGATAAATAAATTGTAGGCTCATTGGGTTGGCCCAATTAGGCATATCAATTAGTATTGTATTGTAAATGTCAAAATTAAAATTGAATCGGAAACTGTGATCTCAAATGTATTTTGATCTCGACTAAAAAAGTCAAAAAAATCAGAGATCGAAATCTCAAAATTCAGAATGAAAATCAATATTCTAAAATTGAAAAATGTCGGATGGAAATCTGTGGATACCCATACATATCACACATTAAATACATCTTCCGTTTATATTTGGCATTTTTTTACTTAGATTTATATAAACGTTACATTCTACTTTTATTATGGCTTTATGTTTTAAGCTTTAACCATTTAATGATCTCTAGACCTCAAATCAAATAGGATTTATAACTTTGAGAAACTAATGAGGAATTTTTTAGAATCTAGGCAAAATGTATAGTAAATTTTAATTTTAATTTTAATTTATTCTAAAGTATTTCAACCTTTTATATAATATATCCACTAAGGGCTCTTTTGGTTTGAGTGCTTGGGCTGGATGGGACAATGGGTCTCACTTAATATGCAGTTTGGTTTGACTGTTGGGTCACCTCTTGATAAATGGGCCCACACTTTTTATCATCAAATTGGTTGATAAATAGTCAGCCCAAAATCGGGTGGATTATCTATCATCACCATATCCCGTTTTTTATCTCGATGTGAAATTACGAGTGAGCCCCTCTTAATTGTAACAATTACCAATATATCTTATATAAATAGTTATTTTCTCTCTCACTCTTTCCATTACCACAAAACCCTCGTCAAAAGCAGAAAACAAAAAAAAAAAAAAAAGTCGTTCCTCTTCTCTTATGTGTAAAAGACAATTTGTCTTCCTCACCAGTATCCCAATTGAAGCACAAAATTCTTGTTTCTGTTTTAGTTAATTTATGTAATGTATTTTTTTATGCAAGCTAAGGAACACGACGATCGTCTGAAGACATTAGGGCAAGTCTCCTTCGCTATGTACGACTTGGGAGGTATTTGTTCGTTCTCGTTGTTTAACAACAGCTTATAACTTGTTAGATTTGTGGTTCTTCATTTTAGATTTGTGGTTCATCTATATCTAGTTTCGGTATAATTTGTTTTCTTATATTTGTAATCTTTTAGTTTATGGTAAGATGGGAGACGCCGTTGTAAGGATTCTAACGAACCGAACACCCAATTTGAGATAAGGTTTGCTGTTAGATAAATCTATTTGTTGTTGTTTGTCTTTTAATTTTTTTTACTTTACCTTTGTTAATGTGAAATTTGTGTTATAATTGCGCTCGATTCTTTCAAATACAAAGGGGATTTGAATTATTTTAGTTGGTCCTTTCTTTATATTAACCTATTAATTTTTGGTTCTTGTTCAATGTGTGATTTCTGATTTGGTATGTTGGTTCTGCATTCGGTTAACAGTCCTATAGCATTTGTTATGTACATTATTTTAGTTATATATTAAAATGTCAGGTTATGGTTTATATGTCATCTTCTGAAAAACATGTGCAATATGTTTACTTGTTAATGTGTTTAATTATGCAATTCATATTCAAATAATAATACAAAAAATTGGTGTGTTTGATTTTGGACATATTTTATATATTAAAGTGCATGTAACTGATATGATGATACATACATAGATGTGTGCAAGAAAAATTACGTTTGTTGTTGAAGATGTATACTAGTACGCATTGGAGTCAAAATTTTGAAATAGCTTAATTATCTAGTTGTGTTTATTGTATTTGTCCATATAAATTTCGTTTGCTTAATGGTAGTGCGAAGTGAATTTGTTTCCGGGGGTAATGTCATATTATTAGAAGAAATGAGTTCCTTTTTTTTTTCTTCTTTTTGCCATTTTGTTACTGCAAAATCATAGTGTATTTGTGTATGTATTATTGTGGTTCTTCCAAATCATATTCTTCTTTTCGTAGACAAAGGATTGTTGAGATTTCCAATTTATTTTATTAACTTAAAGATTTGTGTGGAACTTTGATGATTGCGAGAAGCAAACTCAGTTTACATGTACATATTCAATTGAAATACATATATGTAGTTGGTTAAACAGGTCGGTAGCAACCACAAATTGATTTGCCAATAACTTGATTAGTTATATGTTTAATGGCAGTGTGAAGACCTCTTAATTCTTTAGTTTGGTGGTCTAAGTACTGCATTTACTTAATAGTTTATGGGTTTGATGTACATGTTTGTAGGAGACAAAACAATAAAAGTGTTTTGGGGTGAATTAATTTTCTCTTTACGAAGAATGTTGATGGGCGATTGAAGAGAAACAAGCCCTGCTGGTTAACTTCCGGGAGCTTAGAGGCTTAAATACTAAGCATTCTTTGCAAATAGATGATGATGATGATGATGATGATGATGATGATGATGATGATGATGATGATGATGATGATGATGATGATGATGATGATAAAGTTCGTGATAATGTGACGTGGACGAACAACGGACCACGAAAAAATTTGATAGCTCCGGATTATTGCGTCTGTTTGAACTATCTTCATCGTCAATTTCCAAATATTATTATCGATAATGTCAACAATGGCAATGCCAACACCAATGCTAGCGACAATGCGGATGTTGATGATGAAGACAAAAGTAGTAATGTTCGAGAGATGTTCCGATGTCCGATGGATCCATTATTTTGGATTGAAGTGTTTAGATGAATTGTTACATATGTTTGTAGACTTCGTAAGTGTTTAAGACTTGTACGTCGTCTTGAAAATGCTAGGTAACGCTTTTTGGTAAGGGTTTATGATTTTTTGTTTTTTCGTAATTTAATTGTTAAGACGATATATTTATGACAATTATTATTGTGTGCATATATGAATATGTCAAAACTTATAATGGCTGGCTCGAATTTTGCAAAATGAGACTTTCAATTGTTTTATTCAAGAGATGATAAATGGTTGAGTTAAAAAAAATTAAGAAGAGGATGGTGGTGGTGACAGGTGAATTTAAGGGTATTATAGACATTTCACCTGTAATCCCATCTAATCAAGTGAACAAAATAAAAGATTGTTAATTATTTGACTATTAATATCTAAGTCATCCCACAAACCAAAACAGGTGATTAGTGTCACTCAGAGTCATATCAATCCCAATATTAATTGTCCCATCCCACTCTATCTATCCAAACCATCCAACCAAAAAGGCCCTAACTTAATTAGTTATACATTGACATTTATAACTCAATTATTGGATCTCCTATATAAAGAAAAGTATATAGGCATTACTAGGACTTCCAATAATCATTTTTAATTTCTAGGCCGAGCCCATGTACGAAATGGGCTTGAGATAACAAGTTCTATTTTTTAATTTCATTTTATTTATTTGGTAAGTCAATTGTAGATCAAATATGAAAAACATTATCATAAACTGAATATGGCATTAAGGTTGTACTTAGGTCGGAATTAGGCAGAAATTGCACCCAAAAATCCAATAATCAAATGATTCACACCTTTATACCCATGGATCTCATTTGATGCAATATATATGATTTATTTTTTTAATTCAATATATTCAAAATCATCGAAATAAGAAATTTGGAATTGAAGATTGAAATTCCAATCAAGATCATGTGATTTTGGTGCTGCCTCTTTATATCAATATTTGAATGTTCAGTTTGTAAAAAATTAAAACATAAAGCTCAATTATTCGATCTTGTAATTTATTTACAAAATCAAGAAATTCAACTAATTCAACATTGCTTTACACCCCTTGTTTTGACAGTAAAGACAAAAGAAAAATTCCAGTACACGTTCTTGAAAACACAGTAGTAACTAGTAACTAAAATTAACTCAGCTTTCCCACCCAAAAAAAATAAGGGGTAAAAATGTAAACAACCAAATAATGAAGAAATTTAAACAAATCAAATCAAAACAAAAATCAAAATTCAAATTTCAAGCAATAAGCCATTGATCTTCGAACCAGAATCCAGCCTCTGTTTTCTCATCTCTTCATAAAACCTCTGAATAAATATCTCAGCCCTCTCATCCACACAGTCCTCATCGTCGGCGCACAAATCAACGGCCGTCGATTCAGGTAAAATCTCATCCAGGCAGTAAATATCATCTTCCTCTTCTCTGAGACATTTTCCCAAACACCTTGCGTACATTGTCTTAAACCCGATCCTCCTCCCACTCTTCTTCGCCGAGCCCCTTGTCCGAAACCCATGAATCAGCGGAGTGCTCGAAGGAGAAAACTCGTACTCCCTAACATAACCACCGTACTGATCGAAAAGATTCAGCCTTTTCAGCTTCCTAGTTTTCTTGAGAGATACGAGGTTTCGGATCATGGGTTTCTTTAGTCTGGCCAAGAAAATGTAGATTTTGAGCAGAACCGAAAGTTTCTGCACAAGGGCTGCTGACCTTTTCTTGGCCATTGTTGTAATCGAGGCAAACTCTGCTCGAATTTAAGGTTTTTGGTTCGCATTTTATTAGTGCTGAAAAGGGGAATATGTGGAGCGGAAGGGAGCTTGCTAGGCTGTCAAAAAGTTTAAGGGTCGGTGTGCATTTTGGACATATTCTATGGGGCATCCACCAATTTTAGTAGCCGTTAACACCACAGCTTTTTCCCTATGTTTTCAAATCTCAGATTTGAACTATTTTTTTTTTTAAATTAAAATTGAAGAGGAAATTAGATTCCTTAACAATGGTGTACAATCTCCGGGTTAGTACATGCTATACTAGAGGTGGAAATCGGGACGGAGTTTACGAATTATGCCATTTCCGATATGAATTTTTCCGATTATGGAGCAAAAAAAGTTCATTCTGAAAGTCGCGATTTCTTATTTTTGCAATTTTTTTAGGGTAAATTACAACCACCCTTAAGGTATGGTCAGATTACGCAAACTACCCTCCTGTTTGGTTAATTACAACCACCCATCAACTATAAATCTTCTCACACGTCCACCGTTTGCGATTTCAAATTTAGTGAAATCTTCGAGATTATATGAAATATTATCACTTTTGTACTCGTTTTATCCTATTCGAATTCTACATTTTGAAGCAAGATGTTCATAAGATGTGTTTTTTGACTTGCATATATCACATTGTGGTGCATTAAAAACTGAATTATTACACAAAACGAGTACAAACTAGAGCACACTCCACGAAATCTAGATGAATATGTTAAATTTGACACCATAAGAGTAGAGATGTAAGAAAAAATCATAGTTGAGGAGGTAGACGTAATTATCCAAACAAGAGGGATTTTTTCGTAAATTAACCATACCTCAAGGGTGGTTGTAATTTACCCATTTTTTATAACATAATTTGAATACACATCAGGTTCCGATTTCTAATCCGATTTTATTTTCGAAAATATTTCAAAAAGTTTCTATTATTTCTAGAAACATGGAATTTATGAATTAACCGGATTCTAGTTTGAAAATATCCGACTACAAAACAAGTTTTTTTTTTCATTCCAATTTCTTATTCTAACTAGTAACTATACACGACCAAGATTTTGGCATTACTAGTAGAGAAAATTGATTCAATTAAGTCGAAGATAATATTGATTATGATGAATTAATAACCCTTGTTCTTCAAATTTATAAAATTAGATCATCGCCTAAATAAAGGTTTTAAAATAAAGAAAGAAAAAAAATAATAAAAATGGCAAATTACGGTCATTCCTGAGATATGGACAAATTACGAAAAAAAATCCCTCTTGTTTGGGTAATTACAATCACCTCCCTCCTTTTAAATATTTTTACATAAAAGTTATGTAATTCGATTATTTAATGAACCAAATCGTATATGCAGTTCGGTAAACGGTATGAAATGTTGGAGTACATAAATTTCAGTTTGGTTTTTTACCTATTTAACATCCATAAATTTATCTCTTGAGGGGTATTTTCGTAAAATAATACATAATTGAGAGGGATGACTGTAATTACTCAAACAAGAGGGGGTTTTTCATAATTTGATCATAACTCAGGGGTGACCGTAATTTGCGCTAATAAAAACGTAGTGGTTAGGTTGTGGAGAGAGAAAGACATGGGAATGCCGAGTTTGGTGAATCCCATAATCTCTTTCTTTGTCCTGTTCCCAAGTTAACCACCACAGGGTTCATCTATTGCAGTTGTGGTTTCTTTTTCTTCAGACATTCTTTTTATTTATTTAATTAATATATTTAAGTGTTTAATTAACTAATTATTTAATTAGCAGTTGACACGTAAACAATGATACTTGTACTATTCAATGAAGAAATCTCCTCTTATGGAATCATCAGATGAGAAACTAATCTGTATAGATTTATGCGTCCACTACTTAATTAGCCTAATTAAGTTAATTTAATGTACACAGCTTAATTAATCTAATCAAGCTTTCGAATTATCAAAGACTTGCAGAAAAAGTAGTTTAAGCAATCGAATAAATTTCGAACTAATTCAATTTAAAAAAATTATTTGTATGTGCTTTATGATTTTGTGTTAATATTTAAAGAACTAATTGAATTGTGTATGGTTTTTTTTATGGTATTTACTAATTTGTTTATAGTTTATTACAAATAATCATCAGAATAAAATATTCCATAAAATAAATAAGAGATTCTTTTAAAGTTAACAAAAATATATGCCGGAGGACTATATTGGAATATTCGTAAAGTTAAAGGATGGTAATGAGATAATAAGAACATGAGGGACTAAATATTAAGATGAGAGTATTAGTGAGATTTTGCCATAAATATATGTATAACCTATGAATAATACAAACCCTAAGGCGCCAAATTGTTAAGAAAATAAAAAATAAATTCAATAATACTTATCAACGTAACTAACTAATTATACAGGGAAAAATAAATATAAATTCATAAATGGCGAATTCAAATTTTGAATTAGTCAATCGTCAACCTGATTGGTTAAGGAATGCTCCAAGCTTATAAATTGGCTCTAGTAATTTTTTTTGCTATTTCCCATTTTAATTTAATTTAATATTTTTTTTAAAGGAAAACTATTTATTAAACACAAATGGGCTTAAACTGGGTCGGAATTGTTTTAAATTTATTAAATTCAATTTTTAAAGGGATGTGTTTTCAATAATAGTTGGGTAAATTACACCCACACCCCTGAGGTACGGTTAAATAACTGTAAGGTCCCTGTGGTATCAATAATTACACTCACCCCCTGAAAGGTAGTTAAAAACTCTAACGGGATAATGCATTTGATATATTATTCCGATAGGGTTCTAATGGACTATTGGTTTCAGGAAGTGGTGAAGACAACAAAGAGTTATGGGTGATTTAAAAAATATTGGGGGAGCCATGTCACCCCATAACTCCCCATAACTCTATGTTATCTCCATAACTAGCTAAAAGTAATAGTCCATTAGAACCCTATCGGAATAATGTATCCAATGCATTATCCCGTTAAAGTTTTAAACTACCTTTCAGGGGGGTGAGTGTAATTATCGATACCACAGGGACTTTACAGTTATTTAAGCATACCTCAGGGGTGTGGGTGTAATTTACCCATAATAGTTTTTGCCAAATCTCATTAACGATCTTCCATCTTAATAATTATTTTATCTTTAATCATTCATGTCTCAATTATCCCAATTTAATTTGTTTTACCATTTTTATCTTACAATAAATTTAGAGTTTTCTATATTTTTTGTTTTAAAAAAAAGAAAAAAAAATAATATTTTATGAATTTAAATTAGTTACAATTAAACATTAAAGGAGGTCTTAGTAATTTCTTTTAATGAGGGGTCTATATATAATTAAACATAACCTAAGGGGAGGACGATGCACACAATATTTGATCATCGGTAAAAATAAAAATAAATTCAAAAATTTAATAGCCTGATAAGGTTAACTCTTAAGTACAATTAAACTTGACGGATACATGTGTAAATTTTCAAATCGAAAAAGTAAATTACACGAAAAATGTAAATCACAATAAACTAATTATATGTACAAAACTCGATCTAGAAAATATTAAAATAATATTGTGTTCTTTTATTCTACTAATTAGACCCGAGTTAGAGATTTAGAGGGGGGCGATTTACCCTATTACTATAAGTAAAGTCGTGTTTTTAGCTATTTATTAAAAAAACAAAAGACGTGTTTTGCGAAATCTTGGCCAGTAGACGGCGCACTTTAGCACACCAAACTCAAACGTTAAGAATGGCGTCATAGAGGAAAAGACAGAAATACCCCTCCACCTCCGTATATAATTCACGCAGGTTCCCCCTCCCCGGCGATTCTCCCATAATAACACCAAAAATTACAACAAAAAGAAAATCAAAAAAAAAAAAAAAAAAAAAGCAGAGGCACACAGCAAACAAACCCTTCTCTGCTTTCTCACCCCCTTTATATTTAATTTTGCCTTCTTCAATTTCAACAATTCTCCGCCCACCCACCATTAAAATTTCTCTAGAGAGAGAGAAAAAACACACACAGCTTCTTCGGCCCCTTTGTTAGTGTGTGTGTGTGTGTGTGAGAAATTCGTTGAATGAGCGGATATGGCTACGGGTACTGAGAGATCGACGCTGCACAATTTCACGATGCCGGGCGATTTGCGGTGGGGGAGGCAGCGATTTCTCCGATGCATGAAGGTCAACTCCGGCGACCAAATCTCGCCGCCGCACCGCATCGAAGCCAACAGTTCCGGTTCTTCCGATCACCACAACCACCTCCCAATCCAACAGCGCCGCACCCTCAGGGATAGGGAGAGGGAGAGGGCCAAGGACGAGTTTGCGAGCGGATCCCCCAAAGTGGGGCCTACTCACCCTCCGCCGCCGCCGCCGCACGGAGGTGGACGGAGATTCGGCGATGAAGACGACGACGACGGTGGGATTGCCGCCACCAGGGAGAAAGTGATGTTCGATCTCCAGACGGCGGCGGATAAGATGAAAGACGCGTTTTTTAAGGACGGCGGCCTCGAGGAGGGCGAGGTCGCTTTTTCCCGGCCGGTTGTTCTTCCTCAGCCGCCCCCGCCGCCTGCTGCGGCGGCGTCCGCGTCGGCTGAAGGCGAGGCCTCCCGTCCGTGGAACTTGAGGACAAGGCGAGCTGCGTGCAAGATGCCGCCGGCGAGTGGGTCGGGCTCCGGCAAAACCGGCGGTCCCACCACCGCCGGTGGCGGAAACGACGGCGCCGGCAAGGGTTTGAGGGTGGATGCGCCGAGACCCAATCCTGGATTCTCCCCGATGCGGGTGGCGGCGGCGGCTTCCAACAAGTCACCGCCGACGAAGACTGAAGGCCACGTGGCGGCGGCGGCGAGCGGCGAGAAGAGGGAGAGGGAGAAGTTCTCAGTACCCCTATCGAAAAGAGAAATCGAAGACGATTTCTTCGCCATGGTCGGTCACCGGCCGCCGCGCAGGCCCAAAAAGCGGGCCAGGTTTGTTCAGAGACAATTGGATGTAAGTACATTCAAATCCAATTCCACCATTCAATTTTCTCTTTTCCCCACAGATTTCAATTTTTACTTTTTTTTCTTCAATCATCCGATCTTGATCTGTGTATATATATCACTGTTCCATTGATTTCACTTCTCATTTAAATTTATTTTTAAATATATATTGCAGACCCTATTTCCAGGATTATGGCTTACAGAAGTTACACCTGATATGTATAAAGTTCAAGAATCAGCTCCATAACCAAGAAATAGGTAAATTCTTCCCTATTTCTTTTTTCTTTATATTTAATCCTTTTTTTTAAATTAATTTCTTCTGGAGCTGACTGTTGAATTGATTGTTTATTTTGCAGTAGCGAATAGAGTCGAAAACAACCTTGTTTCTCCTCGCTCGAAATGGTAGAATCGTGAAGGATGATGGGACTATACATATAATGGAGCATATTAAAACCAGCATTGTCGAATGGTCGGAAAAAATCGAAATCCCTTCTGGTAAAATATGGTTTACAAGAAGAGGCTTAAAAATGTAGTTGCTTTCGGAAAATGCTAATTTTTGTTTTTTTTGTCTTCCCTTGATACTGCAATTGTTCATAAATATGTTTTTTTGTTCAAGGAAATAAAGTTTAACATAGTCGAAAAGGTTGTGTTGGTTCAGAATCGAACACTATGCTAATTACGATATCCAGGTTCATTATTCTTGTTGCTAATTTAACAGCAATAGTTAGTGTTCGATTTCTCTGCTCGTTTATGTGCTGTGTTGCTTTACAAAATTTGCTAACCCTGTGTGGTAAACTAATACATTCGTAGCTTTTCTACGGGTCTGGTTTTTTTTTTTTGTAAACTAAATACCCTGGTCGTTTTTCTACCGGTCTCGTTTTTTTGTTGTTTTGCATTCCATTCGAAAGTGTTTTTTTTTCCCCATCTAGCTGGAAAATTAAGCTTGCAGCAATTTGTATCTCTGTCTCAGAATTCAGCCTGCCATTAGAGTTGCTGCAATTTTTATTAGTTATTGTTATTGCTACTTATGAACAAAATTTGCTGGTGCTAATTTGTTTAATGTTAATAAATCATCATTAGGTCAACCAAATTGAATTGAACTGAGAATTGTTTTATTGATATTATTAAGCAAATCGATGCAGATTAACGGTAATTATTAATTAGTAGATCGGTGCCTCGTGCCATGTCATAAATGCTAGCTAGGTATGTTTATATGGATTGGGCTTAGAAAAATAAAATTTTGTTGTTTTTGGGCTTTTATTAAGCCGAATGTAGCCATATAAATAATTTGACCACGGGCCTGTAATGGGAAAATCACGGCCCAATCTCCAACACTAATTTTGTTTGAAGGAATTATTATCGAAAAATATTTTACAATTGACTATAATTATATTCAAGTACAATTAAGGAAGGACAAAAGAACTGGTTTAGCAAATTATGTAGCTAAACGGGTTATCAAATAGTATATGTTGTGGGCCCAGAAAGAAGTGGCCCAATGTCCTTTGCTGAAGCCCAAAGCCCGAAGAACTCTGCAAAATGGAGTGTCGGGAAGGGTGTTTTCGGAGTTAGGAAAAATGATATGGAGAGAGAATAGAGGCAATATGTAAATGAATATGTATCTAAAATCCCTTATTTTTCGTGCATCTCAAGGCTGTATTTATACTTGCGCGCGAGGAGTGAGGTTGTACTTTGTAGGACCCACAACTCACTATTACTGCGAGTTGAGCAC
Source organism: Erythranthe guttata (assembly GCF_056151865.1). NCBI lineage: Eukaryota > Viridiplantae > Streptophyta > Magnoliopsida > Lamiales > Phrymaceae > Erythranthe > Erythranthe guttata. Next base: position 1,891,470 of record NC_142537.1, on the reverse strand, counting down.
TAATTGGTGCGGGCTTGAAGAGTGTGCCAAATTCGGGTTGCTTCTGCTCGCGTTACAAGTGGGCCTTTTAGTCAATGTCATGGTGTAGGTTTTTGAAAAAATAGCGACTCAAGTTCAAACCATTTTGTCAATATTTTTTAGGTCGAGTTTGTCGCACATGACTTGTCAAATTTACTCCTCTCATGAAATGATTTCGATTCCCCCAGTGTGCATATATATAGCTGCAACATGTATATATCTAGTTACAAATTACAAATCCTTTGTAAAAGAATTCTCATGACATACTAATGATTTAATTTGTCAAATCCAATTTTATCAATTTTAAACAACAAAATTGGCAGGAAATAAAAAGCACATAAATAGTTATGGTATAGTTGTGCATAGTGGTTCGGAAAGTGATTACTAAAGAGGTATAGTTGCCAATCATTGATGAATATAGTATCTTTTAAAACATATATTTGGATCCAATTCAACTCTTGTCTTGATCTCCTTGTATAAAACAAGATTAACGTAAATTAAAGGAAAACCGACCAACAAATTTTCAACTAATCCAAAAAAGAAACCTTCAAATTTCAAAAAAAAAAAAAAAAAAAAAAAAAGCCAGCAATATATGCAATTATTTGCCATTAAAGTAGGATTTCTTGTTTTCTTTTTTGGCAACTTTTAAAATTATTATGATTTTCTTTTTTTCTTTTTCAACCGATTTAAATGACTCGAACATGTACTTCACTGTGTTATAGTCGCATCGGAATTTTCCGATCCCTAATCGGTCCGTCAAAAGAAAGTTATGTTTTAAAATCTATCAAACAGTCAAAACTACTCGTTTTTTTTCTCGAATTCAAAAAATTATCCGCCGAATTCACACAACCACTTAATCATGATCCATTTTAACCGTCAAAATTTTGAGAAATAAATTAAAAAACGGCCGGTTCCGATTTTAGGTTCGATAAATCGACCCGTTGACCATGGTTATTTTCGGGTTCGAATCCGATTGTAGCTCGTGGGTTTCACATAAGGGGAAAGAGTTATTGCGCACAAACAACTCAAAGGAGGTACAACAAGAACATATTGAAGATTGTAACCAAAACTGTCACTATACAAAACAAAAAAGAAAAAGAAAAAGAAATATATACATAAAGAAAAGAATATATTATATATTATAAATTATATTTTTTTATCTCAAAGAATCATTTTTTAGTCTTATGAGTCTTGTGGGATTTTTTACTGCAGAAAAAAGAACCGATCCCAAATAAACCGGCACTACCTTTAGCAATAAAAGTAGGAGGAATATTCAGAACCGGAGTAATTCGAACACCATTGCCGTACGATCTGCTGCAACTGTTGCTCTTCCTCAATCTAGGATTATTAGGGTTCTTGTTCTTGTAATGATTAAATGATGGGCCGTACGAATTTGCTCGATTCATCGATCCCTCCTTCAAAGATTGCTGCTTTTTCATCACAGTTTTAGGAATGGCGGAAGCCTTGTTGTTATTGTTAGGGTTAGGGTTAGGGTTAGGGTTTGTAGGAACAGAGCCCGTCGAATTGCTGCGCGTGAGAAAATGCAGAGATCTGAGCAAGCTATTCTTCCGGCCGTTTTCGCAGTTGACGCTGCTGCTTCTTCTGAACTGCCAGAATGGTTTCGCCGTCGACGGTTTCTCCTCCACTTCTTCTTCTTCGCCGCCGCCGCCGTCGGAGGTGGTTGACAGGAACTCGATTAGCGTCTTTTTCACGGGGGTGGATTCGGGTTTTTTCTGGGGTGGTGGAATGGGGTGGGGTTTCTTGATCTGGACGGGGAGAATTTTTCCGTCGGCGAAGAGCTCGTCGGCGGAGGAGATTTGTTGGCCGGCGGCGAAGAAATCTAAATCTAAATCGAAATCGAAATTGAAATTGAAATCTGAAGGGGAAAGATGGGATTTTTCGACGGGGACGAAGTCGAGTTCTTTGAGGTCGTGAGAGAAAGAGATTCTTGGGCTTGAAATTTCAGAGCACACATCCACCGCCATTGTTGTGTGTGTCTGTGTGTGTGTGTTTTTTCTTTTCAATTGAGGTTTATTTATTTATGATTTTAATCTGGAAATAAATAAATAGAAAAAAAAAAAGGAATCAGCTTTTTGCTTTAGTTAGTAAAGGGTTGGAATTGGAAGAAGAGTACGACATAAGACTTGTTTCACTAAGGAGGAACACTGAGATCGACATTTTGAAGTGTGTGAGAGAGAGAGAGAGAGAGAGAGAGGGGGGTAAAAAAGTAAAATTAGTGAAAAGTGAAAAATCAAAGAATACAGAAATTCGGCGGCAGGCGCCGGGAAACATGGTGGAGAGAGGTAACAATAAACATAGGATACCCCGAAATTTCTCTCCTTGTTATCTTCTGTTTTCTAGTGTTGATTTTATCTTCTTTTTTATTTAAATGGGTAAATTACAGTCACCCCTTGAGGTATGGTCAAATTACGAAAATTTCCCTTCTTTTTGGATAATTACAATCACCCCGCAACTCCTCAAATTTAGTGGAATCTTCAAGATTATATGGAATATTATCACATTTGAACCAGTTTTAACTTTTATCCCATTTGAACTCTATATTTTGAAGCAAGATGATCATAATATGTGTTTTTTGGCTTGTATATATCAAATTGTGGTGCATCAGAAACTGTATTTTTACACAAAACAAGTACAAACTAGAGCACATTTCACAGAATCTAGATGATTATGTTGAATTTGACATAAGGGTGGGGGTATAAGAAAAAATCATAGTTGATGGGTAGATGTAATTATCCAAACAAGAGGGATATTTTCGTAAATTGACCATACCTCAGGGGGTGTTTGTAATTTATCCTATTTAAAATTTCGGCCTAAAGAACACATAAATATGGAGAATAATAAAAAGGTAGCCTCGCGGTTATCTGAGGTAGGATTAAATTACGAAAATTATCCCTCGTATTTGGATAATTACAACAACAACCCACCTCAACTATTTAGTGTCTTACACGTTCATTTTTACGGTGTCAATTTTACCTACTGAATGAGGGGTTGAGGGGTGTCTTTTTCTTAAAACAATACATGGTTGGAGTGGTTGTAATTAGCCAAACAAGAAGGATTTTTTTCGTAATTTAACCTTATCTTATGGGTTGATCGTAATTAGTCCATAATTATATATTCGTTGCATAAACTTTCACAAAATTTCTCCAATTTTGTCACACCAATTTAATATTATATTGGATTTGTTTTTCAAAATCATATTAATATATTGGGAATTATGAAGGTACGATTTGGGGACGAAAAGATTTTGATTGAAGCGATGATTTGGAGATGAAAAGTCAAATGATTCCACATTGACTAAAAAGACAATTCAAATTGAGAGCGCTAAGGATTTGAATTAAATTGCAAAGTGGATTCATCCAAACATGTCCCATGTATTTATTACTATTATTTATTGAAATTATCCTCTTAAATTCTTCAATATACAAGCTAAGTCTTACTATTAATGCATGTCATCTTCTCTATTGGTGATTCATTTAAGAAGGACAATTACTTTTATGACAGGATATGCAAATAACTGTCACTAATTCAATACAAGGATAGTATAAATAAATAAATTATTTATGACAAACATTTAATATCGAGAAAATAACCAAATAATTCATGTGTGGTAAGTCAAGAATGTACGGATTCGACACCACGTGTTCGAGATAGTAAGAGAGTACGTAGAAAGCCAGTACTCCAACCTAGTCGTAAACAGATAATCTAAATTGTTATAATTATTTCGTGCAAATTAATTATATATTTGTGTCGGATGAATCCCAGATTCAGTTTTAGATACTGTTTAACTGTTTTACAGAGAGTGACAACAGTTAATGAAACAATAATAAAAAAACACAAATGAAATTTACTAATTTTTAGTTTTACGAATACAATAATAGAACTTAATCGAAATACAAAGACTCCCTCTTTGTCGACGTCGTTCTTGTATACTACGCTGAATTATCAATCTTCACTTTGCAGCACGTCCCTTGTTCCGCACGGTTGAAATTCCTTCAACGCTGAGTCCCTCAGTCGGCGGATCGACCTCCTCCCGAGATCTTCTAAGTTCTCCTCCCGAAGAATCAATCTCCTTTTCACGTGAAAGAAGCAAATCTTTGAATATAATTCTCTTCTCGAATAAGATCAAATATCAGGAGCAGCAGCGTAAAGAGCAGAATTATTTTTCTCGCACACAAAAGGGACAGCCATACAACACGTTGGTGCTCCTATATTTATACTTCCTTGGTTGAATAGAAGAGCCCTACAAAATATTAGAGCCCATTAGGTTGGTTTCAATCTTACGTAGGAAAATGAATTGTGTAATAAGGAAAGTTTTTGTCAAGAAAATTCCTTGTTAACATATAACTTATACAATTAAATAAATTAATGACATAATAAGAATTTAAAGCATTTAAGAAACTTTCCTAACTTTAGACACACGTTTTTCACACACGTGCTGAAAAACCAAAATCATAATCCTCTCGAATTCTAACATAAATAGATCGTGAAGCTTGTGAAAAAAATCTAAATAGCATTTCCATCTCGAACAACTGAGTGAACTCTCTATTTATAATTTACCTAATCAACACCAATTGTGTTTAATTATGGTAACAAAAAATGTGAGAAAGTTACATATATATTAAAAGCATCTCACGTGGGTTATAACAATATAGATTATAGAGAGTAGTGTAATAATTAATAATAAAACAACCAAATATATTTTAAAGTGATTGAAATAAATCCTAGCTGGATAATTTCAATGATTACTCAACAATGTCATGTTACTTGGCCCCTCTAATCACATTTTCTTTGGGTTACATATTTGGCATTTCTTCCAACATTTCATTTCCTCTGACACATCTCTGCATTTTACCATTTTATTTTTCATGTCCAAACAAAGTACATCTTTGTTCTCGGATCATGGGCATTTTTTTTTTAATTTTACTATATAAATATAGTGTACTTATTTAATCTGAGGAGAGCTCGACCGATCGATCAATCGATAGAACCATCATACTAAAATTTATCTCGGGCATCATAGTGGGAGTTCACAAATGGCCTTGTGTGGAAAATTACTGCCCTATTATTTGGTACGAAACAATTACTCTGGGCAATGAGACCAAATTTGTTTGAAGATCGATCGCTCGAGATTGCACGCGGTCAAGCTTTCAGATATCAACTTGTCTGAAAAATTATTTGCAGGATGTACATAATGTAGTCCTATAAACCAAACGAGGCTGTAATAATTGTTGGCTGATTCCAAGAGCCCAGCATGATTTATTGGCCCAATGGGCCCATCTCCACTTTCAATTGGCATTCTAATATTACAATTTTGGGCCTCGGCCTTGATTTTCAAGCAAACACCTATCCCAATGGCCCCATCTCCGTATTTTTTTTTTCACTTTTTACAGTAATAATCAAATCATGTCTAGAGGTAAAGAAAAATTTTTAAAATTGTGTTGGAATTTTACGAACAACTTAACAAACACGAATTCATTTTGCGGAAAAAAATAAAAATAAAAAATGAGATGGGAAGAGACGAAACATTGCCGAGAATACATTAGCTTAAAGTTCTCATTTTTCTCAAAGTAAATTTCCCAAAATAACCTTCAAAAAACACTTCCAAAAATTTAAATATATATATTGCTAAATATATTCTTGAAAAAAAAAAGAAAACAATTGTAACCCACTAGCATCACCCGATCCATGTTTAGTTGCGCGTGACATATGATGTTTTTGAAAAGAAAGAATTTAAGAATCAAATGATTGATTTGATGTAAGTTCAATGTAAGGGAAGGTATATATTATATTCTTTCAAAAGTTAATATTCACCTTTCACATGAAAACCTTAGCATGTTTGTGATCACATGCCCACAGGAATTAGGATAACTATTTCTTTTTAATGATGTGACCATGCTAGGATGCTCAAATATCACATCCTTATTAACATCATCTTTTATAGTACAATAATACCTTGTGCTCGTTGTCACCCGCAAGGGTGGCCTAGCGGTTGGAGCAAGAGAGCTTGGGTCAATTGACCCAAGTTCGAATCCCCTTGCCAACGGTCGCTAGGTCGAGCTTGTCACACATGGTTAGCCTAGTGTGGTTTACATCTCTCGTATGGTTTGCAAGCTATTATACGAGAGTGTAGGTTTACCCAGTGCACCTATATGGTTGGCTGCGGGTTCCTGCATTATCAAAAAAAAAAAAAAAAAAATAATACCTTGTGCTCGTACTTTTCTTCTTGTAATGATAATAATAATAATAATTCTTAAATATGCGAATAATTATTCACTTCTTCGTGCATTTCTAAATATGTGTCTCTTTTTATTGATTTTAGAAAACAACACACATAAAAATGGACTAAAATAACTTTTATCATTGCAGTATTGAAAATGTGAAGTGATAAGACAATATAAAACAAAATATTTTTAAAAATAGATAATTATTGTGGAACAGACGGAATAAATAGTAAATAAATCCCATTATCAATGTAAAGTTGAAAACCACGAGTACTTAATTTGTCGCTTTTACATTTTTGTGGTTTTGTGTTTTGATGAGAATAAGATTACATAATCATATTTCTATATTTAGTAATTAATTTAAACTCGAGTAGTATAAGGTTGTATTTTTTTTTTAAGAAATGTCAACCATTGCATAATTGGTGCTAGTCGATAAGCCCACTTATTAGAGCCACTATTTCACCTTTTGGTTGAGAATTGCATCTTATCCATTATTCCATTTGATGTAGTTGATTATGATATTGTAACCGTAATAAGTGTTTTGTAGATGTTGCATCTGATGTATTATAAAATAATTTTGAATTATTGATTTGCACATAATAAATACATACATACATCAATGTTTATATGCGTTTAGTATAATTATAGTGAATAATTCTTTTTATAGATCTACGATTCAAAATCATCAAATCTGTTATTTTTTTCTATCGACAAATTCCAAGGAAAGGAACTTTTCAACTCTTCATCCATAGGTCACTAGTCTACACCTTTACTTTTCAAACTTTGAAGTTATCACAATTCCAACTTTGTTCTCATTAATTGACTAAACCTTTGATCTCCTCGTTAACATTATTTTCAATATTATTATTTTTATCCAAAATATTGGAATTCTTTTTATTAAAACATTCACTATTGTATCTTTAATTCAAAAATTGTAAGTTGTGGTTCCTTAAAACGCTGATGACAAATAAATAAATAAGAACAATCAACAACACAAAAAACATAGAAATGAAAAATCTAGTCACATTATTAAATGAAGATATATTAATAAATTATCTCAATAATATTAATTTTCTTGGCCCTACCACCCTTTTGAATTTTGCCATAATTCATCAGTGTTCCAAAAAGAAGTAGTACTACTCCCCAAGTCTTCTTCCCCAAACCAATCATTCTGCAACACGTGTCGCCCGCAGAGTAGAGTATTACCCTGGGCCGCCTCCTCCAATTCCAACTCTTCCATCATCGTCTCATAATTTGGGAATCCCACATAGTAATTATTGTCCTCTGAATTAATAATAATATTATTATTATTATTAATATTATTATTATTATTATTGGTGGTAGTGGGCTGTTTGGAAACTGGTGAAAAGGGTGGTGCTTCTGCTTCTGCTTCTGCTTTTGCTTCTGATATTGCTGCATGTTTTTGAGTTTCTATGGAGGAAGAAGACGATGACGTGTCTTGTTGCATTTTCTCCAACAATCTCGGCATCCAGAACATTCGAATAGCTTCTAGAAACTTCTTGCTGTTGGAATCAACTTTCAGCTGGCGTGCCTGTTTCTGAACCCTAGTCCTCCAGTAATTCTTTATTTCATTATCCGTTCTCCCCGGTAAATGCTGCGCTATTTTCGACCACCTGATCAATATCGTACACGTCATCATTATTATTAAATAATATATATATACACACACACACACACACCTGTTTCCCCATTTGGAATGGAGTTCAAGAATCAAGAGCTGTTCTTGTAAACTGAGGTTCCCGCGCTTTATATCCGGCTTCAAATAATTCAACCATCTCAGCCTGCAGCTTTTCCCTGTTCTCTTTAGCCCTTTCATTTAAAAAAAAAAAACAATGTTTTTTTTTAAGGTTTTATTAATCCAATATTAATATTAATTAGGCACGTGTGTGAAATATATATATTGAAGAATAATTAATTAATTACCTGCAAATCTGGCGGAGGAATTCCAGCTGCCTTCACCATGGGAACGTATATACTGAATTAGAAGATTGTCTTCTTCAAGGGTCCACGGCCCCCTTCTTAGCTCTTCATGATCACTTTTATTATCAGAATCATCATATAATTTTTTTGATTTTGGATTATTTAACCTACCTTTTGTATTCATGATTATGATATCGAAAATGATAGCCAAAAAAGAAGAGAGAGAGAGAGAGAGAGAGAGAGAGAGAGAGAGAGAGAGAGAGAGAGAGAGAGAGAGAGAGAGAGAGAGGAAGTTGTGTAGTTTGAAAGTTTGAGTCAAACTTAAATTAATCCCACAAGTGATTTATAGTAGTTGTCACCACAATAATTTTATAGAAAAATGAAAATTGATTTTTTTTATTACAAAAAGAAAAAAAGAAAAAAAAAAAAGTGGGGCATTTTAATTTATTTTGAGGCATTAATGATTTATCCCACATAGAATTTAATTTTGATTTGATTTAAAAGGTGGTTAGAACTTAGTACAATGTGGAATCATGAAATTAAAGAAGAGTAGTACTCTTTGAGTGAGCATCTAAGTCTGCGGAAACTCCACCCCCCACTATTATTTCAAATCAAGTAAATAAAGAATCTTGCTAATTAATCTCTATTTTTTAAGGTTAAATTTGATTACAATTAAATTGCGAAAATAGATGGTTTTAAGGAAAATAAATTAAATAAAAAGGAAAAGTACTCATAAATTGGAATTATTGGCGTGAGAGATGAGTAGCCAAGTTGCATGCTCTTTGTGTTTGTCCTATTCAAAGGATGGATTTATGTTTTGTGTTGTAAACATAAAAAGGCTGTTGAGCAATTGAATTGTATGCATAAAAAAATATTATATATAATGAGTTTAAATTACTATTATATGTAATAAATATGAAATAATTCTATTTTTTAAATAGTTTAACCTATTATATGAGACGGTGGTAACATGTCAAATAAAATATCACGTGTTATTTATACGCAATACGGGTTTATGAGATGCTACACTCGCTGAAAAGTACTACCAGGTGTAGGTGTAGCATCTACGAAACCGCAAAAGGGAGTGAATTATTTGTTTCTTCGTTTTAATGGAATTTCGAGGCAAAGATACGTGATTGACTAGTTTGTTACGTTTTGAAATAAAAAAAAACGTGGGATTATTCATTTGTTTGTTTGATAAGTATACATTCCTTCCAAGATTTTCATGTCTACTCTAAATATATAAATTGGGATTTCTCATATGCAATTATTACCTTTCTCATATGCAATTATTACCGCAAATAAATACCCATTTAATTTGGAAAATATTTACAACATATCTAATTTATATACCGACAAATAATGTACGTCATGGTAGTTGGGTTTAGCTAAACTAGGTAATGAAAATGTGTGATTACACACATTTAGTCTTTGGCGCCAAAAACACGTTGTGAAATTGATGTTGTATACTTGTATTTATAACTGTGTTTGATAAAGAATTTTTGGTCGGTAATCGATGTGGGACAAGTAAAATTTCATTTTCCAATTGATTTGAATTTAGTTTTGGAGTCCTTTAATCTTTATATATATATATATATATATATATATATATATATATATATATATATATATATATATATATATATATATATATATATATATATATATTATTGAGCTTAACGAGCCTAAGTAGGGGTGTAAACGAGCCGAGCTCGTCAAGGCTCGAGCTCGAGGAGCCTATAATTTTCAGCTCGAGCTCGAGCTCGTTGTGTTTCTAAGGAGCCTATAATCCATCCATCAAATTTATTTTTTCAATTAGAAAAATAATATTATTCCTTTTTTATTTATTATTAATAATATCCATTATTATATATTATTAATATGTGTATTAAAAATATATAGAAAAAAAGGTAGCTCGCGAGCCGGCTCGCGAGCTGTCGAACAACTGAAATGAAGCTCAAGCTCGACTCGTCGAAAAGCTCGGGCTCGTGAGCTCAAGTACGAGCTTTTTTCGAGCAAGCTCCGGAAGCTCGCGAGCCGGCTCGTCTCATTTACACCCCTAAGCCTAAGCTCATTTAGAGTAGATACATTAATATGGAATAATATTCACTATAAAATATAAATAACGGCAATATATATATATATATATATATATATATATATATATATATATATATATATATATATATATATATATATATATATATATATATATATATATATATAATTTTTATTTTTTATTTTTATTTATTTATTTAATTTTTTTTTTTTGACGACGTAAAATACATTTTGATTTTCTAGATATCGTTTTTCCTTGTCGAAATAAATAAGTCGTTTCGAATATAAATTTATATTTAAAAAAATATTAAATGAGAGTAACATTTCATGCATTCTTGCAACTAGATTTCGTTTAATAATCCTTGTCGGGTCAAACTAGGCTCCTTCATTTTCAAAAAAGGAGTATAATTAATTAATTAATTATCTAAATATATCTGATGGTGATTTTGATATGGCTGAAAAATTAAGAGTTTAAGACGATGGATGCTAATTAACTAGGTAGATTTAGGGTAGTGACTAGTGTTATCTAACAAGAATATATCATCCATTGACACATATTCATCATATATAAACTTTGTATAAGTATATATGTAATTAGAACGTAAATTACTTCAGAAGCTGACGTAGTTGGTAGAGTAAAAAAGAGCAAGTAAAAGACCAGCTTTCGAATCTCCTTGTCAAGGCTTAGGCTTTTTAAGTTAAATTTATCAGAATTAAATACTTTAATTTCTGATATGGTTTACAAACTATTGCACGAGAATGAATGTTCATTCAATATAATATGCTATATAAATAGTTGATTGCAGATTTCTTCTTCTTTACCGTAAATATTATACACTTGGCTAGTGTACACCTATTGAGTGCCATAGATTATAAAATACATTCTAATATCCTATGTGATTACAAGTATGACACTTGAGACATCTAATCCACATATCTAGTGCATAAATTCTTCATTTCAACTTTTCACAAATAAATTCCCCAAGTTGTCAAATAAAACTTTTAGATAATTATCCAATTTGTGCCAAAGGCAAAAGGAAGTACATACAAAGTGACCACATAGCTCAAATTATGGAGCTTTGAGGTGGGGGTTGGAAATTAAAGTGGGGTCAATTCATGTGTGGGGAGGAAAAACGAGAAACGATGCGAAATTTGATATAACTAAAGTTAAAGATAAGACGAGAATCAAATATTGTCGTAATTACAGTCTTTGACTGCAGTTGGTGAAATAAGAGAGTGTTGGGGTCCAATGGTTCGAGTTCGATTTCTTCTATTAGTATTTTTAAGATCGAAGTAGTTGATATGCCTGTAAGATTTATCCCTCGTGTAGCTCAGTATCTATTGCCCGAAAATTAGATTTACCTAGTGCACATATGTGATATTGTGGGTTTATTTGTCGAAAAAAAATCAATTATTGGTGTGGTGATATTGTAAATTAGTTTATTTCGATAAACCAAGATAAAAAAGAAAAAGAAATTTTCCTTTTTTCTTAATTGAGTAGTAGGTCTACCAATATAAATTGATTCTGTCTTTTAATCAAATTTGGATTTTTTTTATTATTATTATTTATTCATTAAATAAAAAAAAAACACTTTTCATGTGGCCATGGAATTGTATGTAAGTCTTGTTTATTATTATTCATATTCGTCCAATAATTGATCCAATTGAGATATCGGTCGACAATGTAATATGTCTTAAGGTGGATTGAAAAGTCCACTATTTTGTTATAGATTCAATGAAGAAGTACAACATATAGATGTCTATGATAATAATTAATAATGATGAAATAAATGAAGGCCACATTTATAATAATTTCATATTAGGCCTCCCTATTTGCCTATCCTTTTTAATTTTTTAATTCCATCCTACGCCTTCTATTGGGCTATCATTTAATTCCATACTACGCCTTCTATTGGGCTATCATTTTAATTTCTGTATTTAAAATTTTTGGGGTATAGTTGACAAATAACTATAGTTCAAGGGTCGATGCAAATTACCCATTTAATAGGGGCTTAATCCATTTCGCACCCTTAAAAGCATTTTGGCACTTTACACCCTTAAAAAATATAATTAGCACTTTGCACCCTCGAAATACAATCAATCATTCGCAGTACTCCATGAATTGAATATTTTAAATTAATTAGGGCAATTTCATTTGTTTATTGATTTTTTTTTTTCCTAGGGTGCAAAAGAACAAATTAAATTGTTATAGAAACCTCCAACCTAATTTCGAGCATAAGTGCTGGAAAAAAAATCACAACGAATTACTTAAGAAAATCTTTTACTACCAAAAATAAATTAAAATTTTCTCATTGAATTATTAGATTGATGATACTTTTAGTGTAATTGGTGAAAGTATTTGGTAGAAATCGTTGGAAGAAATTGTATTTTAAAATAACTTGATAACAAAATAGCTATTTTTATTTATTTATTTGTTTTTTTAAATATTTTTTGTGATAAAAAATATATTTTTAAATATGTTGATGAAATGTATTTTAATTTTTGCACCTTTTATTTTCAAAATAATTGGTGAATGAATATAAAATTTTTGATTTGACATTTGACATACTAAAGAAATAATACTAAAAATATTAAATTACATTCATTAGTTTTAAAATATATTCGGACTGCATTATGCATGATTTATTGTGTTTCGTGGGTGCGTAGTGCTATTAATATTTTCGAGGGTCCAATGTTGAATTAAGCATTTAGTAGGTGTCCCTAATTGGCCCACGCCAAGCACGTGAGAGAGAAGTAACAGCGCAAAAGGAAGAGCCGTTAACAGTCGATAACACCGTTAGCATAAACCTTAACGTCAATAATCAAGAAATTGCAGCCATTTTTAATTTCTCCGAATCTCTCAACCTTCTACAAAAAAATTACCCCACTCGTTAAGTAAAATGTCTCACTGTTTCGTCAATCCCGGCGCTCACGTGACCTTCCGGAGATCACGTGCCTACCTCTCCACCACTTTCCCTTTCTCCTGTCCCTCTTCAAAATTTCCGGCGATTTCCCGGCGTAATTTCCGGCTGCCCCGTCTGAGTTTGTCCTCATCCCGGATGCAAACCTGCAACGCTGCTGCATTTGACTTTACAGGTGGCAAAGGGTATTTTCAAATCTTTTTCTATTTCCCCCATATTATCAATTGTTCTGGTGAGTCAACTCAGTATTCAATTTTAAAATTTTATGGTCTTCTTATTAACTTGTCAAAATGTTGGTTTCAGATTCTTGAATATTCCATTTTATATTCAATTTATTTAATTTAAGACATGTTTATTTTCAGAATGAAGGGATTCCATGAAATCGAACTCAAAGTACGAGACTACGAACTGGATCAATACGGTGTCGTAAATAATGCAATTTATGCAAGTTACTGTCAACATGGTGAGTGAGACTGCTTTATTTTGCTCATTTATTTTTATTATTACTTATATACAATATGATACAAAATTGAAAATTCTACAAAAATGACATTTATGCCAAAATTCCGTGTACATAAAAAAGGTCGTCACGAACTTTTGGAGAGGATTGGTATAAATGCAGATGCCGTTGCTCGAACCGGAGATGCATTGGCCTTAACCGAATTATCGCTCAAGTTTCTCGCACCTTTGAGGGTACATCTGTAATATTCTATAAACATATGTTTATTTATTAACTAAGTTTCTTGCTAATTTCTTTATTTATATATATTGTCATAATACAGAGTGGAGATAGGTTTGTTGTGAAAGTGAGGTTATCCGATTCTTCTGCCGTTCGATTGTTCTTCGAGCATTTCATCTACAAGATTCCTACTTTAGAGGTATCGTATATTTTCCACCCTCCTAACTCAATTTCCGATTTAATATATGAAAACGAAGCCTTTTTAAATAGATGATCTTAATATTCGAATTTTTTGAAATTTGTATTTTTTTTTCCCAAGCCAATATTGGAGGCTAGAGCTACAGCAGTTTGCCTCGATAAAAACTATCGTCCTGTTCGTATTCCTACAGAGATGAGATCTAAGTTCGTTCAGTTCATTCGCAATGAAGAAGCGAATTGATTTTATATATTTTTTTTGGTAACATTTAATATGAATTCAAAATCTGTTGAGTTTGCAGTTGAAGTAATAGGATAATTTTACTCTTTACAAGGTGGACTGTGTAATGCAAAAAAATTACGTCGTTTACTTCTCGCGACTTAATTTGTGATAATTAGTTAATTTTCTCGATTTTAATTTCTCGAATTAGACTAACGAGCATCACCAGCGATTTTTACAACCAGAGAAAATAAATAATCAATATAGGCGAAATTCCTCCAAACTTATTGCATAACAGAAGGTTTATACACATAACTTCATTTGGTTAATCAAGGGCAGAAATGTAATTCGATCATCCAAATATACGGTTAAGAGTCGCCGCCAAGCGGACCCCACCCTGAACCAGCCGCAGATTAACAACTGCTCTACGAGACAGGAAGTAATCATCTGCAAATTTTGTGATTAATTATGTTAATAATTATTACAAGTAAAAAAAAAATGAATTTTATTACATAGAGATAAATTGGCTTAGGAAAAAAATGTACCTTCAAGAACAGAATCTTCATCAACTCCTTTGTAAGCCCAATCACAGGCTGCTTTAATACCTTCAGATGCATACCTATGGCAAAATTGAATAAAAAATTAGAACTCGATTTTCGTAGAATTCATTAGTGTTGATTAATTTGGTAATTGTTTTTAATTAAACTTACTGATCTGGGCACACTGTCTTACTACAGGCCTCCCATCCCTTGGCTTGTTCAGACCATACAGTCTGTTAAAAATGTATGAATTATGAGAAGAGGCGTAAAATGGAAACCGATTTTTCGAGTTTTTTTTTTTAATAAAAAATTTGGAGAAAATAATGTACCGTTAAGTTTTGCTGTAGTGCATCGATCATTTCATCGACGTTAGAATCGTAAAACCTTTTCTCCTCCGTCTCGATAATGTTGTTATCCCATACCTGTACAATTTTCGATGAGTGAAGTTCTTTAAATTAAAAAAAATAATAATAAATTAATAATAATAAAACTCACATGATGAAGAACTTCTTTCCTCCTATACCAATGCACATCGATAGTGTTTGCTCCTCTGTCCGAAGTAAATCCGACGTGTAGAGGCTGCGACAACAGAATTTAAATGCAAACTGTGAGTGATTAATTAAATAAATTTATTTTAATAAATCATATCGATAATTACAAAAATTACAATTGAAATTAGCTAGTAATATTGGTAGTGAACCTGATGAATATCTCCCATGAAATGTGATAGGAATAGAAGGGCTTCTGTTAGATTATCTGACAATTATAAACATACATTTTAAATTATCATATATTATTCAACAAAAAAAATTGATACATTTTATTTATTTTTATTTTTTATTTATTTACATTGAGAAAAAGAATCGGAATTGCCGCTATAGGTGAGAAGCTGAGTTGTATAATTGTTGATTGCTCCTGCTACACACCTATCTTGTATTCCATCTTCATCTTTGCAATCCCCTACATATAAATATAATTATTAAAAAAAAACAATTTATTTATTTTTTAATTATTTTATATAAAAAAAATACAATATGCTTACTTTTGTACTGATAGGTGCAAAGATTATCAGGTGTATCGATATAATGAAGAGGCGAAGACCAATGATAACGGAACTTAACGCGATCGGCCCACGAACAAACGCTTCCGAGGTCGTTATTGGCATATTCCGGCAAAAGTTGTGACACTGCATTTGCCGCTGCATTGCTCAACCTTTGCTGCAATAAATTAAAGAATAGTGATATATAAAATCAGACAAAAATTCCATGAAAATAAAATGAGACAATAATATTATAAATATATAGTGGCTAACTAAGGTTGAGATTTAACCTGAGCAAGTTTACAGACGATGAGATGGCCATCAATACCCCAACCATAGGCAAAAGGAATAAAGAACAGAAGAACACCTATGAATGTTAGTGTGTGAAATTTGGACAACTCCATTTTTTAAAAATTTTAAATTTTTATTTTCGATGAGAAAATGTGGAGAAAATATATACTAGTGCGGTAAATTAATGACAATAAATATTTTTTTGGACTATGATATCTGTGGCTAATTATGAAAAAAATAAATGCTATAATAGTACCTGGGTATTGAAAGGGCTTAACGGTCAGATAATTAATTATGTGACAATCCCGTGATTTAAGCCAAATTTCCTTTTTAGGAAAATGAAATATAATATAAATGATATGATGGTTAATTCCTTGGGGATTTTCAAATTGATTTCAAGATCCATATTTTTGGAAAAGTGCTGATTTTGGGGCTTATTATCGGAATTTTGAAAATCGAAATGAATTTCTAATTTCGGTCTAGGTTTGATATAAGTCTAATTGGGCCTTCAACGGGCCCAATAATCATATAATTACTCAAGCCCGTTAAGAATAAGGGTCCCGTTATATTTATTAGGGCTTCAAATTTCAATCATCAGATGTCTTGATGTTTCGGTTTCCGAAACGCCGAAATGCATCTTCCTGCACTCGGTGATTTTGCACTATATATCTATATAAATAATCACCCATTATGCAAATATATATGCATGTGTGTGTGCGCGCTATCATGTGTATATATATCAATGGTACTGAATTAACGGTGTAATTGACCGAGTGTAGCATGTACAAAACCTTTTGTTCGTCTATTATCACTGAAGATTGAGTTTTTGTTTGTTTTATGCCAAGTTAAATAATATTGAATTATAAAGCGGCCATTTTTTCAAAGCTCGGTAAGGGGCTCGTAAATTTCAGGATCGGCCCGATCATTACAATCAGAACACTTGATCAAAATGAAACCTTAAAAATAAGCATTTCATTCACTATCACAATATTTCTGCAGTAACTATTTCGTCAACAAACATTTTTATTTCCTTGAGAAACACGTTTCTTGAAACCTTGGACAAACGAAAATATTACGATATAGAGAAATGAAATAATTTCACATTATTTCGCATTTATCTATCTCGAATAACCCGTCTCTTTTGCAATCAGTGGAGATGCCCAAAAATCCGATTAAGAGTTGCCGCGAGGCGAACCCCTGCCTGTGCTAATCGCAACTCCACGATCGGTAGTCGTGTCGCATAGTAATCCACTGCAACAAAATTTATTGCAATTTCATTTATTTAAATAAAAATGTACACAACATATACATAATGAACAGATATTAGTAGAAAAACTTATACTATACGTATATCTATTCGACAAGATCGAAAGAAACCTTTGAGTGTTGAACCGGAGCTCGCCCCTTTGTAAGCCCACTGACAAGCAGCTTTAATGCTCTCTAATGCATATCTGAAATTAGTTACATATTTTTTAACTTAAGTTTCGAGTTCAAGATTCATATTTTATGAATGTAAAATTGCAAAATTTTAGTTTTTTTTTTTTTTTTTTTTTGTAATTATATTATGTTACGTACATGTTTGCGCATGATTTCAGATTACAGCAGCATGGCTCCCATTTGTGAACTTGATTTGCCCATTGGCTCTGTACTGATCAAGCAATTGTTATATATATATATATACCATGAAAATACATATAATATATGTCAGGAAATTATAATATATGCTATATATTATGCGATATACATGCGCGTTTACCTGAATTTTATGTTGAATATTTTTGATGAATTTATCTAAATTTGAAGGGTTGGATCCTCCTTCGGCTTTTGCGATTATACTGGAATCCCACACCTGCAACATCAAAAGAACGAGACGGATTTAATTAGGGTTTCTCGGTTCTTTTTTTTTTCTTTTTCTTTTTAAGGTTGTAAAAGAAGAATTTTTATATATATGTGATAATAGATATTCAACTTACGCGATGCAGGACTTGTTTTTGGCCGAACCAATTCACCTTGATCGTGTTACCTCCTTTGTCTTTCACAAATCCAACATGCATTGGCTGCATTATGTATACAAAATCATTGATCATTAAATATGTAGTTAGTTAGAATCTTAATTATTTAATATAAGTGTATTATACTAATTATATTAATGTGTCGTTTATCATTACATTGTACGTACCTGATGAACGTCTCCCATAAAATGGGACAAGAAAAGCAGTGCTTCTGTGAGATTAGCTGCGATAATTAAAATGGCCATTACAAAACCTTAGTCATGATGAACAAATAAAACTGAAATTAAATTAAGTGAATTATTATGGAATAATACATTGCTTAATTAATGAACGTACATCGAGGCTTTTTATAGTTCATAAGTATACTCGTGTAATTCTTGATTGCTCCCGTCACGCACCTGCCCGTGGCTCCATTTGTATCCTTACAATCCCCTGTAATAAATCGACATTTGACGCACTCGAAATAATCTAGCAATTTTTTTTCTTCGTATATCACATTATGTAATTAAATAACTTAATAATTCACAAATAAATTACATGCAATTATGTGTATTCATATAATAGAGTAGAGATACAAACTTTTGTATTTATAGGAGCAAAGATTATCAGGGGTGTTGACATAATGCAGGGCTGACGACCATGGATAACGCATCCTTATTTGATCGGGCCACGGGCATAATATTCCTAAATCGCCCTTTGCTGAAGCTGGCAATAGTTTTCTTACAGCTTCTGCAGCCGCTTTATTTAATCGAGCCTGTTAAATATTGATTGCAATATGTTAAATATTTAAATGCGAATATTCGAGAAAAAAATGTAAATATAGATATAGTTATATAGAAAACATGCCTGAGCAATTCTGCAAACGGCTACATGACCGTCGTATCCCCAACCACGAGAAAATGGAACTATTGCAATTAAAAGTGATATTCGAAATATTGTATGCATGGTAATTATTTATATGTATATAGGTATATATTATCTGCTATGTATATAACTGTTATCTGTAATGGTTTGTTTGGGGTACATATTTATCAAGAAAAAAGTGAAGCAAAAAAGATTGATCAGTTTATTTATTTAATTTTTCTTTTTACTTTTTTTTTTTAATTTTGATGGAAAGAGCTTGTGATTATCCAAATATATATTCGGAGTTATTGTTATTTTCCAATTTAATTTACTTTCGGAAAGAATTTAAGATGACTTTAATGGTGTTATTCGACAGCAAAAACTTTTCGATGAAAATGAAGAAAAAAATACAGTGAATTATTATATTCAACTCATTAAGAATGAGGCTAAAGGTGAATATTTCAGACAATTGTTCTGAAAGAGTATTTTGCATTTCTTTTGTACTAAATGTGCAGATATAAAGGATCATGTAAAAATAAAAAAATAAAAAAGTTTTTACTTTTTAATTACCATTATTAATTGGAGTTAAAGGTAATTAACTTTTTGTATGGATCTTTGACCTGTGTTGAGAAATATTCGTTGCAATGGTCTTGTATATGCTATACCGTACAAAATACACCTAGCAATAAAAATATACACACAATCGCGCATGTGTACATATGGATGTGTGTAAAATGTGTAAGTTAATGAATACATAGTAAAAGATCTCGTTTACTCGATTTTAAATTACTTCAGAGTGATCGATAGTCGATACACGGTTTTATGAGTATGAAAATGAAAACAATTAATTTTGCAGTACAAATCGTGAGACGAGTTTTATTGATTATGAATTATTCATGTTGTTTAAAGACCTTATTAATTCAGTGGATAACTAAATATATCATGCAAATATCCGATTAAGAGTTGCCGCGAGACGAACACCAGCTTGTGCCAATCGCATTTCCACAACAGGTGATCGAGTCTGAAAGTAAAGCTCTGCCAAAAAAAAAAAAAGCATTTTAATTCAAAGAAAATTACTTGTTATACATAAAAAAATGTAATAGTAGAACTTAATTATTTAATTACAATAAAAAAAAAAAAAAAAAAAAAAAAAAAAACCTTTGAGTATTGAACCACGGTGCACCCCCTTATAAGCCCAATCACAAGCTGCTTTAATACTCTCTGCTGCATATCTGATATTAAATTCACACATTTTATGTATAATAACTTAAGTTTGAGCATTAATATTATTTTATGTATATTTTATTTTTATTTTATTTTTATTTATAAATGTGACATACATGTTTGGGCATGTTGTCTGATTATTACTGCAAGCCTCCCACCTATTTACTTGATATCTCCATTTATTCTGTCAAAGGAAAATGTGTTTATTACCAAGAAAATGTATATTCATACATACATATATATACATATATACACACACCTCTGTAATTTCCTGTTCAATTTTTTTAATGAAATTATTCAGAAGTGAAGCATTAAATCCTCCTTCGTCTGTTCTGATTAAATCGGTATCCCATACCTGCACGACAACAAAAAAAAACGAGACCAAAAATTATTTTTTTTCGTAAAAAATAGAACGGATAAAAATGGTAATTATTTCATTAATAAAAATAAAATAAAATAAAAATCAACTTACATGATGAAGGACTTGTTTCCTGGTGAACCAAGTCACTCTAATCGTGTTACCTCCTTTGTCCGACGTAAATCCAACGTGCAATGGCTGCAATAATTTTAATTCATTTATATGCATTTTTTCCACAAATGTATTATAATTAAATGATTGGTCACATATAAATATATATACCTGATGAATATCTCCTATAAAATGGGACAAGAAGAGCAGTGATTCAGTCAGATTATCTGAGATTGCAATGTGGATATATAACAAGCTAATTACGAGTTTTTCGATTCTTAATTCTTGATTAAAAAAAATTAAAGATCAAATTTTTATATGCATAAAATATTTATTTACATCGATTCGTTTTAACGTGGCGGTTAATCAGCTGAGTGGTGTAATTATTGATTGCTCCTGCTAAGCATTTGTTTTTCACTCCATCTCTACCCTTGCAATCCCCTGTTACTTGCATCAATTAAAATTATTTATACAAAAAAAATTAATAATAATATTATGGAGTTATATATAATACTAATTAATTAACTGGTATAATCGTAGGCGCAAAGATTATCAGGGGTGTTGATGAAATGCAAATCGGCCGACCACGGATAATGCATCTTGATTCTATCGGCCCACGGGCATAATATTCCTAAGTCCCCGTTTGCATGAGCTGGCAATAAACGTCTAACGGCTAGTGACGCCGTTTTGCTTAAGCGCGCCTGTCAAATATTGTTATTACAACGTTATAAATTAAACGGCGGAAAAAAAAAAATTAAAATAAATAAAATTGAAAAAGAAAAGTTGTGTATATATATAGAAGACAAGCCTGAGCAATTCTGCAAATGGCTATATGACCATCATACCCCCAGCCACATGCAAATGGAATTATTATTATTCCAATTAAAAGTGACAATGGCAATAGTATGTCACTAGTTCCCATGATATATTCTTCTTCCTTTTACTGATAATAATGCTAATAAATAAATATATATACATATACAAATATTGTATATGTATGCTAATTTTTATCAAGAATTTGCAGTGTAGAATAACAGGGGAATGATGAATTAATGATATGAAATCTGGATTTGTCGCCAGTTATTAATGGACAAATGTTGAGATTAAAAACATTAAATTGTATTAATCTACGAGAAATCGTATTTATTACACATTATGGTTTTTTCGAATTAGAGAAAACGACATGTTTAACGCTATTGCTCTCATTAATTTCATTGGATTTCTCAAGACTTGCAAACAATGAATGAAAGATTTGGCTCGTTCGTCAGTTAGTTAACCCGCAAATCTAAGTAATTGTTCGGTGACGACGACTTCTGCAAAAACCCTTATTGACTTTTGTAATGCTCCGACCACTTTTACTTCAAGTATTGGAAAAATAACATACATACATTGAGATTTAATTTGAGATAAGTTTGGCAGAAGTTGAATAATTTGAGCAGAAGTTATTGACTTGTATATTAAGTTATTGATTTTTTTTTTGTTTTCATTTTTTATTAATTGTATGTATATAAATATATAACACTGCTACACATTTCACCATCTCAAACAGAGCTATAACATTTCTATAATCTGTATAATCATAAATATAATAAGACCAAACTCTTTGAAGGTAATCAGTATGAAATACCTGAAAAATCAATCCATCTTTTGCAGATTTATTTCGAAATGGTGTGCTCTGATTTTCGCCGTTGTTGCAAGTTTAAGCGCCATGTTCATCAAGAGATCGTTTCACACCATCAACCATCATTTGCATGAACAACAACAAGTGGTTGTTACTGATTCTGAAGAAGAAGAAGAAGAAGAGGAGGAAGAAGGCAAAGGCAAAATCGGGACTTTATGTCGTCAAAATAAAGTCGACGAACATTTTCGGGTAAAGGGTTCGCGTATTTGTTTCAAATACGAGGCAGAAAACGGGCAACTGAGGCGGTGGAACAGTGGCGGCACCGGCCCTTGGCCGGAGGTTACTTCCGGCAGAAGTGTTGTAAAGCATTGGGATAGTAGTTTGGGGTTGGGTTTGGATTTTAATGAAGATTTAGTTAATTTCTATTCTAAAAGAATTGTTTCCAATAAGTGAATGTTGAAGGATTCTTGTTGGCTCTTTTTATATGTATATATGCACAAAATGTTGGGATATTTATCATCATCGTTTTATGTTTAATTAATAGTTGTGCAATATAAGACTTACTAATGGAAGTAGAATTATCCCACATCGAAAAAACAAAGTTGGGTTCAGTGGAAAGATTGACTATAAAAACGGAACTGTAAGACTAGAAAAAGCATACCTTTCTCGGCCTTTTGGCTAAGATCAAGTGTAGTATCTGTTCTTATCAGTTTAATATCTGATATGTGGGCCATTGGCCCACACGATATTAAATTTATTTTTTCAGGGGGAGGGCCCACAAGATAGCTTGCTATCTGGGCCTTCGAGTGTCGCCCTAGCGTTGCACTATTGCTTGGGCCTGGCGCACCCCACCAAACCTTAGTTTAATTATTTTTTATTGATTTAATTCCATTTGTTTTAAATTTATAAATCTACGAAATAGTTATTACAATTTTAATTCCCAATGTATATTAGTTGATACTTTACAGTTAACTATTATAATATGGTATAAATTGATTGTTTAATTATTTTGTTAGTATTTTACTATTTAAAATAAGTAAGAAAACTACCAATTAATTAAATTTAACTGGTTAATGCTTTAATTTGTAAGGCTCTTTAGTTTCATATACTGAAATATAATTATTAATTAGTAGTTGTCTTGTTTTTCTTATCATAAAACATTTATTATTGGAACCAAATTGAGTAGCAGGATACATAAATGTGATGAAGCACATACTGATTAGATCCATCCACACATTTTTGTATCGGAATATTATTCCATTTCTTAGTGGTGTGGTTATGAATATTAAATATTAGCACTGAAGTATCGAAATGGTGAGTTCAGGCTAATCTGTAGGCAATGCATAAAAACATAGTGTTGAACTCCACATATCTGAACAGGAAAGAATATAACACAATAGAAAGAAGTGAAATTACAGTATTAAATTAATCCCACATCGGTAGAAGAGTGATGTAAACAAGGGTGATTCCACTATTTAAAGAGCCGAAGGTACATTGGATTACCCACTTACCTGGACGGGGTCTATAGCTGAACAAGAAGGGCCATGGCCTAGGCACGTGACCTCCATTGCACATATAGGAGGGGCGCGTGACTAAGGTCGATCCAAGTGGTCGTTCCTCCGTTATTATTTGTTCCTGAGGGGGCCTGCGTTCGCGCGGCCCCTGCCCATTTCTAGTCCAAACAATGTTGTTAGTTAGTTGTATTTTGCTTGTTTGTTTAAAAGTATTTTTGAGCCAATATTTTGTTTGAAAACACTTTTATAATTTGTAATAAATAAAATATTGATTATTATTATAATTATTTAAAAAAAAGTTGAAATTAGTTTATTCGACGTTACAACTTTTGACTTTGTCTGATTAAATCTAATTTATAGATACTTGGAAATACTTGAATTCTCAGAGATGAACAATTTTAAACTTTTCTCACAATTGCCTTTTGCAATGTCCACCTTAGACATATACCAAAGTTTGTTGTGGTATTTGATTTCATATTTATAACTTTAGGAAACGAGTCATTATTAGAAACAAAAGAAAAACTCACATTTCGGTATGATTCTATCCAAATCCGAACTCGGGGCACAGGTGACTGAGAGCTCAATGGGAGGTCTCCTCACTTGAGAGGTCAATGAAGGCAATGCAACCTTAAAGGGCGTATTAGCCGGTGATATATATATGGGCACACGCTATATCGGGATTGGATTTGTAAATTGATTTACTTGTAGTCGAATGAGGTCCCCAAGCCCCGAAAAGTAGGCGCCTTACTGCTTGAATGAGTCAGCAGCATTCCAGATTATTGAGCTTGGCACAAAAGAACTGAAATGCCTAACAGGGATGTATGTTTCACTGTTTAGCAAAGTGCAAAATATAAGTAAGGCTTAAAATAAAGTAGTTCTTCATAGCATCCCACATCGAGAAAACATAGTTAGTCTAAATAGAAGCTTGACTATAAAAACAGAACTGTAAGACTGGAAAGAGCATACCTTTCTCGGCCTTTTGGCTAAGATCAAGTGTAGTATCTGTTCTTATCAGTTTAATATCTGATATGTGAGCCATTGGCTCACACGATATTAAATTCATTTTTTAAGTGGGAGGGCCCATTACTGCAGCTTGCTGCTGGGGCTCTCGTGAGTCGCTCTGGCGTTGCACTACTGCCTTTGCCTGGCTCACCCCACCAATTCTTAGTTAAATATTTTCTTACGAAATATATCAAATTATAAATGTAATTAAGAAATCTTCTTTCATTATAAATTCCAACCATTTTATATATGTCTTTGTCTCTATATTATTAATAAAATAACTTTTGGGATTTTTTTTATTATTCTCTAATTTGTGTTATTGATGATATACATTACACGAGAGCAACATCCGTGTACGAGCTTTACAAATCTAAAATGGAAATGCACCGCTAAATAAGTATACAACTGATTATAAAATATCAGTTGTGTGCAGAAGATAATTAAGGAAGAAATCCAAAACCAGTTTACACTTGTGTACATCAAAGCTTGAAAATGCATTCTTTATTACAAAAACAACTTAGTTCTACAATAAGTATAAGTAGTTAATCAATATCATTAACAAAAAGGTGTTAGGTAGTATAAGGAATCTATCTTACTGTACCGTGATAGCATGGCATATAACATCATTAATTTGGATTGTTCAAGAGTTCCAGGTGGCAAGTGAAGAAAGTTAACTCTGTGAGAGTGAGTCTTTTACTTGGAGAAGAAGTCTGACATATTCCGTTAACAACTAACTGCCGAGCTGGCACTTTGCTATTGGAGAAGAGAAGTCTGACAGAAACTGAGTTAGGGTTTGTAGGGCAGATTTTTAGTCTCGTGTATTTGATCTTCTATCTCCGTAATCGTTTGTGTTCGTTCGTGGTGGATTTTGCGCTCTCTCTCTCTCTCTCTCTCTCTCTCTCTCTCTCTCTCTCTCTCTCTCTCTCTCTCTCTCTCTCTCTCTCTCTCTCTCTCTCTCTCTCTCTCTCGGTAAATTTAGATTATTCTAATCAAACCACGTTAAAGCATTCTTGTTCAATTGCTTGATTTAATACTTGCTGTTATTGCATTCAAATTAGGGTTCTTACTTCATCCTTGGATCTATGAATTATTTAATCGAATTGTAGATGATTTCTTTACAATTTCTTTCATCAGTAGTCAAAATTGGCTTCATCTTGCTTCTAGTTTATTATAATTGCTAAGCGTTGTTAACCGTAGTAACTCTTCCAAACCACGCTTCACAATTTATTCACCTTATTATTCCTTCATCAGTTAAAAGTCGAAACCCACAAAAAATAAAATTAATCTTCATTTTCTAGAAAATTTAATTGCTAATGCTGCTAACTATATCAATTTATTCATCTACTTAATCAAGATCTTAAGTTGAAAATTATAAGATCAATAGTAGTTTTAATTTCTTGTTTTTCCCCATCGAACAACATTTATTAGTAGATATTCCGGAAACAGATTGATCGAAGCACATACTCATAGACCACGCTTACGTATGTATATAAACAATATATACATACATTTAAGCAGAGGTGTTGGTTGAAACACAACACAATAGAAAGAAGTGAAATTGCAATATTAAACTAATCCCACATCGGTAGAAGAGTGATGTAAACAAGGATGATTTCACTATTTAAAGAGCCGAAGGTACATTAGATTGCCCACTTACCTGGACGGGGTCTATGGCTGAACAAGAAGGGCCATGGCCTAGGCACGTGACCTCCATTGCACATATAGGAGGGGCGCGTGACTAAGGTCGACCCAAGTGGTTGTTCCTCCGTCATTATTTGTTCCTGAGGGGGCCTGCGTTCGCGCGGCCCCTGCCCATTTCTATTTTAAATTTTGTGGCCCATTAATTTAGCCGAACTGGTATTCATTTATCAATTGTATTAATTATTTTTTATATTTAGATGGGTTATTACGATTAGATATGTTTATAAAAAAATGTATTTTGGTTAAATTACAACTTCCTCCCTAAGGTGAAGTGCAAATATAAAAAAATCCCGAGAAATTATAATTTGTAATTTTTTTACATCCAACCCGCCACTTAGGTTATGTTTAGGCAGCGACTATTTGCAAGACGAAATTTACTTAGTGCAAGACCAATTTAATTTTTTTTATTAAATTAAGTATAAAAAGACTATAATAACCTTAATAAAATACAAACAAAAAAAAATTATTTTATTAATTTTTTTTTGCAAGACCAAGTTAAAAAAAAAATTAATAAAACAAAAAGAAAAAAGAAATTGAATTGACAAAATCAAAACGAGGAGGGAAGATTGAAGAAAACAAAAAAAATCAATTGCAGCAAAAAACCGTTCGTCGCCCGCCGCCCCGTCGCCGTCGCCCCGTCGTCGTCGCCGCCGTTGAAGTCCACCGCCGTCGCCCGTCGCCGTTGAACTCCGTTGTTGCCCCAACCCCGCCGCAACAATCTCACGAAAAACAAGTAAAAATTACTTTTTGAATTAATTTTTTTTGAGAAATAAATGTGATAAACATGATTTTATTGTTAGAATAATGAATTCAAGTCGTTTTAGAACATAGTTGATGATTCTAGGGTTCGATTGTAGCACTATTGTTGAAGGAGTTGCGGTTTTACAAAAATCGACCTGTACTTGTCGTTTTTTTGGAAAATTTTCGACACACAATTGTAACAGTGATAATTCGACACACTAGCGTCGAAATATCCGCTTAATATCGACACCAGAATGTCGATAATTTCAATATAATTCGACAGTTAATGAGTGTCGAATTATTTTGACATTTTCGACACTGCAGTGTCGATATAAAGCTGATATTTCGACCTGTACATGTCGATTTTTTTGTACGTGAAATGAGGTGCGAAAAACGAGAAAAACGATCACAAAGTACAATATTTCTTACCTCTTTGTGTTCTTCGACCTTAGAATCCTCCATATTTATGTCTTGTGTATCCATAATGTCCTTCTTTTCAAGTTTTAGTAAGATTTGAGGGTTTTATGTGATAAGGGTTTTGGAGAATATGGAAGATTTTTTTGTGGAAAAAAATGTGTAAAATGAGGGTGAAGAAGAAGATGTTGGTGTTTTGTTGGGTGAGTGAGTTCCCTCTCTTTTTTCTTTTTCTTTTTTATTCTTTTTTTTTTGTATTTTTTTTTGGTCTTGCAATAGCAATTAACTTAATTTAAATTAATAATATCTAAATTATTATTGGGGTTATATTTGTAATTTCCAGTCTTGATCTTAGTAAATTTATTTATATTTTGGTCTTGCATGAAGTAAGGTCTTGCACTTAGTAATTTTCGTCTTGCAAATATCTGCAGCCTTATGTTTAACATGCCCTCGTTTCCAAAATTTAAGTATTTCGAAACTAAGATTTAAAAATTCCTAAACTCAATTTTTTATTTAACTACTACAATAAAGAAATAGAGCTCCAGTAACATAATTATACTTCCTAAAAAAGTATGGGTAAATATTTTTTCACCCAACAAATTCTCTATTAAAATATCGTTCTTCCAAGATATTATTTGTCACGGGAGGAAGCCATTGTGATTGGCGGTCAACTATGCGAACGAAGAAAGAATCATGAACAAGTCATTTTATTGATTACGGAATTAGCTCGTTGTTAAGCCCATTTCATATATACTGAACATACATAATTTTACAATAAATCGTACAATCTTACGATTTTACGAAAATTTGCGACTCTAACACTATTCAAAATCCCAACTTTGGTTATAATTTTGAATCAATTGAAAGGGGTAAGTAACATAACAACATTGTAATTAGTTCTCCCAAGTCAAAACCTAGTCAACATTGGAGCCGACAAATGATTGATCATAGGCACCTGATAAAAAATCATGAAACCTATCAAAACGTGGAACAATTGAAAAATCCAACCCACTTTGTGCTTGCAAATGTTTCACCAAAACATGCCCAACAAAAACATTAATTAACATAAGAGAATGGTACTAATAATTCTTTTAATTTATTGGAAATAGTAGTGCAATCATTTTACCCTTACAAACCGTGCAACAAAATTGATTATATTTAAGTTTTAATTCAATGGTGGCATGGGCCTTCCAATACACTCATCTTTCATTCACATTTTTCAATGTTTTTGTCTTTGGGATCTCTAACATCTCTCTCTTTTTTTTTTAATATTCTGTCCGTTTTTAAATAAGTGTCGTTTTTCACATACTGATACAAATTTTAAGAAACTCAATAAATATGTTTTAATTTAAGGAAAATTGATACTCTTAGACTAAAATACCCATGTTTACTAGTTAATGCAAAGAGAATGTTGCAGATTTAATAATGACATAATTGAAAAATTTGTAATTAATACAGATAATATGAAACAAAAAAAATCTTACAATATAAAAGCAGAACATAGAGAGTAATAATCTCCGCTAATTATACAAAATGTGTAAATATATTCTCGTGCAATAACCTACAAATCACGTGAGAGGTATAAACTGTATAGGATAAGCTTTGATCAATAACTTCAATTTATAAAAATAATGTCATGGGGAAGTGAATTTTGAGTGGCCTTTTACTCTACCAACTAGGTTATTGTTGAAAGTACACATCATTTATTTTAATTATTTTATTTAAATGCGTGTTTGAAAATTAGTTAAAATCATAATTGTGACAGCTTAATGTAAACAAGCATGACCAAGTTGGTACAAAAAATACTATCATACGTGCGTTGTTGAGGCATGCGCCAATTTCTCGGGACCACATTTTCGCAATTTTTTAATTTAATTTCCACATCATTACTAATCAATATTATAAAAGGACATTGTTTTAACGTATTAATCAATATTAAAATTATTAAAAGGACACTTTAAAAAGAATTATGACATTAATCTTTTCTCTCTTTTCTTTTTTTAATTGCAAGCATGAAGCACGTGCCTTGCACATGCCCAAAATTCCCAGAAAAAAAAAGAATCCCAGATATAATTAATAGCCATAGCCCATATGCACTTGCAATTGATCATCAAAATTAAATTCCTCAGCAAAATCAAGATTATAATTTATTCTTTAGAAAAATAATTTTTTTTCTTTAGAAAAATAAATTAACTAATAGTCACATTAATGTAAATATATAAGTGGAAATGTGTACAAATTTAAATGTTTGTTTTATTTTGCTTCTTTTAATAAAATTCTGGACAAAAATGTACAGCCAGTTGTAAGAAGTTCAAATGCAATGCAGAGTGCCAATATTAGACACAATCAGAATGTATCTATTCTTCAGTACTATAGTCTATGAGCTGTGTGACCTTAATTATACAAATAAATACAAAAAAATAAAATAAAAATAAATAAAAATTTTATAATTCATAAACCTATGATTGGGACTCAATATATCAATGTCTATTTCCTGTACATTGTGCCTCAATTATAGGTTGCCTCTGCCATTGAAAGCGATCATTAATCATACCAAAAGTCGGCATTCTCAACAAACAAACAGAGAGAGAGAGAGAGAGAGAGAGAGAGAGAGAGAGAGAGAGAGAGAGAGAGAGAGAGAGAGAGAGAGAGATGATATTTGGTTTTTATTTTTGGATGAATTGATGATGTGTGATGATATGCCCTAGAGAGTTAGGGTTCCCACTTTCAAACGAAGCTAGAGATTCTTAAAAATGTGGGTCCCACCTTATAAACCCCGGATGTAAGTCGCGTAACAACAACGTGCTTCAAATTGATCAAATCAATAACGTACGGATTAAATTCTAACATCTTGTGAGAAGTAGGAACCGAACTCATACACAACAGAGCTAAAATTTTAAGTTTGAGGGACCGAATGCATTACAAAATTTATGAAGAAGGGTCGTTAATGCTAGTAGTGAAGAAAGGCACGACCCCAGCTCTATGCTGACTCCACCACTGCTTTATTTACATTGTAACAAGTTTTAAACGTACGTGGCTGAAATAAAATTACTGCATATCTTTTACTTAATTACGCACCGAGGCGAATATAACATATTGTTAAAAGTTATTTGGAGGGTACCTGCAAAAATTTCTATTATTGGGATCATAATTTTTTTCCACAAAAATGATCATGGAAAATGGAAAATTAAAACCCTATATAATTGGCCACCTGACTATCTTTCTATCACCACGCGTTAAACATGGTAAATGTTTTAAGGTCATGTCAATATTGGCTTTTTTTCTTCTTCTTTATATATATATATATATATATATATATATATATATATATATATATATATATATATATAAATATTATGAATTATATTGAAGTAAATCCAACAATAACATCATTCGTTTACATATGCATACACATGTATGTAAATGTTCTGTTGAATAGTACATTTTTAGTGCATTACATGCAAACTTATCACTTGGGTGGTGTTTAATTACAAGAGTTTATTTAAAAGCAAAAGTTATAGATGGTAAATTAAGTTGGTTTTAAGTGTTTATTTTTATTAATTAAGGGTGTTTGCTAATTTGTTTTAATAATTTAGAGGTTAAAACTGCTTATTTTAATAGAAGCAAAAGCAAAAATTCATTTTGCAAACACTTAAAAATAGATTATGAGCAAAAAAAAAAGAGTTCATAATATGTTTTTAAAAACTTTTGCAAACACCGTCTTAGTTATTTTTGCATTTCTATTTGTAATTATAATGACAAAGAAAGATCCTTAATAAATCAGAATTTGAATCGTAATCGGTGAATATCAAATTTCCCGTTATAATTTCCTCTTTAAATATTTTTATATTTCTAGAATGAATTTTGCTTTCATATTAAATTTGCAAAATATTAAATTTAACAATATATTTTTTAACACGTTGTCGTCAAGTTGTACCGAGAAGGAATATTAATTAAACGAGGTTATTAATTATCGAAATTATACTGTAATTTCTTTGATTGAATGATCTTTCAATGGTATCTAAAGGTTGGATACTGAAAATCTAATCTAAAAGAAGAGGATCGAATTAGACTGATTTTAATTGTAAACGTGCATCCAATTGTACAACAATCTTGTCCTCACATCCTTTTTAAATATTAATATTAATTAAAAACAAAAAAAAAGATAAATCTCAAAACCTTTATTTATTAATTAGCATCAAATCAAAGTTTAAAAGCCTTTGATTTAAAAAGGGCGATCTAATGATGCAGCATGAAACTAAGGAGATAAGATTTGGAGGAAAATTTGGCCCCATTAAATAAATTAATTACATATTTTATTTTGGCTCACATTAGAAAATATATTTCCTATTTAGTACATCATTAGTCCACATCATGGACGGTTTATAAGTTATAATCCTTGATTTATTTTTACAATTAATTCTAATCACTTTATAATATAGTTTGTAGATACTATACCAAATATCGGCTGATCTTGAATTATTGATTTACTCATAATAACACATATTCATACATATGTGTGTGTTTAATGGATAATTATTTATATTAATCTTCGATTCAAAATTACCCAATGCATTACACCGGATATAGTATCTCGTAGACCTCATGATCTTACTTATATTATTTGATTAACACAATGACGTAAAGTCATTAAAACGTACATCCTAGCACATAAAACTATTGTGTTCACAAAAATATTATGAAATTCATGACTATTTAATTTATTACGTAAAACATAATTTTTGATTGTCAAATTCGTTAAGTGCACGTATATTGACACACTAAATGCGTGACTTAGTTTGATGTTAGAAAATACTTCAATTTTTAAACGTACATATTACGAAATAAGTAAAGTTTTAAGGTATATTCATTCGTGTTAAAAAAAACATTCACTACACTAATGTGTCTCGTCGATTTGAAAAAAAAAAACTCGCGTAATGCCTAAATTGTGAAATAATCTTATGATCAAAAGATATAATCTACATTCTACATTTATTTACAGATTATGGAATAATAATTCATTAGAATGAACTATAAATCTTCATTTAACGATTTAATTACTCAACTTATAGAACACTAAAATATATTAATTTTATTTAAATATATATTAAAAAAAGAGGAAAAAGAACTCCAAAAAGGCAACTTTTGGCCATTATTCCAATTGTCCAAATCAATGCCTCGTAAATATAAATTAGAAGTTATTCCTTTTTGGTTTTGCTTCCCATGATGCGTAGTGGGGGTGTATTTATTATTATTATTATTTATTTATTTATTTTTTTATTTTTTTTTATCGTATATTATTGTAGTGTTTAAATTGACGATATATGAATATACCTAAATAATCATTAAAACATAAATTAAAAATTAAAAATAATTATGTAACACGTACCACCTTTGACAAAAGGAACTTCCAAATTAAATAGTCATATACATTTATCAAATTTCCACAATTTAACAAAATTTATAAACTATGATCCAAATATTTACCTTAGAAAACTCAAAGAAAAATAAAAAATAAAATAAAATAAATTATTTGTCATAATTTTTTCTAATATTTAAAATTCGGAAAATAATCTCTCTCAAAATTTAGTAATCCCGCAAAATTGGTCCCCCCACCCCTAGAGGAATTTACAGACTTTTTCAGAGCAAAAAATTAAAATTAAAAAAAAAAGTAAAAAAAAAAATGTTTTTTTTTTTTTTTGTTTAAATGAAAAGAGTGGAAATAATTACTAAAAATAAACAAAGAAAAATGTATTTTTCATTGTTGAGCTGGAAAACCTACTCCATCAAGAACCGCCTCACAATCTTCACGCTCGGTTCCACCACCTGCCTCTCCCAAATATCCGCCACCCTCCTTCCGCCGCCGCCCATCGCCGCCGCCGTCACGGACGCCGTTGCATCCACGCTCTTTATGTCCCACCCGGCGGCGTCCCTCAGCCGCAGGATCTTCCACAGCTGCCTCTTCGCCAGCCGACACGTGTTCTCCTTTATGGCCCACAACGCCTCCTCGTACGCCCTCCTTTTTGCCACGTCATCATCCAACCTCCAATCATCGCGAAACCTCCTGAAGTATCTCTCGAACTCCGGCACCCCGATCGCCTTCTTCAACCCGGATTGACTCACTGAGTCCGACTCGGGATCGGCGAAATACTCGGCCAACTCGTCGAACATGCCCGAGTCAAGCATGTCGTCCACTCGTTTCACTAAGTACTCATTCAGCACCGGCAGGGAAACGTCGACCCAGATGAAACAACAGCTGTATCTCAGCTCTTTGCAGAATACCGAGTTTGACCCGCTGAACACGTCCAACTCGGGGTCGAATTTCTTAGCCAGCAATGCGTAGATGAGCGAGTTCGATCCGCCGACGATGAAGGGTACCTTGCGGTGGGACAGGATTTCCGAAATGGTCGACGAAGCGGAGGAGCGGAAATCGGAGGGGGTGAACTCGGGGTGCGACTCGGACGGGTCGAACTCGCCGAGGAGATGGTGGGGGACGCCCTTCCGCTCGTGCGGCGGTATTTTGTTGGTGGTGATATCGAGGCCACGGTAGACTTGGATTTTATCGGAGTTGATGATCTCCGACGAAGGGAAGAATCTGGTGGCCAAATCGACGGAGAGTTTGGATTTCCCGCAGCCCGTCGGACCCATTATGACGACGATCTTCTTGTGGCGGCGGGCGGCGGCGGCGGTGATGGTGGTGGTGGACGCCATGTGGGCCCACCTGGATGATGACGACGGAGGCGGCGGCGACGATTTCTTGGAAAGGGAGAGTGGGTTTTGGTTCTTGCAGGGAAAGTGGTGAGTTGTTGGAAACACCACTGGCAATGTTATTCCTTTCATTAAGGAATAACAAAATAAATAGCAAATGATATTTATATATATATAGATATAGATATACGTACACGGCGGTGTAAGTAATGATAGTACAGATGTTGTGGTACCTGATGAAGTGGGGAAACGAAGATTGGATGAAGGGTTGGTTTTTTTTTGTTTGTTATGCTAATTTGCAGAGAGAGAAACTAGAGAGAGAAAGAAACAAGTTTGAGTGACAGTGTGTGTGTGTGAGCTGTGATGCTCTCATTCTTAATTTCATGGGCATAACTCTTTTTTCTGCATATCTTTCATCTCTCTCTCTCTCTCTCTCTTCATTCAGATATATTTCAGACATGTATATATATATATGTGTGTATGTATATATATGTTCATATAGGTTTGCATACGCATGCTTAAAAAAAATATGGAGTAAAATTGAAATTAGTGTTTGTGCAAGTATAATTTGTTTATGGGGAGAAGCAACGAGTGTGTGTGTGTGTGTGTGTGGAATGAGAATGTTTTTTGCCTGTATTAGAGGAGTGCTCTTTGCACGAATTTCCCCATAATATATACTCTAATCTCTGTTTGTTTTCACTTATTAAACAAATTTTCTAGGTTTTTTCAATTGTTTTTATTTTATTTTAATTCACTACTACAGGTACGTTAGATAAATAATCAGCTGTAACATCTAATTTTTCGTGTCCATCAGGGAGTTAGATTAATTTATATATTTTTAGGATATTTATATTTTGTCAAGTCTACAGGCTCTAGACTTAGAAGTAGGGGAAGTTGGAGTTTTAATGATGCTTGTTAATGTTAGTCTCACCATGAAAGAGGATCGGTTTATTTTATTGATCAATTAATTTTAAGTGCAACAATTAACCACTAATGCTGGTTTTATAACAAATTTGGGATTAGAGGGAGTATAACAATTTTATTTAGTAAATCATTATATAGATAATCATTTGGAGGTTGCCAAACAGGGCCTTAAGTAGAGCAACGATCGGCTGCAGCAGCGCGCTGAATCCCTGAGGTCGCGCTGAAACAGCTGTCAACCAAAAATCCCACATTTGCCGTACGGGCGTTATACTATTTTGCTTCACCACTAGACGTTGCCATTCTGCCAGTAAATGACATTTTTGCCCCCATAATGTTACTTATTTCGTTTCATAGATATATAAATATAGTACTTAGAAAGGTGTGTATTTTAGATATAATATTTACAAAACTATAAAATTAAAAATAGAAATCTGTTTCGTACCAGTTTCAATAGATTCAACATTAATAGCAATAGTAATCCTTGCAATATACTCCCTCCGTTTCTAAATAGGTGTCGTTTTTCACCTTGACACGGTTTTATCTATCCTACACCCAGTGAAAGTTACACATGGTGATTTTTTACCGTTGATCTACACATACCAATGTGGGTGTGTGTGTGTTTGAGTGTATATGAATGATAAAGATCTACCCGGTGTAGGATCTCAAAAGCCGGTTGGCACAAATCTTAAGAATCTTAATAAATATGTCTTGATTTTAGAAAAATAGATATTAATGGACCAAAATACCCTTGTTTATTAATTAATGCAGGAAGAGTGCTATAGAGTTAATAAGGGTAAAATTGAATAATAAGCAATTAATGGCTAATGCAGCATTGGAATTGCAAAATGACAGATAATATGGAACAAAAAAAATTCTCAAAAGAGACAGATATTATGGAACAGATGGAGTAATTTGTTATGACGGTAAAATTACAGTTTTCACTCCTTAAGTTTGCATTTATTTGACATTTGGTCTTTCTAGTTACAAAAAAACATATTTGGTCCCTCATGTTTCAATAATATGACACTTTTGGTCACTTTTGTTCAGAGCACATGCTTGATTCCATTAGTTTTAACAGAAAATGGATATTTTTGTAATCTTAGAGGACCAAATGTATATTTTTATGAACTTAGATGACCACATTTGGAATAATCACAAACTTAAGGGATTCAAACTGTATTTTCCCGATTTATGACTATAAAACATCAATATATATAGGAAAGGTTTATTATTTCATGACTCGTGATCATCACTTGACGAGGAAAATGCTGATACCAAGAATTGTTGGTCATATGAAGTTAGGTGGCCCTTATTTAATTCTTCAATAATGTGAATCTTCACTAATTATAATTTTGTTTATACATTTATTTATATAGATGTTTTTGCCCTGTGACATTTATATTTAATTAATTATGTTTAGACCCAAAAAAGGTTCCAAGTGTTGCACTCATGCCCCGACCCGCGTGGGTGTTGGCTAGGTGGGAGTGGGGTTCTTGACCCACACCCGATTGGCTTGAAAAAATTGGAATATGTGATGTTTTCTCACATTTCTCTAAGATTTATGTATTATTTTTCTTCTTCTTATTATTATATAATGGGACCAAAAAATACTTTGCTTTACACTTTTCGTCCCTCGTGTTTTGCTCGATTTCACTTTTTGTCCCCATTGTTCAAAACTGAACAAATTTCACCTCTAAGGTTCAATTTTAAACACATTTGGTCCCCTCAATCTCACATTTCCATTCACATCTACGGAAAACGCTATTTTAGGGCAAAAATTAAAATTTCAAATTGTTTTGGGGCTGAAAAATAATTCAAAATTTAAACTATTATTTATAAGTAATTTTTTTTAATAATATTTAGTATAATAAAAAGAAGCTGAATAATATTTAATTTTCACAAATAAAGGTTCAAAAATATATATATATATATATATATATATATATATATATATATATATATATATATATATATATATATATATATATATATATATATATACAAATAAATTTGAATTTTTTTTGAATATTATTTTAATTTTAACAAACATAATGATATATATGTATATAAAATAGAATTGTCTTTTTTTTTTTCTCTTATGATTCATTTTTTAATAAACAAGGCAACTACTACACATGGCATTACTAACTGAACTCTTTCAGAAGTTGGTTATAAGATGTGAAACTGAACCATATGTATTATGAGCAAATTTGAATTGTGGCGCCAAATATTAGGAAAATAGGTAGATTAAAAAGTTGAAGAAAAATAAATAAATAAATGAAGTTCGATTTCTTTTTGGTTTGATGACTTCAGAATACATAAATTGCAATGATTAAAGTTGACAATTAAAAGTTAATTATTCCAAAACTTTTCAGCAACCTTTTTTTGACAAATTTTCGTATTCAATTTCACGTGCAACTTCTCTTAGTTTGTTCTTAAGGATCAAGATCTTCACCTAAGAATGTTGACTGCTGCTTTATTCTTTTTATTTAATAAATTTATATAAAAATTGTGATCATATAATATTTAATATTATAATTGATTAATAAACATGAAATAAAGTAGTAAAATATTGTAGGGCAAATTACGGCCACCCCTGCGGTATGACCAAATAACGAAAAAAAAACTCTTTTATTTGGGTAATTACAGCCACCCCCTCCTTTTAAATATTTTTTCGTAAAATTTAGGTAATTCGGTTACTTACCGAACCAAATCGTATATTCAGTTCGGTAAACAATATGAAATGTTGGCGTACCGAAATATCGTTTTGATTTTACCGATTTAACATCCTTAAATTTACGTTTTGAGGGGTTTTTTTGTGTGTGAAAGGTAATACATAGTTAAAGGGGGTGACTGTAATTACCCAAACATGAGGGGTGTTTTCATAATTTAACCATAACTCAGGAATGACTGTAATTTGCCCAATACTGTAATATAATCATCTAATTATAAAGAAATTATTCGTGACTAGCTTCTCCCTCCAAAAAGAAATTACAATCATGTGACATGAATTTCAAATCATAAGATAGAACGAAAACCTCCACTAAGGACTTATTGTGAAATAATATAGATTTTTCTGGGCAAAATTTATGCTCTCGTATAATAGCTTGTAAACTATACGAAAGACGTAAACAAAACTAGATTAACCATGTGTGACAAGCTCGACTTGGCGACTGTAGTCAAGACGATTCGAACTTGAACTGATTAACACAAGTTCACTTGCTCCAACCACTAGGCCAGTCATCACTTACGGAAAAAAAAAATAAAAAAAAAATCATTAGATTGTGGGCTCCTTCGAGATCTTATGTAGGGCAAATTTTCAAGATTTAGGATTTTGTTAGTTACTTATCTATCATTATTTGAAAAAACACCATGAAATAATTAGATTTTGACTCTCTATCATTACTCATAGCTTTTCTTGGGATATAATAATTACAATTAATTGTTTTATATGTCATTGGAAATTTGAAATTTTAATCTTTTTAGAACAATCTAGAGTTTCCTATGATTGTTTTTTAAAAGGAAGTCTGAAAATACAATATTAGTTTCATCAAGAACCATTCTTTATTGCCAGCCAAATATATATGTCCTACAATTGTCACTGTCAAATGTTTTTTTTTAATGTAAAAAAGAAGAACAGTTGACTTAAATGCAATTTAAGATTGTAGCTTAATACAAAACTGAATATGACAATGTAATTATCTTGAACAGCAACCTTAATTATCCATGATAAGGCAATCTTAATTATATATTACTATGTATTAGATAAAATTAAATAAATAAATAAGTGAACATAGCACGTACAAAAAAATTGAAGTTAATCACAAAGAATTAATATATTATGATGTGGATTAGTTAATATAAATATAATTGAAGTCAACCTTATGTTTTCTTTCAGATGAGATCATGTCTGAATGTCCTTATTAGTTGATGTGATTAATTTTCAGTTTAGTCAGTTTATATTAATTTAATTTATTGATAATGTTTACATCAATGAAGACGATGAATCAATATAACTTGAACGAATTCAATGTCACCTAATTCATGTAAATTAACATAAAAAAATATAAAATTAGAGATTTATACTAATGATTTGTTAAATATTTGTGTAAAGAAATGTTTCACAATGAAAATTAGATTATATACAAAATTTAAATCAATATTCACAAGTATATAATATGTCGATGTGCTTTTTACAAGCGACAGATTTATTAAACAATATTTGAAGAATACACAAACATAAGTAAAGATCTTGTCTTTTATGAAGAAAATCAAAAGTCGATTTTTTAGAATCGACGACAAGTTATATCTAACGTAACTCTAGAATCGATGACAATCTATAATTAAACATGTGCTAGAATACTCAATCACTAAGTTGAAAATAATTGTTCACTAACTAACGCTAATAAAGTTCAATTATTTAAATAAAATTAATTTAAAGAATATTAAAATAAATTATATTTGGACTATCGAATCAATATTAATCAAACAAGCCCAAAAAATTCAATACGGCAATCTTTGTTATATGACGAATACAAATTTCTTATTTAGTGGGCCTGAAAACAATATATTGGGCCGTAGCAAGTAAAAAGATTGTGTATACTTTTTGTAAGCTCAGGCCCAACATCGTCTTTCTTATGTCTTTTTAAGTTTTAACCAACTCAGAATATTTAATTTTCAACACTAATTTAAAAAAAAAAAAATACACCGAAATAAATACATTCATATAGAAATATGTTTTTTATAAAAGTATAGAAAAAAATAATTAAATGCGAGGTCAATTACTAAACTAAAAAAATTATAAACATACGTAAGATTTTTTACTTTTTTAAAATTGTGTGGTCAGATATACAAAATCAATAAATTACAAATGTGAATTTGTTACGCCATGACCTACTCTTCACCGCTCCGATGATAGAAACATGTCGGTGACGTTCCAACGTAATCGATCGATGAAAACGAAGGGTAGGATGCAAGTGGGAAGTGCTCGTATAAGAGTGAGAAGAAAATGCACAGACAAGAATGATGAATCTAGAACGGATAAAATCAAATGGGAAAAAAATGTATGTCTTTCTTCATTCCATCAACTATACATATCGCATTACAGATCGAGTTAATGACTAACTCCTACAAACAAATGTAACTAATCTCAACTAACCCTAATGTAGTTGGCGAAACGACGTCGTCCCAACTAACTCAAGACGATGTCATTCTACTTAAAACCCGCGCCTTAATTCAATGTAAACCGAAACACATTTTTCCTCTCTCGCAATCACGCGTACATAACAGAATCCGAAGAGCAGTTATAAATACCCACCTATAAAAAAAAAATGTATTACACATAAATGGAAAAAAGGGGGGAAAATGGAACAAAAAGAAATCATTAATTAATACCCAATTGTAATCAAAGAGTTGGGCAAGCCTAAAATTGGATCATCCCACTTTCACACTTCCATTATTCCCCACGAGTTAATTAATTTTCTAACACATTGAATTTTAGAACACCAACAAAGACCTGTCGGATTTAAAAAAGATTATTATATGCTAATTTGTCGGTAGAACATTATTAATTATATTAGATTCAAGACTCTTCTTGGATGGAGCAAATTTAAAGCAGGGATAAATACACTTTCCACCCTGTATAGTATATACAATACTTTATCCTTTAAAGTATCATTTGTGAAACTTTCCCTTTCAAATATCAATTTGTGTCTTAAATTTTAAAACATAATATAATTATTAATGAGAAGATATTTTTAAGAATTAACGAGCTAAAATAAATTAAAATACTTAAGATTACTATTAATTATGTACTGATTTCTTAAAACTTAATATAACATGTACGAAATTCAACATATCTTTCTTAGTGGCAATTATTCAATAAGTGTATATAAATAAATGTATTGTTCATTGATTTATTACTATATTAGTTTTTTTTTTTCAATAACTTAAGTTTTAGTTATTTTTAAAGTTTAGTTGGTCCAACAAAAAATAGATATTATGTCATTAAATATGTCACCAACACAAGACAACATTTTTAAATTTTAAAATGTTGCATTTCTTTTCAAGAAATATCTTTTAGTAATATAATTTTGAAAAGCAAATTAAATAGTGCTTGAGGGGCAAATGTTACAAATAATAATTGAAGGGGTAAATGTTGCATGAGAGTATACTTTTGGGGTGTAAAATGTATTTAACCATTTAAAGTGTAAAAAAAACAATAATACAATTGGCTGATTTTATTTATTTATTTATTTTATTTTATTTTCCCCCATTGCAATACGATCAATTTACGTCACGTTTTAGAAATGCAATTGAATGTTTACATCACTTTATATTAATTGGGCGAAAACAAAGTCACTGTCATTCCACTCCCACTTTCTCAACCATCACCACCCATATGGACCTTGCTCTCGCCTCAACTTTCCGGCCACTTCCTTCGCCGGAATATACCCTTTTCATCCGCGATCTTCACATACCATT
The DNA here is from genome assembly GCF_056151865.1 of Erythranthe guttata. Taxonomy (NCBI): domain Eukaryota; kingdom Viridiplantae; phylum Streptophyta; class Magnoliopsida; order Lamiales; family Phrymaceae; genus Erythranthe; species Erythranthe guttata. The sequence goes on along the minus strand of NC_142537.1, from coordinate 1,849,671 downwards.
TTCCCTCCGGCCACAGCTGAGTCGTAAACCGCCATTATCAAGGCGAACAGTTGTCGCCATGGCTCAGAAAAAGCCCAAGATCGACGGCCTGAGTGATGAGCTGAACTCCATCGCCGCCCAGAATTTGGACCACGCCCCTGCTCGCCGAAGGGTCCGATTAGCTTTCTCTGATCTCCAACAGCAGCTCGATCATATTTTATTTAAGGTTTTTTTTTTTTCTTGATTTTCAATAACAGGGGTTCTTTCTCTCTCTCTCTCTCTCTCTCTCTCTCTCTCTCTCTCTCTCTCTCTCTCTCTCTCTCTCCCTCTCTCTGTATATATATATTTATATATTATTTTATTTTTCACATTTTAATTTTCTTGTGGCGAGTAGATGGCTCCAGCTGGGATCAGAACAGAGGAGGTGAGTTATGCAGAGATGCAAATATTTATTTATGAATTAATTAATTAATTTATTTATTCATTGATTTGTATTATTTGAAATCTATTGCTATTTTAGCTTTGTCTAACATCTTTAACATATTTTTTGCTATTTAATTGTGATGAATCATGGCACCTTTACCTAGTTCGTTTTCGACTTTCGATTCATTTTTCGACATTTACAACTCTTTCATTAGTGAAATAAAATCCAATACACATTTAATATGACATCATAATGCACTTTTTCTCATCTAAAAATACGAAATTATTTATCAAGAAAACCAAAATTTCCCCCCGGTGTAGTGGTACGAAATAAATTCGAACGGACAAGAAATTTTCTGCAAGAGCTGGTTACCGAAACCCGGTGTACGAATCAAAGGCTCGTTATTTTTTTGCCATGGATACGGCGACACCTGCACCTTCTTCTTCGAAGGTTGTTCTTATTCCTCAATTTAAATTAAATATCTCAAGACATTATAAACATTTTTTCCATAATTAAATTAAAATTATTGTCTTAATTAAATCAGGCATTGCGAAGCACATTGCTGCATCGGGTTATGGTGTTTACGCAGTTGACCATCCAGGCTTTGGTCTTTCCGAAGGTCTCCATGGCTATGTTCCCTCTTTCGAAGGCATTGTTGATAATGTCATCGAGCAATTCACTATAATGAAAGGTACTACAATTTTCTCGCTCAAACGTTAAATGTCGTTTCGATTTTTACTAATACTGTTTTGACTTCGAACGTGATTTTGACCATCTTCTAATCTGATTTTGGAAAAATTCAAAATACGGGAATTGTAGTCTTTTGAGTTAGTTTTTCAATCCAACTTGAATTGAGTAGATTGGATATCGGGTGACAGAGTTATGCATGAATGAGTTACATTTATTCATGCATATCTTTCTCATCCGACATACAATCTTGCTGATTCAAGTTTGATTTCGAAAGCTAACTCAAATATCTACGAATTTGCTTTCGTAGATATTTGATTTCGAAAATGGCCAAAATCACGTTTGAAGTCGAAACGGTATTATTATAACTGAAACGACGTTTATCACATCACATTTTCTCGAGATTTATAACAATTTTTTGCTTCATTTTTTATTTATTTATTTATCTTTATAAATATACAGGAAGGCCAGAGATTCGAGGGTTGCCTCGTTTCATATTTGGACAGTCGATGGGTGGAGCTATTGCTATCAAAGCACTTTTAAAATCGCCCAACGAATGGGATGGTATAGTGCTTGTTGCTCCAATGTGTAAAGTATGTCACATTTAATTTATTGATCATGTGAAAATAATTTACTTCTATGTGAAGATTGATTTAATTTATTTTAATTAATTTAGATAGCAGAGGAAATGACGCCGCCTGTTCCGCTCCAGAAAATACTCATCTTTCTATCTAAGCTCGTTCCGCAAGCAAAGCTCGTTCCGCAGAAAGATTTAGCTGACCTGGCATTCAGAGAGTTTAACAAAAAACAAATGGTTTGTCCTATTTTTTTTTTTAATCAAAAAAATAATAAAAAGATTAGATGTTTAATTACGTCGAAATTAATGAACTTGATCATCTTTTGTAGGCTCCGTATAATGTTATAAGTTACTCGGATCAAACCCGACTAAGAACTGCAGTGGAGCTCTTGAATGCAACAAAGTATATCGAGTCACAAGTCGACAAGGTCTAGCAGAATTATTATATATATGAAGTGACGAAAACCATTTTATTTATTTACGTTTTTGCCATTTTCAAGAATTTTTTATTTAACAGGTGGCTTCTCCAATGCTGATTCTGCACGGAGGTTCGGATAGAGTGACCGATCCACAGGTGAGTCGATTTCTATACGAGAATTGTTCGAGCGAGGACAAAAAATTGAAGATTTACGAAGGAGGTTTTCACTGTATTTTAGAAGGGGAACCTGATGAAATAATTTTTGATGTTCTTGCTGACATTATTTCATGGCTTGATTCTAAGACTTCTGTCAAATAATTATTATTATTATATTTTTTTTTCAAGATTGATATTTAGAATTCTTGTACGAAGAAATAAAAAAGGGAAGATCTTTACTTCTTTTTGTGTATTCTTCGAATATTGTTTCAATAAAGTTTCGCCCGTAAAGGCCTACCCACAAGTTATATACTTGTGGATAATAAATTTTGAGCTTAATTATTTCCACTTCAATACATATATCTTTGCTTTGTTTAAATTTCGAATTTTATATTTTTTTACATTAAAAAAATAACAAAAGAAAAAGAAAAGATGAATCCAGTTATCTCCCGGTTCAGGCCCAACACACATGATTTTTTGTCCGGACTTAGAATATAAAACTAGGCCCACCGACAATTTATTGTACACCATGTAATAAATTGTGTAAATAGTATTTACAAATAAAATAAAATGAGGGAAACCGCTTTCCCAGAAAAAAATAAAATAAATAATAATAATAATAATAATAATAATAATAATAATAATAATAATAATAATAATAATAATAATAATAATAATAATAATAATGACAACTGTTGAAGTGGCTGAAAAGACAGATCCTCAGACATGAGTAGTGTTGAAGTTAATGGAGCAGCATTATTGTCTTTGAGACAACAACAAGACAACATTACAAAACAGAAATCTCATCTTCAACTCATCATCACCAACTATTTATTAATATATATATATATATATATATATATATATATATATATATATATATTGCTTCCTTCATTAATTAATAACGACTTTCATTTTATTTCTAATTATTATAAATTCAAAAAAAATCCATGTTCATTTAATTTAATTAATTACTATTTTTTTTATAACTATCCTACAAAAATACATTATATGTGGAGTTTCGCTGATATATATATATATATATATATATATATATATATATATATAGTGTGTTTGTGTGTGTGATATAGTAATAATAAGAAATACTCTATGGCTTTCAATGCAACTAAAAGCGCCCATCTTTTCAACGACATAAGCAAGAGTATGGATTTTCAATTTTGACAATTAGGCAAAAAAAATTTAATAATAATTAATAAAAATAATAATAAAAAAATAAAAAAAAATCATCGTGATGAGAGAGTAGTCTCCATTGTTGTTAAATGTGGACGCAGAAGGTACATAAAACTAAAGAATAGAGGCATCCAAAATAAGAAAATGTAGGCATACTTTTTTAGGTTCATAAAAAATAAATTATAAGAAAAAGTAATTAATGATATTCAAATATAAGGTGTGGATGTACGTAGCGCAGCTTTAAACGTGTCTAAATTAATAAATTGCGATGGCATCTTTGATCTTACATATAAATTATACCATGCGACCAAGACTAATTAACTCACTCTACTTACCTCTGTAGGCCGGTTGTCGTGTTTTTGCCAGCCATATATATATATATATATATATATATATATATATATATATATATATATACATTTTATATATAATATATATATAGATAGATATGTAGCTATTGGATTTCACACAGTAGAAGGTGTGGCTAGCTAGTTAAGTGTAGACTTTAAAATCATGCTGAAAAAGACCCCCCACTCCTCTAAATATATCCTCTTAAAACCCACCACTACAAGTCTTGTTCCTTTCACGAATAATCTCTCTTCAGATTTAGAGAGAGAGAGAGAGAGAGTAAAACAAGAAGGGGTTTCTGGTTTATAGTGTTACAACTTACATTAACTAACACAATGTTTTTTTTACCGAAAATTACTCCCTCCGTTCCTAAATAATCACTTTTCACTTTTCACATAACTTAAAAAACTCAATAAATATATCTTGATTTTAGAAAAATTATATAAAAATGACTAAAACAACCTTTAATATTTAATGATTTATAAGCTATGCTGCACGGACACTTCTAAAAGGTGAAGAGTCCCCGTATCCGATACCTAAACACTCGGACACACTCGGACACTTCTTGGACACCCGTGTCGGGCCGTGTCGTAATTTCGCTAAAAGTAGGACACCCGTGTCGGGCAGTGTCCACAATTTTAAAAAAGTTGGACACTTCTCTTACGTTTAAGAGAGAACCATAATAAAAAAAATGCACATTTTCTTTTCTCAGTAATTCACATTTCCTCTGTTTTCTTTGGGAGTTCACCCAAAACTCCAAAAGTCTAGCATGCGACTGCGACCAAGAGCATGAGCAACAAGGGCAAGCGGTTCTCTTATGCGATGACGACTTATACATATTGTTTACAATTTATAAATGCCCCCCTATATATTATTTATAAATACCCCTATATTTTTTATATTTACGCGTATCCCCCGCGTGTCCGTATCCTAGTTTTTTGGAAATGCCGTATCACCGTGTCCGTATCCACGTATCGCCGTGTCCACGTATCCGTGTCCGTGCAGCATAGTTTATAAGAGAAAATTAATGAATAGAGTTTCATTAATAAGGTTAAAATAGGAAAAATGCATTTAATGCAGTATTAGAAATCTAAAGTGACAGATAATATGGAACAAAAATATTTTTAAAAAGAAACAGTTATTGTGGAACAGAGAGAGTATATTGTAATTAATCATCCGGACAAATTATACACGTGTAAAATAATATATATATATATATATATATATATATATATATATATATATATGTATATATATATATATATATATGTATGTATGTATGTAAAATCTAATGCAAAATAATGTTGGTCCATAATATTATGATTAGGGCACTGAATAATGTATGGACAAAATTCGAGATATATATATATAAATACATTTATTCAGATGATATGTAATAAACAAGACAGGCTATATAGTAGTATAATGTAATTATGAATGGAGGGTTAGGATTAGAGTAGGGGTAACTAGGCTTTAATCGATGTTCATCTGTCTGCTTGCTGCAAACAGACTGAGTTGACCTGCCAATTAGAGTGCATTTTATTTTTTATTTTTTGTAATACCTCAATTTCATCTGCAGCTTTTGGCCGAAATTCATAACTTTAAACCTGAATAATAATCCATTATAAATTCAAATTAGATGTACAATTGATTGATAATTGACCGATTAATTAATGTTGCAGCGTTGAATTCTGAATTTCTTTTAGATTCGATTTGATTTCAATATCTCTGAAACTCGTGTGCAGGTTCCACTTTAACACGAGAAAAATCATTGAATCGCGCATGGTGATAACCTCATCATTTAATTTATTTGTCCCAAGAAATATATACTCATCATGGTCGGTTCTCAAAAATTAGGGCCTTAGTCGAGTTTTATGAATTTTTAAAAATGGGCACCTATTTAATTCATTCTAACGAGCACATTGAAAGCTAATTTTTTAACTAGTAGTTGAGAATTTTGCATAAAATATGACTAAAATATTCACGAAATCAAAGTATATCAAAAGTATACGAGGTTCTAGCAGAACCTCAAATCTTTTTGAAAATTGTCATGGAAATATTATTGAACTTGTAAATATATGTACCGTTTGTTTAAATATATATAGTAAAATAAAACATAGTTTTTTCAAACTTGCCAAGACTTTTTGAAGATAGCTGGAATTTTTTTTAAAATCTTGAATAGATAGAGTAATTCAATATCTAATTAATCATAATTGATCTAGGTCATTTTATCACATCAAATGCAAGAATAAGTGTAAAAGAATACAACAAATACTTAAACTATGTAAGGTAGTAAAGTTATGGTTATTCAAAATTTTGAACTATTTAAATATTTTAAATATCATTTAATGCCATGACTAGTACATATAAACGATAAAAATATTATTTGGAGGCTCCTAATTTTTTTCTAAAATCGGGGGCCGAAACGACCGCCTCTCTCTCCTATAGTCAGAACCGGTCATGAATATATTAATATTAGGCATTCTTGAATATATATCTAGTTTTTAATTGGCCCGTGATTTGCAGATTGTTGACTATGATTATTATTCATTGGTTGTTCGATATTATATTGAACTAAAAAATACACTACAAGGAAAAAATAGCATTAGTGATACCCCAATTGTGACAACCTTAAAACTTGTTACTCAATGCATATATTAAGTCAAAATTTAATATATTTAAACAAATTATGTTAAGAAAGCTTTTATTTTAATTCTCATATATTAATTTCCTAAGCAAAGCTTTTCAAAAACCTAACTCCTACGGTAGAAAAAAGGAAAATCTGTTTTTTTCTTTTAACAATTTCAGATTGTAAGAGCGAAAAATAGGATTTATAATAACATTCAATTTAGTTCGTATAATTTGTAAATATGAATAATCCTATATGTGTGCAGTACTGCGCCAAGCTGCCTCTCCGTTCCTGCCGATTCGAATATATGAATATGCAATTAATTAACCTAGCTAATTAATTGAAATATATAACCTAATTAAAATAAACTGATTGCCGAGTGTAATTCGTGTTTGTTAAAATCAGCAATAATGGTAGTTTTAATCAAATTTACAAAACAAAAATTTGAAAAAATCGATGGTTCACGTTGATTAAATCGATCGGTTCGAATATAGGTCCTAGAAGGAGATGATCTGCTCAAGATATATAATTTGCAGTTAAATATGTATGTATAACTCTTCACTTAATCTTCGAATTCCGAAGCATATACGTATAACTCTTGAATTAATCTTCCAAAAATTAAAACAAGAAAAACACTCGAACTAGGATTATTACTTGATCATGAACAAACAAGGATTACACACAACTATATAAAGGATTAATTCATTAATTACCATCATAGACAAAACTGCAAAATAGGGTTTTGCTACTCCCTGTCCAAACCTAACTCCTTGTCTGAGTGTCTGTGTAATATCTCGATTTATAATAACCACACATATTCCTTATTACACCCACAAGCAGAGAGATAGAGAGAGAGAGAGAGAGAGAGAGAGAGAGAGAGAGAGAGAGAGAGAGAGAGAGAGAGAGAGAGAGAGAGAGAGAGAGAGAGAGAGAGAGAGAGAGAGAGAGAGAGAGAGAGAGAGAGAGAGAGAGAGTAATGAATAATGATGAGTGAGTAGTACAGGAAGAATAGACAAGACCAAAAAACCCTCCAATCCCTTTAGTGGAAAAACCAAAAAATGTCTGAAATCCTCTTGCTAAACCTAACCTTTGTCAGTTTGTCTCGATCCTTCTTTTTCTCTTTCAGTTGTAATGGCCACTCGTACCATGATTATTATTATTAATCATAACACTTTTCTCCCAATCACACTCACCAAGATAACAAAATTAAAGAAATAGCGATAGATATAGAAATTGATTACTCAAATTAAATCTCAGATCCAAAATGTTATTACAATATTAATGCCACCCCTTTAATTTCTACCTCCGGAAACCACCACCGGCGCCGCCGCCGCCCACCGGTGCTCCAATGCAGGTTGTGTCGTTTTGTGCAGCAGCAGCCCCATAGGGTAGTACATGGCCGACATAGTAGCTGTTGTTGTTGTTGTTGTTGGCCGGTGGTAGGTATTGATGCGATGGAGAAGAGTGCATGTACGGCGGCGGCGGCGCCGCCTGGTGTGGCGGTGGTGGAATGTGGGGTGAAGTGGAAAACATTCTTGAAGGGTGGTGCATGGATCTGAAGGGCAATGAAGAATCACCCATATTGTTGTTGCTGTTGCTTGCCTGATGATGACTATTATACCCTCCATGTGGAAACTGTTGCCCACTAGTACTGCTATTATAAATTCAAATGAACATCATTAATTATTAGGGTAAATTCCACTTTACCCCCCTCGTACTCTACCCAAGAACCACTTTACCCCCTCGTACTCTCAATTTCATCGATTTACCCCCTTGTACTTGTACAATTTCCCAATACAGCCCTCTTCTTCAACTTTTGTCAATTTTGACTATGACGCCGTTTGGTCAACTCTGTAAATTACAAAATTGCCACTGACTATAACGCGTCGTTTCTCCTCCGTCAATATTGTCATTCCTTCTTCTCCCACCACTTCCCCTTCCAAGATATCCCCAAATTGAACCCCTAACTTAGTAAAAATCAAGACCCAAAAATTGATCGATTCCACCCAGTGCAAAGAAAAAAAATATATGAATGTGTGAAACTTTCTATTTTCTAATCACGAGAGTCAAAATCGAAAAAAATCAATATTTACGTCAATATTTTGACTCTTGACCAAATGGAGTCAGAGTCAAAATCGAAAAAAATTGACGAAGAGGGCTGTATTGGAAAATTGTACAAGTACAAGGGGGTAAATCGATGAAATTGAGAGTACGAGGGGGTAAAGTGGTTATTGGGCAGAGTACGAGGGGGTAAAGTGGAATTTACCCTAATTATTATTTTAATTCCCACCATATAATTATTTAAAATATAAAAAATGAGAAATGAAATTAAATACCTTGAAACATAACCTAAGTGAGCAGGAGCTAGGTCATTAGTGAAGACCAGTTGACGAGCCTTGTTCAGTGTTTCTGTCTCCCTCTCTGAGACAACATACCCATAAATTAAACATAAATTAAATAACTAAATAAATCAAATGAAACCATTAATTTCATGTAACTTCATTTTTTTTTGTGTGATTAATTAAAGAATTGTGAAATTTAAAAAAAAAAAAAAAAGGAGAGAGAGAAGTTAGGTTAAATTTGCCTTGGCGGTGGCGGTTCATGTGACCGCCGAGGGCTTGAGATTTGCAGAACTTGAGGGAACAAAATCTGCACTCGTACACTTTTGCGGCCTCATCTCTCCCTTCCTTTCCGCCGCCGCTTTTCTTTTTGCTGTACCCAACGCCGCCGCCGCCTGCAACCATATACACACACATATATATATATATATATGCCAATTAAAGCAACTTTGAAAAGACTAATCTTAAACCTAATATTCTAACCCTAGTGAATCGTCTAGCTATATAGTCTATGAATATTCCTTCATGTGACTCACTTCCATTTTTTACTAACTAGGGTTTCTCACTCAGGATATTTAATCCCCCCTTAATTGCTAATTAATTAATCTAGGAAAAATTAATAAATAATTAAATTTACCGGCAGATGAAGAACTGTCCCATGAAGTCTGTAAACCATCTGATCTTGTGTAGTCTTCCGGTAAGTTATTCAGGTCTAATGGATTCCCCTCTGATCTCCTGAATACAACAAAATTATAAAAAAAAAAAAAAAAAAAAAAAAAAAAAAAAATAAGTAACAAGAAGAAATCAAAATTAAAGAAGCGAAACATTTAAATTAGGATCATCAAAGATATATATATATTTATATAATAATATATGTAACGTTGTCTACTCTATACATACATGGGGTGAATAATTAATTGTTTGAGATGGAGAAGAAGAAGAAGGATATATATATATATATATGATGACTTGAGGTTATTAGGAGCTAGCTCATGAAATATATATTGAACTTGAACTGTTAAATAAGTATACTGTGCCTTATTAGCTTTCTCTCTCTAGAATTGAACAAGTTGTAAATATTTTCTCTCTCTCTCTCTCTCTCTCTCTCTCTCTCTCTCTCTCTCTCTCTCTCTCTCTCTCTCTCTCTCTCTCTCTCTCTCTCTCTCTCTCTCTCTCTCTCTCTCTCTCTCTCTCTCTCTCTCTCTCACTAGAATTGAAAGAACAGCAAAGGGACAGAGGGGGGGTCACGTGACTTTTAGTGAGGGGGGAGTACTGGAAGAGGAACTTTGTGTGCAGGTGCATGCTATTGTCATTTGGTTTCTTTGCTTTGAGTGAGTGTGACTTTAATTTGCCTTTTTTTTTTTCTAATTTACTATTAATTGTATATCAGATTCAGCCCTAAGAGTACCTAGGTTTGTTTACTGCCCTAGACCTAGTACTCTGCATTACACAACAACAATATGCCAATTACATTTACTCAACTCACCCATACACACACACACTCAGATTAATGTGTGTCTCTGTGTGTGTGTCTTTTTTTCTTGGAGAGATATATACTAGTTTCAGGGGGCCTGGTCACCATATATATATATATATAAATATATTGAAAAAAGTACTTTTGTTGATCTGTGAAATTAAATTGAATAAGATGGAACAATCTAATGTTTATGGGGAATGATCAGTGTGCAGAAGCAGAAAAATTGAGGAGCCTAATAATGAATGGAATTTAGAAATAATAAAATATGAATTACAAGGCATTTGGATTTGATGAATTTGGATTTGAAGAAAGATTCAAAATTGGCCCTAATATAATAACTAAAAAAATCAATTCAAAATACTGTTAAACTTTTATAAATTAATATAGTTGGAACTAACAAAATTCTTTAATTTAGCGAAATGTTAAGTTATCGAACCAATTATTTAGTAAAGAAATTATTATTTAAGCGATGGTCATTCATTTATCGAGGTACAGTTCTAATATAGGAGTTTGTTATTTAAAAAATATTATTAAATATTATGAATTGTTGGGCGTTCATTCAAAGATTGCATAATAGAAATAATGCATAAACTCGATAGTATTACTTATTACATAGCTTAAGGAATATACATAGAAATGAAATGAAAACAAAAGGAGGAATATAGGAGTTGGAATACGACTCCGCCTTTCAATTCAATATTCACATCAGAGATTCCGTAAAGAAACGCACCAGTACCACACTTCGAGAACCAATCTCCTAACTCACTCACTCATACTCTCGTTTTCAGCCACCTCTCGAAATGGAGAGTTGAATTAAGAAGCGAGATCTAATTTTGAAAACTTGAGGGACTTGTTATAAATTATAATAAATGAAGAAAGAAAAAACTATTCTTAAATAAATTTAATTTTTTTAGCAATGGACACTTTACAAATATTCCCACAATAAATAAAGATATCTCGTGTAATAATAATACTATCGTAATCTCTATAATTAATATAGTAGCTGGATTGAGACTGTTGATAATTAATAATATAATTTATTGTGTCTAATTAGTCATTATTGTTAATTATGAGTGATAGTTGACATATTTATATATATATATATATATATATATATATATATATATATATATATATATATATATAATATATATATATATATATATATATATATATATATATATATATATATATAAAGAAAATCAATGTAATCATGTGGATATGGGATGTAATACGTGTATTCCGTTTGATCTATAATTTAAAAAATAATACTTCAAAATAAATTACTTTTAACAAATTATGGCTGGGCTTTAAACTGGGCCGATTTAGAGTTAGCCGAAGCTAAATGGGCCTATTTACGGGCTTAACATAGTCCCCGTTTTTGACCAATTCGGGCCAAACGCGAAATTAATCCCGTCAAAACAAGATCCAGTCACCTAATAATATTTTAATAATTCAGGAAAAATTCAATTTTTTATTTTTTTCGAATTTAATAATGAACTCGCCAGCATGCAGTATTATTACCGCATATAGCATATCCAAATACAATTTATTTTAAACAAAAGACAAAATAAATATACTCTGCATCACATCTCCACACACCATTTTCTCTCGCCATGGATTTCGTCACCATTTCATTAGCCCTACTGTTTGCGCTGGCCGTAAGCTATGGCCTGAAAAAATTCGCCGGAGGCGGCGGCGGCAAAAACCTACCTCCGGGACCGAACCCACTGCCGCTCATCGGCAGCCTCCACTTGCTCGGCGACCAACCCCACAAATCACTCACTCGCCTCTCCAAGATTTACGGCCCAATCATGCACCTCCGCCTCGGCTTCGTACACACGGTGCTGGTTTCCTCCGCCGCCATGGCCAAGGAGGTTATGCAAAACCACGACCTCGTATTTTCCGGCAGGACTGTTCCCGACGCAATCCGGGCCCACGACCACTCCAGCTACTCCGTCATCTGGCTTCCGGTGGCGGCGAGGTGGCGCAGCCTCAGAAAAACCATAAACTCCAACATTTTCTCCGGCAACAGCCTTGAAGGAAACCGGCAACTCCGGCATAAGAAGGTGGAGGAGCTCATCGAATACTGCAGGACCAACAGTCAGTCCGGCACCGCCGTGGATGTGGGCGGCGCCGCCTTCAGGACATCGTTGAATATACTTTCGAACACGATTTTCTCTAGAGATTTGACCGATCCTTTCTCCGATTCCAGCAAGGAATTCAAGGAGCTGATATGGAATATGATGGTGGAGGCCGGAAAACCCAATCTGGTTGATTTTTTCCCTCTTCTTCGGAAATTTGATCTGCAAGGGATACGGCGGCGTATGACTGTTCATTTTGGGAAGGTAATCGATCTTTTCAGTGATTTGATCGATGAGAGGTTGGAAAAGATGAAATCCGGCGAATATGATCCCACCGGCGATGTGATTGACGTACTTCTCGCCGCCGGCGAGAAAAACCCGGAAGAGATTGATCGGATTCACATCGAACGCATGTGTTTGGTAACGATTAACGAACGTTTGTTCTTGATTCTAGTAACAGGAAATACATCAAACAGTTGGTGAGCATTGAGTTTTATAATTTTCTGTTGCAGGACTTATTCGCCGCCGGAACTGAAACAACTTCGAGCACGGTGGAGTGGGCTATGGCGGAGGCGCTGAAAAACCCAGAGACGATGAAGAGGGCCAAAGCCGAGCTGGCGGAAGTTATCGGCGCCGGAAAAATCGTAGACGAAGCGGACATACCGCGGCTGCCTTATCTGAGATGCATGCTGAAGGAAACCCTCAGAATCCACCCGCCGGCGCCGTTCCTGATTCCTCGCCGGGCGGAGCGAGACGTCGTCGTTTGCGGATACACGGTGCCGGAGAACTCACAGGTTTTCGTCAACTCCTGGGCGATCGGGAGAGACCCGGAAATCTGGGAGGACCCGTTGGTATTCAAACCGGAGAGGTTCCTGGAATCGGAAGTTGACTTCCGGGGAAGGGATTTCGAGCTGGTTCCGTTCGGCAGCGGGAGGAGGATTTGCCCTGGATTGCCGTTGGCCGCCAGGGTGTTGCCGGTGGTGGTGGGGTCTCTTTTGAATTCGTTCGATTGGAAAATTGAAGGTGGGGTTACGGCGGCGGAATTGAACATGTATGAGAAGTTTGGGATCACGTTGCAGAGGGCCCATCCCCTCCGAGCAGTGCCCGTTCCTCTGTAAGGCCGCCGGAATATTCGATTTGCAGTTAGAGCGGGCCCACATTTCCGGCGAACGGTCATCCCAATAAGTCAATGGCTCCATCTATCAAGAATATAATTTAATTGATATTGTCTAGTAATATAATCTTTCATTTTCTAATTTTACCTGCTCTGTAATAATTTAATTTAGGGGTCACTTTAATTATAATAAGGGGTCTTGAGATATGAATCCCTAGTGAAAAAAGTTATTAGATGTTACCCTCAAGCCCAATTAAACATTTGTTTTAAATCCTTTTATAAATTTCTATCCATACTACCCCTACACCCCACTAACGGCGTTAATGAATTAATTTGGGAAAAACAAATGAAATCCCATCAGTCTCGCCACGATAATTATCTCCTGCACACTAAAATACCCAATTTCCTCAATAATTATCCTACCTTTTTCTCCCGATTTCATTCGCCTAATCCCATCGTCGACGAAAACTTCTAGGCGACACCATCAATCGTAATCGAAAAAAGAGAAAAAATCTTTACCATCACCGCTCTGTTCTACTGCAGACGACTACGCCGACGAACCGAACAAGTGAGTTTTTTTTTTTTGGATTAACCGGCTCTAATTTGACTAAAGCTAAATTAGGGTTTCTATCGAATCCAGAATCGCAGCGGAGATGCGGATGAAAGCAAGGCAATATATTAAAGTATTAGACTCTGGTAAGAATCGCATTTATTTGCTAATTTGATAGAAATTTAAATGACAATATGGATGACCATAACTGTGTACAAAAATTGGTTGGATATTGTGTCAAAACAACATGTAGATGCATTCATCCAAATTAAAAAGAGCATTGCAGTAATAGAAAAGGTTAGGCATTAAGTTTAAGATGAATTTTGTAGTGTTAACAATTGATGTTATTTGGTTGGTTGGTTCAGGTTTACTAGTCGGGTATCTATGTATTTCTATAAATTATGTTGTTGTCCGTGCATTTATTGTTGTTTCTACTGTCTAACAATTGGAGTACATATGGGCGTCTTGTTCATTAAAGAGACAACAGACATTTTTAGGAATATTATGTGTGTGTAGATAATGTATGTCATAGACATGAGGAGAAGTATTGTAGAGTTTTTGCTAAATTGCAAGTTGGATTGAAATTTTACTCATTTTGTTTGGTCTTTTATATGCTTCTTTTTCTCCTATCTGCAATTGTATGTAATATATGTAGTTAACAGTAGACGCATTCCATAAGAAAATGAAATTCGAAATTCGTAGGTGAGATGCGGTCGAAATCGAAGCCTGATATAAACACATTACACGCTAGTAAGAAACACAATTTTGTGCTGCCGGTTTGATTCTATATTGTTAAATATTATGGGTAACTATAAGTGTTTACGAATTCTGTTTTTTAAAGAAACAAAATATGTCGGCAGAGTTTAAATTACATAGAGAACTATAGTCATTTTTTATTAAACATCTATGTTTGTATGATTTATATATGTTCCAAAGAAAATAACTTTGGTTAACTACAGATATTTGCTGTGTACATAACTTACTGAAAAAATGGTTGAACTGCCCAAATATTAAGGTTTACATACATATGTAGACATTTATGCTTATTGTACAATGATCTATGTTACATGATGACAGAACAAAGTGTTGAATCTCGCTCATAAACAACGAGACCAATGTGGATACAACTCTCCAGTAGTCCCCAATTTAGTGACCAACATGTTCTTCTCAGATTCTACAAAGGAGTTCATAAAATAGTGGATGTTCAAGTACTCGGACGACATACGACATAAACAATATGAAACAATATGATTGGCCTCGTGGCATAACTAAATTCTTGCACAAATCTATCCGAGATTTAGAACCTGCAAAAAATATCGGATGTGTACCTTTAATCATGGTAAACATTCATTAAGAAAATGTAGTAAATCATAGTCTTTTCATAGACAATCATAGTCCATTACTGTATACCATAGACAATCACTATCTTTTCATAGTGTTCTATAGTATAGGATAGACAATCATAGTCCATTACTGTATACCATAGACAATCACTATATTTTCATAGTGTTCTATAGTATACTATAGACAATCATAGTCCATTACTGTATAACATAGACAATCACTATCTTTTCTATTTAACAATCCACTTGCAACTTATGTCAGAAAACTGCTAATTGATGTTTAATCTGTAACTAACAATTGTTTCTTATTCTATTTGCAGTACTCGATATGCGAGCGTACCACGCTGCTCACCCCCATGAGACCAAATGCATTCCCCTTTATAGGAAATTGAATGCACCGGACCTAGCAAAGTTGTTGAAAACAAAAGTAAATGAGCACGTATTACCGACGACTAGAAATGTAACGGCAAAAAGAAAATGAGCATTTATTTCTAAGTGACCAGAGTATTGGATTCGAACAATGAAGAAGATAATGGTTCAAATATTGACCATAGAAGTGACAATAATGTCGTGTCTAACAAGTGTAATTTTGATAACAATGTTGTGTCTAAAGAGTGGGACAAGAAGTGACTGTTCTGATAATTTTACTCGAATTGTTTTCCATAATTTTCCAATTTTTTTAATCAATTATAATTATTCCTATGTTTGATAAAAAAATTATTAATTCAAGTTAATTCTCATTATTTTGACCAAATTTGTCAGCATAACATAACGAAAAGTATTCATTATCTATGACTGTCCACTATTACTATGGTTTACTAGACAATCATAGAAGAAACAATAAAATATGCACAACTCAAACTAGTTTGAGAACTACGTACAATAAAGCCAAACACATACAAACTCATAAAACCATTAGAAAATGCATACACCAAAAACATAAACTCATAAGTAATCCAATAGCAAGTAAATTTATCCGATTACAACATGTCAAACAAATCTGCTGCATCAATGGGAAACATAATAATTGTAAAAAAAAAAAAAAAAAAAAAAAAAAACAACTGAAAATACATATACAGATCTGGGAAAAAAATTATGCAACATAACATTAACAAAATACAAATAGTCCTTGTACATGGTTTCCTAGTTATGATTCTCAAGTTGGTTACACCGGCTACACTTCACTATCATGGACACACTCTCCCCCCTTGAAGGTTTCCTCTTCGTTTTTCATCCTACAACGTTTAGGCTGGTAGCCAGGAGGATTAATGACAGTTAAATGAAGGTTAACATCTGGTCTTGAGAAGCCTGACTTTGCTTATAAGACGAAACATCAAAGCCTGAAATTTACTGCATTCTACACGAATATATCATTAAGATAACCATACAATCATATCCTATGTTTATGTACAATCATCATCCTAAAAACACAATCACATAATTCTATTATGACTATGATATGCTATAAATCTAATATTATATTAAATGACTATGCAGTACTCTGTGATAACATAACAATCAATAGTATAAAAGCACAACTAAAATCCACAGCGAGATTGTCCATGTTCATTTTTCGACGATTTCTACAAACATCACTGATAAATAATTGAGTACTGTCATATAAAATAAGTTTACAGTCGGGAAAATATTTCTACCATTCTTTATATGCATATCATCAAAATCTTATATAAATATTAACAGCAATACAGAACAATAAAAATTGAACAAAAAATAATTCGTTTCACCTTAAGAAAAAAAAATGCAAAAACCTGGTTATTGATTCATGGCGAACGAAGTTGTTCTTGACAGATGAAATCTTCCAAAATTTTCTAATATACAGATGAATATTTGAGAATCAAAGTTTAAAAAAATAAGATATATTGCTAAAGATTGATACGAGATCGCTGATTATACGGGATGTGATAATTTCCAAACCCACGTAACTGTTAATTCACCTTCTGTCAAATTGAAGGGCATACTTGGGATAAAATAAAATAAAAGGCTGTATTTCCATTATATCACGAAATTAGGGATTTAGTTTAGAAAAAAATATTAGGGTTGTGTCCCATATCTAATTGGGTTTGGTTTGAGGGACTTCCATCATATTAACCCTTATAATTATTATATTAAAAAGAAGGGATAATTAGTGAAAACCCCCAATACATTTGAGTATATTATGATGGATATAATCTCATTTAGCATATTAGTGAAAACCCCCCAATTTCATATTTCAATTTAGCATAAATTCGAAGTTTAAATGGTGTGCCTATATTACCCTACTATTTTTCATCCACATTAAACCCTACATATTCTATGAACACGTCGTCCTCCCCATCAGCCGCCCAATAATCTATTCTCCTTCTCTTTCCTTCCGCTCGCCATTAAACCTCTACCACTCTTTTGCTCCTCAAAAACCAACCGTCCCGACTTCGTATCTCGTCGGAGTTGAACGACACATAGTGGAAGTACATCTATGTTACGTCGAAGGGGAAGAGTTAGATCCACGTTCAGTGCCCCACTCCTCTGAACCTTTGTCGCGAATTTTGCGTGAGCGATGAAAATCACAACTTTTCCGCTGGGGTTTACATCGATGACGACTATGGTTTTACTGATTATTGTAGCAACGGCGGATCCTATCAATTTCAGTGAATGGAGAGAAAATAATGGCAGAAGTCATAGGTTTGGAAATCAATTTTTAATTACCATCCTTCCAACAAGAATTAAAAAATAAGTGGTTGCGATAGAGGGTTTTTATTATTTTAGTTTTTTTATTTTTATTTTTTATTCTTGAAGCTTACTGTTGTTGATTTTGAATTTGGAATCGTGAGAGGATATTTGAATTGGTGTAACTAGACATGGTGGGTTCCCGATCGGTGTCCGATGTGGCCTCGTCTTTCATCCGCAGTCATAATCGTCTGATCCGTCGTGGATTCGGGTATATGGTGTTTTCATACGTGGCATCATTCTTCATCTGCTGCCATAAATCGCCGCCCTCCATTCGTGGATTGTGGAAGAAGATGTTTTTGTGGTTATATTCGCTCGATTTTATAGTAATTTTCTTGAATACAGTTGTTTTCGATTACGTAGTTGTTTTGGATTAAGTAGTTAATTTAATCAAAATATAGTTGTTTTCGATTACGTAGTAGTTTTGGATAATTTATTAGTTGATTTTCGACAATTTTATAGTTGATTTCGAGAATTTGTGTTGACTGTAATTTTTTAAAGTTGATTTGTAGTAGTTTCATTTTTGGTAAATTTACTATTGAAAACAACTATTTTTAATTAGTTGTTTTATAGTTTTTTCATAGTTGATTATGGAAAAAAAAAAAAAACATAGTTGACTTCAATAAAAATAGTAGATGTAGTAATTTTGTATTTGATTATGGGGAAAAAAGCTTAAAAAAAGTTTTGAAAATAAAATTATATATATATATATCAACTACGAGAAAACTAAAAATTACAAAACAAATAGTTAATAAAAAATAATTTATTATTCATATTTTCAATAAATGAATAAAAATGGAAATTAAAATTACATAAGAGAAATAATTAGAAAAAATAAAAAAATCCATCAGCGTATTAGTAGGAAATGCCTCAATGGGAAGTTAATAGTGAATAGGGCATATTTGGAGTAAAGGAAGAGTTGGATTTATCACTAATATGCCTATTGGCCCAGCCCAATAGACCCATATTTACTGGGCCACATGCCCAAATTAATAGCTATTTATACGAAGGCCCAATCACACCCAAAGAAGGTTGGGTCCGATAAATTGATATCGGCCCAATCAATAAAGTATAAATACAACTTAAATTCATTTAATAAAGGTACGTTATTATTATTCCATCAATTCTTCTATTCGAATTCTCTCCACAATTACCAACTATCTTCACGTCTGATTTGAGCGTCGGAGGGGTTTCCGCCGGATCAACCCCCGGCTTAGATTACGTGTTTTCTGTTCGCAGGATCCTAGAGTAAATTAAAG
This sequence comes from Erythranthe guttata, assembly GCF_056151865.1. NCBI lineage: Eukaryota > Viridiplantae > Streptophyta > Magnoliopsida > Lamiales > Phrymaceae > Erythranthe > Erythranthe guttata. The sequence goes on along the minus strand of NC_142537.1, from coordinate 1,830,372 downwards.
TTCTCAGGACTATCTAGCTCGTGAGCACGTGACCTACTTTGCTCTCCCAGCTTCAACACACTAGGTGAGTTATTTTTTACGTCATCATTTTGGCGCCGTCTGTGGGAATGCAGACCAGATCACGTAGCCAGCAAGATCCTCCTGAGTCCACTCGGAGAGAGAATGACACAGCTAACAACCTCCCAGTTCGGGGAGGCTCTGGCTTGCCACCTCCTCCACTTGCTCCGGATCCACCACGCGAGGTTCAGGTGATCCCCCCTCGGGACCCACCACTCGCCGATCCTCCACTACAGGCTCCATCTCTACCTGCTTCTCGAACGGTTCAAATAACCGAGGAGGCACTCCAACGAATGATAACAGAAGTTTCTACTCGCGCCGCCACTGATGCGGTGGCACAATACATCGCCACGATGGCAGCAACCGCTCCCCCCGCGATCCCAGCTAACGCTCCCCCCGTGATCCCAGCTAATGCTCCACCCGCAATGCCACCCAGGGTACAGCAACTAGCCCAGAACAATGACGATCGGATAAGTGTATCCTCATCCACCTCAGATCCAAGATCCCGGATGCAGCTATCTGTTGGGTTTCGGGCACGTGTACGCAGCGGAAAAGGCGGCGCGGTGGTGGCCGCGGGGAGAGTGGCCGAGAGAGAGAGAGTGTGTCGGCTAGGGTTAGGGTTTTTTCTCACTTATGTGCAAGACCTATAAATCTTGTATTTATAGTGTCTTGCATAAAACCCTAGCGGGCTTAAGTTGGACCGGGCCCAACAGCTTAAGTTCGCTAGTACTTTTACTTGCTCGTTTCTCTCAATCCAATGACCGAAAAATTGCAACGATTACATTTTCGGAATCATTATAAAATCCTCGTCATTACGAGTGTCAACTCTCATTTTCCAACTTTCTAAAAGTGGAAACCCTAGTTCAGTGCACTTTCTAAATTTGGAAACTTCCCGATTTAGAAAGTCCACTACAACGCTCGCCTATTCTTTTCCTTTTCTTATTCTCATTCGTAATTCCAAATTACGAACGTTGGACTCAATCGTATTGACTTCCAATCATGCAAAGATAAACTATTTTATCTCTGACCGTTTATTCAAAGATCTCATGTGCACGAGCAGTGTGACCCTCGATGGTTCAGGTGTAAGCTAGCCGTGGGCCCACAACTCTTTGTGGTCAAAACTCGTCCCTTAGAGTTACGATTAAGATGAAGCTTGTTTCACCTTAATCACCCAACGAATCAAGATTGGCGTCTAGCAACTACGCGTCATGATTCCCTAGATACAAATGAAGTGCCTGCAAGAACCTTCAGATATAGTTAACGTACAGTACGGTCCCTTCGATACATATGTCCCGATCGAACTAGAGGCATTGGTTCATCGAGACCTCTTTATATGTTCGATGACGGTGCGATCGTTCCAAGTGTTGTAATCGTCACGTGCATGACTTAGAGAATCGAATTCTCTAATCATCACTTAGTCAGCTCTGGCCAGAGACTTAGAATGATTACAAACTTTCAGAACACACAGGACATCCAAGACTATTCTAGCGATCGAATCCCCGACTACAATGCACAAACCTCCCACTAGATTTCGGACTGCACGAACACTGGCCCTTGGGATGGTCCTCGGTGGAACTCAGGGACAGGTCACGATACAGCTGGTCCTCTAGTGAAGTCACGGTGATGTCTAGGTCATAAGGACTAATGGTGTACAACTATACCATAGATATCTCTACTCGATTATTAGGAACCACTTAGAGATTTCTAGGGTGAGGGAGTTCAGTGAACTCGTCAAATTACGAGCACCCACTTATGCATGCCGATATCACAATACCGTTTACTGATGAGATGCAGTACACATACACTAAGTGCTAGTCTTAATGGGAAAGGCCGATATCCTCATTAGTGGCGTAACCCTTCGACTAGGAACACGTTTAACAGTTATAATACTTAAGTAAATATCTCACGATCCTAACGATCAATTACTAGTACTTGTAATAACTGTAAGGACTATATCTATGCTTGTGACAAAGGGACTAAGATATAGAATGCCAAGGTGTTTTATCATTAATACGAATAAAGGTTCGTTTATAATAATAAATACGAAAGACCACAGCCACATGTTGGCTTGTTGGTCACCTACTCTAACACTATCTACCAATCACAGGGAGCCACAACCCATACAACAACGCCACCATTCACTCCAACGGGGTGATGCGTCTCTACGAAGAGCTCATATCTTTAATGAAGGGGAAGACGAGATAAATAGTAGAGTATCTCGCCAAAACCAGTTCCCCAGATTGAACAACCCAATTGACGGAAGAGCACCAGTCCCAACAAGGCGCAGTCCTTTCACCCTGAACATCCTCAACGAGGTATTGCCTCAAGGAGTGAAAGTATCAGGCTTACCTCAGTTCGAAGGAACTACCGACCCGCAGGAACACATAGAGAAGTTCCACGCTATGGCAGATTTATATGGCCCAACAGATGCAGCAATGTGAAAGATGTTCCGCACCACTCTTTCCAAGAGAGCCATGAATTGGTTCAATGCTTTGCCCACAGGATCAATTGACACTTTCGCTCAGTTATCATTGCGCTTCACCAACCAATTCGCCATCAATAAGCAATATGCTAAAACACCAACACATCTCTTCTCTATCGTACAGAGAGACAATGAAACACTCCGCAACTACATCAGGCGTTTCGTGGAGGCTGTTCATGAAGTTCCCAGTGTAGGACAAGATATGCTTTCAGGGATTATGCAGCAAAACCTGAAGTCGGGTAGGTTCAAAGAATCTATCGCATGAAGACCTCCTGGCAACTTAGATGAGTTGTTAAATCGAGCTGAAAAATACATACGCATAGAGGAAGCTTCTGCCAATGCTCCTCCCAAGAGTAAGAGAGAAGATGACCGCCCGGATATTAGGAGACGAGATGATCGACGTCCTCCACCCCCGCCTCAAGGCCAATCATCTTCAACTTATAATCGATTCACTCCACTCAATACTCGCCTCACTGAAATACTTCATGTGATTGAACAAAAAGGTCTGGCAGAGCCTCCACGCCCAATGCAACCCAATGCGAAACGAGAAAGATCGGATCGCTATTGTCGATTCCACAAAGATAAAGGGCATACTACCGAGGAATGTGCCCAACTCAAATTGGCGATTGAGAGGTTGATCAAGCAAGGCTACTTGAGCGAATACATTGATAAGCCTCGAAATAAGCGCCGCGATGATCTTCCACGCCGAGATAACAATAGAGATCAACAGCAACGACGAGAGGAGGGGGGTCATCGGCGCGACCCAGATAACAATGATAACCAACCCACCCGAGGAATCATCTCCTTTATCTCCGGAGGACCGGCAGGTGGCGACTCACAAAATGCGAGACGCACCCTCGCTCGATCAGCACGTATGAATCAAGAACATGCTTCTCCATCCGCATCCGTCTATCAAATACGAAGACCTGATCATGGCATAGTCTTCAACTCCTCGGACCTTGAACGTCCAGATGAAGATCATGTCGATGCGTTGGTGATAACAGCAACGGTGGCCAACTTCATAGTTAAAAAGATATTAGTGGACGGTGGGAGCTCAGCCGACATTATGTATCTCCACACATTCAAGCAGCTAGGCATAGATAACGCCCGGCTCAGTCCCATCACTGCAACACTGAAAGGATTCACGGGAGAAGGTGTTTTATCCATGGGGGAAGTAGAGTTACCCATCTCCTTAGGGGAAAATCCTTGTCGAGTAACGAAAATGATAAAATTCCTTATCGTCGACAAACCATCCCCTTATAACATCATCGTGGGAAGGCCCGCGATCCATACATTCAAGTCTGTGCCTTCATCTTACCACCAAAAGTGGAAATTCCCCACTCCTTATGGGATGGGAGAGGTACTTAGAGATAGGCGTCTCGATCGAGAATGTTATGCAAGAGCTCTACGTGAACCATCTAAGAGACCTAATCCTTTAGGGAAAGGAGACGACACCCCGAGACAAGATAAGCGAAAATGGGTCAACGCGGTCATCGAAGCTGATAAAGAAATCCTAATCAGCGTACCCGACGACACCGCCAAGCTAGCCGCAGTTGAAGAACTAAAATCAGTAGAACTCATACCCGGAGATAATTCTAAGCTTCTCCGCATCGGCTCTGATCTAGATCAAGAAGTGGAGAATCAGCTAGTTAACTTCCTTAGACACAATGGGGACGTTTTTGCTTGGAAAGCTCAGGATGTGACGGGAATTCCTCCCAAAGTAGCATTGCATCGACTAAACGTTGACAAAAGATTGAAACCGGTCAAGCAACGTAAAAGGACTTTCGGTCCTCAGCGCAACAAACATATCAAAGAGGAAGTGGCAAAACTCTTAGATGCAGGCCACATCAGATCGGTTCAGTATCCCGAGTGGTTATCCAATGTGGTATTAGTACCTAAACCCGGAGGCAAGTGGAGGCTATGTGTAGACTTCACCGACCTCAACAAGGCATGCCCGAAAGATCCATTTCCCTTACCAAGGATCGACCAGCTCATAGACTCAACCTCAGGGTGCGAACTTCTCAGCTTCCTCGATGCATATCAAGGATACAATCAAATATTGCTCGCCCCAGAAGACCAAGAGAGAGCTAGTTTCATCACAGACCAAGGCATCTACTGCTATCGAGTCATGCCGTTCGGTCTCAAGAATGCAGGAGCTACTTACCAACGCCTAGTAAACACGATGTTCGCGGACTTGATTGGTAAAAACATGGAAGTATACATTGATGACATGCTCGTCAAGAGTATTAAAGTCGCGGATCACCTAACTGATTTAAGTCAATGCTTCTCCATCTTACGTAAATACAAGATGAAGCTCAATCCCCAAAAATGTTCGTTCGGAGTTCGAGGCGGAAAATTCTTAGGGTACATGATATCACAACGGGGAATTGAAGCCAACCCAGCAAAGATTGAAGCTATCACCTCCATGGCCCCTCCCACTTCGATTAAGAAGGTTCAGCAACTTAAAGGTTGTTTGGCAGCCCTAAACCGATTTATATCCCGATCAGCTGATAAGGGTCTTCCTTTCTTCAAGATACTAAGAGGTGGGAAAAAGTTTGAGTGGAATGAGGACTGCCAAAAAGCTTTCACAGAATTGAAAGCATATCTCACTTCCCCACCTCTACCCACGAAGCCCCAGCCAGGAGATACTCTCTTCCTATATTTGGCTATTTCTGCTGATGCCATTAGCGCAGTGCTCATTCGGGATGGTGAAAAAGGTCATCAACCGATATATTACATAAGCCGAGCTCTCCAAGGCCCAGAGCACCGTTACACCAATATGGAGAAACTTGCTCTTGCCCTCATGAATGCAGCCAGAAAGTTACGTCCGTACTTCCAGTCGCACCAAGTGATTGTTCTCACCAACTATCCCCTTAAACAAATATTGAGAAGTCCCGAGACTTCCGGACGATTAGCTAAATGGGCTATAGAGCTAAGTGAATATGGGGTTGAGTTCAAACCACGCCCAGCCATCAAAGCTCAAATCCTAGCAGACTTTGTAGTAGAGATGACTACAACGGAGGAGAGCACCTCCATACCCACTTGGGCCATCAATGTCGATGGATCATCTACCGCTACAGGAGGAGGCGCGGGTATTGTATTAACAAGCCCAGATGGAGATGAATTCGAGTATGCTCAACGGTTTGATTTCAAAGCCTCCAATAATGAAGCCGAATATGAAGCTTTGATCGCTGGTATCCGCCTCGCTTTGGCAGCTGGAGCTCGCAAACTCATAGTACACAGCGACTCCCAGTTAGTGGTCAACCAAGTCCTTGGGAACTATGAAGCCAAAGAAGAATCTATGGCAAAGTACCTTGCTCTTGCACTTACCCTCCTCTCTCAAAATTGGATAGCTACGAGATAAAGCAAGTACCGAGAGCCAACAATATTGATGCAGACAAGTTAGCTAGACTTGGTAGTTCCATGGCAAGCATTGGAAGCCGGAAAATTACCCTCCTCACGTCTTCCCAACCAGAAATAGTCTCCACCAACGGAGTGAATTGCGCTGAAGAGAGCGAACCCTGTTGGATCACCCCCATTACGAACTATCTCAAAAGCGGGGAACTTCCGACTGACATCGCCCAAGCGAAGAAAATAAAGGTAAGGGCGGCCCGTTTTCTAATGATAGGTGAAGATCTCTACAAGCGAGGGTTCTCCTTCCCCTATCTTAAATGCCTTAACCCATCAGCAGCAGACTATGTGCTTCGGGAAGTACATGAAGGCATTTGTGGTAATCATTTAAGTGGAAAAAACTTAGCTCTCAAAATATTGAGACAAGGTTACTATTGGCCCACCATGCATGAAGATGCGAAAAAACTAGTGCGGAGATGCAAGCCTTGCCAAGAACACGCTAACATCCTTCATCTCCCAGCAGCACTGATGCAACCGATTGACAGTCCCATACCTTTCGCTCAATGGGGAGTTGACTTGGTTGGTCCTTTTCCACCAGCAACAGGAGGACGCAAGTTCCTCATTGTAGCTGTAGACTACTTCACCAAGTGGGTAGAAGCAGAACCTTTAGCTCGCATTCGAGAAGAAGACGTCATCCAATTCCTTTGGAAGAACATCGTGTGCCGCTTCGGCATTCCCCGTTCCATTATTTCGGACAATGGAACACAATTTTGTGGAGACAAAGTCAAGAGTTGGTGCCTTGGCTTATCTATTAAGCAATTCTTCACTTCGGTTGCTAACCCCCAAGCAAATGGTCAAACGGAAGTAACCAATCGCACGATACTTCAACATCTCAAGACAAGGCTGGGAAGTGCCAAGGGAAAGTGGGTTGAAGAATTACCCAATGCTCTGTGGGCATATCGAACAACCCCACGAACAGCAACAGGAGAATCCTCATTTAACCTAGCTTTTGGAACAGAGGATGTAGCACCCGTCGAGATTGGCGAACCCTCTTGGAGAGTCATCAATTATTCACAAGAGGCAAATGAAGAAGCAGTGAGAGCTAACCTCGATCTCGTCGACGAACTAAGAGAGATTGCCTCCATCCGACAGCAAATGTACAAGAGTCGCATGGCGAAAGCTTATAACTCCAAAGTTCGCCCTCGCTCTTTCCAAATAGGAGATTTAGTTCTCCGCAAAGCCGAAGCCTCACGCCCAATCGGTAAACTCGACCCGAAGTGGGAAGGACCATATAAAATTACGCAACTGGTCAACAATGGAGCATATCGTCTCGAGAACCTCGACGGACACCCTATACCCAGAACCTGGAATATAGGAAATCTCAAAAGGTTCTACGCTTGAGGTATACATCCACCTTAAATCAAATATGTTTATGTTTGCATCTACATTTTCCTCGTACGAAAGTCACTTAGAAACAACTACCCTTGCAGGCTTCACAACCTTCCACGTCTCTCTTCTTGCAAGAATGTCTCTAAAAGCCCGAGAAGGGGCTCCATATCGAGGTGTGTAAACATCCCTCCCAAACTGGGGGGCTATTTATATTATCTACATCAGCATTCCATAACACGTCTCATCATCTTCGTACAGATTGAGAGTCAATTACGAAAGGATGCCGACCGCCCACCACTCGCCCAAAGAGAGAAGATATTCCGTACTACCTCACAAAGGGTAACACCACTTTTTACTAAGTCATATCACAAGCACATTAGTGGATCTTTATACTAAACAATAACGCTATCTTCTTTGACAGGCAGGGTCGCGCAGCAATTCACCACAACTCATGAGTTGATCTCATATCTCGGAATGCGAGAAACAGAGATAGTCCCCATATTGGGTACGTGATCCCAAATATGCATCACTCCAACTTATGAAACAATTAAATCTTCAATACAAGTATTTGATTTTTTTCTTTTTACCCCAGTACTTTTCAGGCATAGAGACACCAAAGACAGTAGACATACTACTCATACACCAAGTACGGATGAGCACAAGGAAGACATGGAAGAAGAATAAAACTCTTATAGTTACATAGATTACTTTTCGATATTTCGATTTATTTGTTTTTACGATTTATTTCCCTTCGCCTCACGGAGGCTTATGACATTTCGCATTCCCTATTAATGATTAAATCAAGTTTCTACTCTACTCTCAAAGTTATTGTTCATATATTACTTAACCGTTACAACGGGTTCATATCATTCCAACCCTACAAACACTTAGAGAAATTAAGATAATCCACATAGCCTGGCCAGCTGGATTATCTGAATCTTTCTAGGTTGATTTACAGGGTCCTCATATTTAAAACGTGGCCATGGACTAAACAATACTCCGACCTACGAGGTCCAAAACAAAGGGCATGATTCCAAAAAAAAAATAAAAAAATCTTGAGAGACTGATCCCCTCATCAAGAATATCTCGAACAATGCTATATGCAAAACATTAGTGCGAAATCAATAAATAAGAAGAAACAATAACTTTGATAGCAAAATCAACGTCTCAAGGTGCAAACAAATATCAAGTCATGAAGCATGCAAAAATACTAGTGGACATACCCACTTAATAAAAATAAAAAATAAAAATAAAACCAAGTCTTTTTCTAAGGAAAATAAACATAACATCACACCAAACTACACTTTACGAGCAGAAGTAGCTTCGGTAGTTCGGTCATCCACTTCCGCATCCGAGGCAACTTCAGTACACTCGACATCGATATCCTCTCCATCATCAAGAATGTCCTCCTCCATACCTCGAATAATCTTCTCGTCAATACCACCAACCTTGCGTAAGTACTGACGACACGTCCTAACCAAAGGAGCATAAACCCCAGCTATTGCTCGATCTTCGATCATAGCTCGACAAATATCACTCTTCTGAAAGCGACGTTCCCCTTCTAACATAACCGATTCCTTGTAAGCAGCTCCAGCTGAGGAAGCCAAAAACCTCTTCCCCGTAAACTTCTCGGCATCATACTTCTCCTTCAGCTCGTCATAACACCGATCTAGTTTCATTAGTTCAATTTTACTCGTCTCGGTCTCGCTCCTACTAATCTCCAATTCATCGGTCCTCTGAATGAGCAGAGTCTCGGCCACTTCTAGTTTGGATTCCGCTGCCTCCAATTGAGCCTTTAGCTCTTTCTCCCTTGCCTCCCAACCAGCACGCTCCTCATCATTGGTCTTCTCGACTTGCTCCTCCTGCTCCATAAGATACCTCCATATAGCTATAAGCTATATCAAAATTCAAACAGATAATATTAGATTATCGAAACTTATAATTTTAAAACGAAAACATATAAAAAAAAATAAAAAAAAAAAAAAAAATTACCCGACACATGTCTCCTCCAGCCAACGAAAGCATATGAGCACGACCTTTACCCGACATCCGACTTCGGTCGTACTCCCCAACGAAATCCTCGGTCTTCCTCAGCGCGATAGTATGATCGGTCGTATCCCACAAAGAATCCTTTCCCTCTCGGTTCACCCCGTACGTGAACAGGCATTTGCCTGCACCCCCTGGAGGCACATGAGAAACCTCAGGATCCACTCGAGGCCGTTTCGGTGCAGGCACATACTCGATCTCAACCAACTCATCCTTCCCATTATTAACCACTCGATCCAGCTCATCCCCTCACCATTATGATTACGATCATCTCCGCTCACATGCGGAGCCTCCACGCGGGTCACTTCGCGCGATTTGCTACTACTTGATTTCGCTTGCTTCAAATGATCCCTCTTCGCTTGCTTTTTCGCACCTCCAGTAGCCTTCTTCCGAAGAGCCGCGAAATCAATACACCCATCTAAAAAAAAAAAAAAAAAAAACCATTTACTCACGGATAAAATAGAATAGCAGAGACAACACAAAATAAGGCACAGAGGCATAAAACATGTACACTACACGCAACGGTGTAGGCGCCTGACCCTTTGGAATAAGACAACTCGGATCGAACTCCAAAGCACACAACCTCGACTCCTTAATACGTTTCTTCATATTCTTCATTATCTTAAAAGATTCGCATACCGGACTCCAAACAAGGGGAACATCAGACGTCGGAGCCCTTACATAAAAAAATAAAGTACTCCATTTATCCCACTTCAAGTTAATCCGCTTCAAAAATCTATAAGGAACCCGAGGATGTGTGCAGAAGAAGGGTAAATCACTTGAACGATGTAGGGTAAACTAGGCCTTGAACATCTCAACACTAACCGGTAATCCTACTTCGATCATTCTTTGTCGAAAAGCTTCGAACGTGAGAATCACGTTCGGAGTTAATTGACTATATCCTACCCGAAATTCCTCACATATCTTCAAAAGAGTGGAGTGAGGCACAATCTGCGAGGAACATGTCAAATATGCGACGTATTGGGTGTGGAACCCTACGGGGGGTGCATACAACCGTTCACCTTTTTTAGGTAAGAGCATCTCAATATTCCTCGGAGCCCCAACTAGCTCACGAAGAATACCGAATTGAGATTCGGTTAACGAAGTATCATAATCCACCAAACTCAAATTAAGTGGTTTTATTTTCTTCCCTCTATTTTTATCTATAACGACATCTTCTCGTGGAATATCATCACCATCTCCCACATCTCCATCCGGATTTACATCACTCTCGGATCCCTCGGACTCGTTAGAAGAATTCGACTTAAGCGATTCTTCACTATCACTCTCAAAGTCCACAAATTGAGACCGAATACGTCTCCTGCTAGTACCAACATCATCACCAATATTAGGAATACCAACATTTGATGCCAAAAAATCACCCGGAGAAGAAACAGGTTGACGCGCCTCGAAAACGGCCGAAAACGGGCCCTCCACGCGCCCGCACGCGCCCCCACGCGCGGCGGACGCGCCGGACGCGCGTCCACGCGCGCCAGACCCCCCCCCCCCCCCCCCCCCCCCCGCGCGCCCCACCCTACCCCCTACCCTTTTCCTCCTCTCTCTCTCTCTCCTCCCTACCCCTACCCCTACCAGCCCTACCTACCCTCTCATTCTCTCTCTCTCTCTCTCCTCCCTCCCCCTACCCCTACCAGCCCCAGCACCACCTACCCCAACCCCACCATCTACACCTACTCCCTTATCTCTCTCTTCTCTCTCCTCACACACTTTTCCACTCCGGGCTCCGTGCCCGGCTTCAACCACACACACGGATTGCGCGGCTCCACTTCGCGCGGAGCCGAGCCGCGCAGCTCCTCACACATCCTCGAGCCGCGCGGCTTCATCTACTAGTTCCGCAGAAATTTCTCTGGATATCCCCAATCGCGTGCAATCGGAACGCGCGATGTCTTTTTCCGGTGTAACTTTTTTACCGGAACTCGACCCAATTACCTTCCCTAAGGTGCCAAAAGTCATCTCGGTCTCTACAATCGACTTTCGCAGGATAATTTTCAACTGTTTCGCCTTCCCCGCTTGGGACATATAAATTATTTTATCTGATGATCTTCTCCGCCAGAGAATATTCTCTTTTCTACATCGGAGTATATGGAGCAAAATAAAATAGAGAGATATATAAAATAATAAATTTGATTACTCACCCATATTTATTCGACGTGTGAATCTTGATACTCCTCTCTACTGTTTCACAAGGAATTACTTACTACAAGGAGCAAATTTATATTTAAACACTTTAAATATAAATCCGCTTACGACTCCAGTCCACAAAGTAATAATAATAAATTATTATTATTATCCCTCCGTCAACGACACAAACACGAAGAGCGAAATACAATTCTACTCTCGACACGATCCGGCACTTCACCCCAATTCACTTCCACATCGACTCGAGAGTGGGGGGCTTAATGATATGTCTATTGGCCCAGCCCAATAGACCCATATTTACTGGGCCACAGGCCCAAATTAATAGCTATTTATACGAAGGCCCAATCACACCCAAAGAAGGTTGGGTCCGATAAATTGATCTCGGCCCAATCAATAAAGTATAAATACAACTTAAATTCATTTAATAAAGGTACGTTATTATTATTATTATTCCCTCAATTCTTCTATTCGAATTCTCTCCACAATTACCAACTATCTTCACGTCTGATTTGAGCGTCGGAGGGGTTTCCGCCGGATCAACCCCCGGCTTAGATTACGTGTTTTCTGTTCGCAGGATCCTAGAGTAAATTAAAGTTCTCAGGACTATCTAGCTCGTGAGCACGTGACCTACTTTGCTCTCCCAGCTTCAACACACTAGGTGAGTTATTTTTTACGTCATCAATCACTAATAATGAAAAAGTAGTTGGATCCACCCTTATTAAAAAAATACTAGAGGGGTTCTCGCTAATAGTCCCTAAAAAGAAAGAAACAAAAAAACACTCATATTTCGGATTCGTGCGTCTCTCTGTCAGTCAACTCATTTGTTGTAAATTCACTACACCGACACTATATTTAAAATTAATTTATTCAATCAGCTCATGTTTTGAATGATATATTGAATATCCTATAATATCTACTATCTAGAAATTGATTAACAGTCAAACAAATTTATTATATAATCAAAAAAAGAAAAATTGATTTTTATTATTTAACAGTCAAACAAATAATGCATATAATGGAACAATTTATGTACTTAATGAGTTAGTTAGTACCTCCTATGCTTCATCTAAGACATATGCGGATGAGATGTTGCAACTAGTGTAATAGAGTGGCTAACTTTGAACCGTAGATTTGAATAAATAGTTATCCACTAAACACACGTACATATTGGTGTGTGTATTATTAAGTGTAAATTTACAATTTAACATTACGCGGTATATTTCACCGGATGTAGCATATACAAAACCGACATCTACCAAACCATTCAAATAATGGATGAGAAAATAAATAAAAACATGTTGGTCACTAATGTTGACCAATTCGGGCCAAACCTTAATCGGGCCCAACTATTAATGGGCCAAGAAAATCTGAACACCATGAAATCGTAGATTAACGGCCCATCCTATCCAATAAAGCCCAGATATCACTACCACGATAATAATTTAAATAAGTTCAATTATAATTTTTCAACATTAAAATCTCAATTGTTTTTTTGTTTTTTTACATAATAATTTTATTTAAAAAATAAATAAAATTTAAGAAATATTATACAGAGAAAAGAGGAGAAGAAAAAAAGCAGACCCCTATCCGTTCAATTTTTTGACACAGTGAAGGAAATAAGGCTCATATCCTCTATCATTATCTTCTCCCATGGCTGCTCCTCTACTTTCTCTCTCTTCCCCCACCCCTTCCACAACCACACCTCTTCTTCACCACTTATCTTTCAAGGTGAGTACTCTACTGCCATTTTTCATCTCAATTCACACTTACTACTTTCAATTTACAGTTTTATTATTTTTTTTTTTGGTTTTTTTTTTTTTGGGGGTGAACAGGGCAATGTAAGAACTCTGAAGGCGAATCAATGCCAATTTCCGGCGATTAAGCTCTGCCAGCGGAAGGCGAATCAGAGACAATCGCTTGTAGTTCGGAATCAAACGGCGTCGTTTGTGGAAGAATCGTTTGTGAGCGGCGGGAATGTTAGGTTACGGCTGGATAATTTGGGGCCACAGCCTGGGTCGCGGAAGAAGGCGAAGAGAAAGGGAAGAGGGCACGCGGCGGGGCAAGGTGGCAGCTGTGGGTTTGGAATGAGGGGTCAGAAATCCCGGTCCGGTCCAGGTGTACGCCGAGGGTTTGAAGGTGGGCAGATGCCCCTCTACCGTCGACTCCCCAAATTGAGAGGAATTGCTGGAGGTAAATTCAATTCTTCAATTTTAATTTCATTTATTTTTTATTATTTATTAATTTATTTATTTTGAAATTGCATTTGCCATTGTTTGGAAGAAAATTCAAAACTGATATTGGGTGTTTTTTCCTTAAGGGTGTTTTCTGTGATTGAATTTGTTACTTCTTATAGTTAGTGAAAGAATAAAGAAAATTTGTGGATGAATTCTATTTAGTAGCAGAAGAATAATACTTCGATTTCTGAATTGCTTGTTTATAATGTGTCGTCGTATATCGAATAGAACTACTCGTTGGTATTATGAAATGAAATTTAGCAGTGCATCGGGTTTACAGTTTAAGCAATGATATTGCCGAACGTCATCTTGTCGGGAAATTTTACTTCATATGCTTATTAGGTAACGTGGGAGAAATTTAATTGCTCGGTTTTAATTCCGTTCAGAGTAATCCCGTGTGCTCTTTCTTCGCGATTTGTGGCTTCAATATATTAATGCATTACTGATTAGGATTAGTCTTGATAGGGAACCTTCACACGAATTACGTTTTTAAATGTGACGAATGTAAATATCGTACCACTACAGTATGATGCTGATACGTTTTTTTTTTTTTTTTTTTTTGTAAATAAAGGCATGAGGGCTGGACTACCGAAGTATGTCCCGGTGAACTTGAAAGATATAGCGGAAGCGGGTTTCGAAGAAGGAGAAGAAGTTTCGTTGGAATCTTTGAAGATGAAAGGTCTGATTAACCCCTCGGGACGAGAACGGAGACTTCCTTTAAAGGTAATAAATAATTTAGGTTCCAAATATTTAGATAATTCTTGCATCTAATCTTTAGTTATACTAGTTTTTATTACATCGTGCGACCACTATTCGGCAACCTATTGCTCCACTGCATCTTCACTAGAACTTGTAAAAATAATGGTCTTTCTTTTCCTTTCGTTCGGTATATGTCCTCTTAGGCCTTGTTTGGGAATATGGATAAGACTTGATAGACAATATAATCAAGGTGTTTAGAATAAAATATTTGGGGTTTAGAATTACGAGTCTATGATAAAAAGAATGGCCCATACTTTAATCAAGCATACAAGAATTGTATAATCACAAATCACAAATATAAGAAAATAACATAAGACAATGTTAATCCTATCCAATCCAATTCAATCAATCACATCAATATTCTCAAACGAGCCCTTGATTGTTATTGTTCCTGATTCTCACTTACTACCTGCTAAAAATCTGCACATTCTAACGTTACTTGTAATTTTACTCTCGAATATGTGACCTTCTAATGCCGCGATTTCTTTCACTTAAAATTACGGATCTTACAAATTCATGATATTGCATTTATGTTGTTCATACATAAATATATATTGTGTTTTTTTTCCAGATATTAGGTGATGGAGAATTGAGCGTGAAACTGGAATTCAAGGCGCGTGCATTCTCATCAGCAGCAAAAGAAAAGCTAGAGGCGGCAGGTTGTTCGGTAACAGTACTTCCGGGCAGAAAGAAATGGGTGAAGCCATCTGTTGCTAAAAATATGGCACGTGCTGATGAATACTTTGCCAAGAAACGAGCTGCAGCCGCAGCTGCAGCTGCAACTGAATCAGCTGAGTCATCAGCTTCTGCTTAAGCTATCAACTTTTCTTTCTTATCAAGAATCTGTAAAAAGCTATTTTAAAACGATATAAGTTGGCTTTTGCTTTTTCTTATTGTTCCCACCAAGATGTTGTTCTTTGGTAGAGCTTTCTTTGCATTGATTTTTAATTTATATTCCGGCTTTTGTTGCTAGTTGTGTCGGCTCATTGTATTCCCATTTAGAGAAAGGCAAATCCATATTCCTCTATTGAAAGTGAAATTTCATGCCAATTTGGGCAAAATCATTCACTTCTTTTTCTCTTTTTCTTGATGATGCAAATTGGCGGCAAAAATATTTCGATCACGTCGACAAATTCGGACAAAATTGTAGAAGCTACCAAGAATCAATCAACACACACTAGATTTTCATTTTTAAATGCAGAAGTTAAAATGACTGTGAGTAAAGTGGTATTAAGCGCTTATTTTTAAAGTTTGGGGTGTTCGTAAATATTTATGAAATTAAACTTAAATAGAAAAAAATATGTCAAGGGGTGATTTTTAGAAATAGGTTGAAGCAACTTATTTTAAGAGAAACAAAAATAAAGTCAATTTTTAAACACCTTAAAATAGATTATGAGCCAACAAAAGTTTAGAAGCTATTTTCCTTTTGTAAACACCACCTAAATACAATACAAGAAACCGAAGAAAGCGATATGTGGTGGGAATTAATATATATATATATATATATATATATATATATATATATATATATATATATAATAAACTTATAATTAGTTGTGGTAACTGATAAGTAGGTCATTTAGTAGATAAAAGTTTGTCAAACGCCTAATTAATAATAAGGCAGCGGTTATATGCAAACTCATTTTTTTATTAGTTCAAGACCTTTAGTATAAAAATACTAATAAAATACATAAATCCAGAAATCCCTCTTCCTTATTTCACGACTTAAAACTCTTCTCTTTCTTCCCCTTCTTCTTCACAAACCCACCAAGAAATCCTACACACCAAAATTATCAAATACATACCAAACATTCACGATGGAACCAGAAAACAATGATATGGTGGTTTACGAGGGTGGAGAACACAATGAAATATGTTTTAACCGTTTATTTTTGCTTTTGGGTCGTTTTTTTTTTTTTTTTTGCGAAAAAAAAATTCGACGATACCAAAAATCGGTCTGCAAATACTGATTTTTGTTACTAAAGTCGGTAACCACATTCCGATTATTTTAATAAAAATCGGTACTTAAAAACCGATTTTTGTAGTAAACATCGGCATGACAACACCGATTTTTTTTTTGTATTATCGGTATTGTCATGCCGACTTGTACTACAAAATTCGGTTTTTAAATACCGATTTTATTATCTGTGTTTTTGTAAGACCGTTTTCTCATACTTTTGTGCATCAACCTAGGGGATTGATGGAGGATTATTCAAATGAATTATATAACGAATAAATATTTGAGATACGGAAAGCTCCTCGATTGGGTTACAGGAGTGGTATACGCCACCGAATGGTGATAAATATTTTCGTTTCAAATATTTAAAAAATATCAATTAACCAAATATATAATGTATTATTTAAAAAAAAATTAAAAAATATCGGTATTCGAAAACCGATTTTGTACTCAATAATCGACATTAGAACGCCGATTTTGACTTGTAAAGTCGACGTTGTGTCGCCGATTTGGTTAACAAAAATCGGTATTATGACGCCGATTTTCGTGTACAAAATCGGTCTGGATAAACCGATTTGGAAAACCAACGAAAAAAAATAAAAAAACCAATTTCAATCTTAATTTTTTTTCCAAAATCGGCCAAATCATTGCAACCCAACAAGAAATAAGCATAGATTAATGTTCATTCATACATATTTAGCATATTAATATTTGGCAGTCGTGATATTTCTTTTTCGTTTTGTTTTCTTTCTTTTTTTTTTTTTGATTTTTGGTCTTGAACAAATTAAAAATAAGATTTATTTGTATTTGAGTATTATTTGTGGATAAGGGTATATTTGTTATATTTGGTCTTGATGTAATAAAATTAGATTAATTTACGGACTTGAACTAATAAACTACTTTATGTGATTTTGAATTAATAAAAAATGGGCTTACATATAACGGCCGCCTAATAATAATAATAATTAGTTTCGCCCATCCAAGATATTTTCTTGAAATAACAGATGGGGGGTGTCTAATTTTTTGACAAATCAACTGCTAATGACTGATTAGAATTTGCTAAACTAACTTCAAATACTGTTGTGTTATGATTCGTGTCACTTATAGCAGATAATCAAAATACATAAATAAACATAAATCCATAAATACGATTAATATAAGAATTAAGTCACAAAAGTAAATAAATAAATAAATATCCATGAGGATTCAGACAAGGAAGAGATTGACAACATGGCTAGATTCCACATATCAATATGAAATAATTGAATGCAATACCATTTTTATCCAATGGAATTTCACCACACAATCCAAAAAAAAAAAAAATAGATTCCAGCCTTTTTTTTCTTTTAATAATATATATATGGGTAAATTACAAACACCCCCTGAGGTATGACCAAATTACAAAAACACCCCTCTTGTTTGGATAATTACAACCACCCCCCTCAACTCATCAAATTTAGTGGAATCTTCGAGATTATATGGAATATTATCACTTTTGTACCCGTTTTATCCCATTCAAACTCTACATTATGAAGCAAGATGACCATAATATGTGAGTTTTAGCTTGTATATATCAGTTTGTGGTGCATCGAAAACTGTATTTTTTACACAAAGAGTACAAACTAGAGCACATTTCACGGAATCTAGATGACTATGTTGAATTTGGCACCATAAAGGTAAGAAAAAATCATAGTTGAGGGGGTAGATGTAATTATCCAAACAAAAGGGTTTTTTTTGTAATTTAACCATACCTCAGGGGTGTTTGTAATTTACCCTATATATATATATATAAATATTTAATTTCGTGAAATAAGGCAAACATGGGCAATGCGTGATTTTTTTAATTAATGTAGTTATTCCTCTAACAGAAACAAATGTACAAATTGAAACGTGCGTAAAGTGTTTCTTGCCAAACTCCATAGCTCCTCCATCTTCACGTTTGTTTAACCTAAGATATTATTTCATTAGTACACTACACCCATAACTACTTCTTACCAACATGTCTACTTACAACTTACAAAGGGCCAAATGCCCTTCGCATTTTAAAGTTACAATAGTTTAATATTAGGGTAAATTACGACTACACCATGAGCTAACGTCAAATTACGAAAACCTCCCTCATGTTTGGATAATTACAATCACTCATCAACTATGAACATTCTTACACGTCCGTCCACCTTTGTATGGTATCAAATTCAACACAACCTTCTAAATTTCCTGGAATATTCTTTATTTTGTACCCGTTTTGAGCACATTTTATGATCATCTTGTTTCAAAATGTGGAGCTCGAATGGGATAAAACAAGTATAAACTGGAGAAAAATTCACATAATTTAGAAAATTCCACTATTCAATACTGCAAGACTGGACGTATAATAGATGGGGGGTGGTTGTAATTATCAAAACATAAGGAATTTTATCGTAATTTAAAATAACTTTGAACCACTTCTTTCGGTTTTAAAGACTACCTAAATGATATTCACATTTTTAAATAAATATAAAATCAAAATTGGGAATAAGGGTACAGAAATATACATGGACATGTCATTGAATGGATGAGAATTGAAGATTTAATTTGAAGAGATGGTGGTATTTAATACAAGGACCGCAATGCAAACTAAATTTTACCAAAAAAATAATTTACTATTTCATTAGTATTAAAAGGTATCTAAATTTCTTCCCCTATTGGTCCTCAATAATAGTAAATTAATTAATTTAAATGGGGCCACAATTGAAATAAAATTATTTAACTATTGACAGTGGGAGCTGTGTTGACTGAACTAAACGGTCAACGGACAACTACCCACAGAAAGTTACGGGATCTAGTTTCTGGGCCGTCTACGACCGACCTACTAATGATTTTTATACACGTTACATTATGTGAAATACACCCGCCCTTCAATTATATAAGATTTTTAAAATATAATAGTATGTAGACCTGACCACCGGTTCGGTTAGAACCGGAACCGAACCGGGGTCAACGGTTTTGGAACCGAACCGGAACCGAAAAAACCGGTTCGGTTCCGATTCCTCATTTTTTGAATCGACGGTTAGAACCGCGGTTCTAACCGTTTGAACCGGTTTAAAAAAAAAAAATTAATTTTCTCTCTCTCTCTATATATATATATGTCTGTGTATATATATAATATCTCTCTCTCTCTCTATATATATATATATATATATATATATATATATATATATATATATATATATATATATATATATATATATATATATATATATATATATATATTTATAAGTATTAAGAAAAAAAAATTACGTATTTAAAAAAAAAGTTATTATTTTTAAATATAAACACTTTAAAAAAAACTATTTTTAAAAGTTTTTTTTTTAAGTATATATATATATATATATATATATATATATATATATATATATATATATATATATATATATATATATATATATATATATATATATATATATATATATATATAATAAAAAAATATTATTAAGAACCGAACGGTTCTACGGTTCTAACCGGGAACCGAACCGCAAGGAACCGGATTTTTTTGGTTCGGTTCCGGTTCCTCCAAAATCGGAACCGGAACCGGAACCGAACCGAACCGTGACCAGGTCTAATAGTATGTACTATACTATGCTGCACGAACACGGAAATATGGATACGGCGATATGTGTAAATATAAAAAATATAGGGGTGTATTTGTAAATTAAAAAAAATCGTGTTCTTGGTCGCCGTTGCATGCTAGATTTTTGGAGTTTTGGGTGGACTCACAAAGAAAACAGAAGGAATGTGTATTACATAGAAAAGAAAATGCGCATTCTTTTTTTTATTAGGGCTCTCTCTTAAAATGTAAGAGAAGTGTCCCAACTTTTTTAAAATTGTAGACACTGCTCGTCACGGGTGTCCTACTTTTAGCAAAATTACGATACGGCCCAACACGGGTGTCCAAGAAGTGTCCGGCTGTCCAGGTATTGGATACGGGGACTCTTCACATTCTAGAAGTGTACGTGCAACATATGTACTATGTAGTAATAAATAAATAGGGTAATTTGCATCCACCTCCCATAGACTTTGATCTTTTGTCAAACCACACCCCAAACGTTTTCATTTTGGCAAATACAGCCCAAACGGATCGATTCGTGATTAGAACTTTCGGTAAAATTTAATTTTTCTTATCAAATTGACAAAAATTAAGAATTTCCTTTTGTTTAATCCTCAATAATATAAAATACATAATGATGTTGATATTTAAAGTATATTTATATGAATAAGAAAAGTAATTTCAGGTATTAAAATTAAAATCGAATTCAAAATCTTATATATATTCCAATTAGGTCTAAAACAAAATCCGAAAGAAAAAATCAATTTTTTTTTTGGTCACAATCTGTAATGAAAAAATTCTATTCTAAAATCGAGAATATTCGAAAAAAGAAATAGACAGAATTCGAAAATTTCATTGGTCCACTTGTAGTTTTCCAACTCCCAATAAAATAATATGAAACGTCAAAGTCCACCCTATTTTGAGTTGATTAACACCAACAATAATAATAGTAAATAATAATAAAATGGGTAAATTACACCCACACCCATGAGGTATACTTAAATAATTTTAAGGTCCCTATAGTATCAATAATTACACTTACCCCCTGAAACGTAGTTAGAAACTCTAATGGGATAATCCATTACTATCAACATTACTATTCTAATGCATTACTATCAACATTACTATTCTTAAATTACACATAACTCTTTGTTGTGTCCACCACTTCCTGAAACCAATAGTCCGTTAGAACTTTATCGTAATAACGTATCTAATGCATTATCTCATTAGAGTTTATAACTACGTTCCAAGGGGGTCAGTGTAATTATGGATACCACGGGGACCTTAAGGTTATTTAAGCATAACTGAGGGGTGTGGGTGTAATTTACCCTAATAAAATATAAAAAAGAAAGTGGGCCCTCACGCAATTTATGTCACATGTGTATAAATTCCGATGGAGTCCTTCCACTAACACCTTTCTTTCCTCTCTGCCTACTGACCTACCATTTTCTCTGCTCCTATTCCGTCTCTCTTCTTTCTCTCTCTTATTTCTTTTTTTCTTTTTTCTTTTTCATTTCTCAATTTCCTCCAGTTTTGTACAGCTCTTTAATTTCAGGTAAGTATACAAATCAATCTCCTCACTTAATTCCACACCTATTTTCTTCTTATTTCTATTACAGCTTTCTGTTCTAGTTGGGAAGTTACCGTTGGTTAGTAGTCTCTCTGCAAAAAAAAAAAAAAAAAAAAAAATCCAATCTTTTTCTTGAAATTGAATTAATTCTTTTAGTGGGTTCTTTTGAAGATTAAGGGAGTCCCTTGTTTGGTAAATAAAGTTTGAATCTTTAATTTTCTTGTTTTTTTTTTTCATAGATTTGTGAGTAGATCTGAAGAAAAAGTGTGTGACTGTGTGTTTGTCAGCTGAAAATTTGCCAATTTGCCAGTTTATCTTCGGAAATTTCAAGATTTTATTTTTTTGTCACACTATTATTGTAATTTGTGCAGTCACATGATTTTATTTTATTTTATTATTTTTTAGAAGTTATGGGTTGTAGTAATAGTAATCCAGGAAGCTAAACAACGAAAGTTTCGATTTTTCCAACAGATCCCTATAGTTTTCTTCTCAAACTATTTTATTAAACAATATCTTTTATAAAAAATATTATTTTTTTATTTGTTTTAGTCGTCGGACGGAACTAAGTCCAAACAATTACAGCCGACTGTGTGTGTACTAATCTAGAGCCCGCTTTGACCGGATCTCACCTTAATATAAAAGTAAACCAACTTATTTATGTGATTCATAATTCAAATTGTATGCATGTTTATTTTGCATATGAGATCTGCACCTATTTTCCCTGCAATTTAATTTTGTAACAAAATATTCCACTTTCTTGAAACCATCAGGTATTTTAATTTATTATTAATAAAATTAAACAAATTCGAAGAGTTAGAGAAATGAAGCACTACGCGATTCAGCAGAACAGTTTCGCCGCCTGTGAAGAGATGAGGGGCGGCGGCGCCGCCGCCGCTTTTAGATCTGTTGATATGAAAGAGACGGTGGTCTGCCCCAAGCCACGGCGGCTCGGCCTGCTTCAGGCCACCCTTAACGACCCTTCTTATGTCAGACCCTTGCGATGGCATGCTAGGTAATTATTGTTCAAATCTTTTTGTTTTTATTATATTTTAATAATTCTGGTTTCTAATTAATTAATTAATTTTATTTACTCTTTAATGTTTTGATTCATGATTAAACAGCCATCACCTAGAGGTTTTTGATGCCAAAGCTGGAAATGAACTATTGGACATCATCCTAGCAAAGGTATTATTTTTATAAGTTTATTGTTAATTATGTTTCTAATTAATTTTCTAATTAATTAAGTGTCACAGTTAAATTTCAATGTCCAATTTACCCTCATACTATTAGTGAATTATAAAGAGAAATTTAGAAGTTAAAATGGTAAATTTTACAAAGTCAATACTATTTAATAATTTTCTTAGTAAATAACCTTAATCAATTTTATTTTGTCTAATCTAATTATAACGATTTTCCGGCGTCTGATTTTATTTTTTTCTTTAATTTGTTTTTACAGGGCGGCACCGATCAATCAATGCCTAATATGTCCTCGTCGCCCCCATTTTTTTCGGGGTCTCCGCCGAGCAGAGTATCTAACCCACTAATTCAAGACTCGAGATTCCGGGAAGTGAAATCCACCCCCATCTCACCACGTGCAATTCCCACCGCCTTGGGGGCGGGGGTGGCGACCCCCTCTCCCTCCTCCGCCCGCAAGGGCGGTTGTGTCCGGGCAAATTTTGGTAGTAATCCGGCCGTGAGAATCGAGGGTTTCAATTGCCTGGACAGGGATAGGCGCAACAACTGCAGCAGCAGTATCCCTGCCCTGGCTTGAGAAATAACTCGAAAAATCGATATAAAATCGATTTTTCGAGTTTTACTGAAATCATATTGATCATCGATTATTGATCATTTTGTCTAGTAGTGTACATATACGTCGTGTTGCGAAGTGTCTCGTGTAAATTAGGTTTGGTGTTTGTCTGTAAGTATGAGTGTGTGGAGTGTTATATATGTAATAATTTTTTTGTAGTCCAAAGAAAAGTAAAAAAGCCCCTCTTTGCTAATGGTGTAAGTATGAGATGGAGAGGAGGGGCGTGTGGCATATTGGTAATTTTAAGTCTATGTTGGGGTTAGTATTGAGATTTGATTAGGGCGGCTCTTTTTGTAAGGGGGCGAATGCAAAATATGTACAAAATTATGTCTTATTTATTTAATGTTTCTTTATATATTATATTATAAATGAAGTTGGCTATGAGTCATCATGTTTATTATTTAGTAGTCATATTCACTCTGTAAATAATGGAATATTATAATATAAATATAATAATATCTATATATATATATATATATATATATTTTTTTTTTTAAATTAATAATGTGGCTATTTACTTATTAATTAAAGAGTTAGTTTGTGTGTGGGGGTGGGGGGTGATGAATTATTGTAGTTGCGTAACGGCATATTAATTGGGTGGTGAGAAATGTGAATGATGATGCTGCATTCGCTTTCTTGTCACGCGAATGGCGTGATAAACTCCGTCCACTCGTCATTATATTGATTTATGGGCCCATATATATATATATATATATATATATATATATATATATATACACTTCTTTTTTCTTGAATTTGTCGGCTTTTTCTTCTTTTCTAGAATGTTGAATTTATATACCAAGAGAAAGTAGTGGATGAATTAGTCCACATGTTTTAGCTTTTACTAAAATCAAAATTAGATTACGGGTTAAGGGTTATTAATAATGGATTAGTGATTGTGTTATTTATCTGGCTCATGAATCTACTAACTCATTATCTTAGTGCTTGATTTCTCTTTTAACGTTCAGATAGTGAACGTATTTGACGATAAATACAGTCCACATCGCTAGTTTTAAAGCACGGATTCTAGTAGAGAAAATAGAGAGCGATTGGATAAGAACAAGAAATTAGAATGAAGTTATATTTATATCTCTTCTAGAGTCCGTTGTATAATTAATTAAGGATATATTATCTGTTATATATAATTAGTGGAGTTGTACTTTGTAGTTAAGAAAACACGTATTTGATTAGGTATTGAGTGATACATATTTTGAAGAAATAAAAAGATTTATAATTGGATAAGTCACAAATCACAATACTATTGGGCTTAACCGGGCCGATTTCAAGTATAGAAAAACTATTGGGCTTAAACGGGCCGGTTTCAAGTGCAGAGCAACTATTGGGCTTAAACGGGCCAACAGATAATTGATTATTATAATATTTAAATTATGAAAATTCCACGTAGATAGTTCCTTCAATATGAAGCAAACCCTAAAAATATCAAAAACCAAAAAGATAAGCTCAACTGTTAATTGCAGGGAAAGTTCAGCTAACATGGCGGTCATATGTACACGTGGCTTTGTGGGGATGGCTCCGAAAGCTAAACACTGCAACGTGGCAAACGCCCAATAGCCTTCATCCAACAGCCACCACCCATGGATATCCTGTCATTAATTTTATTTAATTTTCCGGTATTAATGTTTCAATTGTATTGAATAAATTTGTAAATATCAAACATATATATATATATATTGGATTCATTGGAAAAATATCTACTCAGCCATATCCAAAGTAACTATTAATATTCCTCACGGGTTCATCTATCTCTGAAAAAAAGGCCTTAATTCTGAGATCCTACGCCTTGTGAAATCCGGTTTAAATTATAAATCTATATAAATTAATATTCACTAAATACACATACATATTAGTGTGTGTTATTATGTGTGGATTACTAGTGTAATTATACATGGTGGTGTATTTTATCAGGTGTACGTTTTTATAAAATCAAAACTTTAGAGAGGTATACAAATTTAAGTATATAAATGCAATTTTTTTTAGCTATTATATGTATGAATTGGTATAATTTAAATATCTTCTTCAATTTGTGCTATTTTCTTCGTATCTTTATAGATGACTATTAAAAATTTCAATTGTAATAGCAATTTGCAGTTTTTAATTTCGACATTCAAAATTCTCAAAATTGGTTGAAAATCGCCACGATCTTTTTTAATTACATAATAAAACACTAAACTTAAGAAAATTAATAAAAGAAAAAAAAAAATTGGCACATAAAAATTCAGAAACACAAAATCCCCCCAAATTACACTTGCATGCTAAGTAAGTAAGTGCATCGAATGTGGCCATGTGAAAGTTGGTCCGAAATATCCGTATCTAACGTACCCTAAATAAAGACACCCACCCCACCCCACCCCCCCCACCCCCCCCACCCCCACCCGGTGGCGGGAGCAACGTGGTAGTATGCACTCGTCACCATGCACACCAAGTTCCAAAACTTTTAAACCACCGCTTCTCTCTTCTATATATATATATATGTATATATATATATATATATATATATATATATATATGCCAGAAATGCAAATTTAATTATCAATAAAATAAAACATATAAGCAGAAAAAATAATATGAAGAGGCAAAGAGGTGCTACTAATCCGGGTAAAGTACTAGCCGGCGCGGCCGAAACTACAGTTGTTGCGAAGGTGACTAAGAAAAAGGCGAAAGGGGGTTGCGCGGATTTGCAGACGGCCGAGAAAGAAGTGGTGCCGGAGGAGGCGGCGGCGGAGGGGGTTGTTGCGGCGGTGCTGGAGGAGGTGGCGGAGGACTGGGCGGATTTGTGCAGTGGGGTTGAAGAAGAAATGCCGTGGGCGAGTAGTTGGATCCCGTTTTGGGAGATGGAGGCCACCGGCGATGCTTACGAGGCATTATACGGTGACGTTTTGTGGGATTTTGATATTTGGGATTTGAAATCTATTGGCTATGTTGCTCCATTTCCATGAAATTAATATTAAAATTATTATCTTTTTTTTTTTTTTTTTTTTTAATTTGAAGTAGACTTGAATGTAAGAATTTTGTTTTCTCCTTCGTGGGCTTTTTTTGTTTTGCTCACATTAGATTTTGAATATTGTCAATGTTGTAGTTTGCTTAACGAGTTGATTATATATGTGACGTGGCACTTGTGACTAATTATTAATTAAAGGGTAAATTACAAAAACCCCCTGAGGTATGGTCAAATTACAAAACACCCCTCTTGTTTGGATAATTACATCCACCCCCCTCAACTCCTCAAATTTAGTGGAATTTTCGAGATTATATGTAATATTATCACTTTTGTACCCATTTTATCCCATTCAAACTCTACATTATGAAGCAAGATGATCATAATATGTGATTTTAGCTTGTATATATCAGTTTGTTGTGCATCGAAAACTGTATTTTTTACGCTAAACGAGTACAAACTAGAGCACATTTCACGGAATCTAGATGACTATATATGTTGAATTTGGTACCATAAAGGTGGAGGTCTAAGAAAAAATCATAGTTGAGGGGGTAGATGTAATTATCCAAACAAGAGGGGGGTTTTTGTAATTTGATCATACCTCAGGGGTGTGTTTGTAATTTACCCTTAATTAAAAGACATGTATGGCGAAATTGACAAATGTTGGCACCGCAGGGCGACTGAAGTAACGAGAGTGCGACGTCTAATATTGACACGAAAATTGATTTTTTCGTGTCGATACTAATACTTTTGGGTTGGATTAATCGCAACATATATATGATTCCGTGAGATCTACATATCTCGCACGAGTCTCGTGTGTTTTGCGAGTGATTGAACAAGAGTGTGTTTAATAAATACTCATTTGGTGCAGCTTTAATTTATATGAACAAGAATAAATGGGAGTATATATGTTTCGAATATAATAGATGACGATCTCATGGATATGTAGCTATGAGATCTAACACCTTTTCTTTTTTCTTTTTTTTTTTTTGCTTATTTTATTAGGATTAAATATATGATTTAATTGGAGGTGGAAACTGGAACATAATTGTTCAAAATTCTGAAATTTTCAATTTTCATTTATTCCGATTTTTTTGTTCGAAATTGGAATATATTTATGAGAATTTGAGCCGCTCCAATTGACTTTTTTTAAAACAAATCAATTATATATTATTATTATTTTTTAAAATTACCTCATAATATCTCAATATCATTATGTATTTGCTGAATTCTATTTCCAAAATTTTTTTGGGGGGATAAAATTGGAATTATTTATTTACTAAAAAAATCGATTTTTCCCCTAGATTTAATTTACTGTAAGAAAAGGGCAAAAAAACCACAGTAAAAGACTATATATAGAGAAGGAACAAAATCAAATGTACAAAGCTAAAAAGCCTCTAAACTTTGTTGTGTCCAGAAGATCATGAATCACATTTCAAGACAGGTAAAAACAGTTTTTTAACCTTTTATTTCTCTTTTTCAGAGTCGGTAGTGGAAAAAATAATTCCAAGAATATAAAATTTCTTGAAATTCGATATAATTAAAAGAAATAAAAAATATATATAAAAAAATAGCCCTTTTAGGACCAAAATCCAAGAATTCAGCCTATTTTTTAATTTGGTTTGTGATCTTTAATGCCCTTTCCGTAGTTGAAGCTTCAAGTTTATTCGGGTTCATTTTATCCATTTTTGTAGTTATACAATTGAGTCAGCTTGAACCGAAGTTCGATGCTTCAGATCGATTATATTTGAGTCGAGCCTATTTTTTGTTGAACCTGATCGATTTTGAATCATTTTACTGAACTCAATTTATTTATGAGTCAATTTGAGACTACTATATCTCAATCCGAATAGGTTCCGACCAATTAAGTTAACAATAATATATAAATTTATATTTATTATTTTAATGATCCGGCTCAACCTTATTAGATTTTTTTTATTATGAAGAAAAAGTCATTCTTAAAAGGTATTAAATGGTGACGATGACAATAGGTAAAATAGGGACAAAATGCAACTTATACCCATCCAAAATCGATTACTTAATTTTATAGACGAGATTTGAGAAAATAAAACGTTTACAATAATAAAGTCCGGTGTTATATGAGTTTGAGACAATCCAAGCTCGATCCAGATAACCCCACAAATCTAAAATTTTTTTAGATAATTTATCTGCAAATTGGCTATTGAACCTGGATTTTTTACAAACACCCCCTGAGGTATGGTTAAATTACAAAAAAAACCCATCTTGTTTGGATAATTACATCTACCCCCCTCAACTATGATTTTTTCTTACCTTTATGGTGCCAAATTCAACATAGTCATCTACATTCCGTGAAATGTGCTCTAGTTTGTACTCTTTGTGTAAAAAATACAGTTTTCGATGCACCACAAACTGATATATACAAGTTAAAAATCACATATTATGGTCATCTTGCTTCATAATGTAGAGTTTGAATAGGATAAAACGGGTACAAAAGTAATAATATTCCATATAATCTCGAAGATTCCACTAAATTTGATGAGTTGAGGGGGGTGGTTGTAATTATCCAAACAAGAGAGGTGTTTTTGTAATTTGGTCATACCTCAGGGGGTGTTTGTAATTTACCCAAAATAATATATGCCAGAGATTCCGTACCTCAGTTTATATGCTGTCACGTAATATCTAAGTAAATTGAATGTCCTAATCAACAAAAAATAGTACAACGTTAATTTCGCAGTTTATCAGTATAGACCATAATCTATCACACGTCTTCTGGCTACGAATTAATTTGTCAAGGGAATTTAAATAATTACTACTATTAAACTAATATTAATATTGTTATAAATGTGTAATTTGAAATATGATTCTTTTTAATTATACATACTAATCTAATATAAATTACTAGTTTCAAAACATCCCAAAAGACAACGGTATAGAGTTTTTATTTTTCTATACCCCACCTAGAAATTAGAATTATTGATAATAAATAGTGTGATAATTTTGTTTTTTTCCTATATATATGAAGATAACATGGTGGGATCAATTTCATTACCACACACAAACACAAACGTGTACACCTGTTTTATTTGACAGCATTTTAATTCCTTCATTCTATTTCGTTTTCGACCATTGATTAATTGGACTTTTCTTTGAATTAATTTGTTCAACCATTTAATTTCCAACAAATTTCGTATTAAAAATGTGAATGAACGTGTCTTGATTTTAGGAAATAATACATTAAAAAGACTATTATAACCTTTATCATTTAATGTTGTGATAATAGATAGTTAATTCTTACATTTGAATTAATAAAGTTAAAATATGAAAACATATATTTAATGTGGTTTTGTGAATCTAAAATAATAGATATTATGGAACAAAAATATTTTTATAAAGAAACAGCTATTATGAGAAATTTTCGAATCAGAATCTTCACCTTCGGAATTCGTTCGTTCCTATTTTCATCTCTACCTTCGACTATCCGCACTAATCTTGTAGTAAGCTGAAAGCTGAAACTAGAGGTTTGATTTGGCAGCAATTTTTTTTTAATAATCCGGTTAATATTTATAAAAAAAAGATTAGCTTAATCGTGCAAAAAGTACAACATTAGTGGGTTAATTACTACACAAAAACAAGATCAAAATCACATTCAATTGGCATTTCAAAGTACTGGTTCACAAGATTTAATATAGCATCAAAGTTGCAAACGAGTTGGTACAATAATTATACATAATATATGCACAAAACACATATATGAATATATTAAGGTACATATGCATAATACGTAATTATAATTTATAAATAAAGAAAATTTGGTCGTAACACAACAAAATAATCTCTTAACACCATAGCGAGATTCCCGGTCAGCTAGCTCCGACCAGGATCCCACACACACTCACGTTTTTTATGCTAATCTATGTCTTAATTTCTTATTTCCTTCTTAATTAACCACTTCTTTAATATTATAATATTCAAAGCATATTAAATTATTTCAAGGATATTTTTTTTTTGTAATAATTAATTCCAGATGAAAAAAATTCAATCGACTTTGCTCGAATCAGGGAACTTGAATCCAACTGCTCCACGTTCATTTTTTTTTTTAAATGGAAATTTAATTGAATCGAAACCAAAATGAATTAGGGTAATTTAATCCAACTTGAATAAAATGATTATATTATACAATAACAACCAAAGATTATGTATAATGCATTTCTTAATCAATAATTACTCTTGTTTTTGGCTATATTAATTTTAAATAAACATGGTCCACAAAAAAGAATTATTGGCGTATAATATAGTCAAACCTCTGGCAAATAGAGTTCCTGTATTTATTTTAAAAATGTCAAATCAAAGCCGCCCCCCTTTCGGCCCCCCTCTCTCCCATTTATCCACGGAAAACCAACTGTTCCATGTCACTATTATAATAAGGCTAATTTAACTTTTTTCATATCATTATTCATACATAGTTAAAGTAACTTCTAATTAATTTTTGAATAGTACTATTTATTTTTATTGCATATATTTTTGTTTTTTATTGCGAACCTAAATTAATTTTAATTTTGACAATCGAACATGTTATGAAAGGGTGGCGATAGATTGAACAAGTGACCTCTTTATATGCATGGTCTTAATATGATAAAAAAAATTAAGGAAAACTTACACTTACACCCTTTATATTGTATGTTAAAATAATTTTATTGTCTTTGTAGTATTGGAAATGACAGCCACACCCCTGAACTGGCTGAACAATTACCGGAGCCAAGATTTCATGTTCTGGGGAACCGGTATGCACTATATTTGTTTCTCGCGGGGCCGTTAATGCTACCATAGACGATAATTCATAAATCGTATATAAAATAGAAATGATTTAAGAAATGTTAGAAGAGTCGTGTCACCTTGTCTCCACCACTAGGTGAAACAAATAGTTCGTTAAAAATCTAACGGAATAACTTATCAAATACATTATTTCATTAACGGCTTGTAAGAATGTTTCAAGGAGGTGATTGTAATATTACCAATATTATAGGAACCTTAAATTTATTTTATGATACGTGAAGGCTGTCTGTGTAACTTAAACAGAAATTAAAGAATTTATTTGGTATTTATATTAAATTGAAGAGCTTAATTTATGCTGAAAAATGTAAATTAATTAAATAGGGAGTTTACCAATTCCAATATCCAACGACAAGTACTGCCAGTTTGATATATGTTCCCATCGGTGGGGGCCACTTTCTTGCACTGAAATGAGTATTGCACGAAAATCCTGTACAAAACCCTTTCTTGCATGTACACCTCTCTCTCTCTCTCTCTCTAAAAACACACACACACTGACTGTATGTATCTATCTACATGAGCTGGTGATTCTGCTTTCTCTCTCTCTCTCTCTGCGTTAGTAAGTAAGCCTGGGAGAGAGAATATCATAAATGCCAGAGTAAGGTCACCAACAATATTCTCTCGCCGGCCAAAATTTAGGTTAACCGGAGTACACAGAAATAAACCGTCGGAGTTGGGATTTTCCGGTTAAAAAAACAAAACCCTTATGTTGGCTGAGCCCGATGTCATTTTCCGGCGAAAAAAGACAACACCACTCATCGTTTCTGGTGGCGCTTCTGATAATCTCACTCGCCCATCTTTGGATTTCGAGCCAAACCCAGGTGGAGGCAATCAGGATTTTGCGGCAGCGGTGGCTGGCGGCGGAGGAAGATCAAGCTCTTTACACAGAGCCGCCGCCGCCGCCGCCGCCGTCTCCGGCAGGCAAGAACCAAACGGAAATCTTCAGGGAGTATTTCAAAGGCAGAGTTTCCGATCTCAACACTACTACTAAAAATGGTACTTTTCTTGATTATAAAAGAAGCATACCCAGCTGCCCAGATCCTCTTCACAATTAGTATAGTTACTATTAAAACTTAAATCAACTCTCAATTTTATTTTAATTTTATTTTTTGCTTTTTTGGGTTACATTATTTTGTTGGCTTTTGTCCAAAATACCCCCACGTTTTTTGGTGTTTAATTACATGATTCGCCCTTTTTGCTTCAGAGATTATTATAATGATGTATATAATCTTGAATTAGTTAATTGTCATTAATCGAACTGTAAATTTTTTAGTATATCCTTTTTAATCCAAGCCTCGTTAATTTCCAATTAGTTTTTGTTCATATTGCTGGAAAATTTTACTAATATTTTTAGAATCAATTTTTTTTATCAATCTTATAAAACACCTAAATAAATATTCAATCTCACTAAATAAATAATTTTACTAAAATAAAAATAAAAATAAATCACCATTAGGGTAATTTTTATTTTTAATTTAGTTTCATGATGAATATTAATTTCTTGGAAGATTGCAAATCTAGTGGGGGTCCCACATTTTCTCTCAAGGGCAAACAGTTTTACATATAAAATTCAGACACAGTTTTGCGTTTTTCTGGAATTGCTTTAAAAAGTGATTTATAAAATCTTTTTTACTTTTTGGATTCTTCTTCAATTAACTTTTTTATTTTCCAGAAATGGTAAGTTTAGATTCTGTTCACTTGTCATTTAGTCCTCCATACTTTTATTAAAAATTACAAATATATATATATATATATATATATATATATATATATATATATATATATATATATATATATGGATTAATTTATTTATTTTTTTAATCTGTAAAACTGATGGAGTTTGATGTGATTGTGTAAAAGAAGATATGGCTTTGCCGTGAAGCATTGCCCAATTGATCGAATTAAGTAATACGTAACTTTTAATTACCTTTTTTTTTTGATAATTAAACTTTTAATTACCTTAGTTGAACTAATTTCCAGTACTAAATATCAAATCAATGGTGCATTTTTTCTAATTATAATAGGTAGCTGAGTTGTTTATTCAATTTATTATAATAAAAAAATAAAAAAAATAAAAATTCAAAATGTCATGACCAACTGTACTATTTACAATCACATCACATAATCCGTACAAACTCATAGCCATGACCAGCATAAAGAGTTTAGGACAAATTTAGATGAGTTGTAATGAAATAGCTAGGTCACATTCAATTCAATTTTTAAAAGAATAATAAAAATAAATGATAAATTAAAGAGGGAAGGAATCTTACTGTATAATATTTGTAACGAAGTCCTTTATTTGTTTGTATTTGCAAAATTGTACAATTGGGTTGTTAAAGTAATACGACGTCGCATGCAGTAGGAATGGACCCTGAATTGTGTGTGTGTTTTTTGACCGGGAGTGCGTGCGGGAAATTATATGCTACACCTGGTGAATATAACCAGACACCCTAATTAATAAGATTCTCACTACGGGTTCAATTATGGCCCAATGGGTTTTAAAAAATATAATTATAAAATAATTAAAAAAAGGACACATGTCAAGAAAATAGTCATCCGGTGAAAATCACCGGGTGTGTAGCATCGTATTCCCCGAGTGCGTGCTGCTGAAAAGTCACGTATTCTGCGGCGAAACAAATGTTGAAAAAATCCTCTTGTTTGATACTGTATTTAAATTATTATTAATTAAATAATTAATTATTTATTGATAAATCTGTTTGATAGTGTTTTGGAATGGTATCAATTATCAAATTAACGTTGCATGTAATCAATCCTCTAAACATGTGCTCATAGTTGTTTTTTCTTTTATTTATATTTAGACACGTATTTTTGGAAGTTCACTCAAATATTTTTCAGGGTAAATTACAACCACCCCTAAGGAATGATCAAATTACGAAAACTACCTATTGTTTGTGTAATTATAAACACCCTCAACTATAAATCTTCTTACACGTCCATCATTGCGGTTTCAAATTTCGTGGAATCTTCGAGATTGTATGGAATATTATATCACTTTTGTACCCGTTTTATTCCATTCGAACTCCACATTTTGAAGCAAGATGATCATAATTTGTGTTTTTTGGCTTGTATATATCATATTGTGGTGCATCAGAAACTGTATTTTTACACAAATGAGTACAAAATAAAGTAAATTCCACGAAATCTAGATAATTATATTGAATTTGACACCACAAGGGTGGATGCGTAAGAAAACATCATGGTTGAGGGGGGTAGATTTAATTATCCACACAAATGGGCTTTTTCCGTAAATTGACAATACCTCAAGGGGTTGGTTGTAGTTTACCCTAATTTTTATTTGAATTATTAACACTTCAATTTTTTAATTGCAGGGAGTAAGTAGTATGTGCATCATGAAAATATAGTAAATAAGCAATGAATCAATAATCTTGAAAATGTCTATTTTGGGCCTTATTAGAAAAGCCTTATCTGTTTTTTCTGTATAAAAAGCCCATCTTATGGCCCGAATTTTAAAGAAATAGAGTCCAAAGCCAAGTTCAATTAAAGCTCCAGTTATCATCGAAATGACGAGGCACACAAGTTTCTTTCATTTTTTTTATTATTTAAAATATATAATAAAAAAATAATATAATAATAATAATAAAGTCATAAAAAAATTCAGCTGATTTTCTTTTATTCTAATATAAATTATTAATAACAAAAAGAATAATATTTATAAATATATAAATAAAAGTTGAGCTTCAGCTCGCTATAAACTCGAACTCGAGCTCGCAAAGTTTGTTGTGGGCGCCTTGTTTACACGATGTAAGTGTGTCTGTGTGTGTATATATATATATATATGGCAAAAGGCAAAAATTGACATGACAAGGGACTTAAATGCACAGTGGTCCATAAAAAAACAGTCTTACAAATAAACTCATCTTAGTCTGATACCTTCTATAATATAATTTTTATCAATTACATCAATTATACTCTAACTTCCTTAATATTACACATTGACCCCAGGTTTAAATAAATATATCACATTAACCCCCATAATTTTTCAAAAAAACCTTATGTTTTTTTCAGAAAATATTTTTTCCCTACTAGATTCCTGTTGTTGCGGTTCTGCGGCGTTGACTTTTTTTTTTATTGATTTATTCATTTGAAATGTTGTTTTTTTTAGAAAACAAATATTGTAATTAATATTATTGTATTTGTTGCTACTGTCTCAGATAGTAATATTTGTGTTTTGGACAATAATATTACTCTTCAACAATGTTTGGAGTAGGAAAACCGTATATATATATATATATATATATATATATATATATATATATATATATATATATATATATATATATATATATATATATATATATATATATATATATATATATATATATATATATATATATATATATATATATCTTCAATTCAACAATGTTTGGAGTAGGAAAACCGTTGGCTCAACTAAAAGGGCGCCCACAGTAATACTAATACATCATGCAAAAGCAGGCAGGAAAACTTTATTAGTTATTCCCCCTTTCAACTAATAACATTAATCAACTGGTTTTTTATTTTCTACTATCTTTTTTTCCCAGTTTAATTATATATTAGCTCCTTTTTTTCTCATTCGTTTTTCTCCTTTCGGTACATTTTGTGGAAAGGAAGATTCCCGGAAACCGGGAGGGAGTTGGCGGAGTATGGGGGCCCACCGCCGTGAAGCGGGGGTGGTGTTGCTTTCCGTGACAGTATGGTGGGGTGCTGTTCTCTTTCACGTGCTTGCCACGCGCCTCTTTATCCCTACCCTATTTTCTGGATGCATGGAATCTCATAAACCATAATATTAATAATACCTATGGTGAAATTAAATCAGGTCAACAAAGTCCATATTATATATAAAGTAATAAAAACTAATTCAATTTTTTTTTTTATATATGTACAATAACTAGAAAAGGCTATTATTATTATATATGCATATATTTTTGTGTGTGTAGTACAAGCTTGATGATTGCTGCTTGCTAAACTGTACTACATCTAAATTTGATTTAATAAAATAAAAAAAACAATGTTCTATAAATTGACAATCTTCATTGACTCGGTTCTCTTGTTATATAATTGGTTTGACAAATTTAATTTATTGTATATTTCTATTTATGCTTTTATATTTCTTGAACAGGATTTTAAGTAACAATATAATAAAAAAAATTGATAATAGTTTATGCAAATTCAAATTTATCCGGAACAGGTTCTTAAACCATTAATTTATATATATATATAATATATCTTAATGTATATTAGTAATTTTAAAATAATAATAATAATAATAAATTATTTAATATTCGGGTTCAATAGTCAGCCCTAGCAAGCTTACACGTAGGAGTTTCTTTCTCCTTTACACCAACATAGAATGTGTCCCCATTCCCTGAAAATATATATATACCGCCATCCCTTTATTTCATTACATTTTAGATTCTCTCTCTCTCTCTCTCTCTCTCTCTC
Organism: Erythranthe guttata; assembly: GCF_056151865.1. Lineage (NCBI taxonomy): Eukaryota > Viridiplantae > Streptophyta > Magnoliopsida > Lamiales > Phrymaceae > Erythranthe > Erythranthe guttata. The sequence continues at coordinate 1,793,746 of NC_142537.1, read as the reverse complement.
TCTCTCTCTCTCTCTCTCTCTCTCTCTCTCTCTCTCTTGTTTCTCTCTCCTGTTTCTCTCTTTAGAAATGAGAATGAGCTGCAATGGGTGCAGAGTTCTCCGCAAAGGGTGCAGTGAAGACTGCACACTCAGGCCTTGTCTCGAATGGATTAAATCACCTGAATCACAAGCCAACGCCACCCTCTTTCTTGCCAAATTCTACGGCCGAGCAGGTCTCGTCAACCTCATCAATGCCGGCGCCGCCGATCTCCGCCCTGGTACGTCACGCACAACTACTGCATATATATATAAACCACTTATACACGATTTAATTGGTGAAGTACTGACATGCAAATGTGTGTGTGTGTTTTTGGTCAACACAGAAATTTTCAGGTCACTTCTGTATGAAGCCTGTGGAAGAATAATCGACCCGGTGTACGGGTCGGTCGGAATGATGTGCTCCGGCAATTGGCCGCGATGCCAGGCGGCGGTGGAGGCGGTTTTGAGAGGCGCTCCGATTATGAAGCATGATGATTCTTCTTCTACCGCCGCCGCCGCTCGGGCCGGCGAGGAGTACCCGATCTCACCACTTCAGAGCTGCGACATCCGCCACCTATCCAAGGACTCCGCCACCGCCGCCGCCTCCCTCCACCGTGTCAGGACCCGGAACCGCTTCAAGCGCTCCGCCTCTCAGGCGAAAAACCAGGTTAACTCCCTCGTCGCCGATTTTGATCTAATCGAGCCAGAAGATAAGTTCACCATCACAGGATGGGAACACGGTGAAGAAGAAGAAGAAGATCAGAAAGATTTCATTGAGCAGCTGAAAAGGGCACCGAGTCATGACTCGGTCTCTGTTGAAACAGTCGAGCCGAGTTTGATGAACCGGGTTGAACAGCCGGTTCGGTGCGTCCTCAAACAGGAACCTGACCATGACATAGGGCTGGAGTTGACCCTGGGCCGTGATCCAGTGCTGCACGCTTATTTCTGATAGCGAAGCGTGACAAATCAAATTGCAGAAATTTAAATCCAATTTTGGAGGAGCCAGTCATAATTTCATGAGATATATATTAAAAAAAATAGGAGGATTTTAGTACTGCAGATCTTTTATCGAAGTTATTGCAGATTTTAAATAGGGTTTTTTTTTTTTTTTTTTTTTTTTCTTTTCTTTTATCCGTTTTGTTCTGCAATTAATGGTTTCTAGGGTTTGTAGGCTTTTGTAAATTTCAATGGAATCAAGACCATTTGACATATAATAAAATGTTGCCAACTTGTTATTTTGCTTTATAATAATATTTCAATCTCCTCTCCCGTTTATTTGATGTGTGTCTTTATCTGAGAGTTAGATGCTACAGCTAGTTATTTACATTGAGTGGATTTTGAACCGTATATTTGATTAAGTAATTATTCATTAAGCACATGTACACATATGTGTGTGATTATATGTTGATTAACGGCTCAAATCTACCACCCAGTGTAAATGATCAGATGTAGCATCTAATTTTCTTATTCTAATAGTTTTTTTTATTATTCCAAATTGTTTGGTCACCTCTCTCTCTCTCTCTCTCTCTCTCTCTCTCTCTCTCTCTCTCTCTGTGTGATTAAATGAAACGAAAGTGATGAAGGGTTCATAAATGATGGCAAAATCCAGAAAGGCGATGGTTGCAAGAAAGTGTTTGGTAAGAAAAAAGGATGAAATTAATGAACGTGGTAAAAGAAGTTGCACACGGTTTTTTCAGACAGCTGCCATTCATGCATCAGCCCCGGGGGATGTCTCGGCCACATCGACTCTCTTAATTAATTAATTAATTAATTACCCCTTAATCACTATTTTTTGCAATTAATTTAATTGAGATAAATAAAGTTGACATTTTGATGTGTTCTAAAGGGAAAAAAAATAGTAAAATACCATAGACGTTGTTAGTTCGTCGCATAAATAACTAGTTACTCCCGTCATGAAAGGGAATTTGCATTATTATTTTAATCCGAAATGACATTTTTGACTGGGACCAATTAAAGTTAAAATACTATGTTAATTATTGCTTAATTATTGTCACAATATATTTCCATAATCCCAGCACAACTTGACACAATTAATTAATCCCGCCAAAACCATTGGATAAGGGGTTCTTTTTCCTTCTTAATTAATCATGTAGTTGGGTTTAAGAAATCGTTTCGATTTATATATGATTTTACTATTTTGATTGATGACGTCACGAGTGACGACTTTTTCGCAAAGAAATCACATTATATATCAATTGAACGAATCAAGATTCTTTTCTATTTTAAATAGAAAAGAATCAATTGATATAAATATTTATATCAGCTGCAGGTTGCCACATATCGTTAAATACTAGTTAAAGTCATCGTTGTCTGAATACTTCAAATTAAATCTAGTTTTATTGGCTACAATAATGAATCTAATAATTATTAGTTAACTTAACGATTAATCTTCTACCCACGACTAAGGTTGCAAATGAACTGAGCCGACTCATGAGTTCGATGAGCTGACTCGACAAAAGCTCGAGCTCGAGCCCATCTTTAGTTGTTCATAAGCACACAAGCCGCTTCACATATATATATAACTTTTTTTTTTAATATAAAATTACTACTATATACTTATATATTAAAAAAAGTTACAGATTAATGTTTTAAATAATTTATAATAAAACTAAAATTAATATTATGTAAAAATTATAAAAAAAATACAAAAAATATAAGATGAGCTTAGCTCGAACTCAACATGTTCGGCTCGACTTGAGCTGGAGCTCGAATAGCTCATCAAATAAAAGCTCGATGAGCTTGAGCTCGAGCTCAAAAGTTGTGACGAGCTCTCCTTATTTACACTCCTACCAATGACTATTCATCCCACTGAGCCATGAATTAGGTCTAATATAAATTAATTAATTGCATATATATATATATATATATATATATATATATATATATATATATATATATATATATATATAATGGTTGTTGTGTCAACTTAGAAAAAATGAACGCTAGCAAGTAGCCGCAAAAGGTTACACCTCCAAATTAGATAATCATTTCCATTTAACTACTGATTAGTTTTTATTTATTTTTTAATCCAATATACTTCCTGGCCAATTTATTAATATTATGTGTCAGTTACAATACGTGGCGATTCAATGAATCTGTACAACAGTGTCAAGTGTGTGTATATTATATACAGAGAAATCTAAAGAGATCAGAATATTCATGAATCTAGGGTTACCTTCCAAGTGCTTTCAGAGGACTACTATAATTAGAGATTCCAGGTCAAATCAGAATATACTGAAATTTTGCTATCCATAAATAACCCTTTTCTTATTATTATAATAATGATTATTATTATTGTTTTATTTTGTAATTGCAACTTTTTAATAGACCGTACATAAAATACTATATTTATCCATCTTTCTAAGTGGTAGTACCAAATTGGTGGGACCTAGCTTGTGTGCCCATCCACACGCCAAGATTAAATTATTCTACTAATTTGCATTAATCTAATTAATCAACTACTAATTAACCCCTCTATCACGGACTATAACATGTATGAAAAGCATCTTTGAACATTTAGAAATAGTACAATTTTTTGGATAGGTTTAGTCTTTAGTCTATGTTATAACTTAAGGACTACAATGAGTATTTTTTTAAGGAAAAAAAACCGACAACGTTTTAGTTTCTTCTGATATCTCCAAATAAATTAAACATTTGTTTAATGGGATGATAATGTGATGAAGTTCTTCGTCTGGAAGTAATAGGCTTTACCGTAATATATCTTCAATTCTATGAATGTTGAGTTGTTATCATGCATCTGAGTGAGTTAGTTACTATAGTTTCTTACACTACTGAAAAACAGTGCTTTTGTGACAGAATATTTGTTACATACCAAATCTGTCACAATGAGTGACGGAGTTAGTGATAAATATGTGACCGTTTCTAACGAAAATGATGATTTACGTACATCTAGTAGTCACGGATGTGTGACAGATGTTATGACGATTTTTATGAAAAGCTTTTCCTATAAATTGAACAATTTAAATTCAGAAATTTCAAAATTTTAATGAGTAGGATAGGGCTCATATGGAAAAAGTCCAAGAAAGGCTAAATACCAGAGAGGCCCAAGAGAAGTTAAAACATCAAAGTAGCCCATAAAGTGACGTGGGTGTGGCCTAGCCCACGTAGATAACATTATACTCATCTTTTATATGGATAAATCATTAAAAATCGATTTGATGTGATAGTTGATTTTAAATGCTTTAAATGTCAAAAAATTTTAAAAAAAAATCAGTTAAATTTATTCAGTAAAATAGATGAATTAAACGGTCCCAGGGTCCAATCCTCTGTTTTCATAAAATTTTTTTATGGATGAATGTAAATTATAGTAATTAAACGGTCCATTAGAGTAGTATTTGGATCTGGTACCTACAAGAATACAACATTTATTGAAGTTGAAATTTCCACACTACATCGACAGCCAGATACTCGATTTTTGAAACCATACTTGTGTATTTTTCTACTTACTCATCCCTTCAAGTCAAGCTGCTATCAGCCTATCATCATCCACTAAGTTTTAGGGTTATAATTTTTAAATTTTGTTCGAATAATGAAAATATATATAGTTAATTTTAAAATAATAAAGTTTAATATATTTCTCAATATAAATTATTGCCCAAAGAACGAATTAATATCCACTTTTGTAAGGAAAATAGTCCAACTTGAAAGCCTTGTGGTTTAAACTCATATAATTGGTATTGCTTGAAATGAAATTAGGGGCACTTTTTTGCAATGTCAATTTTCATGTTACACCAAATGTAAACAATATATATATGTACATTAACTGATTTTTACTTATTTATTTACACCAAATACTATATTACATATCTACACCCAATGTACATATATATACATACATACACACATTATGTAGATATATAACATGTGACCTATGTATTAAGTAACGAAAACGCAGGTGCCTCAAGATTAGCTCTCTTAACGAACCTACCTTTCATTCTAGGTCTCTTTTCAGCATTCAATTTCCGAACCTCGTATCTTATTTTCTTCGAAAATAATCTCTTTCGCCTCTTCTCTCTATACCTAGAAACCCTAGCTTCTCTTCCTCCGTCTCCTGTGGCCGCTGCCGGAATATTCTCATTTAACTTCCCGGTTTCTCCGTTCACACCCATTGTTCCACATGCGCCCTAAAAATTTCAAGAATAATATTCAATATACATATAATAATGTAATTTATTATAATTAATTAATTAATTGTCAACCCTAAATATCCAAGTTTAGAACAAGAGACGGTACGTACCGAGAATTCCGGCCAATGGCAACCGGAAATAAGCTCCGGCGGACGTTCTCCGGTGGTCCACGGAGACTTGTGTTTGTCCCAAGCTGACATCACGCCACCATAATCCAGCTTCAAAAGGGTCTTTTCGTAATTCTCCATCGCGAAATTCTCAAAATTATTAAACGCGGCAATTTCTTCTTCTTCTTGTTCTTGTTCTTCGCCCGTAGTGGGAGAATAATCGAAGTCGAAATTCAGCTCAAAAGTCTCCCTCCCCATATCAAATTCAACCTCAATTTGATGATGATTTTCTTCGACCTTCACGCTTTCGTCGCTTAGCCAAAATAACTCGTTCGAAGACAATCCTCTCCCGCCATTTTCGTCGTCGCAATCATCGAGAAAACCTAATCCTTCCATATTATTAAAAGATTCATGAAAATCTTCCATCCCTTTTCCCAGTAAGCTCTCCGCAAACTCATCAAGATCCATTCCCGACGACGAAGACGGAAGAATATTCCGTTCCGAAGTGTTTGCTTCGTGTGTAATAAAATCAGATAAGGGTTCGAAAATCGGAACCCGATAAAGAAGCTGCTCCTCGTTTTCTTCTTCTTCGTTTGATTTTTCTTCACTGGAATTATTAATCTCAGGCACAAGAGGGAGAGGGTGGTTGATATTCGAAAAGAGTGCTGGTTTGCCATTCTTTTTGTGGCGAGGTGTTCTTGCTTTTCTGGTGAAACCCTGATGCCAATTGGACGGCTCAGATTTAATCTTGTGGATTGATGCGGATTTGAGAAGAACCCTTTCATGGCGGCGAGCGAGAGAGTTTGCTGAGTGGACTGAAGAGTCGCACGATTGGCACAAGAAGGCGTCGTCGGCGGCGCAGTACCAGCGGGCGCGTTTCTTGATACAGCTGTCGCAAGCTCTGGCTGATTTTCCGACAATCGTGTCGGATAATTTTCTGTCGGAATCCATTGTTGTTTGCTTGTGTTTTGTGATGTATACGAGAAGAAGAAGAAGGAAGATGAAGAAAGAAGTTTGTGTTTAGTTTCAAAAACTGGAAAAGGGTTTCATTGTGTGTATGTAGAGTTGAAAACTCAGTGAGTGCAATTATTTCAGTTGGTGAGGGTCCCACAATAATATTAATTAATAAAAATGTATTTTTATTTTTGTGATTGAAATTAAATATTTATTTTCATTCTTTAAATGCTCAACAAAAAATATATATATACTTATTTTTGTTGTTACAAAAGTTTGAATATTTTCAGTTGAATTTTTTTCTAAAATTTAAATTAATTCATATAAGAAATAATTATTGTGATGGCCATAAATTAAAAAAAAATGAGTTAATAAATATAAAAAAACTATTTTATGTTTCTATGGTGTTTATATAAAATTTAAAAAATATTTATATATTTTCTGGCCTAATTTTTTTTAATAATAGAAAAGATATTAAATTGGTTGAAAAAAGTGACAATTAATATTTGAAAAGGCAGAAAATAAATATTTTTTAGAAGTCAAAAAATAAAAAAAGTAAACAAAACTTGCCCATACCATTTCAAACAGAGGAACGAAGGGGCAGAGTTGCTACTGGGACCCACAGTAGGCCTTTAACAAGTCTCCTATTGGTTAAGACAGAAGACTAATCATAATCTCTGGCTGCTGATTGGCTGCATGTCTGATTATGGGATTTCCAGTGGGGCAACAACTAAAGATGGGAAATAGACATTTGATCCAATCTTATAATATATTCGGTAAATAGCATTTAACCCCCTTTAGTTTGACAATTTTGCATATGTACCCCTTGTACTTTCAAAAATTATTTTTTTCTAATGTGTATGATTATGTGTTTAAATTAAAAGTACAAGAGGATAATGTGCTCATATTGAAAGATAAAAGGGTCGGTGTGCAAAAAGTTCAAACCACAAGGGAGTTAAGTGCTATTTATCCTAGTATATTTCTCCTCGCTGCATCTCATTCTCTCACGAAGTCGACCTTTCTGGTCGGATTTTCTTTTTCATAATACTTTAGTTTGGTCCTCTATAACTAAATTTCATTATTAGTAAAATTGAAATTTATCGATGGAAGAAATTAGGAAATTATTCGGCTAATTGATTTGTCAATCTTTAACCTTTCTAGTGTCACTATTTACTTTTTTTTATTATTAATAAGAATTAAGGTACAAGCTACTATTGTCTATTAAGAGTAATAGATTAAACCCGTAAAGGATGGCCTAGCGGTTGCAGTAAGTGAATTTATGTCAATTGACCGAAATTCGAATTTTCTTCCAAAGTTCACTAGGTCGAGCTTGTCGCAGACTCGCACATGGTCAACCTAATTTAATTTACGTCTTTTATAGTTCGCAAACTATTATATGAGAGTGTAGATTTTATCCGGTGCACATTGCAGTGGAGAAAAAAGTATATATCATGACAAAATTACAATTGACATATTGTCCATAAAGTATTAGTAGTTTCTGGATGAGAGTGGTCCTGTACTTTTGTTCCAACCAAAACTGATGTTTGGGTAAGATAACTAAATACATACATTTATTTCAATATACTTACTTACATTAATATTTAAATAATTATACACACATCTACAAATCGAAATAGCAATAAAAATTTGAGATAAAGTTAAGTAGCATATAATTGAAGAAGAATACAAACACCAAAACGTAGAAATCAGGATCTTACAATGTGATACGGTGGACAAAATACATGCCAAATTTTCCAATTTCATAAAGAATTTTATTTTCTTGAATAAAATAAATAAATATGTCGGCCATCGTTTTCGAGCCACCATTTCAACTAGATGAATATTTCCAAAACTTTTCAATCAGGTTTGTGCACTCAATATTTATAAAATTTAGTCATTTAGCCAATTTCTTATTATTGTGTGTTAATTTATATAGTTCCAATTAACGGTGAAAAAATCGGACCGATTATATCAGAATTAGTACTTTTTGGAAAAATAACATAAAAAGCTATTTTTTTTCAAATTAAAAATCAATTTCTAATCATGTTCCGAATTTTTTGAAGAAAAGTAAAAAAATACTAATAAGAATTTCGAAAATTAAAATAAAAAAAAATCTATTTATCTCAGATGGGCTTGATAATTTGGATTTGGATAGGTCCAAGCCCATATAATTAAAATCATTGTGGCCCGAAAGCAAAATTTCATCAGTACTTCGGGCCCATTTCTTGTTAGCTCAGTCGTACCAATCTTGCAAACAAACGAAGAAAGAAAAATTATTTCTTCGAAGAATCAGAAATTCATCTTTGAAAACCTCCCTCAAATTCACAGGTATACTAATTTCATCAACTATTTGTTTATGGCTTAATTGTATGTAAAATTTAATCTCATGTTTTTTTATTTTCTATTCGTGAATTTATTGTCTTAAAAACCCCATGTTTGTGTGTGCGCCTGCGTTTTTGTTATCGATGCTGCTATTCTTCCTCCTGGATAATTCGTGCATTAATTAATTCTTGGATTTTTTTTTATAATTTATTTATTCATTTTGATGATCGATTGCCCAGCAAAAAAAAAAAAAAATCGAGGCTTTGGGTGTGATTTGTGTATGCCTGAAAATCACTAATTTATTAATTTATTAATTAACATTCTAAAATTAATTTGGAAGAGATAGTAGATTTCACTCTTGAATGGGATCCAAAATGGGTTATTCTGTAATTATTTAAAAATGCTGTCGGTTTAATTTTTTTTTTTATTTATTTTTAATTGAGATAAGATAATTAATGTGTGTGAATGAGTGATTTTTGCCGGAAAGGAAGCTTCTTAATAAAGTGGCATTTTTAGTAATTTTTCGTATATTACAGTACAGTCGAGAGGCGAAATTCATAATGCAGTGTAAGTAAGTGGCCAATAGGGTTCACTGCAAATGAATCGAGAAAGTAGTTTACGTTAATTTACAACGTCTTACGCAGGGGCTCCCTAATTAGTGATGCCACGTCACCCCAACAGCTACCGCGGGGCCCACGAAGATCCACGCTCGTTCATGCACCGGGGGCCACCGCCCCTCCCCCACCCCCACCCCGCCCAGCTGGAAGAAGAGCTCGATCTCCAACAGAGAGACATCCAACGACTCCTGTCGGAAAACAGGCGAGTGGTGGACGACAACGTGATGCTCCAACGCGACCTGGCAGCTGTCAAAGACGAGATCCACAGATTAAATCAATCTGTTATTCCTAAACTGCAGGGCGAGAGTGGGGCCCACAGGAGGGAGCTGGTCGAGAGAGGGCTCAGCTTAGAGGCTCAGCTCCGATCAGCCGAGCCGCTTAGGAAAGAAGTTGTTCAGCTGAGAGACGAAGCCAAGAAATCGAGCTCTCAAAGGCAGGATTTGTCCGCGCAGGTTCAGAATCTCGAAAAGGATGTCGGCAAATTGCAAACGGAGAATAAGAAAGTTGCTTCTATGAAGAGCGATATCGATAAGATGAGGAAAGACGTCGTTGATGCCAGGTATATTAATTTGAATTTGCGTACTTACTTATTTAGGTCTCGTTTGGTCATTGTGATTGGACTTGATAGATAATATAACCGTGATAGTAATTGAGCATGCGATTATATATTTGGACTTTGGAGTAAAAAAAAGAATATCGCGTATAATAGAAAGCTTGGAGATGATTCGAATGTTTTATTTGTCGTTGAAGTGTTGCTCAAATGTTGTGTCTATGTTTTATTTAGGAGAATATTTGAGTATGAGAAGAAAGGAAACGAAGAGTTGGTGGAGCAAAATCGAGCAATGGAGAAAAACCTTATCTCAATGGCTCGTGAAATAGAGCAGTTACGTGCTGAGCAAGCAAGTGCTGACCGGAGGGCAATCGGTACTAAATTCTTTCTCATAAATAAACGGAACAAAAGCACATATATATATATATATATATATATATATATATATATATATATATATATATATATATATATATATATATATATATATATATATATATATATATATATATGTTTATGTTACTAAATTAAAATGACATTTAATTACGCAGGTGCTAGAGGGTATGGGATGATGGATGGAAGCCCGGAAACGAGATATCCGGGGCCGTATGGTGATGTGTATGGGGCCGGGCCGTGGGGTACGTATGATAAGCGGGGCCCACCTCCAAGACGTTGATCCTTATTGGGAACTATGGTTAGTGAACCGCGGTTTGTAATGTTTGAATCGAATCCTTGAATTGGTCGAGTATGGTAAAGTTGAAGGGTTAGAATGCAAAGAGTAAATGTGGAATGTGTGTTGTAATACAATTAGATCTCGTTCGATAGGCTTTATGTATTGCTAATTGAGGTTGATTTTTCGTCCGATGGTATGATTTATTGTTGGTGTGTAACGTAATCAAACAATCGAAACATATCACATAGATAAAATTCGGAAGATGGAAAATAATCACAATTTAGATGGAACATTTGACTCGTGTTCAAGTGTTTGTTTTATACTACATCTGAGTGAAATTTGCTTGATTGTGTTCTGCCATACACGTGTGTAGATCTATATATATTTTACACATCCAGTGTGTGTTAGTTTTGGTTTCCAATAGTATTTATTTTTGTATATTTTTGTAAGAATAATTAAATAAACAGAAGAAGTAAAAATTGAAATGTATCTATATATAGGACAACAAAAATGGGTAAATTTTATGAGTAAATAAATAATACAAAAACCAACAATAAACACTGAACTGGAATAATGTGAACTAAGCCTAGTTTATGTAAATCATTTTTTCTCCTTGAGAACTCGAGAAACCCTTTGAACGGTAGAGGGAGTTGTCCGACAGCAACCGCCTATTAGTTTAGCTCCGGCATCTCTCCATTTTGTCGCAAACAACTCAAATTTCTCATCATCGAAACATTTCGATGGCTGCAAAAAAAATTTAAAAAAAATCCACAATTAGGTCAAAATTTAAATTTCCAATTTTTTTTTTTTTTTTTTCTCGAAATAGTTGAAAAACAACTAACCAGCCATCTTTTAGCAATCCCATCCCATATCTCACCACTGTTGGGATACACAACAATGGCCTTTCCAGTCAACTGCAGATATATTTTCATTTTCAACTTAATTAAATCGATAAAAAAATAATAATTAAATTCACTTTTAATCTATATATATATATATATATATATATATATATATATATATATATACCTCTTTGAATGTTTGTATTAGGCTAAGCACAAAATGAGGTGGAGCACAGTTAATTCCAACAGCACAAACCCTAGTGCTCTTATTGATAACTCTAAGGCAATCCTCAAAGCTTTCTCCCGACGGAGCATTTTCGCCATCCACCGAACTGAAACAGATCCATGACGGAATATCCACTTTTTCTTCCTCGAGTAACTCCACACACGCCTGTCCAAAATCGATTTATTAATTTTAAAATAGTGATTACTAGTTTTTTATACATTTACATATTAAAATTTTGCTTATTTCATTAATATATATACCTGAGCCTCCAGTTTGTTAGGAATGGTCTCGAAAGCAAGCAAATCTGGCCCCGCTTGAACGAGAACTTGCAGCCGACGCCGGTGAAAATCCTTCAATTTTTCCAGTGTTACGGTTGGACCGTAGTTGCCGCTGAAAATTTAAAAAAGGGGGCCCCACAGGAATCAGTTAAACGCAGGAGTGGAAATCGGACAAATTGAATCAGAATTAGCAACTTCGGAAAAATTCTGATTTGTTTCGGAAGTGAAAACTAATTACAAATTCATTCCAAGACAATCAGAAATCGGAATTTCGGAAATTGGAACGAAAAAACTTGTTCCAGAATCGAAAATCGGCACGGTTCCGCCAATTCAAATTTTTAGTAGCCTAAAACGTAAAGTCAGAATTTTCGAAATTCGGAACACGGAATTTTTGTAGGATAGGAAAACATAATCCCATACAGAAATTCCAATTCCAATATCAGAAAAATCGAGAATCGGAATTTTCAGAATCCGGAATGAAATATTGTTCCAAAATCGGAAATTTCGTTCCAATTTAAAATTTAAACGGCTATATAGAAATTTTCACAGACCTGTACTCTGATCCATCGGCAAGATATGCGCCGTAGCTACCAATGGAGGCAGCAATGAGAGCTCTGTTGTGATTATTTTCGGGCTTCCATTTTACTGAGGCCCAAAACTTATCACGGGCTTCTGCTGCAATTTTTACACTTTTTGTAAGCAATGATTCTGCTTCTTCCATGGACAATCCCCTTGATAGAAATCCTGGTATAGTTGCCTAATCATTCATAAAAAATAAAAAAAAAATAAAAAAAAAATCAACATAAACTGAAAAAAACAAATAAGAAGATCCAGAAAAAAACAAATAAACAGATTAAAAATAAAATAATAAAATAATAAATAATAATAATTTGCAAACCTGATATGAGGAGGTTACTATAACATCTGCACCAGCTTCCAAATACTCCAAATGCACCTGCAAAAAATTAAATCCATATATTTTATTTAATTTTTTTTATAATAATTAATAAAAATTAAAAAGTCCAAATGTACATAAACATAATAAATAGAAATATACCTTTGTGATGAGATGAGGATCTTTGATAAGGCAGAGTGCGCTCCAAAGAGGATCATTAATGAGAGCGCCGTGCCTCTCCAACTGGGTGGCGAAACCGCCGTCGACGACGGCGCAACCGCCGGCCTTCTCTAACAGATCATCCAGTACATTTCCCTTGGCGATTCCATTCTGTATCCCCATTTCTCTGTGTTTCTCCAAAAATGCAAAATGGAGGATTAGGGTTTTTAAAGGAGAACAAACAAATAGGCACGTTAACTGGATTAGGTTGCTGCTTTTTGAGAATGCTTAAAAATGTCGAATGCGTGTATTTCGACTTTCGAGTTTTACAGTTTTTAAGAGAGAGAGAGAGAGAGAGGAGAGAGAAAGAGAGAATTATGCGTGTGAAAAGTTGAACGGGGACGGCTTCTGCGGTCTGGTACTTAGTTGGCATCCACCTGGACTTCTTTTCTATTTTTTATTCTAATTTTTTATTAATATTAATAAGGATTAAAATTGGAAATATTATTATTAATCACCGATTTTTTTATTTTTTTATTTTTTTTATGAAATTTATCACCGATTTCAAAACTTAAACAACGAAATTTTTTTTTTTTTTCTGCAAAATTGGATATGATTATTCTTTCCACATTATCTTCGATATCTTTTGCATGGAATGTTTTGTCAAATCTCAAAATTATTTCGATATGGAAACAATACTATAATTAGTTTTAATTTTTAGGGTAAATTACAAGCACAACTGAGATATGGTGAAATTACGAAAATCCCTCTTTTGTTTGGATAATTACAGTCACCTCCTAACTATGTATTATTTTACGAAAAAATCCATCCAGTTTAGGGATGTTAAATTGGTAAAACCGAACCGAAATTTTGGTACGCCAACATTTCATACCGTTTAACGAAATGAATATACAATTTGGTTCGATAAAGAACCGAATTACATAAATTTTATGTAAAAAGTTTTAAATAGAAGGGGTAACTGTAATTACGCAAACAAGAGAGATTTTTTCGTAATTTGACCATACTCTAAGGGGTCGCCGTAATTTACCTTTTCAATTTTTATTTCTTTTCTGCTACAAATCCAATTCATCTACCAACCAAATTTGTGCACACGCGTTAGAATTAATTTAATAATTAATTTATGAACACAGTTAGTTTTGGCCAATTAAGCCCTTGATGCAAACTAAAAGTTAGACTAATTAAAATGTGATTGACTTAATATAAAATAGAATTCTTTGTGCTTTTAGCAAATTGACCCCTTTTTTTTACGACGAAATGTTCACGGCGACTTGACTTTCATAATATATTCAAATTTATAAGAGCCCTAATTTGGTGACACATCTCCATTGAAGGTTGGTGGAGTATTTTGCCTTATAACCTTTTATGCAATGTTACTAAAAGAACCCTTCGCGGCGGGATTCTAAATTAAGAAATCTCATTCGATCTGGCTGTAATACTACGTTGAATAAATATTATATAAATGGTGTAGAATAATTGGTTATTATGTAGCACCCTATGCTATGCAAGATTTTTTTGTTGGATTAATATATATTTTTTTTTGTGAAGAAGAAATTCGAAGTCAATTATATTTATTTTTGGTGGATTAATATCTAGAATTAAAGGACCATGTGGCATTGTCTATTATTAACATCGATGAGAAAATGGCAAGGACCATGTTTATAAGTGTACATGGTCGGCCTATCCCTCATTTTTTAAATTATCTTCATATATTCATAATATTAAATAAATAAGTCGAATTAGGCCGAAAAGTAGTGTGGTTTTTTTAACTTCAGTATTTATGCATGCAAGTGTGGTCTAGTTTATGTAACACGTAAATTTCAACTTCAAAACATTTTCTTGTTTTTAAAACATTTTTTGTTCGGTACTTGATGACATATGTGAATGGGTAATTTTTTTTTCTATATTTTGTTTTTTTTAAGTACTAATTGCACCAACAATTGACTTGACTACTTGATTTACTTTTGGGACACATGAATTTGATGAAATCAACTAGTGGTAGGTAATAAATTTGTTGACTAGGTATGTTAATGTAATGCAGGCAAGAATTTAAATCATTAGAATCAATTTTCAAATTAGACTTCAAAAGTCAACGGATAAATAGGATGGAGTTGGCCGCCAACAAATTGAGTAGATGTTCTATTGTATTTAATTCATTAATTGTGTTGAATGTCGAAGAAATGTTTGAATATTGAACAATTAAACTTATTTCATGTCTGAAAATTAGTAATTTCTAAGAAATATTTTTTCGTATCTTACTTTCTGATAAATAAATTATAATAAAAAAAAATTGTTTTTGTCAAAGCCCAATATATATGTTAAAAAGTGTATCAGAAAAGAAGCCCAGCCCAGCCCAGTGTCCCAACATGCTATTAGAGTATAATTAACTCCAACGAGACACAATTTATTTCTACCTATAAATCCCTAACTTCATTAATTAAATATTTAATAGTCATTTATTGACTAAATCTCACACCTAATAGCAAAGCTTACAAAAATATTTGAGAAAATAAAAATAAATTTTACTAGAGCTCGCAAAGCTTAAAAAAATATGCTACAACGAGAATAATAGCAAAATTAAGATCTTCTAAGTATCAGCTCGAATACTTCGGTTCGCTCCGCTATTTAACATAAATTTGTTTACTATATTAAGTGTCGCTTTAGAGTTTTCAGATACGAGATCTTATTTAATTTGTAAAGAACCCGTAACCAATTTGGATCTTTTGAGTATTAACTCGAATACTTTGGTTCGGCCCGCTATTTGGCATAAATTTCTTCTGAGTATTAACTCGAATACTTTGGTTTGGCCCGCTATTTAGCATAAATTTGTTTACTAAATTAAGTGTCGCTTTAGAGTTTTTAAATACAATATTTTTCTTAAATTTGTAAAGAACTCGTAATCAATCATATTTGCGCGACTGCGAGATTTAGAGGGGTGCTTCAAAAGTTTATATTTACATATCATGAATTCGCCATTTAATACATATCCCTTTTTTTTGTAATTATAAGAGAAAAATATTAGCGAGAGAAGTAAAGGAAAGATAGTGTCTATAAGTGGAAAAAACCGAAAACTCGAAACCCGAATAAGGGTCAAAGTAAAGAAGAGAAGATATGTCCTTAGATTAGATACATTGAAATAATGTACAATGAAAATTTTGTACTCAAGAACCTTAAATTAACCTTAAAAACTGCTACATTCAAATGTCGGAATCTTCACCGAATATTAAAAAAGAACTAACAAAAAACACCATTTTCGTCAATGTGGATTCTAAGATCATCGATCTTACTGAATTCACCCACCAAATACCCATACCGATCAAACACTTGCACACCATTGAAGAACCCAAATTCCTCATCTGGCGGATTTCCCGACGAAACTTCCTCCTCCACGGCGGCGCCGCCGCCGGTTTCATCAGAGGTCTCATTCTCGTGAACCCAATCGAATCTTCGGTGGGTCAACAGTTTTTGGTCAAACTCACGCTTCTTGGAGAGGTACGCCACGGAAGCAGCTTCTGCGGTGTTGAAAGTGCCCAGCCAAACACGCTTCTTCTTAAACGGGTCGTTGATTACGGCGGCGAATTTGCCAAA
The DNA here is from genome assembly GCF_056151865.1 of Erythranthe guttata. Lineage (NCBI taxonomy): Eukaryota > Viridiplantae > Streptophyta > Magnoliopsida > Lamiales > Phrymaceae > Erythranthe > Erythranthe guttata. The sequence continues at coordinate 1,777,331 of NC_142537.1, read as the reverse complement.
TTTCCTCCGCCGTACTCCGGCGAGACTCGATTTCCCGGTCAGCTTGTTAGAACTCATGGATCCTCCCATCGGATTTTCACCAGAAAAATTCGCGATTTTGGGGAGAAACTTTGCCTTGTCAACGATAAATTCGTGGGCTTTTGTCTTTGATTTTATCTGGGTCGATTCGATTTCGTCGGAGGATGAATCGGTGGCTTCTGGATCAGGGTATGTAACTCTGAATTTCATCGTGTTGTTTGTGAGATCTTCCGTAAAGAAGATTTTTTTTATTTGTAAATTTTCGTATCTGGATTTTAAGTAATTATCGTTTTGCACGGCTGAGTGGAAATCAAGAAATCTTGGCATATTTATTGTGGGTGACGACGGAGAATTCTATGGAAATTGTTATTACATAATCAATTCATTATTCATAAAATAATAATCATTAAATTTAGTTGAATTAAATTAAACATATTAATGAAAATGATTGTGACAATGATAATTAGGGATGACAAATTAACACACGCGCCCATTTTATCTAATAAGAATAATACCCCATTGGATGAAACTCATACTGTGACAATGATAATTAGGGATGACAAATTAACTCGCGCGCATTTACCCGAATAATACTCTCTTTGTTCTCGATAACGATAATTAGGGATGATAAATTAACTCGCGCACATTTTAACTAATAATACCTACTCAGTTCTCGACAATGATAGTTAGGAATGACAAATTAACTCGAGCGCATTTTACCGAATAATACCCTCTCTGTTCTTGTTCCCGTTCCGGCCTTATATATATATATATTTTTTTTTGCCAATTTTATACATCAATTATTATATTATAGATTTTAATACTCTTTACTAAATATTAAAATAATAATTTTATAGATATTTAGGGGTGCTTTTGCTTAATAAATTATATTTTTTGAATAAAAGTAATATTATGGATTTATTAAAGTTAATTCTTATAATTGATGATTTAGAGTTTATAATTACAAGCATATTTATATTGAAGATAATCAAATATCTCATAGAGATTAAAAAAAAGATATTTTTTATATTTTCTAATAGTTGCATAATATATTTTTTTTTAATTTAAATGATTTTATAGGGGTGATTAAAATTTAATAAATTGAATGTCATGTCATCCAAATTAATTCAACTATAAGTAACCATTCAAGGCTATATTTACAATGAAAATCATTATTCAAGAACTTAAAAAAAAAAAAAAAAAAAAACTGGAACACAACGAAATCAAATGAAATCAAATGTCAGAAGAAATTAAAAATTAAAATTAAAATTAAAATTAAAATTTATAATCGGCTTCTTCGGCTGCGCAGATGCTAAGATCGTCGAGCTTACTGAATTCCCCAACTAGAAACCCATTCTGGTCAACAATCTGCACACCAAAAAAATACCCAACCTTGTCTTCGCCTGAAACCTCCTCTCCCGCGGCGGTGTCACGGCGGCGGATTTCCTCAGGCGGCTCAAAGTTCTCGTTCTCGAGCACCGAAGACGGCGAATCCTGAGCTGACGGCGGCTTCTCACATGGAATCCAATCGGATCCCCTTTTGGCCGTCAGCTTGCCCTCAAGTTCGCGTTTCTTCGAGAGGTAAACCCTAGATGCCTCTTCGGCGGTGGGGAAGGTGCCCAGCCAAAGACGCTTCTTCTTCGACGAATCCCTAATTTCGGCGGCGTATTTCCCCGATTCCCTCCGCCGTACTCCGACGAATTTCGATTTCCCGGTCCGCTTGCGGAATTTCACAACCTCGTCGGCGAAATTCACCGCGTCGGCGGCGACGAAAACTTCGTGGACTTTCCTCTTCGATTTCCTCTGAGTCGATTCGGTTTCGTCCGACGATGAATCGGTGGCGTCTGGATCGGAATACGTGACTCTGATTTTCTTTGCGTTGTTTGTGAGATTTTCCATATAAAATTGGGGAAGAAAATTTAATTTGGGGAAGAAATATTATTTTCTGGTTGAGAGAGAGAGAGAGAGAGAGAGGCGACCGGTGAAAAAAAAAATTGTACAAAGAAATATATATAAATTTAATATAATATATATCAGATAAAATAAAAAAATAAAAATAAAAGGCTGTAACATAATAATTTATGAGTTTACATGACAACATAAATCAAGAAAAACATAAAGAAATCAGAATATGCTGGTGGCATATTTTCTGTGGGTGACAACCGAGAATGAAAAAATACAGATAATTTACAATAAAAGATACCAAAGAACCCTAATGGGCCGGGTCCAAATATTCCCGGGTATGGGCCTTAGTAAGTAAAGCTGCTTTTATTATGGGCCCGAACAACTGATTTGGGCCGTAAATTAAATGTCTCATTCTTTTCGTTTTGTAGGTGAACTATTATTTGCGTAATAGAAATTTGGATATTATAAAAAAAAATTGCTGAAAGTACAGATTTCAGCCCATGGAAATGGTTAGCACGTGCAAAGAGAGAAACTATTAAAATTAAATAAATACAGTATCCAAGGATTTGTTTCATACGAGGTCAGCTAGAAAGTAATAAAAACAAAATTGTCACGTTTAATGATGACATTGAAGAATAGAAATATAATATAATATGAAGGGGTAAGTATAGATAAATCTCAAAATACAAACTTAAAGGGCGGATCAGTTCCTACAGACGTTTTATAGGCGGATCAGTCCCTACTGCAGAGTTTCACATGCAGTTCAGTCCCTATGTTTATATTATTATATTATTTTTTTTCTCTCTCTGTCTCTCTCTTAATTTAATTTTTCTCTCTCTTCCTTTTTTCTTTCTTTTCTCTTTTCTCTTTCCTCTATTTCTCTTTCTCTTTTCTCTTTTCTTTCCTTGCCCCGTTCCAATTCAAAACTCAATTTTCAGTTATTTTTCTTTAAACAACAAATGAAAAGGCGCAAGAAAAAACTCGTGAAGAAAACAAAATGAAAAGAAGAAAGAGACCCATTCTCGAAGAATTGTGAAGGGGAAGAAATAAGATTTGATTTTTTTTTTCTAGTCACATATTTAAAAGATGTTTGATAGTTTGATATAGGTTCTGAGAAAGACGCTTCTCGTATTATTTTTTGAAATATTTTGTGTTTTATGTGACTGCAGTAGTATATGTCGTATTAAACAATAGTATTGTTAGTGTGGTTGGATGGTGTTGAAACAAGAGATGAAAAGTACTAGTATTGCTACTCATGTAGTAGAATAAATGCGTCAACATAGTACGCTTACGTCTAGAATCAAGTATATTTGGTTCAGTGGTGAAGTACGTGTTGTCTAAGTGAGTATCATGTCGGCATTTTGAGGCCATTTTGAACTCTAAACGCAACACCATTGTTCATCAATCTTAAAATAGTCATTTAAAATATATCTTAATAATAATAATAATAATAATAATAATAATAATAATAATAATAATAATAATAATAATAATAATAATAATAATAATAATAATAATAATAATAATAATAATAATAATAATAATAATAATAATAATAATAATAATAATAATAATAATAATAATAATATGAATTAAGCCCCGGCGGTGTTTTTATATGCATTCGAGCCCCTCAAACTTAAAATTTTGGATCTGCTAATGCAGATAATTAAATTCGAGGGAGGAAAGTGGAAACCAATTTATCTAATCTTGTTTTAATTGCTAATTTTAAATATTATTTTTTTAATATAAATAATTCATGTTTGTGGTAGTAAATATTGTGGGTAGATTCGTGTCACAGTCCAAACTGCAATAATTAAATTCGATTGTTGAAACCAATTTTTTCCAAAGCCTCCAGTGTACCTGTACAATTTATAATCAATTATTAGAATATATATTTATTATTTTTATTTAATTATGATGAAAAGTAAACAAAAGAGTACGTGTACTTGATTTTTCCAACATAAGAAGCAACACACATATTAAAGCAGTGTCAAAATTGCCACCTACCAACCCAATTCATGCCATACTATTTAACATGTTATATTTCCACACCCATAATTCTTGTCTTCTTTATTTATATATTTTTTGTCCTTTTGATTTATTTTTTTCCCTTTTTACCCCTCTCTATTTTAATTTTAATTTTATTCCTTTTTTTGAGAGAATTTGGGATACAGCTATCGCCTGTCTGTGAGGAGCCTTGTCACAAAGGTATTTTATGACATCTTTTGATGGACTTATTGTTGCCCTTTTCTCAATCTATTAATAAAAAATAAAAAAATAAACTTTGGGGTCAAATTCTAATAATAAAAAAATAAATGTATGGTGACGGTAGTTTTTGCCACTAATTTTGGGAGGTGCAAATCATCAATTCATGCTTTATTTTAGGTGCAAAATGCAATTCACGCATAATTTATTTGTACAATAGTATTAATAAGGCAAACGAATCTCTATTTAACGAAATAAAAAATCTCATTGTTTAGGGACTAAAAAGTCATGGAATTGATCAGGTTGAAATAATAAAGTGATTGCAGAAATATCAAAACAATAACAGTAAGGGTATTTTAGACTTTGTATCCAAGCAAACAGGGCTTCTGCTAAATTTCTAAACTTCCGGGGGCTGAGTACCAAATTGTCAAAGTTGAGGGAGGCAGGAATTTCCTTTACGTAAGAAAGTCTTTTCAATTTGAAAACAAAGATTGTTTCTCAATAGTTCCAAATCTTCAATTCAGCCTTTTCAATTTTAATCAAAGATTGTGTTTACAAAGTCTTCAATTCAACTAAGTATATTCTCCATATGGTTTATACTACTGCACTAAGTAAAAATACATCGGGTAAATCTTTACCATTGACATACACACAAACGCACGCACTCATATTGGTGTATGTTCACATAAAAAAAAAAAAAAAAAAAAACAACAACAACAACGGTATAATCTCACCGTCTGAAGCATAGAAATAACCTGCCACCAAATTTTATATTAAGTGGTGTTGATGTTCAAATTACTTTAATACCCTTGTTATAAAAGCTATTTATTAGTCTGAATTTTTAGGAAGGAAGAACATTACATACTAGGCTTTTATTCTCTTATTACAATTCCATGGGACCCAAAAATATTATTCCTCTTCAATTGAGAATAAGAAACTCAACCTCTTACTACACATAGAATTTCAAGTCTGTATGGTTCTATTATTATAGTTATGAATAACATTTAAGCTAATTACTTTAAATTACACAATTAACTATTGTCAAACTCTCTTTATATTTAGTTACTTGTTTAACTGTTATATTAACTTGAGCGTCAAAAGATTTTGTTTAGATAAACCCCCGACTTAAATCTTCATGCACGTTTGTGATGCAGATCACATCTATCTAGTATGTCGTTAGTTCCATTCACGAGGATACACGTGTAAGCAGAAACACGAATAGTCAATTACATTTTGAATTACGCACAAAATACGTACCTTATCTATATAAGATCTTACCATAAACGTATATTTGGCGTTAAACATGTACTTCTATTGATAAATAACAATCGTAAGACACGAGTTGAAATTACTAATCAAGATCAAGAAAATAGCTTATTTATGTTACACTCTGGTAAAGGCTACTATACACGTGTATTGTAAATTATCCACTTTGTACACACATCTATTATTAATTATCCACTTTGCACACGAACATGTATACGAAAACAAAGGCGTAGATCGACAATATAAGTATCTGCGATATGTTTTAACTCGATGTAACATCTATAACACCATAGAATAGTGTGGATAGAAGTGTAGTGGAGTGAGAACAAATAAGTGATATATACATAGAATATGCATCAATAAAACAAAAGGCAAGTAAATGACAAAGCCAAATCTTGTACATTAGGAATGTGTTACTTTCAATCCCAACTATAAAGATCCTTCAATTGACATTACATTATCAAGAAATTAACTTTATATAACAATCATAAAAAAACATTAAAATAATTAATTAAACACTAAACAAGAATCATTAGCACCAAAAAAAATGTAGTTTTCATTAAACAAACATTAAACACACTCTTTAGAAACCCTTGGACGGCTCTAATAGCACAAGAAAACCCAAAAGCCCCCTTCTTCTATATTTAATAACTCTTGCAACACAATTAATACAAAAAAAGAAGCTCATCGATCTCTATTCCCTCACACAAAATCTTTCTCACAAACAAACTCTTTATAAATATATAAAAATAAATAAATTAAAAACCCGAACGAAACGATTTACATCGTCCCGACCGGTTCTTGATAGAACACTCTATATTTAAAAATACTTAGTTACCTATAATAATATTATTATTATTTTTATTATTAATTTAAATACTAGCTGCAAAACTTATGGGCATGCTATATTGAGGGGGGTTGCTCCATTCATCACAGGTGGCACTGGCACATCATCAATCCAAGCAAGGTCATCAACACAACCTCCGAAATCGAAGTCGAAATCGCAATCGGGCAACGGGATCGGCCCACCGTCATCTTCGTGAGTCCCGCCAATCGGGATATCCAAGAAATCGGAAACAAAATCGTCCAAGGCCGCAGAAAAACCATCTCCCGCCAAAAGCGGACCAAACTCCATATCCATATCCAAATCCATTTCTTGTCCGATTTGCGCCAACGCCATCAATTCATCATTAATGTTATCCTCGACAACATTATTAGCTTCTAGAAGCACATTATCCATAGCCTTAACTTCCTCGTTCTTGACATTGAAACCCCAAGCGGAGGTCAAAGAATCCAATTCGAGCAGTTCGAGCACCGATGCAGGAGATGTGTGCGAAGTGAGAGAAACCGCACTCCCGCTAGATTCCTCCGAGACCGAGGAATCCAAAACGGCGTCTTTGGGATGCTTCTTCGGCTTCTCCACATTGTTCTTGCTATTGGAAGAACTCTTCTCGAACGAGAAGTCCACTCCACTATTCTTGGCCATTTCCTCGAACTCCATTCGCCTTATCTCGTAAGCCATCGAAGCGTCCTCAGCGGTGTCGTAGGTACCCAACCAGACCCGTTTGTGCTGGATCGGGTCGCGGATTTCCGCAGCCCATTTGCCCCATTTGCGTTGCCGAACGCCCCTGTATTTCCCCGTAACTGAGTTTCGTTTGATTTCGATTCTCGGTGGGAAAACCTTTTCCTTCTTGGCAATTTCATCAGCAGTTGGTTTCGTCGCCTTAACCGGGTCGTGGGTTGGGAAGTAAACTTCGCGGATGACCCGTTTGACCTTCTCGGGGGCTCGTTCATCGTCGGAAGAGTCGGTGGCATCCGGGTCGTTGCAGATGATACGGACCCTCCTCGGCTGTCGGGCGGGTTCGGGTTTGGCCCGCGGTTTCTTGGAAATGGACACCTGATTGAATCGAACTGGTTTTCGAAGCTCCGGAATGGTTTTCTTTACGAACATTTTTGTTTTTTGTTTTTTTTTAACCCCCTCAAAAAGAATACCCTCAAAACTGTGACTCTTCCAAAACTAAATTACTCAAAAAGAAAAAGGGAAAATGGGTTGCAAAATTTTTTCAAGAAAAAATCTCAGAGAGATTGTATGAAGGGGTTTTTGATTCTCAAGAACAAGAAAAGATTGAATAGCCGATTTATGTGATAACCCCCAAAAAATTGAACTCCAGAACAAGTCCTGCATCAACAAACCAAACACAAGAATTTAAAAAAAAAAAAAAAAACCAGAAAAAATTAGAAAAACCAAATATCAGATCCGGCGGCGAAAACCCCCCAAAAAATACCCATAAACCCATCAAGAACCCATCAAGAACACAGGCAGACAAATTGAACAAACAGATATGAGATTAAAAAAAATAAAAAAAATCAAAAAACAAAAACCCTAAAAGGGGTTTAAGGAAGAAAGAGAGTGTGTTGTACCTTTTGGGCCTCAAACGCATCGAAACAGTTGGGAAGAAATTGAGTGTGCTCTGCTGGAATAATCCACAGCAGAGTGATTTTCGCATGCAATCACTGCAATATGTTGACAAACACCTCTTCCAATTACCCCCAATTCCAAATACAACAACAACAGCACCCAATTCAAAACCTGCCGACATAAAAATCCACTTCTCTTCTCTTCTCTGAAAATTAAAATAAAAAATCAGAGCACCCAAAGAAAAAAAGAGAGATAAAGTCGGATCAGATATCTATTTATAGAGATATAAATAAATCCCTCTCTCTCTCTCTCTCTTTCTCTCTCTATCTATATCACACCCTCTTTCTCTCTCTATCTATCAAGAACCAAAAGAAGTAAATACAGAGTGTGGAAAACGGATTAGAAATCTACGGTTACGAATAATTCGACAGTGTAGAAGGTGACAAACAATCTGGGTTATGGGATTATCGAAAGATTTGCAGCAACAACAGTGACATAAGAAAACACCTCTTCAATACAAACCCAGTGGCTCTCTGTGTAATATACTGTGTTATAAAGTGGACTTTTCGGAAAATTGTTTTTCATTTTTATTCTAATTATATTATATTATTATTATTTAATTTTTAATTCTTTCTTTTCTTTTATTTCACAACAACACATACATCAGTTGACTGACCCAAGAACCCCAATCTCAAGAACCAAAAACATAAAAATAATAATAATAAAAAATTACAAACATACATTATACATACATACATACACACATATACATACAGTATGGCTATTATACCTGCTGCTTTTCACCCACTGGGGGTCCTCTCCTCCACACACTCAACTGAGTGTGTTTTTTTTTTTCTTTTACTGTGGTGGTCAAAAAAGAAAAATGATGGGGCACACACTAAAATGGGTGTATGTGGGGCTGTATATATAGTGTGTGTACAGATTTTGTGGTGTGTATTATGGTGTAGGGAATTAAATGCATGATTAGCTGGCTATGGCCATACATGACCCATGACCCCCCATACATCATGACATGTATGCCATGTACATCATTGCTATTGGCCATAGTAGGTGAAAGATTCTTTGGGTTTTTTTCTCTTTGAGCGCGCGTGGTTTCAGTTCAAATGATTTTTCCTTTTTTGTTGAATAAATTTAGAATGTGATGTCCACGCGACGTGGGGTGCGCGTGGGATAGGTTGGGTGATACTGTTTGGTGGTGATGCTGAGACTCGTCGTCGTATTATTATTGAATATAGACAATTTTGGGGTTGGATGTATTTAGGGGCTGTTGTTGAAGAGTATTACGGTTGTGCCACTGAAGTAGCCCTGTCATCATTTTATTACACGTTTTTACCCCTCCAAGAGAAAATTATTTCTATGCATGCATGGAAGGAAAACGACAGCATATATTGCAAATGTTTTTCAAACTTTTTTTTTTAATTCTTAATTTTGGTATTGATTTATTTCATTTTTTTTCTATTGATTTGTTTCATTTTTGGAATGAAACCATAGGAATATTTTCCTTGAGTTGGGTTTATTTATTTTTGCATGCTTATGGTGGTCAATCTTTTTAAATAAGGTACATTTATTTTTAAATTCAATTTTGCTAAATTGATGAAAAAAATTATGGTGGTGATTGAGTAAAAAATATATTTAATTATAAAATATTGAGGATAATTTGAAAATTGTATAAATGAACATAGCAAGAAGCATTTTACAATAAAGAGGACGATGTAATGTGTCTCGAGGTATTTAGTCGTGTTCGTTTGGGCCTTTTTTGTAGGAAGTCACATCTTGTTAAAATAGGCAAGTATAACTAATTATTTCGATTCAATTTATGTGGGCCAAATTATATTGATATGGACCGGCCTCATCAAGCATTAATTATTTGTTTCGTTCGTACGTCCATAATTATTCTTAACTCTGAAGACGTAAAGGCTGTTAATATTTAATTATACGAGCCCATAATAGTTTTAAAATGCAATACTAATTATGCAGCCCAATCTTTTATTAAATTTAACTAGTTACGTTAGATTTAGGCCGCATCATAAGCAATCAAGTTTCTCGAACTTGAATTAATACACTAAAGATGAAAAGGCCGTTACATATTTAATTATGTATGCCCATAAATATTTTAAAAGGCATGAGTAAAACGATCGGCCCACATATTTTAAACTCCGCTTGCTAGATCATAATTAGGTCAAATGTGTATGTACGTATATATATCCGAGTATCTACATGTTTTTTCCTTGTCCCCGTTCGTTATATATTAGCGGCATGTTCAAAAATGTCTGGATCGAAATGTAACTTTTAAATTAGGGCTTAAATTAGTGGATGATACCAATTGGGTATAACATTCATTAGTAACACATGGATTTCCTTATTGTGTTTGATCATCTCTCAAAGATCTTTGCATATTCCTTGAGAAGAATTTTTTCAAGCATATTGATTCTATCGTTGAAGAAACTACGAGATTCCTTCTAATATTAAGCTATTGAAGAAGATCGTACAAACTCGAAATAACACGAAGTGAAGTTGCATACGGTACCGGGGGAAAAAAAGGTTATGCCATTTATTAATGAACTTATCATGAATTTTTTTTATTTTTTTGACAATTAATATTTTTAATTCCCCTATTTTTTTCAATTTCAATTCATTAATTACACGTTTATCTAGCCCTATAGAAAGCAAAAATATCCCTAATTAATATTGAAGACGATGGTCGATAGTGTAGATATAAGTGCTTCTAGGGGTACATTCGTCCTTTACTTTTTATTTCTGGACACGTCAAAATTCTTTTACAAATTGAATATTTTTTTGGTCATTAATTGCTTTAGGCACTATGGTCATATGATACACATGTTACATACATACCAATGGCTTTTACCATGCACATCCATGCAGCAAAATATATTAACCATATTAATTATTATTACATATTAAATTATGAAATCTTGTGGGCTTTTTGACTTGTAGAATTGAGTTGACCAAAAATATGACTTTTCATATAACACACATCAGATTATGTATTATATATTACTAATTATATTACATGAATACACTAATATCTCATTACAAAAATATATGACAAAAATCTGGAAAATTTTAATATATAATATCTAATGTAGATTTTGTGGCTCCAAGGATTATATCAATATTAATTAAGGTTAAATCCAATTACATCAATGCGCCAAACAACTTTTATAAATATTAATATCGTTTTAAATTTAGAGTGATCACAATTGAATTCTTTAAAACTTTGGAAATTTCTTACTAAAAGAAAAAAAGTCAAACTTTTGAATTTTTTATTTGGTAGTCATAGATAGCGAGATGCATTGTGTAAATATACATAATATTGAAAAATTAATTTTATATTGATTTACCTAATTCTTTACATAAAATCATTAAACTCCGTCCTCCAAATTAATATTGTATTTATATAAATTTCTAATAGCCCAATTAAAATCTTTGTACAAGGTTTTCTTCAGAGAAAATTCGGCGATTCGAACACCGATCCTCATCTTCACTTAACGTCGTTTGGTTTGTATTCATACTAGAAAATTTTATTAGTTCATTTATCTTAATTAAAAACAGAACTCCCTACGAGAAATTATATGCTACAACAAATTATTATTTATTCACATTGGGTAATTATTAACCGTAGATGGGCACATAATCACATTCACCCATGCATATTAGGTGTGCAGGGTGGTTTGTAATTTAACCTCATTTACGTTTAACAATCACCCATTGCAAGTGTGAGGGTTTTTAATTTTATTTTTTAAATTGGTCTATAATAATCGATCAATTGACCTAATGCTACCATCTTCATAATTAGATGACTTTTCACGAAAATTATGTTTCAATAAATCTTACATTTTCGTAAGAAATATCAAGAAATTCCAACAGATCTTATCAATCAATTTATTAAGAAATATTTTTGGTTCCCGAGTATCCCAATCAATCAAGATTGTTAAAACAATTGTCAGAAAATTAAAATTTGAAATGGTAAATTGCAATTTGTAATGAAATCGCATCATTATATTTTGAAATGTAACATTAAGTAATCAGATTTGTGATATTCTAGATATGTTTATGTATATATTAATCTTGTGCTATTTTTTGTACATAGAGTTAAACCTGAACCCTCGTAAAAATTATGTTTAATCAAATAAAAAATTGTTAGTTCCGTCGCAGTTTACAACTCCTTGAGGAGAATAAAAAAATATAAACGAAGAAACAGAATATGTACATGAGTTTAATGACTCGAACTCTTAGAAATACATTCATGCTCGAACTCGGTAAAATACATGATTGAATAGTTGAAAAATGAAACTGAAATGTTAAATGTCGTTTCCAATTTTTCTAATATCGTTTTGACTTCGAACCTAATTTTGACATATTTCTATTTTGATTTTGGCAAAATTTGAAACACGAAACAGTAGTCCTTGAGGTTAGTTTTCTAATTCAACTTAAATTCGCTAGATTGAATGTCGTGTGACAAAGTTATGCATGAATGAATCACATTTTGAATTTAGATCCATCAATACATCAAAGTTGTGGGCAGTATCTATTGATTCATGTATATCTTTCTCCGACACCCAATTTTGGTGATTCAAGTTGGACTAGAAAACTAACTCAGAATACTAAAAATCTTATTTTTTCGTATTTTGCAAAATTTGGAATAAAAAATGATCAAAATCACGTTTAAAGTCGAAATTGTATTATTAAAGCTCGAACGACGTTTATCAAATCCCAAAATAAAATTGTAATAAACTAATTACACATTTAATCTAGAGTTGACTTTTCTTTGTATAGCCCATAAAATTAGGATATCGTGGCACGTCGGACCTATATATATCGTGTATAATTTCTAATTTCATTTAAAAAAAATACAAATTGTATATAACATACTATAACAAACGAACACATATTAATATATTTTATACTAATGTATGGTAAATTTCAACCACCACTGAGATATAGTTAAATCATAAAAACTCCCATCTTGTTAGGGTAATTATAACCATCCTATTTCTTTATACGTTATCTTTGCGGTTTCAAATTTAGTGGAATCTTTGAGATTATATGGAATATTATCACTTTTGTTCCCGTTTTATCCCATTCGAACTTCACATTTTGAAGCAAGATGATCATAATACGTGTTTTTTGGCTTGTTTATACCAGATTGCGGTGCATCAGAAAATGTATTTTTACATCAAAACGAGTACGAACTAGAGCACATTCCACGAAATCTAGATGATTATGTTGAATTTGACACCATAAAGGTGGAGATGTAAGAAAAAAACATAGTTGAGGGCGGCAGGCCCGGCTCAAGCCCATATGGGGCCCTAGGCGAAGTAATAAATTTAGGGCCCTTTACATTATTTTTTAATATAAAATTAAATATTTTGGATATTTTTATTTTAGTTTAAATACAAGTATTAAAATTATTAACTAATATATTATTTTTTGTATAAAATTCAGGCTATATATATTAATATTTTTTTTAAATAAGAAAATATAAATTATATTTCGTATTTGGGGGCCCTAACTATATAGTAAACATAATTTTTGGGGCCCTAACCATAATACTGAAAAGTTGGGGGCCCTAGGCATAGGCCAAAGTTGCCTATAGCCTAGGGCCGGGCCTGGAGGGCGGTAGATATAATTATCCAAACAAGGGGGATTTTTCGTAAATTCACCATACCTAAGGGGTGATTGTAATTTACCCTACTAATGTATGATGAAACCGAATGCCTATATTTCTTACATACATACATAACATACATGTGTTATGGGTATACATGCAATATCAACCAAAATTTGACAGCTAGAGAGAGAGAGAGAGAGAGAAAATGATGTGAGAGAGTGTGACAGAGTGAGTGAGGGAGCGAGTGAGCGAGTTGCTTACTTTTTCTTCCCGCCAGAAAAGAAGGCCCCGAGCCCAACGTCAGCTTTTTCCCGCCACAATCAGTGGATGATGCCAAAGGAAATCTGACACGTGTCCCGGCTGCAGGCCACGTGTCATTCTACATCGCCGTGGCCCATTGCATATAATAATTACGATTTTCCTTTTTCAACATGGCACAAGAGCTACAATCAGCACTAATCTAGCAGTTCAGTTTGCTAAAAATAGTAGCACTGAAAAATTCATATTTTCTGGTTATTTTTGACGTCACTATTTATATTTTTTTTGATAGAAAAAGATATTATATTAAAGGCTAATTTACAAATTTTCCAATAAATAATAAATTATGACGTGTGATAATCCAAGTCATCCATGAGTTGCAAGATAAGATCGAAAATTAAATTGCAATAAAGAATTCCGATCAAAGAAAAAATGGAGCCCAAAAATGTGTACAAGTTGACACCCCAAATTACTTTGATTAATTAGTGGGTGTGACAAATAGACCAAACAATCACTATACACAAATCAATTGTTTGTAAGAAAAAATGAATTTGATTTCTACTTATATTTCATATTCGCAGCCCTTAATTTTTTCTTCTTAAATCACAGCCGTCCATTTTCTCCACGCCATAGATTGCGAGGAAGGTGCGAGTAATATGGTCAATCGAGACGTTGACGCTTGTATTGACCCGAGTAATATGGTCTAATTCGGGCCCTTTAGTCCGGTTCTGGACCGGCCCGCTTCGCTTCTGAGCTATGAGTACTGGATCAACTACACATTCTTTTGTGGAATTAATTAATTGTTTTCTAAATAAATATAAATTGTCATAACTATTTTTTTTTCATTTAAAAAATGCAATAAATAACCAATTAGATTTTCACCAACTTTCAATTTGAAATTTTGCAATTTAATTCGAGAATTTTATTTCATAATGCAAGAACTCTCATTGGCAAGATAAAATTAGGTAGTGTTACAACAAATTTTTTTTCTAATAATAATATTAAATCCCACCATAAATATTGTTTCAACCTTGGATTCCCATTTTCCAGGACATAGCAAAATTCTTCCCCACAGGCAATTCCAACCCTGTAATCTCCACCATCACACTCTTAATTTTATTCCCACCCTCTTCCAATTTACCTACAAATTCATGTTCAATTGTTTTAAATTCCACATTTGAACCATCTTCAATTTTATTCCCATCAATTTCAATCTCAAATCCACTCTTATTCCCTCCATGCAATCCAAGCACACTCACTTTCTCAACAATCCACCCCTTCTCCAAAGCAAACCCTCCTCCGTCGACCTCCGACCAAACCTTCACACTCCCATTACTAATCCTCGCGTAAAAATCAACGTACGTCGAGTGCCCATTTCCGAGTTTCATCTCCGGGTTCTCGTCTTCGTCGAGGAAAAGATTCCCTTTACATTCCCCTTTTGTTTCACCTAACGGGAACGCTACGACGAGGGCAAAAGGCGTCGTTCTCGCTTGCTTCGAGATCAATCCTCCTTGTTGCATCGGGATAATCGTGTTTTGGTACAAATGGACGTTGATCGAATTCAACGGAGCGTCGAGAGACACACGATTGGACGACCCTTTTGAAACGATCGCCTTCGTGAAATCGAACATGTTGTACCAACTTCCACGTGGGAATATTCCTTCCACGGTGGTTTTATTCGGCTCGAGCACCGGAGTCACCATTAAACCCCGCCCGAGAAGAAACTGTGTGCTCAAACCGTACAATTCGGTGTCGTTCGTGAACGTGAAGAAAACGGGTCGGGCGATTGGGGCCCCGTGTAAGTGGGCTTCGTAGCTAAGCGTATATATATAGGGTAGAAGCTTGTATCGCATTCCGAGAGCGTTTCTAGCAGATTCCGCCACTGATTCCCACTGGTAGAGCTCTTGTCTCGGAGAATAGAAGTTTGCATGGTCTCGTGAGAAAGGGTAGAAAGCACCGACTTCGATCCAACGGTTGCAGAGCTCCTCCGTCGGAGCCGGATAGAATCCACATATGTCGGATCCAACCATCGGCACGCCAAATATACCGAAATTCAACATAGTCGAAATAGAGTACCTTAAATCCTCCCATGTTCCTTTGTTGTCACCCGTCCAATGAGCCGCGTAACGACCAGACCCAACAAAAGTCGAACGGGTCAGAATAAACGGGCGTTTCCCCTCTAACCCTAAAAGCGCCTTGTGGGTGGCGATCGATTGAGAGAAGCCATACAAACTATGCGCGTCGTACTCCAAAACTCCGTTGTAGTGATAAGCGCTCGTGGCTATCGTTTTGTACCCAATAGGCGCTTGTATGCCCGACGCGTTGATCTTGTACGGCGGGTCGTCCCATTTCGTGTTGGTCACATTCTTGCAGTCGAGGCAGCAGATCCAACCCGGCCCAGTTCCATTCGGGCAGATCCGACCCGTCGGGATCGTGCATAGGCCCGTGCAGAAATTGGAGGCCTCGTTCATGTCGATCCAGAGGCCGTCCACCGGAACGAGCTGGTGGAACCGGCGGATCTCGTCAGCCCACCAGTCGGCGGTTCCCGGACTAAGAAAGTCCGGGAAGTTGACGGCCCCCGGCCAAACTTGGGCCAAGTAGGGTTTGCCTTGGTATTTGATGAAGACGTCTTTCGCTATGCCTCGTTGGTGGACACCGTAGGTGGCGTTTACGCCGATGCCAGGGTCGATTAGGACAATGTACTTCATGCCTTGGGAGTGGATTTTTTCCAAGAAGGCTAAGAGATTCGGGCGGGGGTAGGCGGTCGGGTTGAGGGTGAAGTCTTTGTGGCCGTCCATGTGGTCGTCGTCGTTCCATATTACGTCGAGCGGGATTTCGGCTTTTTTGTAATTTTCGACTACGTCTTCCACCACTGATAAGTTGTGGTACCCCCATCTGCATTGATGGAAACCTGTAACAAAAAAAATTCAGACCAGAATTAAATGGTATTACTATTAAATAAAATTAGCAACTTCTCTCAATTTTGATACTGATTTTTACAATAATTAAATATTTAATAACTAATTACTTAGATCATATGTAAATTGAATTCAATCTAATCTTATATTAATTGGTAGATAAAAAAAAATAAAAATAAAAATTGTGCATTTAAGTAGCCAGTTATTATCATTAGATACGTCATACGTCCAAGCTTTTTCTAAAGAGTGGGAAAAAAAGTGCTTTTGCACTCTTTCTAGAATCACTTTTTGACCACAGAACCATATAAAGAATGAAAAGTTTTAAATGTAAAAAAAGTTCCCCAACTAATTTTTTTCTGAGTATTTAATAAACCCCTCAGAATTTACCAACCCAGAAGAATATAATTTAAACCTAATCATAAATAATAAAATGCAAAAAAAAAAACAATAGTATAAAATTACCAAAAGCCCAGTAGGGCATAGCCGCCGGCCGGCCTATGAGCGAAGTATACTGATCAACAACAGCCAAAGGAGAAGGACCGGAGAAGAAGTAAAGGTCGAAAATACCCCCAATAACTTTATACGTCAAAGAATTCCCCCTGTAGAAAACATCCATCCCGTTACTGTTCATCAGCAAAACTGCATGGGCAGAGGGCTCCGCTCCACTGTGTCGCAGGTCCATGTACATAGGGTGCGACCCATACAAATCAGCGTTCAGATTAATCGCCGATATATCAGTGGTGTACAGCGTGTACGGTTCGTTGGGGTACAGTTTAATCCCGTGTGGCTGAGAGTTCTCTCCCAAACCGTACAGCGAAGCGTCTTTGGGCAGTTTCGTTGAGAGCTCGAGGTACTGGTCTTTGAACACCAGAGAGCTGTACGGGTCGGATTCGTCGGAGGTGGAGTCGAAGAGAATCTGGCCGTTGGATCTTCGTTTGACGGAGAAGGTGAATGGGTCGGCGTTGTAGGCGAAGATGAGCTCCTTTCCGGCGTATTCTGAGGAGGTGGGTGTTTTGCTGTGTGCATTTTTTCTCTGCCCACCAACTGTTTGTTTAATTGACGGAGGTGCTTCTCGTGGTAGAAGATTGTACGGAACTTCCCATCTTTGCTTCTCTGCATCGGTTATGTGAACCCTCAAACGGCTCTCTGTTTCATGCCTTTAAAAAAAAATAAAGAATTAAGATTTTTTGTGATCAAAAATCAAAATTGAAGAGTATGATTTGACAGTGTTCATGTACACACACCAACATGGATGTGTGTGTGTGTGTGTGTTTTTTTTTTTAGTGTAAACAAACATCAAGAATCAAAATAGTTAAGGTTCTTGAAATTATGTCGAAGCAGTTTTACCGTTAATCTATACACACCAAAATGTACGTGTGTGTATTTAGTTAGAAGCATAAAAAAAAAAGATTCTTACTTAACAAAGAGTTGCAAGAGTGGAATATCCGGGCCATAAACATTGTTCTTCTGCTTAACTTGAAGAAGGCCAATTAAGCCACCACCATTAGGAGAATCGTCAACGGAGATCAAACGGTAGCCGTTGCCGATTTTCGACGACGGATTAATCGTGGCCGTTGAAGCTAGCTCAACAACAAGTATCCATACAGTGCAAAATCTCAACAAATGAGATAAAGAAAAACAGAAGAACATTTTCATGTTTTGATTAGATGGGGAGAAACAGAATGAAAATTTGGCACTTGTTGTTTTTATTTTATTTTTTTTTCTGTTAGGGGGTGTTTGGATATAAAAAAGAGAATGGCACAAAGGCATAGGTAAATAATACATGTGATACGGATGAAGTAGGCGTGATTTTATGACATCTTATTTGCACTTACATGTGACTTATTTTTGTTGGGGGTCCCCACTTTTTTCTTTCTTTTTCTGGGATCTTTAACTATTCATCCTTCATTGGAATAATATCTTATCCGAAGAACAACAAAAATCATTTATTGGAATAATTAATTTTTTTTTTTTTAAGAATGGTTTAATTTGTTGTCTTTTGTTAGGCCTGTATTTATTGGGTCATTTTGTTCTTTTGTTCCTGCTCTGTAACTTCCAATCCATTGAGGTGAAATTTCATATATAAAAGGTTGAAAATTTGTAGAAGCTATAATAAATTTAGGATAAATTACGGCCCAGCGGGATGGTCAAAATTACGTAAAAGTCTCACTTGTTTGGGTAATTCCAACCACTCCCAACAATGAATATTCTTACAATTTAACTCTTATGGTGTTAAATTCAACATATAATTAATCAGGTGTAGAATCTCGTTAACCTTTTTATGCTCGCTACTTATAATTAATTAATCATAATAATTCAATTGGAGCAAATCATGGAACACATCCCCTTAATTACGTAGTGTTTTTATTTGAAATTTGGATTATTGAAAAGTAGCTGAGCGTACACTTTAATAACATAATTGGACCAAAAATTTGTGTTGGATTACTTACGAAGATACAAAGTCTGGTACTTTGTGTATTCCAATTTCTAAGTAATGTCAGAAATTGAAACTTGGACAAAAAAATTGGTACTAATAATTTTGTTAATTATTCGTTATTGAAAATGTAAAAAACCCGCAGAAAATTGCTAAATGGACTTGATTGCCGCTGATTCTGCCGCCCATTTGACGAACAATTTCCCGCCAATCCCAATTTCTCACCATTATATAATCCTATTGGAAATTGAATGGTTTAAGAAAGGGTCAACCTAAATGGAAGACCAAATTTAGATTTCCAAAACTACCCTTATATTCAATGATTATTACTATGTTCTCTAGATTGGTCAGGCTCAGAAAGATCTTGTAAATCCACGAGGACAACGGAGTCACAGTCTAAGCCGTTGTGGTCAGAGAATTCATCCTCTGTGTTGCAGTCTACGGTAACGTACACTGTGCACTAGATCCATCGGTTTAGCCTTTTTGGATTGGTCCCAGTAAAATTGATTTTTTTGGTCCAACACTCCAAAACATAAAATTGTTTTATTGGGTCATTATAAAATATTTGGGCTTTAAACTAATTATTTGGACCTTCAACTGGCCCGTTTAATTTGGGCTTCTTCTAATCAAGCATCATAATATATTTCAATTATTACCGTTTTTTTATGAAAAAAATGCTTTATGATATATGTAGGCGTTGAAATCGGACAGAATGGATCGCAAATTATTTTTTCCGGAAAATTTCAAATTTTTTCGAAAGTATAAAATGGATTCCAATTTCCATTCCAAACAAATTGTAATGCAAAAATTCATTTTGATTTCGGAATCAGTGGAATTTCGAAAATTATATTGGTTTATAATATTTTTCATTCCAATTTTCACAATATTTTTCCATCTTTTTTTTTTGAATTTTTTTTTGCATGAAATTGCAAGAAAATTCAAATAGAGTTCGAATAAATGCAATAAATAAAAACACATGTAAGAACAGCAAATTGAAACAAAGATTTTCTTATAATGAAAAATGCAAATAAAATTTCTGGTACTAATTAATTTGTTTATAAGGTTTTAATCTACTTGGCCATTCGGTATTTATATTTCATATAAAATATAATATAGATTATATTATGGAATTACAAAATATATCATAAAATTATATTATATATTTTGGAAAACTAAAATTGGATCGAAAATCAGAATTTAATTTTATATACCAATTCAATTTCGTTCCAAATACATTTCTGAAGAATTAGAAATCGGAACTTCGAAAATCGGAATGAAAAATACGGTTCCAAATTCGAATACTTTCAGATCGAAATTAGAGGAATTCAGATATTTATAAATATTTCGAATGACAAACTTAATAAACATATTATTTACTTATTTTATAGGCTTAATTTGGATTGAGTCATACTCAACTTATAAAATTCTATGGATTTAATAGAATAATTAAAACTTTCAAACGAAATCAAAATGAACTTTGCACTTAAGGTCAAATGCATGATTAATTCCATGTGCTGAAAATCAAATTCTACATTATTATTAGGGGCAATATGCCAAACACCCTTCATTGAGATTTTAATTCTTGATAAATCCTTTTTTTATAAATGATATTTGAGATAAATCCAATGGGCCTGAAAAACCATATATGCCCCCACTAACTATTAATTAGTATAATTATTTAATTTTAAAAAAAATGAACCCATAATCTACACCCAAATCTTCTCCTAAAATTATTCTCCTCATCACGCCAATTCAGTTTTTTTCTCTTTTCTTTTTTATTTTGTTTAATCGTTTTCTTTATTTCGATTTAAAATAAAATTTTGTAATTATTTTATTATTTTTTTCGGTTTTTTTATTTTAATTTGTTTTTCTTATTTATATTTTTCATGTTTTTTATTTTAATTTAAAAAAATGAGTTTCGTTTTATTTTCGTTTTTTCGTGGTTTTTCTTTTTTCTTAATTTCAATTTTTTTTTAAATGATTTTTTTAATTTTCTTTCCAATTTTTTAAATAAAAACCACTTTATATACACGTGAAAACCACTCTGTATAACCAACTGTATAAATATGAAAAACCACTTTGTATAACAACTATATAACATGAAAACCACTATGTATAACAACTATGTAAACTTGTAAAACCACTCTGTATAACAACTATGTCAATATAAAAACCAGTCTGTATATACAGTTATATAAAAATATGTACAAATTTTATTGAAAACCACTATAAAATTGTTGGAACACACTATAAATTTATCAAAAACAAAGTCTGACATTATGAAAACCACTCCGTATAAACAACTATATAAACATGAAAACCACTCTGTATAAAACAACTATATAAACATGAAAACCACTTTATATACACAACTATATATACATCGAAAATCACTATGAATTCCAACAAGAAAACATCAAAAATTCTGCGAAAAGAAGAAGATATAAAACCACTATAAAGGACACTCCGTATATTTTATGGTTATTGCTCGTACAATCACCATTCTTGATGGCGCATTGTTGCTGATGTATCGAAAGAACTTTGCAGTAGCCGTCCACGAGCTGTGATATTAAAACATATCAGACCAAGTTCAACTTCACACACATATACAGGAAATGAAAAATCGAAAATAAAAAATCTTATAAGTTAATTACGCCATTGGAAAGGCTCTCATTTTGAATGCAAGAAAATAGATTCAAATCACACAGCAAAAAAAGAAATCACAAAACATTTGTATCAACTGCACATAATTCATAACCACATGAAATTTTCAAAACCACATAATTCAAAACCACAATTAAAAAAATCATCAAGAACAAAACATTACCAAAATTAAAAGAAAAAAATCAGCAATAGATATATTGAATACCAAACTCAGATCTGACCTTTCGGAGCATTTTTTTTAAAATGGGTCTTTTAGTTCCAAGTGAAGGCGAAGCATGTCGTTATTGGAAGGACCATGAAAGAAAATCTTTCCGGTGTAGATCTCAAACAAGCAGCAACCCTCGTTGAGCGAAGTAGCCGTCGTCGCAATCCCTACCCCAGCAAACAACCGCCGTCAACAATGGAACCCTATCACCGCCCTTGACGAGGGGATTCTAGGGGCTGGAAATTGCCCCCAACAAGGGATCAACTCGATTTGCAGGTTTTCGTTGAGGATAGTAATGGTGAAATTGCATTCTTGTGAGTGGGGGTGGGGAGTGGGGCCGTGGCTTGTGAAACAGGGGAAGATAAGTGAGAGAGAGGCTACTGCATCACCCAATTAGGTTAAATAAAAAAATGAGAAGAAAGGGTATTATGGTGATATTATATTATTTTTTAATATTAAAAATAAATTTGGATTTATCTCAAAAATAGGAAAAAAATTTGGACTCATCCTAATTGTACAATGTAAATGAGGGGTGTTTGTCAAATTATACCTTATTATTATTATTGTTTGTCGGACTAAAAAGCTGACTAGGTCAAACTAAAATTAATAAATTATAACCTTCACACTGATTTTTTCCTCTTATCTGTACAAATCCAAAACCACGACAACTGCCAACCAGGCCCTGCCTAAAATTAAATTATAATAAATTACTCATAATTTAATAATTATAAAGATATTTTTCTCTCTCCTCTAATTGCCTGAGAACCACTCGTGTTACGTCATTAATGTGACGTCATCCGCATCAAAGTCGTCATATGATTTCCCTCCCATGGGACCACTCTTCTTTTTTTTTTGGGTAAATTACAAACACCCCTGAGGTATGGTCAAATTACAAAAACACCCATCTTGTTTGGATAATTACAATCACCCCCTCAACTCCTCAAATTTAGTGGAATATTCGAGATTATATGGAATATTATCACTTTTGTACCCGTTTTATCCCATTCAATCTCTACATTATGAAGCAAGATGATCATAATATGTGATTTTTAGCTTGTATATATCAGTTTGTGGTGCATCGGAAACTGTATTTTTACTCAAAACGAGTACAAACTAGAGCACATTTCACGGAATCTAGATGATTATGTTGAATTTGGCACCATAAGGGTGGAGGTGTAAGAAAAAATCATAGTTGAGGGTGTAGATGTAATTATCCAAACAAGATGGGTTTTTTGTAATTTGACCATACCTCAGGGGTGTTTGTAATTTACCCTATTTTTTTTTTATTCCTCAGCTTAAATTCGACTCTTCACCACAACTGAAACATCTGTCTCAACCTTTTTCGGAATTTCCTTTTTTTATTATTATTTTTATTATTTTTGAAAATCGAATTATTTTTCTATTGGTAATGGAATTGGAGAAGAGGAAACGGAAGTGCGACGGCGGTGAAGCGGCAGCAGCTGACGGAAAACGGGGTAAAAAGCTGCGGAAGGGCGAGGAGCCCGCCGACGCCGTGAAAGAGGCGGTGACGCCGCCGGGGGATGAGGAGGTGGAGGAATTCTTCGCCATACTGAAGAGGATACACGTGGCCGTTAAGTATTTCCAGAAGCGTAACGGCGGCCGTGACTTAACGGTAACGGACTGGTGCCCGTCGTTTAAAACGGAGGATTTCGACGGGGCGAATAAAGTATCCGAAAAGATTGAAGGGAAGGGTGATACGGGTTTGGATCTTAATTCCGAACCCATATGATTTTTCTGTTTAATTGAACTAGAAGGTGAATTTATTGATTAATTAATTAATTAATTACAGCCGAATTCTCTGCAAATTCGTTCTGGAAATTAATAAATGATTTAATTACAATTAGCATGGTCTTAATCTGTAATATTTCTGAAGTGTTCGTTTAACTAATTTTGTATTATATTTTATTTATCAAAATAAATCTCAAAATAAGTTATTATATTGATTAATCATTTGCTTTCTCGTATTAACTATGTAATTTAATTTTTTGAAGTTTCACTGGATGTTTTAGAAAATAATTTAGATATTAGTGTGGTAAATATTCACTTCAGGATGTCGTCATATTTGAACTCAATTTGTTAATGTAACGAACCAAATTTGAACACATGCTATTTTATCTCGTTCGATATACGAAGCTCGACTAGAGATTGAACTTGATTATGAAAAGAATAGGTATACAAAATTAAGTTATTCGAGCTCAATTCATGTTCGATTAAATTCACACATGACTTGAACTTGATTATGAAAAAAATAGGTATACAAAATTAAGTTATTTGAGCTCGATTCATGTTCGATTAAATTCAAACATGGCTTGAACTTGATTATAAAAAAATAGGGTATACAGAATTAAGTTATTCGAGCTCGATTCATGTTCAAATAAATTGGGAAAATTACGGCCACCCCCCGAGTAATTGTCCAATTACGGAAAACCCCCCTTATGTTTGGGTAATTATAGCCACCTTCCTCAACTATGTATTATCTTACGAAAAAACCCCTATAACGGCAAATTTAGGGATTTTAAAGCGGTAAAATGAACCGAAATTTCGGTATGCCAACATTTCATACCATTACGATTTCGTTCGGTAAATAACCGAATGACATAGATTTTATGTAAAAATATTTAAAATGAGGGTTGGCTGTAATTACCCAAACAAGAGGTTTTTTTTTTTTTTTTAATTTTGCCATCTCTCAGGGGAGGCCGTAATTTGAAATAAATTGAAACATGGTCAATAATTAGTTCTTGCATAACCATGCTTGAAGACTTTGAGTAATTAAATTTTAATTATTGATTTTGCTGTTATTAGTCAAATCTGACTATAAGAAGATTCTAAAACTGTCAAAAGAAAACGCTGAAGCAGCCTCCCACTAAAAAGTCTTTGGAAGCGTAATAACTTCACAAATGGAATAAAATATTCGGTAAATTACACACACACCTCTTACGTATGCAAAAATAACTTGAAGGTCCATATGGTATCGATAATTACACTCGCCTCCTGAAACATAGTTAAAAACTCTAATGGGATAATGCATTGGATACGTTATTCCGATAGAGTTCTAATGGCTACTAGTTTCAGGAAGTGGTGGAGACAATAAAAAGCTATAGGTGATTTAAGAAATGTTGGGTGAGCCATGTCACCCCCTAACTCTATGTTGTCTCCACCACTAGCTAAAAATAATAGTCCGTTAGAATCTTATCGGAATAACGTAACCAATGACAGGGACTTTAAAATTATTTAAGCATACATTAGGGGTGTGGATGTAATTTACTCTAAATTATTTTAAATATCAATTTTACTTCAAATATAGCTTAATCCCACTTTGCACCCTTTAAATATAATCTTTTGGCACTTTGACCCTTCGAAAAAAATTAATAGCACTTTACATCCTTAAAACATAATAAATCATACATAATGCACCTGAGTGGATTTTTTAAGCTATTGCATGTAATTAAATATTTTTATTGGTATTTTTTCTAGGATGCCAATTTCAATAACCAAGTTTAAAATTCACCAATTCTTCAAGCCAATCTCGAAACTGTAAATTGCAACAAAAAGAATTATCTTATCAACGTATTTAAAAATTAATATTTTTATCACAATACAAATATTTTACTAAAAAATCCTTTAAAGTTTTGTTATCAAAGTTATTAAAAATTATATCGTCTTGCAAAGATTTCTATTAAATATTTTTCACCAGTTACAAACTTACAATAAAAGATTCACTAATTGAATAACTTATAAAATGATGAGTTTATGTTCTTTTTTAAGAGAAAATATAGTTTTTAAGTAATTTAGTGTAATTTTTTTTCACATTTTTTACGCTTGAACTTAGCTAGATTGCAAGCTACAATAGAAAAAAAAAATTGCCCACATTAAGTTTAATAATTCAATTCAAGGTGCATTGTAAATTATTTATCGTATTTCGAGAGTGAAAAGTCCCATTAATTCTTTTCGATGGTGCAAACGTCAAATTAGCATATTTCAAGGGTCCAAAGTGAAATTAACCATTTATATATTAAAAGAGCTCAAAGAGCAGCCAGGCAGGCCAAAGTCAAAACATCATTATCTACAGAGAAATTCTAAGGAGGAATTATTGATAGATTTATGATGTCAGCGTGTATGATGTCATCAACGCTGACGTAAACAACACAGCCCATGATCTCTTGTCCACGCGTCAATCATTCCACTGCTAAATTTCAATTTCACCTAAAACACCAGTCTTACGTCATCCATCTGACGGAGTCATGACGTCAAAGATTCCCGTTTCAACCAAACGTCCTTCTTAATTTCTCTTTAAGATATATTTCCAACCACTATAAGTACGTTCTTGATCAAAACCATAACCATCACATAAGGAATTATAATTAAATATTTTATCTCTCTAACAAAAAAAGAAAAAGAAAAATGGAGCTGGAGAAGAGAAAACGGGAGGATGACGGAGAGGCTGACGGAAAGAGAGGTAAAGCACGACGGGAAGAAAAAGATGACGGCGTGAAGGAGGTGGCGGTTCCGTCGGATGAAGAGGTGGAGGAGTTCTTCGCCATTCTGAAGCGAATACATGTTGCCGTCGAGTATTTTAAGAAGCGCAACTCCGGCCGCCGTGAACCGGCGGCGGCAGCCTGGAGTCCCTCGTTTGAACGGGAAGATTTTGACGGAGTTACGAAAGACGAAGCTGAATGCTCCGAGAGAACACAAACTGATCAGAATGCGGGTTTGGATCTTAATTCTGACCCGTTTACTGATGTTTCGGGGAGTACTGAAACCTAGTTTAATTTTGAATTCGTCTAATTATGTTTCAATATTTTGAATTTTGAATTTTTAATATTGTATCATATTTTAATTATATTAAATTAGGTGACTGTGTACAGTAATGAAAGAATGCAGAAAAATATTTGAAGAGGAGCTTGCTTAGTACGTACTCCGAATAAATCCGTTTAGTTTCAATTTTTCCTATTTAGTGAACCAATAGAATGAGATGATTTATTATCCAATTTAGTAATCGAAAACCTGCAACCCTGAATATTTGAATATGGAGTGAAAGATGATGGTGCCAATATTAGGGTGAAAATTGGAATGAAATTTACGATTTTCGTTGATTTTGATCTGGAAATTTTCTTTTTCAGTTTGGAAGGATTATTCGTTTTATTTTTGAATTTTTTTATGTCTGATTTATTCATAATATTTTAGGATTATAATACGTTTTAAGGAAAACAAAGAGTTGTATACTGCGTTCGGGAAGGATGAATCGCTCCCGAAAAGGAATCTATTGATTCTCTCCCAATTGGTTGGACCTTAGGTGCGATGATTTACTTCACGAACGAGGTCTCCGGTTCAAGTCCAGGACGGCCCGGCTACGCCACGAAAATGAATAGAAGAAGCATACTTCAGGCATGCTCCACTTGGCTCGGCAAGCTTCAGCAAATTCATATTAATTCATCGAAAAATTAGATGATGATTCCGTGTATACGTTGTTTTCAAATTCCGAATATTAATTCCTACTAATATATATTGATGATGCTAGAGTTAGATCACTTTAGAGTGTTGAAGTAGGATGAGCTGGAAGAGCAGAGTGGATCACTGGCTCACGAGCTTGATGACTTTGAGATACCTGCTATCATAGAACACGTAAACTAGGCCGGAGGTTGATTCGGCGGAAACCTCTCCGACGCTCAAGTCAGACGTGCGGATAATAGAAATAGTCCAGAGAATACATATTGCAGTATTGATCAGTTAATAGGACGTACCTTAAGGAATGAGTTCAATCCTTTATTTATAGCTTAGTTGAGATTGTCATGCTCAAACCTTACTTGAAAGTGATTGGGACTCGGTAGTAGTTGTCTTCAATATTGGGTTTGTGGCTCAGTAGGTAAAGAAATTGTAGGCTTATTGGGTTGGCCCAATTAGGAATATCATATATATATATATATATATATATATATATATATATATATATATATATATATATATATATATATATATATATATATATATATATATATATATATATATAACAATCGTAGTTGAGTCGGAAAAACAAACTATGAGGGTGTTTGGCTAAGCTTATAAGATATTAAAATGAGTTTATAAGATGTTTTAGAGCTTATAAGCTTTTCCAAAGTGTTTGGTAATTTTTTAAAAAAAGATCTTAATTTTTTTTAAAATTCGCTGTTGGAGAGCAAATAAAATCTTTTAAATAAGAGGGTGTTTGGCTAAGCTTATTTTAAACAGCTGATAAGTTCTTACATCTGATAAGATGTTTTAAGAGCTGATAAGCTGTTACATCTTATTTTTTGGATTAATTTTTAGAGTGTTTGGATAATAAGCTTATTTCCTAATTTTACTCATTATAAGATCTTAAATAAAAAGGTGGGGTAGAGGTACTTATTTAAAAAGATCTTATTTGCTCTCCAACAGCTTATTTTTAAAAAAATTAAGATCTTTTTAAAAAAAATTACCAAACACTTTGGAAGAGCTTATAAGCTCTAAAACATCTTATAAGCTCATTTTAGCATCTTATAAGCTTAGCCAAACACCCTCTAAGTACATCCACCCCACCTTTTTATTTAAGATCTTATAATGAGTAAAAATAAGAAATAAATTCATTATCCAAACACTCTAAAAATTAATCATAAAAATAAGATGTAACAGCTTATCAGCTCTTAAAACATCTTATCAGACGTTAGAGCTTATCAGCTGTTTAAAATAAGCTTAGCCAAACACTCTCTATATCTCAAATAAAACAGCAAAGAACAAAACTCATAGTGCATATCTGAAGAATAACCAGAGATTTTAGAAATCCAACGTAGTTTAGATTCCTAAAATTTATATTTCTCATTTAATTATTTTTTTAGAAAATTCATATAATTCTAATTATTAAGAAATTTCTGATGTATGTTAATATTAAATTTCTAATGTATGTTAATATTACCAAAAACCATCCTAAATCATGATCTTTTAGGTGTTATAGTAGTTTACCAAAAACATAAAATCAGCAAGAATTGTTTGCTAACAGTAATAAACAAAATTTAAATAGTTAAATATATTGGTACAAAATGCAATGATGCCATCAGTATTTACTTTTCTCTTTTTTGAGATACAGGATATTACTACAACTTTACCACCGACGGAAGCATGTTACAACTTTAAGAATTGGGCCCAAGTAATCAGACATTCTCATTTCTTTGCGGCCCAACAACGTTGTACAAGTTACAACCCCACAATTTAGCTCCACATGTTGTTTAATAATTTGATTAAACTCTACTGATAACAACAACTAGGATTTCGCTGTGTGGGAATTTCAACTCCAATCAGAGTTGATTCCTTGTGGGCACCAGGTCCGGGTCCGTTACTTTAACGGGCCGTTGAGTTACCATGATCTACATTCCTCCATCAAATACTTGTCGGACCAAGTGATGGGGCCCTCAGAGCGAGGGATTTTGCCTTTATGGTTCAGGCATTTCGCAGAGATAACATTTCAAAATTAAAAATTAGTAAAAAAAAATGAATTAAATTACAAATATGACATCTAAAATTCGTGTGTTTGTAACAAATGACGGGAAAATAGGAGATATATAAAAAATTAAAATTAAAAATAAATAAAAAACCTCTATCCGAGTGGATATTAGGATTCTTGCTAGCAAACCCGATTTGCTATGAAGATCATTAGTCATTACAGAAAAAATGATGGAAACAAAAGGAAAAACTACCGAGTGGATTTGGATTTTGCTTGCGGAGTTGCAAATCTGATAAAAGTGTTATAAAATTAATCATATAAGTGAATTCTTCCATTTGCATTGAGTGGGCCAATGTAAGTCCGAATATATGAAATCCCAAACAAAGATTAACACACATCACGATACATATAATATTTGTAAAGCCCCAATTTTCCAGGCCCAAAATTTCTATACAACCTTGACTTCTAAATTATTATCATTATTAAAAAAATAATAATAATATATAAATAAAAATAAAACCCCCCCCCCCCCCCCCCCCCCCCCCCCCCCCCCCCCCCCCCCCCCCCTGTGTGGCTTTGGTATAATCTTTAACATAAATTTGAATATGATTAGTATGCGTACATAGTACACACTTCAAATAGTGACATAAAACTCAACAGAACACTATAGAAATGAAAAATCAAATAGTAACATTGATGCGGGATCAATCAAGATCCGTAAATCGGGAATGCTTGTTCGCCTATCCTGCAAAATAAATTAACATACTATGTGACACGCCACTAAATTCGCCGACACTCAAGTTAGATGACGTCGCGTGTTAATATCAAACTTGAATTGTACGAAATCTCCAAACTTAAATTTTAGTAAATTAATCTGATTGGATGGTCAAAACCACTCCACATTTCTTCTATTTAACTACCAGCAATAAAACAATTGGCTGCTAATTAAAAAAGAAAGACAATAATGAGAAATTTCGTGTTCCAACCAACTAGAAGGGTTCCACACATATATGACATAAATGATAAAACTCAACTAAAACTCCATTAGGCCACTAATATTGGTTTATTAAATTAGTTTGTAACACCTCACTAATGACAATTATTTGGTCTTAATATAAAATTAGGCCAAATACACAATTTGTTATACTTTATATATATATATATATATATATATATATATATATATATATATACACACACACACAAACCCATTTCTTTTCTAGATACATAAAATTAATTGCCGTATGTCATTATCTACACAAACCTATTCATTGTTTGATCTTTGAATTTTATTTGGCATGATGGTTAGCCATTAACACATGTTCGAACCATCGAAAGACATCGTACTCAAACGAATGTTTACTTTATATATATTTATATGATTTTATGAAATATTTGAATGTGTCAACCGCGAGAAAATCGTAATTGTTTTCCCCTTAATTTTTATTTTGGAAGATAGTCAAATTGTTCACTAGAAAAATACCCTTTTTCCTCTGATGTTGCTTCGATTAGTAGGGAATTGATCGAGCTGAGATTTTGATAAAAAAATTGAAATTTAATTTTCATAAATAGTTTCCGCAGAAATAAAAAATCGGATTTTTCACTTCTAGATTGTCCACGTTCTTCATTAATAAACGCATTTAATGCACAATAAGTCCCGTATTATGTATCAAATCGGCAACTTAACGAACTAAAAACGAATATTTTTTTAAATTAAAATCGTCGTGAAATGCATTTGGAATAACAATATACAGACATGGAAACAAATGTTAGACTTTTCAACATACCACACCACACTGTGTGATCCTCGTTATTTCTATTTTCTAGCAGGGATCTAAAAAATCTTCTAGATATTTTATTAATTCAACATCTAAAAAGATGAATTATGACAACCCTACAAATAATTTTATGTTTCAGATTTTTTTATTAAAATATTTTTTGTCTAGTATATAACCCTATTATTAAACTCAACCACATAAATAATGATATATTGAAAAATATTTGTGGCCCATAATCCAATATGAGTGAAACCATACATATGTATGATTATAAAGAAACCACATACATATATATAGTGCTATCATAATCATATATACTCAATCTAATATATTGAAGATCAAATCCAATAATATAGTTTCTTAATCATGATAAAATATCGATTATCACAGTAACAAGATTTTAGGCGCTACAAGTTATCATAAAACAAATTGGTGTCAGAAAATATGCAAACCCTAACTTTACAGTACATTCAAATAACACAGAAATAAACACGGCATTAATTCGATTATGAACCGTCAATAGCCGGGCTTCGCCGGCGCGAAAAATTGTTACCAAACACTCCACTTGCAACTTGCATTATTATTGTTCATATTTTTGTTAGCCAGTACAGCAATAATGCAATATTCTTGATGTGGCCTTCTTTTTACTTTTTTTGGTCTATTTAACACTATTTGCCATCACCATTGACGGAAAACATGTTTCCACTAACTATAGGGCATCATTCTCATTTCTCATTGTGTGGAGATATATTAAAAACCATTAACCAATTAAAACATTGTTTTTTCAGGTAAAGTGCATCTTAATCTTAATTAATTTCATATTAAAGTATTAATTACAGGTAGACTCTCCAATGTTGGCTTTGTATATATTTTTATATTTATAGTATATTTTTTTTATGAGTGGACAGTCCTCACAAATTAAGGAATCTTCCTCAAGAATAATAGCATCTTTTGTCACATTGTAAATGGAAAACGCGATAAACATATGACTTTTATTAGTTATTTGAATTGACTAATTAAATTGTGGCTGCATTTTCAGCATATTGATTGTGATTGACCGACTAGTTTTTAAATTCAAGACTCTTTATTTTAGTAGGTTTCATAAGACTTTACATAAATTATTGAAAATGTTGTTAGGTCGGGCTAGCTAGGGGTGTAAATGAGGTGAGTGGACTCGACAAAAGTTCGAACTCCAATATTAATTTTAGAAGGTCAAGTTTGAGTTTTCTAACGAGTTGAGCTCGAACATGTTCTTAGTTGTTTGTGCGCCAAAAAAGGAATACTCAAAGAATTCGAACTCGTTTACATGCACCCGTAGGTTAGGCAAATCCATCTTAAATCATGATAAACTCCATTGAGCTGTAGATTCTATTATTTTTGTACAATATAATATAATATATTTTTGAGCAAATTACGGCCACCGCTGAGGTGTTGCCAAATTACGAAAAAATCTTTGTGTTTGAGTAATTACAACCACCACCCTCCTTTTAAATATTTTTACATTAAATTTATGTAATTCGGTTATTTACCGAACAAAATCGTATATTCAATTCGGTAAACGGTGTGAAATGTTGGTGTACCGAAATTTCGGTTCGGTTTTACAGATTTAACATTCCTAAATTTACCCCTTAAAGGATTTTTTCGTAAAATAATACATAGTTGAGGGATGGTTGTAATTATTCAAACATGAGGGGTTTTCGTAATTTGAGTATAACCCATGGTTTTTCAATTTATATTATTATATGTAATAAATGGGCCGGGCCAATGTTGAATTAACCACGAACTCCGATCTGATTCGGTCGAACAACCACGTGGAAAGTGGATCAGACCGGCTGTTTTAGCGGATCCGGTCCAATATATAATCAAACCTTTAAAAATAAAAATGGGTAAGAATCCGGTAGGTGGTTGTACGTACCCGACAATGGGAAACACGCTTTAACCGACTGTACCTTAACCCACGAGGTACAACATGGGGGCCCTAATCTGCTGCAACACACCGTAATGATCATGCATCATGATCTTTAGCTGCAAGCATTGATTTCTTTTCACGTGACTTTTCTTTGCGCATCAACGGCTAATTCTCCCACTAGCTAGCCTATCTTTAATCACTAGTCACTAAACTATTATAAACTCAATTCGTTAATATAGCAATTCAAATTTGTATATTTATTTTTCAATAAATTATGAAAGTCTGTATATTATCGAGCTTGGTTATAAAATTATAAAATTATAAAAATATGTGAAAGAGAAAAATACTCGAGTTTAATTCGATTGCTTATCGAACGAAACATAAATACAATTTTTTAAGCTCGAGCATTAATTCTGATCAATTTATCGCCCCTAATCTATGTCTCTCTCTCTCTCTTCTAAAACCAATATTAATGTTCATGGTGAATTGATCAACATTATTAAAACTTGTAATAATTGTGTGAAATAATGTAAAGCAGCCTCCAATTGAAGTCGACTATTCGTGAGGTGGGATTGATCAATCTTGAGGCGGTGGAACCTTGTTATTGATTATGTACACATGACACAATTTGAATTTGAAATATAATATAAGATAGACATTACAATATTTAAGACAATTAAAAATATATATATGATGCAACATGAACAATGAAAAATGATTTTCAAAATTTAAAATAAATTGTAATATTACTTTTGAAATTTGAATTAAAAAAAAATAATTGAACAAACTATATAATATCATAAATTATCCATTAGGAGATGTTTGAGAACTTATCGGGCTAAGTGAATCGAGTTTCGGTTGTCTCAACCTCATGTACTATCGGGTCCATTGTTATATATTCGAGTTCGTATGTTATCAAATCTGATTACTGTAGGCTCAAACTTGGCTCGCGCGTTTTTTCGGGCTTCAAGTTTATTTCAACTCTCTAAGAATAAGTTCGACTGAAATATAAGCCATCGAGTTTCGATTAGGGCCGATTCAATTGGCGGTTCTAAAGTTTACTAATAATTTTTTTATAAAATATTTGGTATTTATGTTATACTATTTATAGCCTACTAGGAAAATATCTCATGGTGTAATCTATTTTAAGATAGTGTTTAAATCTACAAAAGGCGATAAACATGTCCGAATTAGTGACGATTAGATACCGTTAAATCTGGGCCATTGGATCAATTCTCCCACCCATTTCTGCTGGCCCAAAATACCCGGACTAAAAAAGAAAGAAACCCATCAAAACACCCAAACAAACGGGTCCCATCCGTGTGATTGGTGCCGACGGATTTAAATCTATTAATTAAAAAATAAAAAAAGAAAAAAAGAAAAGGAAAAAAGAAAATTCCGCGATCGTGATTGACTATGCCACAAGCGGGCCCCACTCCACTAACAAACGGACGCCAAACGCCCATTAAAATCCAGTTAATTCCGGACTTCGAGAACGAAAAAAACTTAAAAAAGTTAGCACCAAGAATACGAGACAGCGGATGAGAAGACACGTCAAAGGAAAGCCAACATACAATTGCCGAGATGTCCGTGATTTGGCCCCATGTTCTCACACGTCACCATCACTGCCCCTTTTTTTCTCTCTCCTCTCTCTCATTTTTTTTTTAAAATTTCCATCCTACTATAAATTCCCAATTCCCGCAGAAATAAACCCATCATCGCACAATTCGCTTTTTTCTTCTCTCTAAAACTATTTTGATTCACTGTAACGGCACACTTTTTTTTTTGGTGTGGAACAATTGTATTGTGTTTTTATTCTATAATAATAATGGAAGATTTGAAGGTTACGAAGAGGGGGCGAGGTGACTCGGACGAGTCCGAGTTGGATATTGACTCGCCGGCGGTGAAGAGGCTCAGGGAGAATCTTCTCGACGGTTTCGACGAGGATGCCGAGTTTTGCACCGAGGCTCAGGATCTCGACTCGTTCATGAAGAGCTTCGAGGAGGAGATCACAGCTTCCCCTTCCGCCGCCGCCGCCAGAGATGCGGCGGAGGTGGTGGATCTCACGTCGGATTCCGGCGAGTCACTGCCTGATTTTGGTTACTTGCTGGAGGCTTCCGATGACGAGCTTGGGATACCCCCAACGGCGTCGTCTCCGGGTGAATTTGAAAGTGGTCTCCGGGCTGAGTCCGACTCGTCGGGACTCGGATCTGAGTTTTGGGAGATCCCTAATTATGACCCCTTCGGATTGGAATTCGGAGATTCGGTTACCGGCTATACCGGTGAATACGTGGCGTTGGATGGGTTGTTTGATTACTCCGATCTGGGCTTGGGGCCCGGCGATTTTGCATGGAGGCCCGAAACATTACCCGCCCAATAGGATTATAAGATAGTCTTTTTTTTTTCTTTTTTTAATTTTATTAATTATTAGGCTGAATTACTGTCAATATTTTTTAATTTTTTTTTTGTGTCTGAAAAATCTTTTAGTGATACTGATATTCAAAATAGGTGTATGTGCACAGATGTAACCCTTTTAGTTTTACACGGATTAAGGTTATGTTTTGTTGAGTTCACAAGTTGTTTTTCGGAATTAATGAAATAAAATAAATACTTTGTATTTATATTCTAGGAGGAGAATATTTTTATTATATAATTGATTATGTAATTATTTTCTGCATATTTAAAATAGTATTCGAGTACTGTTTACATGTAAAAATTACATATAGGGGTGGGTTGTTTTTACCAAATTGCCCTATCAACTCGTCGTCCCTATGTAAATATACCGATTGGGACCGATTATCGCGCGTGTGTGTGTATATATATATATATATATATATATATATATATATATATAAATTTATTACATTCAGGAAAAAAATAAATTGGAATTTTAGAAGCTGGAATGGAAAAACTTCGGATCAAAATCAGCTACTCTCTGGAGTTCGGAATGAAAAATATTGTTCCAATATCGAAAAAAATCGGGTTGAAATCGACGGAATTCGGAATTTATGTTACAATTTTAGCCGCTAGTCTTATTTGTGAACGGGCTTCAAATTTTTAGGCCCATCTCATGAAAGACCAAATAGATGGGCTGACGAGCCCATTTAGTAATGCAACCCGTGCAGATTATATTCGGGCCGGGCCGAACGTATTTTGCAAAGGAAGCCCAAACACTAAGTCAAAGTACACTATACCCAGTAGTAAGATAAACATCAGCTAAAAATCCCGAATCCCTTGTTTCGGCAAATGCTATTTGCTTTACGCAATCGTGTTTCTCACGACCCAATCATACCTGATGCGCTGCCTGTTCGTCGTCTCACGACCATCATAGCGCGTGTGATGTGAGCCTTTAAATAAAAATAACCAAAATAAAATAAATAAATAAAAATAAATTCTTTACTTGCACCGTCGGGTTTTCTGTACCCTGCTGTTTGTTTTTTTCTTCAACTTTCTCCGATTGATATTTGCAGACGATAAAAATTACTCACCAAAATCACGAAAATTGAATAGATGAAGATTTTCGTGAAGACGCTCAAGGGTACCCACTTCGAAATCGAAGTGAAACCCGATGACACGGTTCGGTTTTTTTTTTTTTTTTAATTCATTTTTTTTTTCTAATTTCAAAGTTCCGTACGAAATTTGCCTGTAATTTTTTTTCTAGGGATTTTTTTTTTTTTTTAGTTCGATCAGTATTATATTATAACTTAGTTCTGAGATCAAGTGCGTATTTTCGTGTCGAATTTTGAAGAATTATGATGTTAATAATTGTTTAATTTAGTATTATTATTGATTTGATTTCTGCTTTCAATGTGAATTTCTTTGTTATGGCTTGGTTGATGATTCACCGAAAACCACATTCAGTATGTTACGAATTTTAAGCAATGGAATTTTGAAGTTCAAATTTAGCAATTTATTGGTAGCAATTTAGCAACTTATTCGATGACATTATTAACTGCATAAAAAACCCTAGTTTCCGCAAGAGGAATTGTTAGCCCAAGTATGGGTGGATCAGACTCGAATAATATTTTTTAGGAGAAATTGTTGTCTTGCCGTATTTATTTTAGTTCGTAATTGTCACGTTAGATCTATGTTAGTTTAACTGGTGCTTTGTTTGTGTTTTACGAAATTGAGCTCACGAAGATGATTTTTTTAATTTATTTTTTTAATTTCAAAATTGGCAGATTGCGGACGTGAAAAAGACGGTCGAAAACACGCAAGGGGCAGATGTTTATCCTGCTACACAGCAGTTGCTTATTCATCAAGGAAAAGTTTTGAAAGATGCCACTACTTTGGAAGAGAATAAGGTTGCTGAAAATAGTTTTGTCGTCGTCATGCTCACAAAGGTAAAATTCAATCTCTTGTTAATTAATAATTACGATTACGTTAGCAGAAAATACTGATTCAGTTGATGCACTTATTCATAGAATAGCAACAATCAAATATTTAATGGGGGGTAATTATATTTGGGAAGTTTACGGTGGAATATCTAGCCTTCGGTTTATATATTTATAGAATAACGATATCGAAAGAAGCGTATGTGTATTAAACTATAGGAGAAAATGAAAATTAGGTCAAACAGATGCTAAAATCTATTAGTCAGCTAGTTCTTAAAACTCACTGGAACCGATACTTATCGTCGGCATGCCAGATGTCAACATGAATTTGCTCAACTTGTGGAAGGCTGAAATTACGCACGTATTTTTGCTATTGGTTTTTTTTTTTTTTCCTTTTTGGCTGTGATAGTGTATTAATAAACTCGTGATTAAAATGTTTTAGCAGAAGGCATCCTCTGGTGAAGGCTCAACAACATCACGTGCGCCTACTCCGAAGGTATACCGCATTTATTTATTTATTTATTATTATTATGAAAAAAAATTCTCTCTCACGTATGAACTATCCATGTTTGGTTAAACATTTAAACATGTTTCTTGATTTAATTTCACCATTATTCTACTAGATCTTTCGTATCTTCACGGAATTAATAGCTGCAATTTTTGTGATCTTATCACGATATACACTTATGAATTAAGATATAACTGTGTGTGTATATATTTATGTATATATAATATATATTTGCATGAATCATAAACGTATTTAAGCTGTCTCGTTTCCTTAATAGGCACCACAAACAAGCGAGCCACCTACTTCCACTCCAGTATCCGTAACTCCATCCACAATTTCTCAACCACCTGCACCAGCGTGAGTTTTTTTTTTTCTATTTGCATTATAATATTGCATTTATCCATGATCGAGTTTTTTTTTTTAATGTTTTAAATTTTTATTGCACGATTTTTATTTATCTTTATATGTCACAGTGCTGCGCCTGCGCCTACTTCTGCTCCTATTCCTGCTGCTGAAGATGCGTGAGTATCCATCTAATACGGATTTTTTTCCTGCTCAACAGATAAATTTTGAGACACTTATTTAATTATTTTTTTAATTGTATATTTACAGATCGGATGTGTATGGGCAAGCGGCATCTAATCTTGTAGCTGGGAATATTCTCGAGGGAACAATCCAGCAGATTCTTGATATGGGTGGGGGGATTTGGGACAGAGATACAGTTGTACGAGCCCTTCGCGCTGCTTACAACAATCCAGAGAGAGCAATTGATTATTTATACTCCGTAAGTCTTGTCAATCTATCCTCCATTTCTCTATCACGATGCAAACTTTACAAATCTTTTTAATAATGGTAGTATTATTTTTTCGCTGATAGCATCTTCTGATGTAGATTATTTAACGTCGTTACTCGTGTTTGGTGTATCTCAGGGGATTCCCGAACCAGCAGAAGCTCCAGCTCCAGCTCCAGTTGCTAATGTGCCAGCTCAGCCTCAACCAGCTCCTGTACCTTCAGTGGGACCCAATGCAAATCCACTGGATCTTTTTCCTCAGGTTCTTGATTTTTTTTTCTTTTTTTATTATTTTTCGTCCACCTCAGTGGAATTAATTATTTGGGTGACGGGATTTGATACTCGTCTACAGGGCTTTCCAACTATGGGCTCAAATGCTGGTGGAGCGAATGCCTTAGATTTTCTACGTAATAATCCACAGGTAGGGTTATTTTTCTTAATTTTTGTTTTTTATTTGTTTTTTGGTTTGGGTTATTTTAATGTGTGAGCTTGAAAGACAACATTTAAGGGATTTTACTTATGGTAATTATGAAAACATGACCATGTTCTTAATATTCTGCCTCAGTTCCAAGCGTTGAGAGCAATGGTGCAGGCAAACCCACAGATCTTGCAGGTATTTGTTCCCCTTTTTTTGAAATATTTCGTTTCTATTATTAATTTATTGGTAATATATGTTGTAGTAATAAAAACCCGAGTGATTATTTGTGTTTGTTGGCAGCCCATGCTTCAAGAACTAGGAAAGCAAAATCCTCAATTAGTGAGGCTGATTCAAGAACACCAAGCTGATTTTGTCCGCCTCATCAACGAGCCTATTGAAGGCGCAGAAGGGTATATAAATATATAAACATATTTATCGTAAAAAAATATTTATCTTTAAAACATGTTTTTGGTATTATCGCAAAATTTGAATTTTGGGTACTTATTTTTGTATCAGAGATTTGCTTGGGCAGCTTGGAGAAGGAGGGATGCAACACGCTATAGAAGTTACACCCGAGGAACGTGAATCTATAGAAAGGGTAGAGATATAAACTATCACTTTTTATTTTACTTTTTACACAATAAAAATAAATAAAAAATCGATTATTGTGCTTATTTGGCTCCACCGTTTTTTTAGCTTGAGGCAATGGGATTTGATCAAGCGCTTGTGTTGGAGGTGTTCTTCGCCTGCAACAAGAATGAAGAACTTGCTGCAAACTATCTCTTGGATCATATGCATGAGTTTGAAGAGTGATGATATTAAATTTTAAGTTGGGATATATTTTCTTTCAATACTGTCTGAAAATCGTGTTTTTCTTTTTTACTTCCGTCGACTTTCTTTGCGGTCATATAGTGAGACGTTTAGCCCTCTCTCTCTCTCCAAGAATTCATAGGTTGAAAAAGAAAAGAAAAACGAAGTCTATAAATAATATTGTTATGTTTAAAATTGCGTGTATAATATATCCATGTGAAGTTACTTTTCGGGATCTTGTGTAAGAGTTTGCCTGTCACATGCTTCTTGTGATTGCTCGTCTTTATTTCGAATAACGACGATTCTTAAATTTGCTTCATAATGCTCGATTATGTTCGACCTTGGTTTTCGTGGTCTTTGTGAGGTGCAGATAATTAACTAATTAAGTATTCAATTAGACCACTTTAAATTAATATAGTCGGTACTAGTAAAATTCTATTATATGCATTTTAAATGAGTTGAAATTGGGATAAATTATTATTTAAAACAAGGTTATTATTAGTAATTACTTTTGTGAAAAAATAATACACAAATCAAATTTATTATGACAAGTATTCTAACAATTATTATGGATTTGAAGGACGCCTAACACAACTAAATCAAGTAAAATTGATCCCTTTTTTTTTTCTCAAGAAAATGACTTGTCAGTCTGTCATTTTAAATTCTAATTAAAAAAATAAAAATTAAAAAATTAAAAGGGGTTGCAGTAATAACTATGAAATGATTAAGCATGTGAAATATGGCCCTAAATATATACAAATTCGACATTGAAAAATCTAGATCGTTCCATTAGTAAGTGACACGTAGAACAGTGATTTAGGATATGGCTAGCGTATGAGACCATTTTAGAACCTATGTCCAATGTCCCAAATTGGACCAGAATCACTTGTCCTTCTCAGCCCACCCCACTTTCTTTTCTGATAAACCTTTTTTTTTTTTTTAATTAATTAGTTTATTTATTTATTTGAGAGAAAATTGAAACAGAAACTTCCAGTGAGAAAGAGAGAAGGATTTTTCAGTCTTCATTTGTGACCAGAAACTGTTCATCATACCATTTCATACTAGTGGGACCAAATGATTGATGGTTTGCGAATTCGACATGTGTATTTCGCACGTAAAACGATATATTTCGATCTATGCATAAGACAAATTATCGTTTCTATGCCACATCCAGATTACATTGGATGAATTTTTGTCGTTAATCTACACACACTGGTGTGGATGTGTGTTCGTCTATGTGTACATGAATAGTAAAAATTTACCCGATATAGTATAGTATAAACCGGTTGAACGTTAAACATGGTGTAGTCTGATTAGTGGAGCGAGAGACTTAATTCAGATAACTCTGTTCATCAAACATTGCGCTCTTTTACTCCACCAAATGTTGTTTGTGTAATTACTGATGTCATTGCTTACATCACTAATGAAATAGAGTGTAAATCAAATACTTAATAATTCGCTATTTACCAAAATAATTTTTTTATTTAAATTTATTTTCATATTCAATTTTAATTTTTAAAATACACCTACTCAAGACACGTAATTAAAAAAAAAAAAGTATCAACAACAAATTATTTGCACAAGGATAACGATTTTGGTTTTAATTAAGATGGTGTTAATTATGAAATTTAATTTAAAGAATCCGAGCCGAGATACTTATGATAAGATAAAACGATTTAAATAAGTTAGGTATTAAATAAATAAAATCCAATCATGGATTTCATTTGATCTTTAAGTCACGCTTGAAAACAAGCTCCACTCACTATTGTTCTTTGAAAAGCTCAAATATCTAATCTGCCTAATTATGAAATCAAATATTAAACTTAAAAAGGTGCCATACAAATTAATAATGTACATGCAAGCTGATTAGCTAGAAACAGAATCTTATGATATGGTATGATTTTATATTTCTATTCAATCCATTTTACCCCATTGAATTTATTTCAAAATATACCACATATACTTGACTTAAATTAAAAAAAAAAAAAAAAGACGCAGAGACTAATCTTATAGTGCTTTCAGCGAACACAAACGCTCACGACATTCGATTGTGAACCGTCCATACACAGACTCTACACATGGACGGTTGCTTGCAAACCT
Organism: Erythranthe guttata; assembly: GCF_056151865.1. Lineage (NCBI taxonomy): Eukaryota > Viridiplantae > Streptophyta > Magnoliopsida > Lamiales > Phrymaceae > Erythranthe > Erythranthe guttata. Next base: position 1,735,268 of record NC_142537.1, on the reverse strand, counting down.
AGACTAACATCTTTAATTCTTGATATTTCGATAATCTTGAGTTTTGCCATCTATATCTGTCACACATTTTCATATTTATGCTGGTGTAAATGATCGTTCATTTATATTTTTATTCGAATTTTTAGAGTTTTTCGTACCATTTTATATATTGTTCATATCATATAATTGAATTGATCACGACAAAATCATTGAGTTTTCAAAAAATTAAAACTCGAAAAGTTTAATTGTAGTTTGTATAGAGTCCATGATGATTTTTTTTTTTTTGGTAACATGTATCTCACAAAGATCTCTATAAATCAATGTTTCGGATATATTATATTTTGAAGTTATTTAAATTTGGAATAAAATTAACAAACATTTATTTATTTTGTAAAATTTATTATTCAAAAGAATATTCGAGAGCGTTGCATCTGAATTTTTAAATCGCGCGGTAGCCCAAAAATACCAATGCAAATATGAGCTTAGAGAATCATCATTTATTAAAATGAAAGCCTAATGTAGTGTGTTTGTAATTACCATTTATAAAATCAATTTTGTTTTTATTATATAAAATAAAATGAAAAGCAAAACCCAAAAATCTAACCAGCCATATTCGTTAATGGAAGTGGCTAAACTTTAGTTTCTTGCCAGCATTGCATGACGTCACAAACCCTTTTGAGTGAAAAAAAACTCGCAGCTGTCCTTCACGATTCTCCTCTCTCAAAGAATCATATAACTTTTCATTTTTCTATTTTTTTAATAATTATTTATTTCTTAGTGCATGTATATATGATTTATAAATGTCATGGTAATTATAAGAACTTGGTTAAAAAATGCCCACCTCAAGATAATGTCAAATTATGAAAAAAAAATCCCTTCTGTTTTGGTAACTACAACTACTATCAACTATGATTCTTCTTACACGTCTATCCTTGCGGTGTCAAACTTAACAGAATCTTGTAGATTATGTGGAATGTTCTCTAGTTTGTACTCGTTTTGTGTAACAATGCAATTTTTGATGCACCGCAATCTGAAATTTACAAGCAAGAGCCACATCTTATGATCATCATATTTTAAAATGTGGAGCTCGAATGGAATAAAACGAGTACAAATTCGAGAATATTCCACATAATCTACAAGAATCCACTAAATTTGAAACCACAAAGGTTGATGTGTAAGAAGATTCATAGTTGAGAGGTGTGATTGTAATTAGTTAAAACACAAGGGTTTTTTTTTTAATTTGATCTTACTTCAGGGGTGACTGCAAGTTATCCTAACAACTTATCATTAAATGTAAAAAAGAAACAAAAAAAACTGACGGAAGAAGTTAAATTCAGAAACTAACTGAATGTGAAAAAAAAAAAAAAAAAGAAACCAACTAACTGCTGCCTATATATACTTGCCTTCATACATATCCCTTCAATGCTTAAAAACATCAAAATAACTAACATTAAAAAAAAAATGGCAACGAAGAAGCAGAATTCCCCGAGTGTCGGAAAAAAACAAGGTGGCATTATTACCATGCCATTCATCTTCGGTAAGCTTCTTCGTTTTTTTCATATATAACAACGAGCATATAAATTTCTTACAAAACATCATAGTTTCGAAACAAAATCATTTTTTCCTTTTTTTTTTTTTTGGCAGCAAATGAAATATGTGAGAAATTGGCTGTGGTTGGTTTTGGAACAAACATGATAAGTTACTTAACAAGTGAGATGCATCTTCCACTAACTAAGGCAGCCAACACTCTCACAAACTTCGGCGGCACTTCCGCCATGACTCCTCTACTCGGAGCTTTTATCGCAGATTCCTTTGCCGGAAGATTCTGGACCATAACTATTGCTTCAATCGTGTACCAAATAGTAAGTATTTTCCGATCTTTTTTCTAGTTAAGACAAGTAAATTATAAGTTTCTAAAATTGTTTTATTTCATGCAACCAAAATTAAAGTTCGATTTTTTACTCTATATGCACACATATAGTTATATATAAATGGTCCTCTAATTTGGTTTATATGTAGATGTGTCGTCTCACATGATTAAAGTTCTACCAATGGTAAATTAGATGTCGAATTTATCAATTTCCAAACGTTCATATAAGTAAAATGCGTCAAGTTTATTTGTCGCGTCATAAAATAAAAAATCATGCAAAATAGGGCTAAAAACACTATATTTGCAAAGTTATTGCATGTAAAACTGAAACATGACAAGTTAGTGGACTAAATTCCTAAATAGGCCAACATAGAGGACCAACTCTACAATTTTCCCTATAGTTTTATATAGGAGTTTATTGCAATTGGTACCCCTGTGTCACATCAAATTGCTAAAAATTACCCTATATATGTTATTTTATTGGCAAAATGTCCCCATAATATTTTCTTTTAGCAATTAGTACCCCTGCTTAGGGGTTGTGTGCTAAAAAATATAAATCGTAGGGGGGATTTTGCCAATAAAAATAGTTTTTTTAACAATTTGATATAAGTCATATAACATACCGGGTACTAATTGCAATAAATCTGTTTATATAGTAACATTATAAAGTATCTTAACTATGTTTTTTTCTTTTGGAATATAAAAACAGGGGATGATTAGTTTAACACTATCAGCAGTATTACCAAATTTAAGGCCACCCCCTTGTAATAAAAGCAACCAAATCTGCAAAGAAGCAGATTCAGACCAGCTGGCTATTCTCTACGTTTCGCTTCTACTAACAGCCCTTGGCTCGGGGGGTATTCGCCCCTGCGTAGTATCTTTCGGGGCGGACCAGTTTGACGAAAACGACCCCGAGCAGAAAACAACTACGTGGAAATTCTTCAACTGGTATTATTTCTGCATGGGGGCATCGATTTTGGTGGCTAATACGGTCATTGTTTATATACAGGATAATGTGGGGTGGGGGTGGGGTTTAGGGGTTCCGAGTGTGGCTATGTTTTTTTCGATTACGGCTTTTGTTTTCGGGTACCCTTTGTACCGGAAGATGGAACCTTCCGGAAGCTCGTTCACGAGGCTGGTGCAGGTTTGTGTGGCGGCTTATAGGAAGAGGAAGGTGGCCGTGGTTTCGGATTGGACTATGTTGTATGAAAATGAGGATCTTGATTGTGCTATTGCTCTTGGTGGCGAACTTGTTCACACCGAAAGCATGAGGTGAGTAATGTCTTAACTATTAGAATTCGAATGACGGGGTGGAAATTGTTACGAAATTTCCGAAATCCGCAAATCCGATCCGAAAATTTATGATTTTGGAACAACGTTTTTCATTCTGAGTTATGAGAGTTTTGATTTCTGATTCTTCCAATTTGTTTGGAAAGGAATTGGAATATAAAGACTATCCGATTTTATTTACGAAAATTACACTTATAATATCAATATCACTATATATTTTATGGTTACATGTGACTAAAAATTTCAAATTTCTGAATTCCCAGCGATTTCAATCTGAAAATTTTCGATTTTGACACAACTTTTTTCATTCCAATTTCCGAAATTCTGATTTTTCCGATTTTTTTACTCTTCGGAATTAGTATTTTACTATTTCACTTCCGAAAGAAATTGGAATTTGTTCGAAAATTTAAATACCGATTTGATCCATCCGATTTCCACCCCTACGAATGACAGTGTTTTCGAATCTTGTCATAGATCTCTTAATGTGTTTATTAGCTTAGTGTTAGTTAAATCTTATTTGAACAAACTTTATTACATAAATATCTCACTGCGGCATTTCATCGAACACGTACAAGGTTCTTGGACAAGGCCGCCGTTGTAACAGAGGAAGACGACAACCTCAAAACCCCCAATCCATGGAATCTCAGCACAGTCCACCGCGTCGAAGAGCTGAAATCCCTAATCAGAATGGGGCCAATATGGGCCGCCGGAATCCTCCTCATCACCGCCTCCGCCCAGCAGAACACCTTCTCCCTCCAGCAGGCCAAATCCATGGACAGGCACCTCACGCAGAGCTTCCAAATCCCGGCGGCGTCGATGAGCGTGTTCACGCAGATCTCCATGCTCGCCACCATCGTCTTCTACGACCGCATCTTCGTCCCCTTCGCCCGCCGGTTCACCGGCCTGGACCGCGGCGTTTCGTTCCTGACCCGGATGGGGATCGGCTTCGTCGTATCGCTGCTGGCCACATTCGCCGCCGGCTTCATCGAGATCAGGCGGAAGCGGGCCGCGGCGGCCGGCGGCCTGATGGACCGGCCGGACGCCGTGATCCCGATCTCGGTGCTGTGGCTGATGCCGCAGTACTGCCTCCACGGGATAGCGGAGTCCTTCATGTCGATCGGGCACCTGGAGTTTTTCTACGACCAGGCGCCCGAGAGCATGAGGAGCACCGCCACCGCGCTCTTCTGGCTGTCGATTTCCGCCGGGAGCTACACGAGCACGCTCCTCGTGACGCTCGTGCACAAGTACACGGCGAGGGCCGACGGGTCGAATTGGCTGCCGGATAATAATCTGAACCGGGGTAAATTGGAGTATTTCTATTGGCTGATCACACTTTTGCAGCTTTTGAACTTGGTTTATTATTTGCTTTGCGCCAAATTCTACACACTCAAGCCAATTCAGATTCGGAATCAAGAAGGTGATCGTCACATGAAAACAGAAGATGGGTTTGAACTAACAAACCATGTTTAATCAGTACAAATACTTGTGTTTTCTGTTGCTATTATTATTATTATTACTACTATTACACGAGTTCTAAGGTTTATTAGAAGTAGGATCAAGAATTTGGTCTTTTTTTTTTTTTTACGTTGATCTTTGTGTATGTATTTACCGTGTTAGAAAAGAGCAGTTTATGGTTCTGGATAGAGGGATTTCGTCTTTTGGTGCTAGAGATCAGTTTCTGAATCTATAATGTTAGTGAAATTCTCAAATTTAGAATTTAGAAGACTTGCTACAAAAGAATTAAAAATATTCAAAATCAACTAGGTCAATAGGTTCGAATCTTGATCGGTTTAGAAAAAGTCTTATTGAATTTCTAGAATAATAGTATTATGAAAATATAAATGATTGACAAATTAAAGTCATTGATGTTTAGCCTATCATTTGTGTCTATGTTACATACAACAAGAAGTTGAAAATTATATAGGGCAATTCATTTGAGGGAAATTTCTTCACAATTTAAAAGGGCATATTGAAATTAAAATATCAAATTATCAAGCCTAGTATTGACACGACATTTATTATTAGAATACAAGTACAGTTAAACCTTTATATGATTAATACAATTGGGATTAACAAAATTCTATTAATTTAATAAAATATTAAATTATCAAAATAATAATTTAGTAGGTTTTTACCGAGTCAAAACCATAATAAACTAGTATTTAAGCGAGGTTATTAGTTTATCGATATTCTACTAAAATGGTAAACAAAAGGGTAAAGAGGTAATAAAGGTGAAAAAGGAAAGAGGGTCAAATACTCAAAACGATGGCTACTTTTGGTTCAAGATGGCGCCAAAGTAAAAATGCTCCCGCGTACCATTCTTCGCACAGACAGGTGTCGACCCGCAGGCCCGAAATCCCCAGCCCGATTACCAATCAAATCCAAATTATAAAATCCTCTACATTTTTTACATAAAATTGCAGTTTCACTCCAATCATCACGTAATTTCATTTGCTATTTTTTAGGGCAAACCGCAAAATTCGCGAAAGAAGAAAAATCCATGGCCCTGAAATTTTACTCCCTTTTCTCAAGAACAGAGAGATCATGCAGCGAGGAAAAGTACGCACTTTTTTTTTTAATTAATTAATTAATTAATTCCGCCCTTCGCTCCATTCTCCATTCTCTCTCTCTCTCTTCTCTTTCTCTCTCTTCTCGTTTCAGTTGATTTTAATTCTGACATCGAATTATTGACCAAAAAAGAAATGAAAAAAACATGATTTTGATTTCAAGGAGCGAAGGTTCTCTCACGAATCCTAGGGTTCCGATGGACGACGACGACGACGTTTTCGAGGACAGCAACAGCACGGAATTAACGCCTCTGTCGGCGGTGGCCGACGCGTTTGAAGATCTCTCCGCCTTATTGAAGGCCAAGGGTTTCGATTTCGATCTCGATTTGAAAACCTTCTGCGGCGCTTGCTCCCTCGTCTCCATTCTCTTCGGCTGTTTGGGCATCGCTTTTAAATTCGCCGAATTGGAGTATATTTCTAAGGTTAGGTTAATTTTTATCCTCAATTTTTAATTTAATCTTCTGTTTTTATCATGGTGTTTATGATCGTATCAATTCCAGATAATTGTGCATTTCTTGCAAGAGTTTATTGCATTTAGCACCCCTGTGTTTTGGCGAATTGCTAAAAGACCCCCTGTCTTGTAAATACTAGCAAAAAAAACCCATGAATTTTCTTAATTACTTGGAATAGGAGGATATCAGAAGAGAAGTTTAGGAATGAAAAATGAAAATGCATGAAAATTCCAAATTGTAATTTTGTATTCATTTATGTTTTATGATTTCTAAATTTTTGCTAATAAAATTGGATCATGGGGGAATGTCGCTAATATTTATAATACGAGGGGATTTTTTTTTACAATTAGGGTAAAAACAAGGGTGCTAAATGCAATAAACCCTTTTTATAATATGATCTGGCTTCTATTGCTTTGCCTTTTATTACTTGCATTGAGAATAAAATTGTTTTCAGGTAAGAGATCTTACAGGAGCGTCTGAAAGCTACGGGACACTTAATAATATAATCGATTTTGATATACAAAACGACTCGGTGAAGACACCTGGAAGTCTTACACGCAACCTGCGTAGAGTTAGGCAGGGTCTCGATCTCATTAGAGCTATATTTCAGAACTTCCTGTCGACGGAGTAAGTAAAAAAAAGGTTTTAATATTTAAATATTTATTCATAACAAAAAAATGCGTGTTACGACTTACGTGTATTTGATTGTTTAAACTATGTTACAGTGATTACTATTTGAAAGAAGCAGCTTCAACAGCTTACGCGAAAACGTGCGCGCCTTACCACACGTGGGCGGTGAGGACTGCCGTTTACGCCGGCATGTATGCTCTCCCGACAAGGGACCAACTTATCCTCAAACTAAACGAAACTGGTAAGTTCAAATTTTACGTGTGTCTTGTAATAATAAATAGTTATAAATTTTAAGAAATTTATTGCAACGAAATTCTGACAGATGAGTCGGTGGAGAGAGAAATGATACGATACATCAACGCGTCCCTTCCCGTGATCGAGTACATTGACAAGCTGTACACTTCAAGAAACATCAGCTTGGATTGGTGAATTGGATGTACTTTTTTTTCTGGGCTATATTCTTTTTAATTAGTTCAGATTCCAAAAGTAACTAATTTATTTGTATAATTATATATATAAAAAAATTAGGCTCTAGGGTATCGATAAATGGATGCTTGTGCCTGGTTGTTGCCGAGCTTCTAAGAATATTCGTAGCAGTAATTTATTTTATTTTATTTTATTTATTTTCCTAGGCAGGATTTTGAGGTGCCCAGCAATAATACTTATGATGTATCTGTAATTATGTAGTATGCCAGGAATGTGTTTTATACATATGTTCATACTTCTTACAAACCTTAAATCTTCATTTACATGGTCAAGCTCTCTGGATTCTCGATAATCTTCGAGAATGTCTGAAGGAACGCAGCCAGGTCAGCACCATAAATTATTCGGTGATCAGCTGTCACATTTACCTGTCACACACGTTGTCGGGTATAAAAAATATTCAATCGAGCTCTAAATCATTCTAATATATAACACCATAATATAAAGAGGTCGTCAATTCTTTATAACGTACCAGCAGCGTGTTCTTGACACTGAAAAATCCGTCTTTGTCGGCTATAACCGTAGGTTTTGAGGCTCCAACAGCCATAATAGCACCCTGGTCATCGTTTACATCACTTCACCATATAATAATAAAAATGTCGATTTTTTCGTTACAAAATTATCGATACGGATATCGTTCTTCACCTGGCCTGGAGGAAGTATAGCATCGAATATATCCACTCCAAACATGCCCAAATTAGATAATGCGAACGTCCCTACATAAATTAAATATTAGAATTGCATTAAATAATTTCTTCAAAAAAAAAGTCGATAAATACCCGAATTGTACTCGTGGGGCTGCAGTTGCTTAGTCCGGGTTTTCTTTAACAGCTCCTTCCATTTTTTCGATAACAGATAGAGATCCAACTATAATTTATCAAGAAAGAAAAACAAGTCTTGATTATTTGAAACTTCATTACAAGAACAAAATTAAAGTTACGTTCTCGGACATCTTTATACCTTGTCGGCATCTTGAAGAACAGGGGTGATCAATCCACCTTCTATAGCGACAGCCACGGAAATATTTATTCTCGTATTGTACACGAAACTTTTTCCGTCTTTACAAGCAGCGTTCACTACTGGATGCTGAACCAATGCCATGGCTGCAGCTTTTGCTAGCAATACTGTCATGGTTACGCCCTTCAACTTCACCTATCAAATTTGTCGAGAATCATAATAAAAATACCTAAATATCGTAATAACGAAAAGCGACGACATTGCGACGAAATCGACAATCTAGAAACAAATTTTACCTTCTCGTAGAGGGCATCGAGTGCATCGGTGGCAATCGAGTAACTTGCCCTGAAAACCGGAACAGTTAGACTGTCTACCATATTTCTCGACACGGCAGCTTGCATTTTGGTGAACGGCACTATATTCGATCCTGGATTCGCCGGAGTAATAGGTTCGGCTTTTGGCGGAGATGCCGTTGGAGCAGCCAAATTAGCCACCACCTTCTCCGGCTCGGCTATTGGTGATGATTGGGCGGCAGCTTTAGCCCTAGCTTCGGCAATTTCGTCCTCTGTTTCGGCTAATAGACCAATCGGCGCGCCGATTGGGGCGGTTTGGCCTTCGCTGACAAGGATGGCGGCTAGAATTCCGCCGTGGAAAGTCTCCACATCCATATCGGCTTTGTCGGATTCGACGACGACGACCGATTCGCCTTTGGACACGTGGTCGCCTTCGGATTTAATCCAGCTTACGATCTTCCCCTCTGTCATAGTTGAGCTGAGTGCCGGCATGAAGATCTCGCGGATCTTTGCCCGGACGAGCTGGCGGCGAGGAATTCGCCGGGGTGCGGCGGCGGAGGAGGAGAAAGAAATGGAGGGAATTTTCGGCGGGAGGAGGGAGGAGGCCATTATTGGCGGCGATGGTGGAGAAACGGCGCCGTGTTTAATTATCTGACGCCCGTTAAGTGTGTGTGAAAATGTCAGTATGGAAAAAGGAAATCGTTTGACGGAGAGTTTGTTACTTCGTTAAGTTTGAGTAGTCCTACCTGTCACTGCCAGTGAGAGAGAGAAACGTTGGGTATAGCACAACTGCTGAAAGACATATATACTTTTTTTTTTTTTTTTTTAATTTATATACAGTACTTGTTGATAAATAATTGCCAAAAGTTGGATTGGAACCTGTTTGACTTTTCTTTATTATATTAATTCAGGGGAATAAAATTAGGATAATATATTGTCAGATAAGCATTGAGAAATGTGAAAATGCTTGATTTTTTTTATTTTTTTCTTAATGATAATTTTTTATACGTAAATTATGAATATTACATAAGTTAATATATTTTATTCGGGGCTATTATTTGGGCTCAAGCCTCGAATTTTGTCAAGTCGGCTCGACTTATTTACCACTCCTAGTCGTAACATTGAAAAAACGATATCTTGATTTAATTGTAAAATATTTATTAGGTCTTACCATAATCTATACATATCATAAGATTGTATAATATTATTTGGTTAATCCTAATATTTTTATTTTTGGCTTTTGTTTAAGAAGCTCAATTTGCACTGAAATGCACATACTATTTCCCAAACACGGTCTAGTGGACTCTCTTTGCTTTGCCCAATCCAATATTATTGGGTTAAACATAAAAGCCCAAATGCAAGTATGAATTGTGCATCTCTTCTTATTACTTGGCCCTTCTATAAATACAATACATAATTATATTTTCCACGTGTCTTTAACATATTGGGCACCCCTTTACTTGTTTTAGTTGTAAAGAATATTCCTGTAATTTACAGTTTTTTTTTTTTTTTTTACACTATTAAAAAAGCCAAGTGATGGTATTTTTATTCACTAGATTGGACCTCTTTTTAAGTATCTTTAAATTTTCAATTACCAAGGGGGAAAATTGAATGTGAAAAAGTACTATACCATAAAAGAATCAAATTGAGGGCCTCAAAAAAGTAAAATTTATATTCCCAATTGTCAACATGTAACAAATTAATACAACTATGGTCTACGGACTATGAAATGGATTCATTATCCGTCACTTAATTTTCTTAGTTATTAATTTCTATGCTGTACTCGATGAAGTTATAAGATTTTTATCATTTGCATTTCTTATTAATTAATTGTATTGATATATAATATCATCACGTTTACTATTAATATTAATAATATTATACCTGGTCCAATCAAAATAAAATAAGAGTAGTTTTCTCATAAAGGTTATTACATGACTGTCACAATTGAGACAGCTAAACAGGCTAATTAGATGTGCTAATAATTGAGTTGTTACATATGTGACACTTGTCATTATTCAGTTTGGCATAGTCAAAAAATCTCAAATATTTGTTATTACACTTTAGTAGGAGTGGTTCTTTTTATTTTAATTTAATTTAATTATGTGTGAATTTATTGATTGTGCCCATGCACTTTCCACTTTTCGATTCCTCGTTGGTTACAGGGCTTAAATAATTTTGTTGGAGGGGCCCATTCTTATTTGGGAAACTAATGGGGCCTTATTGTGATTTTCAAAAGATGCTACTACTCTGATTTGAATGTGATGATGCAGCTATCATTTTTTTTTTTTTTTTTTTTACTATTATTATTATTATTTATTTTTTTACGAGCACAAAAATGTCATTGCAAAATCTTATAATCACATATAGTTAAGTGCTATTTATCATAATGTTAATTTACACAATTTGAGGAGACACCAAGTTTAAATTTCACATATTAAAAATAGGGTGGTGATATACGCAGGCCAAATTAAACATTCAGGCACTTTTTTACCATGATTTTTTACCTTTTTACCATAACTATTTACCTTTTGTACTATTCCTACCCAATTAAAAATAAAAAAAAAAAAAAATTAAATTTTTGTGCTCGTGCAAAAACACACGAGCATTTCAACAGTGCTCATCTGATTTCACACGAGCACTGTTGAAATGCTCGCATGTTTTTGCACGAGCATCTTATAAATCAAAAAAAAAAAAAAAAAAACTAATAATAATCTGCTCGTGTAAAAACACACGAGCGGTTGCAAACTGCTCGTGTGATTTCACACGAGCACTTTGCAACCACTCGTGTGTTTTTACACGAGCAATTAAAAAAAATAAAAAAAAATAATAAAAATGCCTGCTCGTGTGGATTTACACGAGCACAGTGGATGCGCTCGTGTAAATTCACACGAGCAGGCCAACGTGTGATTTTTTTCGTTTTTTTTTTCCGGATTCGTAATCTACATAACAAGAGGATCGTAAAAACGTAAAAATTACCTCCGATCTGTTGACGATTTGCACGGGCTTTGCGAAAGAAAATCGAAAGGTTGAGAGAGTTTTGAGTTTTTTTACTTTTTGTTTTTTGAAAAATGGTAAAAAATGTGCCTGAATGTTTAATTTTGGCCTGCACAAATCATTTCAGTTAAAAATAGTAAGTGATATGCCAATAAGCCCGACCTATATTTACTGGGCCACATGCCCAGTTTAAAAACTATTACTATGGATGCTCAATCACCTTCAAATAAGGTTTGAGTCCGATAAATTAGTCTCGGTCCAATCATGGAAGTATAAATAGAACTTAAATTCATTTAATTAAGGTACGTCTTATTATTCAACCAATTCATTTGCTCGTATTCTCTCTACTATTACTGACTATCCACACGTGTGACTTGAGCGTCGGAGGGTTTTTCGCCGGATCAACTCTCGGCTTAGATTACATGTTTTCTGTTCGCATGATTCTTAAGTTAAGTAAAGTGTCTCAGGATCATGCAGGGGCGGACCTAGGAGGGTTTTCTTGGGGGGGGGGGGGGCTGAAATATAGGGATACGCCCCTGGGACCATGTAGCTCGTGAGCATGTGATCCACCTTGCTCTCCCAATTATTTCTACTCCAATATCCCAAGTGATTGAATAATAGCATCATCAGTAAGATTTTTCATTTCAACATTTTCTATAAACAAATTAAGATTCCGAGCGGTGATATTAGACCTCTTTTGCGGTCAAATGATCATCAAAAGTTTAACTTGTTTTAAATACATGTGTACGAATTTTTAATAACGATGATAACTTAATCAGATCTATAATACCATCACCAGTTCGCCACAATTAGTGGAACCAAGATTTTAAGTACGAGAGCCGAATACACTAAAAACAATTCCAAGAAGGAGGAGGTGGGGCACGGACCCCCTCCACCTTATACTGGCTCTGCTACTGATTACCACTATTTTTTTACCGAACTAACATACCAAACATATGAGTATAAATACATATCATGAGAATAATAATAATCAATACATCATTGAAATTTTTTCCGATTCCTCACAAATACTTTTTAAATATACTAATTAAGGTAAAGTAGGGAATTATTAATAAATAATGACCCACTAACTAAGAACATATGCTTACTAATTCAATAATTAATATCCCTCCATAGCAAGGAGACAAAGCACACACTTGGAATCCAAGAGCATGTTTCCTCTACTCAAAGCAGCCAATGAGCAAAGCGCGTCACTCTTTTTTCTTAATTTTTTAATGAGTTGGATTTCACACGTGTCATCATCTGAAAGACTCCACGCTTCGGTAAATATCTCCAGCAATTGGAGGACCAATCAGAAACCTTCAACCAAAATCTGATTCTCAACTACCAAATCCAAATACTGCAGTGCACTGTTTGGCAATGGCCCATTTATTTTTCTTCAATTAAATAAGTTTGCTTTTTAATTAATTTTGACAAAATAATAATAATTGGGCCATTTGTCAAATCTAGTGATTCATCCCCGTTTTGGTAACTGTGTTTTGAGAATATATTACCCAATGTAAATCCGACAGGTATAACGGTGTAATAATTAAGTAATTACAAGTCAAAAATCCCCTAACTACTAGCCACCCAACTTCCTTTATTTTTTTTAAATATTATATTTATAAATATAATATATGATTGTAGGTGTTATAACGGTGTCGATTCTAGTGTTCGAAAATATTAAGCAATGTTGAAAAATGATGTATTTAATATTTTTGTATACACCTATTTTATTACTTAAAATACAAAACAAATGTAGTAGAAATGCACTCTCTCCGTTTTTAATTAGCTGTCGTTTTTCAGTTTCACAAAGTATTAAAAATCTCAATAAATTTATTTTGAGTTTAGAAAAAAAAATAATTAAAAAGACTAAAATAACATTGATCGTTTAATAATGTGATAAAAGAGAGTTACTACTTAAATTAAATTAATTATATTAAAAAAAGGTATCATATTTAAAAACAAATAAAAAATATCAATTATTTTATGATGAAGCACTAAAAAAACATTTAATACCTAATAATTGGATCTTCCCATTAAATTACATATATGTAAAAGGGCTTTCAATTCATGTTAGAAAGGGCCCATTGGATTGGACTGTGCACCAATTGGCTGATGCCGCTAGCCCAGAACAAAGATACAATTGCATGCCTTACCCCAAAACAGTTACATAATTTCAATTAAGTCCTTTTTCAATTATTGTATTACGGATTTACCCAAACAAAAAAGATATATATTGCAAGTAGCATATATGTCCAAGAATTAGGACAAGTATAGATATTAATGTTTTTCTCAGTACTAGTGGAACAAAATTAATTATTCTAATAAATAATAACCTAATATTTCGATCTCATCTTATATACAACACAAGTACCGAAAAATGATGGACCCCAATACCACTTAAACTAAGTTTTTATGCAGAAGTGACAACACATTATTACTATTCTCACCGAATTTATAGTTACTCCTTTCAGGTTTTATCCAAATTTGATAGTTTCTATTTTAATAATATCGAACGTTTAGAAAATAGTTGAAGATGTTGTGAGTAAATAATAGTGAAGTGGTAATTTTGGACAAATATTTAATAAAATATGTTTTTTACATTACATACTAGTTTATTGAATTTAAGAATTATATATAACTCCCTCATAATTTTTTTTTTAGTAAATTCAAGTCCATTACAAAGGGGAAGTAGGGAAGGGGAGACTCGAACCTAGACCGTTACCCTATTGGTAAAAGCTAGGTACCAACTCTCCTAATGACAGTTGGTAACTCTCTCATAATATTAATGCATATAAATAAGGATTATTTACTTTCTTAAAGATAAGAAATACTATAAAAGAGTCGTGACGATGCATAGTTGGTCGTGTAAGGAAACCTAACGCCCAGAGACGTGATTTTAGCCCCTATTTACATATACTTTTAATAGAATTTTCTAATGTATTTAATTTTGATAGCTAAATGAAGGCGAATTTTAAACAAATATTATTTTATTTTATTTTATTTCAAATTATAAAAAAATTACTTCCATCCTCAAAAACATATTTTTTCAAAATAAAGTAAAAATAACTCCCGAAACGATAACAAATATGCCTAAGTTTTAACATTTTGGATGAAAAAAGAAAAATAAAAAGTAAAAAGTACCAAATTTCTTAGGTCCAAAAATTGAACGGACTAGTGGTATAGGGTCAGAAGTGCAAATAAATTTAAATATCTACACATGATTCGGACAGCTGTACATCCAGCCGAACGCTTTTGGCGTCTTCCATCCGACAATTGACACGTTGCACATATCTGCCTATTGGGACCACCTACCAAGCCCACCACTCGCATTCCCAGCGCGTGCACTACATTCACACACAAAATATCCAATCACCCAAGCCAAGAGACCATAACGTGTCACAATCCGCGAAATTAGAAAATAAAAAAGGTCAAAATAGAAAGAAGCAGTGTGGGGCCCATCTTAAAAAATATCAAACCCATATCCACAAACAAAGCTCCAAAATATCACATGTTTCACTGTACATTTAACCCGACCCGGATAACCGACTCCGGCCCCGCCCTGACCCGGCCCACACCTTATATTATGGGTGTCCTCTCACCATCACAATTGAATGCACAAATTTTTCTGTTACAGCTAACTTGCGCCCCCCCCCTATCTCTCTCTCTCACACACACAGAGAAAAAACACACACACTCTTTCTCTCTCTATCTCTCTCTCTCCGAGGCGAGAACTTATATGCGTGGTGGAATGGAGATGAATAACGGTAACGGTAGTATGATAGCGCCGTTTGTGATGAAAACGTACCAAATGGTGAACGATCCGGCGACGGACGGGCTAATTGCGTGGGGGAAGGCGAATAACAGCTTCATCGTTGTCGAGCCGTTGGATTTTTCGCAGAGGATTTTGCCGGTTTATTTTAAGCACCATAATTTCTCCAGCTTTGTGCGGCAACTCAATACTTATGTGAGTTTCTGAAACCTGCAATTTTTAATTCGATTGTGCTTTTTTTTTTTTTTTTGGTTGAATTGCTGATTGTGTGGAGGAGATTTGATTGCGAATTGCCGAATTATTCTTCTCTGTTTCTGAATTTTAGTCGGTTTTGGTATAGAGAGAGAGTGATGAAAGTGGTAAATTCTCTGTTTCTCTTCAATTTTTTTTTAACCAAAAAGAGAATGGCAAAAGTGTCAGTAGACTCAGTACTCAGTACTACTCAGTACTCATTCAATTGCAGGAAGATAAAACGGTGACGTAGTATAAAACTTGGCACGAGTTAACTAGTTCGGTTTTTTTTTTTCTAATAAAAGTTATTTTGGAGATGGATTTTATTTTTATTTTTTATGATTATATCATTTTCGGTTTGGCTTAGGAGTGCAAATTAAACAAATCGGGTCGTAATTAACACTTTTTAAAGTATACGTGGTAATAATATTTATAAATGTAATTTTGTAAATTAAAATCGGATCAGAATGATTGAGCCGGAATTGTATGAAAAATTGTATTCCAAAATTAGAAAGTCTCGAATCGAGACCGAAAATCGAAAATTTCGTTCCAATTTTCACTTTCTAGCTTGGCTAATTTAGGAAAATTTTAGTGCAGTGCATCACTGGCAGAGAGTGGCAGTTGCCTTTACTTAGTACTATTAATGTTCATGGAAACTAAAGATTATTTATTTAGAAAATAAATAAGTTTATATATAAATATAATTAATTGATGTGGAGGGAATATTATGCTTCATGTATTATATTAAATTAGTGATTTTGACGAGAAGAGAAGCCATATATATTATATTAATCTGCATCAGGGTTTCAGAAAAGTTGATCCAGACAGGTGGGAGTTCGCAAACGAATGGTTCCTACGTGGCCAAACGCAGCTACTCTGCAACATCGCCAGAAAAAAACTCACCGGAAAATCCCACACTTTGAATCTCCGGCAACTCGACGGCGGCGGCGGCGGCGGCGACGATGAAGACGAGGAGCTGATAACGGAGATCGCGAGACTAAAGGAAGAGCAGAAGAATTTAGAGCAGGAACTCGAGAGCATGAACCGCAGGCTGGAGGCGACGGAGAGAAGACCGCAGCAAATGATGACTTTCCTGTACAAGGTTGTCGAAGACCCCGAGATGCTGCCACGTATGATGCTCGAGAAAGAGATGAACATAAGATCCGGCGGTCGGCTGATCGCGTCTTGCGTTGACAGCGACAAGAAGAAGAGGAAGGTTATCGCGACGAAATCCGCGACGGATTATTCGTCGTCCGCGAGTTCTTCGATCAAGACCGAGGATGATCTAGAACCTCGCACGAATGTCGGTGGAGAGTCTTCGTCGCCGATTTCGTCTCCTGACGGGAATTTCGATGTTGATGCTTATAATTATCGCAAATCTGAACCGGATTGGTTGGGTTTTAGAGGGAGTTCCGGTTATGCGGATCTGGATAGTCCGTCGTTTAGGGGCTCTGGCGGCGAAGGTGGTGGTTTTGTGGCGGTGGCGCCGCCTGTAAACGGTGGCGCGGATGGATTTGATGGGAATTATTTTGAAGGGTTGATTGGTGGGGAGAATGCGAGTACGCAGCCACCTTATCCGTTCTCACTGTTGGGAGGTGGTTTTTAGTCGTGTTTATTTGGTATTTAGTTTTTAGTCCTTCTAATTTAGTTGCTTTCTAATATATCTTCCTTTTTGGCGTAAAGATGAAAAAAATAAAATAAAATAAGGATAGAAAATTAATGTGTATTTATGCAGTATATGCACTTGTTTTTGCGTTTCGTTCAGTATAAGATTGTAAATATTTTTTGTAGTAATATGATATTGATATATAGTTAGAGTTTACAAAACATTTGCGAATTAAGAAATCCTCAAATTATAAGCAAACAAATTAAAATTGCGTGCCTGGAGACGAAATCCTACTTCATTACCAAACAAATAAAAACACTAAGAACCTTATGTAAACCTACTGATTACCAGTATGAAGGAAGAAGAAGAAGATAGGGAGAAGAAGATACGGGGAAGAAGAAGACTTCATTGTCTAACAGAATTGTGAAAGTTACCGTTACAATGTGAAGGGATTGGATATTTATATCCAATATGTAAAAACGCGTTTTAACTAATCAAGAAGTGCTATTTAATAATAACAACTTCTATATAACATGAAAGTAAAATTACACCTACTTATCAATATACAAAGTATATATATATATTAACACCCCCCCACCCCTCAAGATGGAGAGTAGACATCCTTAACTTCCATCTTGGCTAGAAGATGATTGAAACCCGGAGAAGGAAGAGCCTTTGTGAACAAATCGGCTAGTTGATCTTTACTGGAAACTGGCATGAGTTTGAGAAGTCCAGACACAACTCTTTGTCTCACAAAATGACAGTCAATTTCGATGTGCTTGGTCCGTTCATGAAATGTGGGATTGGAAGCAATATGCACAGCAGCAAGATTGTCACAGAATAAGAGAGAGGACTGAATAGGCATGTTGAAGTCTTGAAGAAGTTGAATAATCCAGATGAGCTCACTGGAAGTCATAGAGAGAGCCCTGTACTCAGCTTCTGCAGAACTTTTGGAAACAGTAGCTTGTTTCTTTGCCTTCCAAGAAATGAGGGAATCCCCAATGAAGATACAAAACCCTGTGGTGGACTTCCTAGTATCTGGACATGAGCCCCAATCTGCATCTGAAAAAGCTTTAACAGTAAGAGAGGATTTGGAAGAGTAAAAAATGCCCTTACCAGGAGAAGACTTGAGATATCTAAGGATATGATGAATGGCATGAAGATGAGGCACTCTAGGCTTGGAAACATACTGGCTGAGCTTATGCACAGCATAAGTGATATCTGGCCTAGTAATGGTGAGATAAAGCAGCCTACCAATCAACCTTCTATACTCAGAACCATCCTCAAGGAGAGCCCCTTCTTCATTATTGAGGTTAGCCTTGGGATCCATGGGCAGCAAAGCTGGCTTACAGCCCAAATAACCAGCATCATCTAACAATTTGAGAACATACTGCCTTTGAGAAAGAACAATGCCAGTTGAATTCCTAGCTATCTCAATACCAAGAAAAAAATTGAGCATTCCCAAATCCTTAAGCTTGAAAAAGGAGTGCAGCTGATTTTTAACCTGTTGTATCTCTGTTGGAGAAGGCCCTGCAATAATCATATCATCCACATAGACAATTAAAGCAATAAACTGAGAAGATGAACCTTTAGTGAATAAAGAATGATCAGAAGGAGACTGAGAAAAACCAATTGAAGTTACTGCCTCAGTGAACTTTTGATTCCATTGTCTTGAAGCCTGTTTCAAACCATACAAGGACTTGTGCAATTTGCAAACTAATCTAGAATTAGACAAAACAGTAGAGGAATGCTTATATCCTGGAGGAATATCCATAAAAACTTCTTCCTTAAGATCACCATTCAAAAAAGCATTGTTAACATCTAATTGGTGAAGCTCCCAATTATGAATAGCAGCTAAAGCCAAAAGAATCTTTACTGTGACTAACTTGGCAACAGGAGAAAAAGTATCAATAAAATCTATCCCTTCTTGTTGAGTGAAGCCTCTAGCAACTAATCTGGCCTTATATCTGTCTACTGAGCCATCTTGCTTTCTTTTAATCTTATACACCCACTTACAACTTACAGTGTGTTTATGTGCTGGCAATGGCTCTATGGTCCAAGTATGATTATCTTCCAAAGCTTGAAGCTCAGCATCCATGGCTTGAACCCATAAAGGATTCTTCACAACTTGTTTATAAGTGGAAGGCTCAGTATCAGCTGAAACATTCATGACATAATCAAAATGACCTGCAGACAGCTTATGGTAAGCAACCTGATTAGAAATAGGATAAAGAGAAGTGGAACCAATAATAGAGTTGCACTTAAAATCAGCTAAATAGGCAGGAGCCTTAGTGTTCCTGGAAGACTTCCTAGTCTGAGGAGGTAATGGAACTGAATCAGTGACCTGTGGAGGAACAGAACTAGAAGGATAGTCAGCAACAATATCAGACTCAGTAGAAATAGGTACAACAGATGGTGGAACAGAATAATCTGCAGCTGAATACTTATCAAAATTCATATCTTGATCACCAAAAGGAAAAATGTGTTCATGAAAAACAACATCCCTAGAAATAATTACTTGATGAGACTGTAAATCATACAACTTATAACCTTTGATGCCAACTGGATAACCCAAGAACACACAAGGTTTGGCTCTAGGCTGAAACTTTGACCTCTGGGCTGGCAATGAAGAAGCAAAAACCAAACACCCAAAAACCTTGAGAGAATTATAATCAAACAACTTACCAGGGTACAACAATTCAAAAGGAGAAAGATTATTTAGCTTAGCTGCAGGAGTTCTATTTATCAAGAAAACTGCAGTAGAAATACATTCATTCCAAAAAGTGAGAGGCATATGAGACTGAAACAATAAAGATCTTGCAACATTAAGAATGTGCTGGTGTTTTCTCTCCACTACAGCATTCTGTTGAGGTGTGTAAACACAAGAAAACTGATGAAGAACACCTAACTGAGAGAAAAGCTGAGTGAATTGTAACTCATGAGCATTATCAGACCTAAAACTCTTAATATTACAGTTAAACTGAGTTTTAACCATATGAAAGAAAGCAGGAATAACAGTCAAAACATCAGATTTAGACTTTAGCAAATGAACCCAAGTAAACCTAGAATAATCATCAACAAGAGTAACAAAATATTTGTAACCATTGTGAGATTCAACTCTGTAAGGCCCCCAAATATCACAGTGAATAAGAACAAACATATGAGAAGAAACAGTAGAACTAATAGGAAATTTCAAACGTTTTTGTTTAGCCATAGGACAAATGTAACAACAAGAATTGCTCTTAGGCTTATCCATGGCTAAAGAAAATTTAGTAGACAGAATATCTAATTTTCAACTGAGGAATATGCCCAAGTCTATTGTGCCAAACAGTGGCAGAAACTTTATTACAAAAAATATCAGTAAAAACATTGTGAGGCTGAAGAACATATAAACCATCAATTTTGCTACCCTTGCCAATCTTCTTCAAGAACTTGTCCTGAATAAGAAAGGAAGTAGAATCAAAAATAACACTGTGAGGTAAATTGTCAAGCAAAGCACTGACAGATATTAAGTTGAACTTAAAAGAAGAACATAAAAAACATTTTTCAAAATCAGATCATCTGATAAACACACATCTCCCATATACTCAACAACAACCAGAGAACAATCTGGTAAAATAACTCTAGCAAAATTGACTTTATGAAGAGAAGAAAATAAAGTTTTATCATTACATATATGTCTAGAAGCCCCAGAATCAATGATCCAATAATGAGGCTGAAAAGATGCATGAAGAGAAGCTGCTAAACAGATACCTGACACACAAGAAATATGTGCAGCTTCAGCCTCATCACCATGAGATTGCTGAGTAGGAACCTGTTTCTTGGCAGCCATTTGGTTAGAAAAATATGCCATCAATTGCTGACATTGAGCAGCAGACATGTTAGCCAAAACAGGGTCAGAAGAAACAAAAGGTGATTGAGAAGTACTCCCTGAAGTTGCATAATCGAGTGGAGACTCCATGGCAGACACCTGATTAACAGAAAATCTGCTTTGAGGCAAAGAAGAGTATCTTGGTTTTGCTTTATAACCAGGGGGATATCCATGTAGCTTGTAGCATTTATCAATCGTATGCCCATAGATGTTGCAATGAGTGCAAAATCCTCTTTCCTTTCTTTTAGGTCCAGATGTGTAAACTTGATTGTGAACAGACCGTTGAACAGACTGATCACCACGAATTGAAAAAGCTAAGGAATTCTGCACTTCATTATGGGAAGAGTGAATAGACCTCTGCCTCTCTTCTTGAGATACAAGAGCAAAAACCTTGTTTATAGGCGACAATGGATCCATGAGAAGAATTTGGCCACGTGTGGAAGTAAGAGACTCATTTAACCCCATGAGGAACGCCATTACATGTTCTAAATTGTAATGTTCATTAAGCTTCTGAACACCACCACAAGTGCAAGCTCCACATGTGCAAGAGGGTCGAAAATTGGATAATTCATCCCAAATAGCCTTCAATTTCGTAAAATACACATTAACTGATTGTGTATCTTGAGTCAGATTAGACAATTCCCGACGTAATTGAAAAATTCGCGGACCATTTGTTTGTGAAAACCTGGTATTGAGATCCTTCCACATCTCGTGAGCAGAATCAGAGTACATGATACTGGCCTGAATATCTTTTGACACAGCATTCAAAATCCACGAAATAACGATGCTGTTATTTCGTACCCAGGCATTGTGAAGAACAGCTTCGTCTCGACTCGGTTCAGTGATTGTACCATTGATGAACCCTAACTTGTTCTTCACCGTAAGCGAAATCTGCATCGCTCTACTCCAAGAGGCAAAGTTATCTTCAGAGAGTAGCTGCGAAACGAGAACTAACCCAGGACCATCGGACGGATGTAAATAAAACGGACTGGAAACATCATCAACTCGTCGATTTGCCGCCATGGATATGAGAAATCAGAACTCGTAAAGTGTCGAATTGAAAAGCAATTGAAGAAATTGATCGCGATCTGATCAATTGAAGAATGTGCGGAAGCGAAAAATCAAATTACTAATCTGATACCATGTAAACCTACTGATTACCAGTATGAAGGAAGAAGAAGAAGATAGGGAGAAGAAGATACGGGGAAGAAGAAGACTTCATTGTCTAACAGAATTGTGAAAGTTACCGTTACAATGTGAAGGGATTGGATATTTATATCCAATATGTAAAAACGCGTTTTAACTAATCAAGAAGTGCTATTTAATAATAACAACTTCTATATAACATGAAAGTAAAATTACACCTACATTTATCAATATACAAAGTATATATATATATTAACACCTTATAAAAAAACCCAATAAATTTGAGCATAAAATCCGACTATCACTAACCTCTTGAGGATTTGGATGCACGAAAACGACAGTTTCGAACATTCTTGTGCCCGGCTTCAATAATTTTTGAAAGATTTATTTATGCTATTCATTCAAGCGGAAAGAATTTTAAATTAATTCGAGTTGGTATAAAGATGTGATATGCAATTTGAATTGAGAAGTTATAAGAAAGAAGTTTCGAGAAACCGATGAAAAGAAGTTTTCGGAAAAATAAATGTCGTGAGAGGTTATACATGCAGTTGGGGGAGGAGAACTTGTTTTATTTGTTGCAAAATAGTCCTAAAACTATCAAAAAATTATAAGAACTGCCCTAGAGTTTTAAAACCCTAAAGCGCCACGTGTCAACATATTATGCCAAGGATTTTCTTTTTATATATATATATAGATTGGGAGAAAAAAAAGGTCCAATAGTTTGAGGACAGATTAATTGATAAAAATCCAGGCCCATTTGTGAACAAGAAACGGATCCTTTTTTTTTTTTCAAATTTAATTGGAAATTTTGTTTTTTAAGGATTGAAAACTTATTATTAGATGGGCTTGGGCTGGCTTTTTGTATGTTTTCTCCAAAGAAAAATATTTTAGGGGCTAAAATTAGAAAATATTAAGGTAGAGGGGTAGGTTTTGACATAGTTCACAAAATAAGGGGTCTAAAGGGAATATTCAGAACAAGCAAGGCTTTTTTAACCTTTAAATACCTCATAATCCACGCTAAGGAACATTGCGTCATCATAGTTTTCTTCGTAACCACGATTACAATCTGTTGTTTCATAGAACCCTAGCCCTAATTCCCAAATTCAAACCCTTTCGAAGATTTCAATCAAATCTCTATTACGTTTTCCTCATCCAATGGGTAGCGAATCCATTGAGCCCACGCGCCAGAAGCATCACCGATCATCCTCCCCCGACGATGCGGATGAGCGCTCGAAACGCCGGAAGCATCGAGACAGCCGCCAGCGTCGCCATCACCGCCGCCACCGAAGCGAGCGTGAGAAAGAGGAAGCGAGAACGGAATCTCAGGAAGGATTGGAAGGTGGAGAAGTTGATCACGTCGAGGTTGAGGAAATAAAATTAGAAAATAATGGGAGCGCCGGAGATAGTTCCGTGGGTGAAGATGTGGTGTTGAGAGTGGATTACGACATGGAAGAAGGGGAGATTGTGGAGGATGATGGTCCAGTTGGTTATGTTAATGGGGGTTTTGAGAAGGTGAAGAGGAATGTTGAGTCTGATGTTGAGTCGGGGGAAATTCACATGAATGGGTACGATAATTCCAATATGGTGAGTTCAGATGTAACTCACTTTTTTGTTTTACATTAAATTCTGATGAAAGACTTCTGAATTTTTGGCGTCTGTTTAATTTCTGAAACAATTTGAATTTTGTTTGCTAGAAGTTTCAAATACAGAAACAGTCCATTCATGTTTTCAGTAAGAAACATAAAATTTTGAAGCGTTGCCTTATGTATATCTGTGAGTTTCTTGAGTATTTTATTGCAATGAATCCTTGACGACATTTTGAACTGATGCTAAAATGATGAGATTTTTTTACAAATAGGCTAGTTGACTTAAAAGAGGCCACAGGTATCATTAGGGAGCTTTGCACTATATTTTTATCTTCTGTTTCCAGGCAAAGTTGCCTTGGCGTTGTCACTTTCCAGAAGACTGAATGGATGGATTTCGAATGATTTGTAAGATTTGTTTATACTTGCATGGATTGTTTATGCTGTAAGAGATGTGCTGAATATTTCAATGATTAACGGTTTACTCTTTGTTTTATTCCTTTACAGGGAGTTACTCAAGAGAATGTGGAAAGGGTTGATAAAAACTTGAAGAACATTGGAAAGGACAGCATGGAAGACAATGAAATCGGGGAGGTGGATAGAGTGAGAGTATCTCGTTCTGAGGGTCATGCAGAAGTGACTTGCGAAAATAAACACCACAAAGATAATGGAGTTCCCGTCAAAGAGGGTAAGAGGAGAAGGGGCACTGATGATGAAGTTGAGAGAAGATATCAAAAGAAATCTTTGTGTTCTGAGAAAAGACACAATGCTGTTGCACATCCATATTCAAATGACAAGTATATGAAAGGGGGTCCTGATAGTAACTTATTGGAGTCTCCTGAATCGTCTAAGGTGGGTTCGCGTTCGCAAGATACTTCCGTTGTGGGTACTGCAAGTACGATGGGTGACCCATTCTATATTGCTAGGGAACGGAGAAGTGAGTGTGATGATGAAAGAATCGTTGCCCGTGACATCAGCTACAAACATAACAGCAGATATGATGAAGGGGATAAAGAAAAAGAGTGTAGGTCTAGCAGATTTACTGGGAGAGCGGATAGAAATTATAGCAGGGATACTAATGACAGGTATAGGGAGGAGAGCAGAGACAGGGATTGGGATAGGACTAGAAAGAAAGAAAGGGAGGAGAAGGAGAAGAGTGGGGAAAACAGAGGAAGGTCCAGAACTCAAGATAGATATTGGGAGGAAAGGGAGATTGTGAGAAACAGGGCTAGAGACAGGGACACAGAGAGAGACTGGGAAAGAGAGAGGGAGAGGGGCCGAGATAAATTAAGAGAGGAGAGGAACAAGGGCAGGGATAGAAGTAGTGAAGGAATTAGAGATGGCGGTTGGGGTAGGCACAGATACAATGATAGAGATAATGATAGTGACAGGTCAAGCAAGCATCAAATATATGACAATGATGAGGATGTCTACAGGGATAAGGGTAATAGTTCGAGGCATAGAAGAAACTCTGAAGATCTCTATAGAGAGAGATCAAGGAGAAATGATTTAGGAAATGGAAAATCTATACCTAATCCTGAGGATAGGGATAATGACGAGGTTCTTAAAAGGTATATTGTCTCCATAAACAATTAGTTAAATTTGAATATTCTTCTCTTATTCTCTATCATTTAGATTATCTTTGTTGGTAACAGAGAACAAGACAAAGAAGAGGACTTTCAGGAAAATATTGTAATGCAACTTGCAGAAGAGGAAGAAGATGATCTTGAGAGAATTAAGGAGGAAAGCAGGCGGCGCAGGCAAGCTATCCTCGAAAAGTACGAAAAACAACATGCAGACCAACAAAAAGGAACTCAGTCACAAGTTACAGGTAAGAGTTATTTGTCTGCATTGAATCATTTACTGCTGTTTTTATTTCTCTTGAATTTCAACGCCGGAGACGTTACGGATTTGAAGTTTGTTGTGACCATCTTCGAATTAAATTTGTTAAATTTGTTTAATGCAATCTTATGCCCCATCTCAAAAGTTCTTGTTAGCTCATGCCAAATGGGTTTTTTTATATGGATTTAATCCCGTGGCATTCTTTAAGATCATCCAGCATTATCTTTCAAATATGGTTTATGACCGACTGTCTTCCTGTTTTTGTTCCCCTTTGAATAAGTGCTTTATGGATGTATGTTTCGTGTCTTCTGCTGATTTATGCCTTGCTGATATTTGCTTCTTGTGCTTTAGTTGAGGAACAAGTTGGCCAGCCTTCTAAACATGCAGAATCTGCCGAAGTTATTCTTGAAAATATTCACATTCGAGTGGAAGCCGTAGATACACCTGATGCCGAGTCATCCTTTTCTGTTGGTAAATCACCTGCACAAAATGGTCTTTCTGCTCTTGAGAAGCGTACTGGAACTGGAGGACTTGGAGATGGTACCCCTAAGGTGAGTCAAATACAGTTATATTTGATGTTCACTTGCAATCTCAAAATCAGTAACATATTTCACTTGATGGCTAAGACAAAGTCGTGTGGTCGCACTTTCTTGCATCTTTGTTGGTTTACTTTTGTTTCTCCTACTTTCTTCTTTAGGTTCTTATTTGTTTTGGAAGAATTAACTTTTTATTTTCTTTTTTAATAAAAACTTGCAGAGTGAGGGATCAGTGGATATGTTCTGTGATGATATGTTTGCAGCATCCCCTGCTGGAGTTCAGAAAACGGTTAGTCTCAACTCTTATTTAGACACATTTTCATATGTTCCTTGGTCGTACATTTAGTTACAATTCTTGAGAGTATTGACATTCTGTTCATTTTGCTTTGCCAAAACTCAAATATTCTGCCTTTTTTCTTTATTGTCTTGGTATTTAGGAATTTTGTCTCAGTTACTTTTTAAAATAAGCTTTATATACTGTTCAATATATGTTGCATTGTAGGCGAACCTTATATATATATATATATATATATATAATTTTATCATACGCAAAACTCTTTGATGAAAAACGGAAATTTCATTCGTTACTTCTTTTTCTGCTGACAAAATTCCTTCACAGGGCAAAGGAGATGGTTTGGCTATTGAAACAAGTGAACTGCACGACAATTGGGATGACGCAGAAGGTTACTATGGTATGTATGATCACTAATCTAGTAATCTATATACTCAAAAGTTCCATCAACGCGTGGAAGATATATGTATCTTCTTTTCATTTGAGCTGTCTTTTCTTTTTTTGGTTACTCACCTTGTTTCTTTCTGATGTTGTTATATTTAGGTTACCGTATTGGAGAAATTCTAGATGGTCGTTATGAAATAGTTGCTGCTCACGGAAAAGGTGTCTTTTCTACTGTTGTTCGTGCAAAGGATCTCAAGGCTAAACTTGGTGACCCTGAAGAAGTGGCAATTAAAATCATACGCAATAATGAGACAATGTGAGCAATTTTGGCTATGCTATTTTTTGGAAACGTGATGTTATTTAACTCTAAATTGAATGTGAAGGTGGGCTTAATTTGTTGTGTCATTTTTCCTTTTCATCACGTAGGTACAAGGCGGGAATGGAAGAGTTGGTGATACTGAAGAAGTTAGTTGGTGCAGACCCTGACAACAGGCGCCATTGTGTTCGTTTTCTTTCCACATTCAAGTATCGGAATCATCTTTGTTTAGTTTTTGAATCTCTTCATATGAATTTACGTGAAATTCTCAAGAAATTTGGTCGTAATATTGGTCTGAAGCTTACTGCTGTGAGGGCATATGCAAAGCAACTCTTGATAGCACTGAAACATTTGAAAAACTGTGGGGTTCTTCATTGTGATATCAAGCCAGATAATATTCTGGTATGCTCGACATCCCATTCAGTTTTCTTTCCCATGTGCTATTTTTTTCCCCTCGCTAAATTTTGTGCATATATCTCAGGTGAACGAAGCAAAAAATGTATTGAAACTTTGCGACTTTGGCAATGCCATGTTTTCTGGTAAAAATGAAATAACCCCTTACCTTGTGAGCCGTTTCTATCGCGCCCCAGAGATAAGTAAGTAATTGTATTATTTTTTATTTGTAGGTTTACTTACAATTGTTTCTTGACCAATAGTGTCTTGTTCCCGTTTTGCAGTTCTGGGACTCCCTTACGACAACCCCATGGATATGTGGTCGGTGGGTTGCTGCTTGTTTGAGATCTACACCGGAAAGGTTCTCTTTCCTGGTCCTTCCAATAATGACATGCTTCGCCTTCACATGGAACTAAAAGGCCCATTCCCAAAGAAGATGCTCCGGAAGGTCAGATCTGAGTTTACTTAGCTTCCTTTCTATATCTCCCTTCTGAACTGCCCTGCTTTATATCTTGAACTCTTCGGTGGTGCTGTATAGATATTTGCCGGTTATAATCCCTTACTTGCTACTTTATTACAGGGAGGATTCGTGGATCATCATTTTGACCAGGATTTGAATTTCCTTGCAACAGAAGAGGATCGTGTGACAAGGAAGGTAGGTATTCAGTTTATCTATTGCTTTCTTTTCTATGTTTAAATGTAGATTCCATTTTCATTTCAGGAACAATGTATTCCTGCAATTTTGTTCAGTTTTCAAATTTCTTTTTTGCAGACATTAAGGAGACTGTTAGTTAATATCAAGCCAAAAGATTTTGGCACAATAATTTTGGGATCTCCTGGCGAGGACCCAAAAATGCTAGCTAACTTTAAAGATCTTATGGAAAAGATCTTTGTGCTGGATCCAGACAAAAGGTTGAACGTATCACAAGCACTAAGTCATCCCTTCATCACGGGCAAGTGAACTTGATGCTGATCTCTGACTACAGAACTGCTGTTGCACTAGATACTTGTACATTTTGATGTGATCTCTCAATAATTATCTTTTTGTTTTCGTAATGATTGGGCATTTCTGTCTTTGAATTCTCTGTGCTGGAGCAAGATCTGAGAACAGAACGGTTGGGCGCGGTTGAAGTTCTTACAGATGATCTTGGGAAGCCATCTAACTGGAAGTTCTTTCCATCGATAGTTTTCTGTTTCTATTGTAAGATAACCCGCCAAAGGCATTTTTACATTTTGTTTGTACTATTTGTTAATGGTGACAGTTGCATAACAATTGATTTAATTCAATTTTTTCATCACCATATCTTTGTTTGCCGACCTAATTTTATCAGTGGATATTTCCCCTGTGATCTTGTTATTTCATGCTAATGGTCCCACTGACGTATTTCTGTATTTACTTTGTTCTTTCTATTCTGCTGTAAACTTTTTGTATACTGGAGAATCTGATGTGATCTTTTGTACAGGAAATCCGCTTGTGCTTTGCGGAAACCAGTTTAGATGAATAAAGGCACTCTAGAGAAGGTACCTTGGTTTGTTATTTAGGAATTTATAGATAAATTTAGTTTTAGTTGTTGTAGACTCGACTCATTTGAGTAGTTAATAGGAATTTAAATCTTCCTTGTTTATCATCTTACTCATGTTCGACTGTCTATCCTATTGTACAGAATTCTTTTTCTTTTTCCACTTTTTGTCTCTTGATGTCCAGAACATCTGACGAGTAATCCTTTTTTTTTTCTCTCTCATTTTTCTCTGTTTTCTTTTACGTTAGTTTGACAATATGCCATTTTTTTTGTTAGGTCGCAAAATATATTATTGTTGCTTCTGTATCTAGATCTTTTGCTATTATATCTATTAAAGTTGCATTTTATCTGACCCTTGGTTTGGTTGTTCTGGAGGATTACACGGGCGTAGATCTTCTTTGCTGCTCTGAAGTGTTCAAGTATTTCAGTGAGTGCCCCAATTTGATCCTGTCAATTTTCTCCGTAATAAGAATTCACCCTTACATGATTTTGGAGCAATTAGTTATAATGTGCCTCTTTAAATGTTTTATAGGGTAAAATCATTTTGCTTCTCCAACCCTGGTAAGTACTTCTGCTTTTGTACTTTGTATATTTACGTTAATTTATTTAATCAGTAGTTAAAATTGGGTTGACAACACACTTATGTCCCGTCTTTTTTCACATACTCATTCATGTCATGTTATCTTTTTGTAACTTTGAAGCAATTCAATGTTGGTCAGAATTTTCGACTGCAAACAGTTTTTGTATGGTACTCTTGATTTTAATCAATGGTCTTGTCTTGTAGTACTTGAGTTCATTTATGGAAGTTGTGTATTACTAGTTACTGTCAGATTGGTTATCAGTTCAATGACTTGTCTTCGTTTTCGAGTAGATTTAGGTTTCTTTTGAAACGGCCCGAGTATGGTTTGTGTCTATATAGTCCTAACTTGTGCATATTGTCGAAATAATGTCGATTGCTATTTTATTAGTGTTAATGTGGATTACAGTCTTCTTTTGTTTCTGGGAATCGTTCAGACAAAGATTTGTCTTTGTTAATGATGTGTTGAAGGGATCTCATTTACTACAGTGGGAATTCTTGGAATTTTGTCTCTGCAATTTAGAAATACTTTCCCAGTTGTTTTGAGGTAATTTCTTAAGGCAGGCACAGACACACACACACACACACACACACACACACACACACACACACACACACACACATGGACACCTGGACTTAGGGTTTGGGGTAGAATGTTCTTGATTCTTCTAGACGTTGCATAATTTGGACCATCTCAGTTGAGATTCCTTGTAATACTTGACTTCATTTTTTTCAAGTCAATTGATTTGATTAGCAGGTCATCAATTCTAATCTGTGGGGTTACCCAAAAAAAGAAAATAAAACAACTGTGATTTCTTTTCCCCACTTAATTTTCTTAGCCTTCAATGTTTTCGAAGTTTCGTAATTTCGTGTTTGCTGCTGCGAATTGTCCCTTTCCAGCACTGTGAAAATGCCAGCAAGTTCAAGTTATAGCAACTTTTGTATCACTTACATTTGTCGATCCACAACTGTTGTTACATGTTTCATTTATTTGTACATAGGCTTCTATATATATATATATATATATATATATATATATATATATATATATATATATATATATATATATATATATATATATATATATATATATATATATATAATATTAAGATTTAATTGAAGTTGGTCGCCAAACTCAACTTTAAGTGGGGCTCTTACTCTTACTATTACGGTGGAGTGACTATAGAATAAAGTTTAGATATTATATATTGTCATGAATATTATACTTCTAATTAATTAAATCAATTTAATCAAGATTTTCATAAAAGGGGACTTGAATTCAATGGATATAAATGATAAAATTGAAGTACATTTGCCCAACTTTTTATAGTGGTATAATTGTATAAATACTAGGGTAAATTACAACCACCCCTTGAGGTATAGTCAAATCACGAAAACCCCTCATGTTTGGGTAATTACAACCACCTCACTCAACTATAAATCTTCTTATACATCAATCCTTGCGGTTTCAAATTTAGTTGAATTTTCGAGATTATATGGAATATTATCACTTTGTACATGTTTCATCCCATTCAAACTCCACATTTTGAAGCAAGATGATTATAATATGTGTTTTATGGCTTGTATATATCAGATTGTGGTGCATTAGAAACTATATTTTTACACAAAACGAGACAAACTAGCGCACATTCTACGAAATTTAGATGATTATGTTGAATTTGACACCATAAGGATGGATGTGTAATTATTCAAACAAGAGAAATTTTTTCATAAATTTGACCATTCCTGAGGGGTGGTTGTAATTTACCCTAAATACTATTATTAATTAAACTTTTTTATATTTTGTAGTATAAAATGAAGTGTGTGATAAGTCGGAAATATGTATGAAGAGCGGAACTGTACAATTGGACAGCTCGACACTTGAGAAGTTTCCTCTGTATTTTTCGACGTCCGACAAAACACACCGCGTACATGCCGTTATATATCATCTGTATATATATTTACTTCCCTTCCCTAAAAAAAAATCAATGGAAAAGACTTCATCAACAAGAAAAAACCCCACACGCTTCTATTTTTAATTCCTCATACCACATTATATTACTTCCTATATTTTATTATATTATATATAAACACACACACCACACACATAGTGAAAGTGTGGGTCTTCGTTCAATCGTCATCAACAAAAGGTGCAAACGAGCAACTTTTGTTTGTACCCTTGTTGTTATAGCTAATCTTACTCTAGTTTGTGCTTCTTGCTGCTTTCTTTAAGCATCACAGCTAGTT
The DNA here is from genome assembly GCF_056151865.1 of Erythranthe guttata. NCBI lineage: Eukaryota > Viridiplantae > Streptophyta > Magnoliopsida > Lamiales > Phrymaceae > Erythranthe > Erythranthe guttata. Next base: position 1,703,431 of record NC_142537.1, on the reverse strand, counting down.
AAATAAGAAAAGCATGGGTAAGAAAATGGACGCTTTGCTCGGCAGAAGCTTCAAAACCTCCAAACTCAAATCCACGGCGGCTCTGGCCGTTTCCCGCCTCTCCGTCCTCAAGAACCAGCGCCAGGCGAGGTGTTCCGTTGTTCGCTCCGACGTCGTCGAGTTCCTTAAAACCTCCAACCATGATAGAGCTCTTCTAAGGGTAAAATATTCATCATTCATATACATATATATGTGTGTGTGTGTGTGTTTCAGTGTGTGTATACTAGCATAGGAATTTCTAATTAATATTTATTGGGATATTGAAATACAGGTGGAGCAAGTGATGAAGGAGCAGAATATGTTGGATGTGTTTGTTGTGTTGGAAGGCTATTGCCATCTTCTTATTGAGAGGGTTCATCTTTTTGAACATGAAAAGTTTGTTTTCTTTCTTTTTCTTTTCTCTTATATATAAAAATTGAATTGAATTGAATTGATTATTTTGCTCCTCTTCATATATAAAAATTGTGTCTTGGTTCTTTTTGTTTTTGGGATATAATAAATAGAGTTTGCCCTGAGGAGTTGAGAGAAGCTGTATCAACTTTGATTTTCGCATCCACTAGATGCGGCGAATTCCCTGAACTTCAAGAGATTCGTGCCATTTTCGCCTCCCGTTTCGGTAAAGAATTCGCTTCTCGAGCTGTCGAATTACGCAATCATTGTGGCGTTAACCCTAAGGTAAATATATATTCATCACTCTTTTTAAATTTTTTTTTTTGACATGATATGTAATACATCTTTTTATCGGCAGAGCATACAAAAGCTGTCTACTAGAATGCCGACATTGGAGGACAAAACGAAGGTGCTCAAAGAAATCGCTTCGGACAACAACATTGATCTTCACTTAGATCACGAATCGGAAACCACAGCGGTAATTAAGCAAATTATCGATATGTTTCTAAATTCAATACGTTTACGAAACAATTTATATTAATCATGGTCCGTCAAATATTCCAGGAAAACAAGGAGGAATATTCTCAGCACAAGAGTACTAGCCCGTCATCGGGACAACTACTTTTCGATATTCCCGTAGTACATTCTGAGGGATCAGAAAGAGGTAGTGTGGGAAGAAAATACAAGGATGTGGCTGATGCAGCACAAGCAGCTTTCGAATCAGCCGCCTACGCGGCGGCAGCCGCCAGAGCCGCGGTGGAACTGTCTCGATCTGAATCCACCGACCCTCCCAATCACCGCCCCGGAAAATTGTCCACCGCCGCTAGTTTTGAGGAGGGGCGTCTGGTGGAAACTGAAATCAAGTACGAGAAAATTCATCCGGTTTTGAACACCAATAATAAAAGATCGTTCTCCGATGATAATGTGAAGGGAGATAATGTATCTTCCGACGAGGAGGGAGAGATTATAAAGCGAAGAGACGGAGGCATACATTTCGACGAAAGTGATCATGAAGACGAGCAGAAAAGCAGCTCGATTAATCAGGATAATATTAATAATAATAATCCTGCAGCATTTGGTGTTGAGCCTTTGAACTTCAATAGGAGGCCAATCTCCGTGAGGAACAGACGATCAAGCGGACGGTGATCGAATATTACGTAATTTCGGAATATACCGAGTTTTCTTTTTCTTCTTGTAATATATATATATATATATATATATATATATATATATATAGGCCTTGAGCAAGTACCATATAATGTGATGTTATTCTTTTTATGTTCGACCTAAAAACCGTTAGTGAAGTGAATCATTTAATATTTGTATAATCAAAGAGAAGCAGCAAAAAAACAAATAAGCAAAACTCAAATCAAATTATCCCCAAAAAGACAGAAGCACAATTACTACAACATAAATACAAGAAGTGAAATGTGTAATAAGTTTCAGGACAAACTGCCACCACTTTGTTGCCAGAGATTGATAATATCAGTGGCCTGGTTCAAGAGAATGATCATTTTCTTCTGAGAAATCCAAGGTTTGCTCTCAAGGCTGATTTTGAGTTCTTCCCAAGCATCTTTTCTTGGCCAGAAAAAATAAGGGCTTAAAGGCACAGAGCCATGGCCTGGTATTACTTGATCCAGACCAAGTCCTATGTTCTTGTCCATCCATATGAACTTCAGTACCAACCTTGGTTTCCCCATTGTTTTCGCCTCTGCTTCCACCACCACCTGCAACCAAAAAAAAGAACAAAGATTCAATTTTTATAGTTTAAAGAAAAAAAAAAAGATTCAATTTTTATAGTTTAAATGAAAAAAATATTTAATTTTTATAGTTTTGAAAAAAGAAAGACTCAATTTTTATAGTTTAGAAAAAAAAAAAGATTGAATTTTTATAGTCTAGAAAAAAAAAAAGATTCAATTTTTATAGTTTAAAAAAACAAAGTTTTGTTTTTTGAAGTAGAGATGATTGAAGTGGACCTGGGGTTCGGGAGAATCTGCGGCGACGGTGGGTGCTTCTGTTTCAGCTACTTCGGTGGCGGCGACGGGCAGCGGTTGGATTCTCCGGCGGGATTTGATTTTGGAGAAATGGAGATGTGGGGGTTCTGTTTTGACGGAGACTGGAGAGAATTTGAAGGGGTTTTTGGAGACGGAGGAGAATGGAGATGGCAATGTGGCCTTTGGAGTTGGTTGAACCGCCATGGATAACATCTTCTCTTTCTTTCTTTCTTTCTTTCTGTGTGAGAGAGATGGGAAGAGAGAGAGAGAGAGAGAGAGAGAGAGAGAGGAGAGAGAGAGGTTTGGGTGTGTGATGGTGCTGGACCAAGTGTTGGTGACGGATAAGGTGATGATAATAATCAGAAAATGGGTCAAAATAATGACCCGTGACCCATGGGCTTTCAGAAAATGGGCCTCCTTCATGTAGTGGTTTTTTTTTATAAACTTCTCATTGAATTCATGAATGAATTTAGTTCAAGTTCGAGTAGTGTTGTTCTGAGCCCACTTTTGATTCACTATACGCACGCTGCTGATGACGTACAGTTTCTTCTAATTGGAAAACAACATAATTAATTTTTTTTGAGAGTCAGAATAGTCGGTCACTTCAAAAATATCCAACTCCTTAAGCCGATTTTCTACCGTGCGATCATTGGGCTCGCCTAAAAATTTCGATGGTCGAAATCGTAGAAACCTCTCAAACTTTTGGTCCTCCGTTGGCATAGCATGTTCGGCCACTGGCACTCCCGTCTATGGTGGTTGTTGACATAACTGCATAAATTTTTGCCACATAGCTAGCACGTACTGTACTTCTGACATTGCTGCTTTCTGGAGGAACTTGTGGCGTTTCGATTGTTTCGTGTGCCGTAGTATCACATTCCAGAAAAAAGTCTAGTTAGAGAATCCTCACCTTTGTTTAATCAAGAGTACTCCCCATTCACAGTTCCTCGATGTCAACACCTCGAATCGGATTCTAAACTTTCAGTAGCATGATGAATGTTTTGTTGAAATTCAGTGACCACCACCAAATAAAACGGACATAAATCTCCAGAAAATTAAAGCTTATATCGTGGGCTTTCTAAGGGTGTATCACGATCGATAAAACTCTGCTGGGAAAATTGTCAAGTCACTATCTTACTCACCATTGACTAAACCCTAGCCCCCTCTTATTTTTTTGATTTCACTCTCAAATTATCCCTCAGATTTATCGCTCGTTTTTTCTTGAAATTTAAGGTGATTTTTTCTTCAAATGTATAAATTAATAAGTAAAAGTACAATTTACCATTTAATTCAAATTACATTAGCCTTTTAATTTCATAGAATAAATAATATTTTAAAATTAAAGTAAATTAATCACAAGAAAAGTTGGCACGGTGGGGAAAGCAACCCACAGGTTGGTATGATATTGGCAACACTTACAGGGGTAATTTAGTATTTTGTCTATTAATGGAGTTCACATGAGCTACTTTATCAAACCTTAAGGGGGTTATGTGCGTAATTTGATACTATAAGGGGGTGATGTGCAAAATCATGAAACCACAAGGGGTGATGTGCTATTTACCCAATTTTGTTTGATAAAAAAAACCGAATGGCTATAAACACGATTTCATAAAAACAGTTTCCCATAAACTCGCGTTTGAAGCACGTGCGACTATTGGAAATAAAAAATAGAAAGGAAGCCCTTCTGCGATTACATGAAAAACACCGGTCCCCAAAACACATCAGAAAATACATAAATCCTCTCTCTCTCTCTTCTCTCTCTCTCTCCGAATCTGAGAAAGCCGGCGGGAACTCATTGTCTCCGGTAAGGCTCTCCTCTTTCACCGCCGTTCTGTACATGCTTTTGTATGCGCACTTTACCTTACGCGCGTGCTTAATCCTTTCTTTGTTTTTCATCGTAATTCTCGATTGTTTCCAGATCTTAGATTTTTTTTTCCGACTGATTTTAATTTCCCATTGGTTTATTTTTACTTCATACGTACGAATTGCGATACTCGTAATTGTTTCCTAATTGAGCTTATAGACCATGCTGAAAATTTCTGAGAAATTGTATCTTTACTCCATTCCCCCTTTTCCTGAAATGGAAATTAAAAAATAAAGACAAAATTCCTTCGCTATAATTGCCTGAATTTCCACTTGTTTTACAGTGCTGTTAAAATCAACCCTGTAATATGTCATACTATGTTTTCTTATTTAAAAATCCGTTTTCGTTATGGGGAAATTAATTGTTTGGGTTTTTTTACTCGATTTTGTTGTCTGGATCTCGAGCTTCTTTTGGGCTTCTAAAAAGTTCTGATGAAGTTTGTATATATCTAGGAATATTAATTTTGTGACACAGTGTCAATGGCGGACGAGCCACTGTATCCAATAGCAGTACTAATTGATGAGTTAAAGAATGACGACATTCAACTACGGTTGAACTCTATACGAAGACTTTCCACCATAGCACGTGCACTTGGGGAGGAGAGGACTCGAAAGGAGCTGATTCCATTTTTGAGTGAGAACAATGACGACGAGGACGAGGTGTTGCTTGCTATGGCTGAAGAATTGGGTGTGTTCATTCCTTATGTCGGAGGGGTGGATCATGCTCATATATTGCTCCCGCCTCTGGAAACCCTCTGTACTGTGGAGGAGACATGTGTGAGGGACAAAGCTGTAGAGTCCCTATGCAGGATTGGGTCGCAGATGAAGGAAAATGATTTGGTTGACTGGTTTATTCCTCTTGTCAAGGTCAGCTGTAATCTAGAGCTTCTTTCATTACTCTGGTCTTTCAGTATTTATCACGTGTGATGATTTTTCTTGGTACTTTGTGCAAATTCTACATTTATATTATGAGCTGAGAGATGGGATTACTTGAAAACTATTATTCGTTATCAAAGCGTGAGACAACAGCATGTAATTAATTATGACGGATCTCGATCTTGGGGTTTGGTCTTTATCTGTATACTCTAATGATTGTATTTAGAATGTAAGATAGTTTGCAGTTTCTTTCGTCGTTTTTATGCTACTATAACCAATGTAATATTCATTACATATCAAGTAGGCTAGCACGGAGACAGTTGAAAACTTCAGATAATTCATATTTTATGATGCAATTTCCCCATTTTTCCTGTAAAGATTTTTTTTGAAATTTATATCAGTAGTAGGAGTGGTGGTGTAACGCACTTAGATCATTGATCCTTATCACCTCAAAAGAAGAATATCTATGCTAGTCATTACATTTGGCATGTGAACAATTTCTTTCTCACCAAAGTGTTCTCATATTTTTTTGGCATTGAAGCCACTACTCTATCTAATTATCATGTTTAATTTTTGGCATGTCGGTTAATTTACAGAGGCTAGCAGCTGGTGAATGGTTCACAGCTCGAGTCTCAGCTTGTGGACTGTTTCATATTGCCTACCCAAGTGCCTCAGATACGTTAAAGACAGAATTAAGGTCAATATACAGCCAATTGTGTCAAGATGATATGCCAATGGTGAGAAGGGCTGCTGCCACGAATTTGGGGAAATTTGCTGCCACTGTGGAAGCTGCTCATCTTAAAAGTGACATCATGTCCATGTTTGAGGATCTTACACAGGATGGTATATAATACTTTTTTATTTTTGCATCTTATGATAATTGCTTACGAAAGATTTACTTATTTTTGTATATGAAGGTATACAATCATCGATTTTTTTTTTATTTATGTGATTAAGAAATTTTTCGATGATCACATATTGTTATTCTACACTAGCTAGGAAATGTAACAGCATGTGGGGAAGTAAGATTAATTCTCTTAGTATCTCTTTCCAGATCAGGATTCTGTTCGCCTGCTAGCTGTTGAGGGTTGTGCTGCTCTTGGAAAGTTATTGGAACCTCAAGATTGTGTTGCACATATTCTCCCTGTAATTGTCAACTTTTCGCAGGTACACTTCAAAAATTATGTTGCTAGTTCTAGTTATATTGTTAGACCCGTATTACATTGTTGCAGCCATTTTCTCTTGTTGAATCATTAATTGCAGATGTATGATATTTTGTTTATCTTTCTACTCTGCCCCTTGTTGGTGGAAAAACTTCCGGTCACCTTCCTTTTGTCAAATATGTTACTGACTTACTGTAACTTACGGCTGAGTTCTGACAAATAGTGAATGTGTAATTTTTATTTTCTTAAGCATGAAAATGAACTATGTTGCAACACATAAAGAAAAATGCTAATTAGTTATTTCTTCTGTGGAAGTGGATGTCACTGGCTTCTTTCTTTCTTATCCCTAGTCTTGTTAATTTTGTTTTTACTTATTATACTTGTCAGGATAAGTCTTGGCGGGTTCGGTACATGGTGGCCAACCAGTTGTATGAGCTCTGTGAGGCTGTTGGGCCTGAACCTACTAGGTATATGTTTAATATATGGCTTCTATTTTATTATTCTGCATCTCATAGGGCACTATATTATTTGTCCCTTTAAAATGTGTGGATGTTAAGTTGTTTAGCAAGTGACTGGTATATGGCCGCCTTAGTAAAAAGTGCTATTATTTTTTCCTTTCGCTTCTTTATTTCGGTCTTGTATAGTATCCTGATGAGAAGGGACCAGGACTTGAAATGTGGATATATGATTTCTTGACTAATAGATACAACAAATCTGGAAACTCAGGATTTAGTCACTAATTCACGAAATTTTATATGCACTTGTGCACCTTGTATATAATATACTACTTGTGGCTGCACAAGTGTACACATACAAAGGCACTTATTTATTCCCTCATACATTTGATGCTATCCTCCTAACCATGTTAGTTATTGTAAAGTCAAAATACTTCTACATAAACACGTGCAATTGCCTTTCCCTTGTTATGCGTGAATGTTGTATGAGTGGCAGATTTTACGTTATGATTTGAGTTTCTTAATTATGACCGTCATCAAACTTTTGTTGACATATAAGGATGTCAATTTTTTTTACTTAACAATCTTGTTAGAATAGCTAATATTCACAAGGAAAATATGTGATGTTTCAAGGACGGATTTGGTTCCTGCATATGTCCGCCTACTTCGAGACAATGAAGCCGAAGTGAGAATAGCAGCTGCTGGAAAAGTCACAAAATTCTGTCGGATTCTTAATCCCGAACTTGCTATCCAGCATATTCTTCCCTGTGTAAAGGTAGCATCCATTGTGCACAAATCAAAAGCTGGATTTATATGTTTGTTGTAAATCTATTCGTATCATGGTCTTTTGTTTTACTGTCGTATAATGCGAGGTCTCTCTTGCAGGAATTGTCATCTGATTCTTCACAGCATGTAAGGTCTGCTTTGGCATCAGTCATAATGGGAATGGCTCCTGTTTTGGGAAAGGTAAAAACATGTTTAATTGAGAGAGATACTGTGTGGATGCAAACACATCTTTTATGGATGCATAGCTAGGTGATGGAGTGTTTCATTTTGCCTGTCATTGTTTTGTAGGTACTATAACATTTATAAATTTTAATAAGACACTACAAAATCGTTCTGCTTAATAAGAATCATCAATCAGACAATAGTCTTCCCTACGGCATAATTATACATATTGTCTTTTACAGTCTTCCTATTAAGCTTCTATTAGTAACTATCCGAGTCAATACATTCATGGATTCATACTTAGCACTGCTACTTCGTTGCGTGGCCTATGCATTATAATATTTTTTTCTTTCCTCTACTTCGACCCAGGTAATGTTGCTTACCATTTCTAATCTCTACTCATTATGTTATGCACCAAAAATATCTGTTATTAGATAGTCAAGACACTTGCTGAGGCGGCAGTAGCTTGTTGTTCTATATTTTATCAATTTCAGTTCTTTTGACTGCAACTTCTAATATTTGTTGGGATGGAAAGAATTGGTGTTAGATGCTCTTTTTGTCCCTTGACTCTAATTTTTATGCTATATTTGTGTCTGAAAATTGCAACTTAAGTTTTCTGCAAAGTTTGTTTTGGTAGCATTGATTGGTAAACAATCTGTCATATATAGATAATTCTTGACTTCTTCCTTACTTGCTATCATGATTCTATGGGGTTTCCAATATTGGATTGTCTGGTTGATGCAGGATGCAACTATCGAACAACTTCTTCCCATATTCCTTTCTCTTCTTAAAGATGAATTTCCCGATGTTCGCCTAAACATCATTAGCAAGCTAGATCAAGTCAATCAGGTATATATTATCCCATTTCCATTCTTCTGTTGTTTCATAAAGTACCATGCCAACTTATACACTTTTTCTGCACATGCAGGTGATTGGAATCGATTTACTCTCTCAATCTTTATTACCAGCTATTGTTGAGTTAGCAGAGGATAGGCATTGGAGGGTTCGCCTTGCCATAATAGAATACATACCTTTATTGGCTAGTCAGTTGGGTGTTGGCTTTTTCGACGATAAGCTCGGTGCTCTTTGCATGCAGTGGCTACAGGACAAGGTCGGAGTTTCTCTTTTCACCATACAATAATAATATTTTTTTTCTTCCCATTTTAACTGCAATAAATTGGAGACTATGCAAAAATAATGGTGTGATATTTTGTCTCTTCAACTGTGGATGAAGATGTCTAACTTTCCGGATATTTTCAGGTTTACTCTATTCGAGATGCCGCAGCTAATAATTTGAAACGTCTGGCAGAAGAATTCGGTCCAGAGTGGGCAATGCAGCATATAGTTCCTCAGGTATGTGGAAGATTAGCAAATGACAGCCTTTCATATAACTTTTATGATCTTACAAATTGTTAATCTTTTCCACAAAAAAGCTGGATTTTATGTTTATGCACGACTCGTATCTGATCTGATGCCTCTCCTTTTGTGCAACTCTGTTACTTACTCCCACATTATTCGTGGCTCGTTTGTCTTAAGCACGTTCTAACAATGAAGTAATCCTGTCATCTTTCATGCAGGTTTTGGACATGATAAACAATCCACATTATTTATATAGGATGACCGTTCTTCGTGCAATTTCCCTACTTGCCCCTGTCATGGGTTCTGAGATCACATGTTCTAAGTTATTACCAGTCATTGTTACTGCATCAAAGGACAGGTAATTCTTGCCTTTCCATGTCCTTCTACGTTACCGTAGTATCATATATTTTCAGTTTTTCCTCAACTAACTTACCCGAATATTATATTTATACAGAGTTCCCAATATTAAATTTAACGTGGCAAAGGTGTTGCAATCCATGATCCCCATTGTCGATCAATCTGTGAGTTCCCTTACACCCTTCATCTCTTTCTTTAGCTTCATTGTGTTTGAAAAAAACTTTTGAAAACAGATTACGGGTTTTTTTCTTTCTTAGCCCATAATTTGTTTTCGAGTGTTTTCTGGCTCATTATTTTTTTTCTCGACATTTTATATATTTTACAAAAATAAGCTGAAAATTGAAAAAAAGATATTTTGCAAACACATCAACATATACGAAAGTCGAAACCGACCATTATCAACTCTTATTTTTTTTCGTAAGTTAATGCAAATACCATCTTTTAATTTCATTGCCCTCTGAAATTTCTTATTACTTTGCAGGTGGTGGAGAAAACGATTCGCCCCAGCTTGGTAGAGCTTTCGGAGGACCCTGATGTAGATGTTCGTTTCTTCGCAAACGAAGCTCTTCAGTCAATTGACAATGTGATGATGTCGAGCTAGACAAGTCCGTGATGTTTTGAATTCCAGTGCTTGTGTTTCTCTATTGTGTATGTCCGTTTTTCAATTTGCCGTATAATTCGAATTTGGTTTTAGAAATATATATTATTTTATACGTTTAACCACTATGGCGTATCTTGATTATTTTCCTCTTTTCTTCCTTTACCCTCTGTGGATCATTTTACTAATGTTTTGACAGCAGTTTATTTTCAATTGTATGGCTGATCTTTCATGAAATCTTTAAAGCTTAATTCCACTTTGTACCCTCGAAATGTAGTAATTTGCTACTTTGCAAGTAATAAATTTTTCGTATTGCACCTCAATTGATCATACTACATTGTGAGGGTCTAAAGTGAAATTAAGTCAATGTTTAAATCTTGAAAGTGTGTGGTCTCAACCATACACTATTGCCTCTACTATTATACTTATGGGGCAATTTGGTATAGGTCATCCTATAAGAGATTTTATGTCTATAAATCCAATTAATAAAACTCAATTTTCAGTATATTTATTATTTATAATATGTCAAAAATATCCCTAACAATATATGGAATAAAAATCTCCAAAATAAATATCCCATATTTTTCTTCTTGCAGTTAATTAATCCATTCCAAAATTTCACGTATTCTCAATCTCAAATTCCACCACTCCCAAGAATCGATTTCATCAAATTTCACCGCTCCAAAACATTGATTTCATCAGTACAAACCCTAACCAAAAATTGCATTGAGTTTGCCATCTGCAGTCCACAAAATTTCGTTTGTTGTCTACGTTGTGAAATCAGTTTTTTTTTTCTTTTCTCATTTGCTATTTGGAGATCGTTTGTTGTTTGAAGACATCGTCTGTTGTTTCTTCATCTGTCGTTTGTGATTTCTACAATGGCTCCAACACAATTTAGTCTCGGTAAGCAATACTCCTATTAATTACATGTACATATGATTGTTCGATTTTTTCAATACTCATTCAAAACCCGTTTTTTTTCTTGAGACAGCGAACGAGGATGATGAATTCGAATCCCTGAGAAATCAGTTTTAAATTGCGGGGTTTGTTGAAGTTAGTAGTCTGGTTATATTTTTTTTAATTTCAGTTTGCACTTTGCGATTCTCTATTATAATTGAAGTTGTTATCGGTTGTTTGCAGTTCATGTTTGGTCTTAATTGGAGTTCGTATTAGTTGTTTGCAATTCATGTCTACATTTGTAAGATGAACTGTTGTCTTCATCTCAAATTAATAATTGCTATTAATTTCTTTTAAATTTTACTTAAGCAGTTTTGATTAAGCTACTTTCTTTACACTTTGAAATATGTTTGTTGCAAGAGACATTTATTTGCAATTTTAGTTTTCACTTTGTAACTATTTTGTAATGTAATACTTGTTGTATGTTGACGTTCTTGAGTTGCGAATTATGTTGCTAGCAATTAGGTTTATATTGTACTCTAATCTTCATAAATTGGACTTTAGATTAGTTTTTCTCTTTTTACACATGTTTGCAATCAATTTTTTATTTGCATTTTTCAGATTAGTTTACAAATCTTGTTTGAACTTGCGTATGTTGTTTGTTGTTTGCAATCACAATTCTTTTTTGTTATTTTCCTTAACTTTGCAATTAGTAAGTCGTGGTTAAAGTTTGCAATTTATTTTTTGTAGGTTTAAGATTGTACGTTATATCCTATCGTGAGAGTGTTTCAACCCACACATGCCTGGGTAAAAAAGAAAGAAGACAATTTTCGGTTAATGCCGCTGACATGAAAAAGTTCCTCAATAGTGCCAGTGGTCAAAAATAATTGTTTAATGATTTAAATATATTTTTTTCTTTGAAGTTTAATTTATTGTTTGCATTAAATATAATTTATTGCGAAAATATTATACTTTTGAGAATTTTGTTGTACATCATGTAATATTGTTATAATTGTTTTTTTCTATTTCAAATTAAAATTTGTATTTTTTATTTTTTATTGCAAATATATTTTGTCGTTTTGAATAACTTTGGTAGTTTACAGTTTGCACTACATTCTTTATCATTTTTCGTGTACAATTTGCCTTCACTGTTTGTATTTGCAGTTTGTAATTAGTGGTTGGTAATGTCAGCAACTATTACATTTGTAGTTTTGTATCGTACAACCATTATCACATTTTGTTTCATATTCAACATCCACTGCAAAAAAAGGATCAAGTCATTGTTCAACAAGATCGAAGAAAGGAAAAACAATATTAAATACATACGGACGTGCACGGAATCAATGTCAATGGAGAAAAAGTTCATAGTGTGAGAATATGAGCGATTTTCGTTACTTTATTTTCCCGCTTCATTCATGTGAATGTCCCATTGTCAAACTTCGGAACTGGACAGTCCTTGTGTGTGATAAATATTATACTCGTGATGTCAACTCGTATTTGCCCAGAAAAAAGAGAACGACGGTCCATTTTTGTTCATGTTGCTAACAAGTACAATGTCCTATAGGGTGCCAACAAAAATTATCGTTTCATGGTTCACAATCATATTATTGTTTTAAGTTATTTTTACTGATTGATAAAGCATATTCAATTTCTTGTCAATATATCACCCAATGAGCAAACTTAAACCATTACAATTTTTAATTGGTTGTTTTTAGATTGTTGATGTGTGATAATAATCTTACAATTTAATTTTCACTTATAAGTTGCAATTTGCAGTTTTCTATTTTATGTTGCAAATTTATTATGTTGTTCAAATTTTTTTATTTTGTTGTTTGTTCAAGTAAAACTAATTAGAAAATGCTAATAAAAAAATGCAATATTGTCGAAAACATACAAAATAACAATTAAAATCCAACTCATGATCTCAAGAAAATTAATAATTGAAAGATTGCTATAAATACTTATGTAAAAAATATTAAATATTTTTATAAAGTAATAAAGAATTAATTTTCAAATTTAGCTGCCTTGAGAGAGAGAGAGTGAAATACGTGTGTGAGAGAAAAGGGATGAGAGAGAGAGATGCGTGTAGGTGTGATTGGATGGAAGAGATGTTTGACCGTGTAGAATGGAGAGAGAGTAAGAGATTTGTGGGATTTGTTCCCTCAGTTTCTAAAATAACTATTCACATATAAATATTAATTAGGGGTAATATGCTAGAGGTCCCTAGTTGGAAACATAATTAGATGTGGAATACAACCTTAATATTTTTTTATGAACTAAATCCTTTTTAGAAAATAAATATGAGTCACATCCTCAATTTTTCTTTTATCCCTAATTTACCCTTAACCTAAATCTATAAATTCTAAAGTACGTTTCTCTCAGATTTATTTTTCTTTTTTCTTCTGTCTCTCAATCTCGCTCTCTATGTCTCTCAATCTCGCCCTCAATCTCGCTCTCTCTGTCTCGTCTATTTCTCTCACTCTCTCTCACAATCTGTATCCCTCTATTTTTCGATATCGCTATCTCTCTCTGTCTCTTTCGTTCTACACCACTCCAATCCACTATTGAGGGGGGGGTGGTTATGGCGATGGTTATGGCGGTGGAGACGGCGGCAATAAGCGGATGGTTGTAGAGGCAAGGAGACGGCGGCTATGGTGGTTCAAGGTCAGATCTATGGTGGAAGGCGCGGCAACGGTATTGGGTATGGATGATGGCGTGATGGCGGCGCTCGGTGATGGTGGTGGTGGTGGATGGAGGAGCGGATCTAGGGTTTGGTGGGGAAAGAAAAAAAAAAAAAAAAAAATCGATTTGGATGTCTATGGGTGTCTATGGTTTGGCGGCTAGGGTTTGTAGGAGGAGTTAGGGTTTCAAGATGACTTAGGGTTTCAAGATGTCTATGGGTGACTACGGATTACTACGGTTTCCTATGGGTTTCTGAAGTAAAAAAAAATCATAATTTTCACTTTATGTAGAAAAGAATGGGAAAAAAAATAGATTTTTATATAATGATAAAATACGAGAAAAAAAAACGTGTTTCACGTAAAAATTAAGAAAAAAAATGCTAGATGCAAACTTAAAAATGTTAAATAATACCATAGTTCATCATAGTATATTTACAATTTGCTGTAATTTCGAATTTGTAAGTGGAGGGGCATGTTTGGAATGAATTTAATAAAGGATGTGAAGCAAATTTTAATTAGACTTGTCATTTAGTTCTAATACGATATGTCACGAGGGACTTATATCTTAAGACCCCTATTAATTAGGGGTATCTATGTCTATACACTAATAATTTAATTTAATTTAAGAGTAATTTAATTGATCAAGAACCTACACTTATGTATAGAATAAGGATAGTGTCTAGCCAATTTCTCCTATATTTATTGGTATGGGTCCCATGGCCACGTGGCGGTCACAAGTAAGTGTCGGCTGTGTAAACTACTATATGGTCCAAGTACATATAACATACCCATCCATGTCTAGTCAAAATCAAACCATGGCTTGTCAAAATCGGACCTAATTTTTGGTCTTTGGCCTCATTCTGGGGGTAATTTCGTCTTTTCAATTAAGTCAACATCTAAATCTGATTTTAAGGGCCAGTGAGCTATATAAAACACAAGACGGGTGGGTAAATGCTAATTAATTCTTTAACATGGGGTCTTTTATGGCAAGTAGAAATTTCACAGTGGTGTCTGTGCAATTAACTCGTACAAAAAAATATATAACATAAAATACAAAATAATTAGGTATAGGTACATTGGGGGAGTTAAAAGAGTGTTTGTTACTTAGGAAGGGTGGCTAGGGCTAAACTCGTGTGACCTCCAACAACCAAAAAAGTTGTTATTACCAAACACGTTTTTCTCTATAAATACAAGTTTTTTTTGTAGCTTTTATACACACACATTAAAGGTGCTACTTCATTCTTTTTTTCAATCATAATTATTAATGTTACTTCATCAATTCATGGAGAATATTACCAAGAAGAGAAGAAAACCATTGATTTCATCGTCCTATGTCAAGGTAATTTTTATTTATATATCAGTGCTATGATTTATTATATTTCGATAGTGTTTTTAAAATGATTATTAATCGATAGTTATATTCTTACATTTGCAGGAGAAGAGGTTGTAGTAAGATTTGTGGAACACTCATTTGAGCAAGATATGTTTGTCGGCTAACACGATGATGGTACGAGGATTGTGGGGTTTTCTAGTACCTCGACCTCGGACCTTCATCCGTGTTTTATTTATGTAGTTTTTTTATTTAATAAAGATGTTAATAGATACACTTTAAATTCAGTTCATGTTCTCGTGGAATATTCTTTGAGACACAAATATATTAAAGTGCGATCAATCTTGCTCCGGCGAGATGATTGTAGAACACTTTATTTCACATTATGGAATTAAATTTATGAGGGATTTCATGCAATTTGTTTCTTGGTGGAACAATGTACATCTAGTTTCTTTTTAAGTATCGTTTAAGGTTAATGCACATCAATTAATAAAGTTATTTATTAGCCTTGATTTTAGATTTTCTTTTTGTTATTTGACAAAACTACCCTTTTTTGTTTTTCAACTTTTCTATATTACATTATTACTTCATTAATCACGGGTCTTGAAATGCTTAAACTAGAATCGATCTACCATCTACTGGGCTGGGCCGGTCGCAATCCGGTTCCGGCCCACAACCATGTCTATTCCGCGTAGCATTTCTTTGCCAATAACCAATAAATTGAATCAGAATCAACACTATTTCCATGTATTAATATTGGAAGATGATAATTTTGCAGGTTATGGAATTTTTAAAAAATATTCGTTCCAACCTGTTCGATTTTCTCCCCTAATCATGGTCAAATGCTACAACAAAAAATGCTTTAAAAAACTTCCCTTGTCAATAATTATTTTATATAAAATTATATCACATATATATAGTCAACAAAATCACGAGGATAAAAGAATAAGTTAGAAGTTAGAATAAAAATAAAAAAATCCTCCAAAGATCATGAAAAATAAAAATCTGTATTTATTCTTATTTAATAATTATTAATTCGTTTGAAATTACAGGCAAGACGAGAGCACAAGTAATCTGGAGCTCACAGCTCAGTCATATCCTCTCCAACACGAATCGGATTCTTCAAATCCTGCACGAAGTTTCCAAATACTCGAATTTATTGTAAAATAAATTTAAGGTCAACTCTTAATTTTTTTTATAATAATTAAATACTACTAATCTGGTTTGAAGAAGAAATAAAACTTTAAATCTTCAACAATAATGCTAGTTAATGTAATATTTAAACACTATGATCAACTGGAACAAATCTTAATCTATTAGAATAAACAAATTTGGTCAATTATATGCATATTATATATATATATATATATATATATATATATATATATATATATATATGTACTAATATACATAATCAACAGAAGCAACCAAATATCTCATTAGCAATTTCCTTGCAAAAAATAAATTAATTAACAATTCCATTTGGTTGAACAATTGCAGTATATATATATAGTAACTTCAACATAAACATTCAATTAAATTCGTCTAATCCATTCTTAATTATCGCTAAGTATGAACCTTAATACGCCATTGCCCGAGGGCGAGTGGTCTACTGGCCTCTTTGATTGCATGCAGGATCGCTCTAATTGTAATTAACTTCACTAATACATAATCATTAATTATATTTTATTTATATACTAATCCAATTCTCGTTCGTGTTTTTTGAAGGTCTCAAGACTTTCTGTTGTCCGTGGATCATCTTCGGACAAAATGTTGAGATAATCGATCGAGGGAGCACACGTAAATAATTACTTTTTCCTTTTTTTTTTTGCATAATTACTTTTTGTTTTAATTAAAATCTTTTGATTCATATTTTCATTTTTTGACAAATATTCCATTCATATTAGCCTTTTCCCTATCGATTTAATGTGAGTTTGTCGAGTTTTCTTAGAAATATTTCTGTATTTCGATAACGAAAATAGTAAAAAAAAAATTAATAATGATTTATTTTTGGGGTTAAATTTGAAGATTTTGATATTTCGCGGGCTCTAAGCATACGCACCACAAAATAACAACATATTGTTTTTTGAATTGCTATTTTTGGCGCGTACGTAGCGAGTGGAACTGCTTGTGGTATATTTGCTGCGCTACACATGGTCCATTGCACCTGGCTGTACTCGACTAATTACAGAACGAAACTGCGAGCGCTTTTCAAATTACCGGAAGCTCCTTATTCCGATGCTATGGTACATTGTTGCTGTTGCGTGTGCGCCATAACACAGGAATACAGAGAACTCAAGAATCGCGGTGTTGAACCTTCCTTAGGTAATCGATTCTCATTTTCCCATGCCTTTTTTTTTTTCTTCGTTCGTTGAATTTCACGAGCTTAATTAAATAATTATTCTTCGATCGTTGAAATTTCATATAAGTTGGGATTAAAACGTGCAGGTTGGGAAGGAAACGTCGACAAGTGGAAACGTGAAGGTGCAACCGTGCCCCCGCTTTTCCCATCCGATATGGCTCGTTAAACGTAGTCTTGGATTAGCTTGCTTCAACAAAATAAAATTTATGTGATCTCTATTGAAAAAAAGTGTTGTATTTTCTATCTAGTTAATTAAGAAAACGTATTAAGTTATGAAACATTATAGAAGTTGTACTCGAGATACATTGTTTTGAATGGTTTGGTGATTTTAATGTAATAGAAGAAAAAAAAAAACTTGTGATTGTGAAATGAAAATTGCAGTGCTTTGAGTTACTTTAGTCCTACTTGAATCAACTTGATTAGATATCGTATGACAAAATTATGCACGAATAAATTACGTTCTGAATTTTAAATAACTTGAAATATCAAAGTTGTAAGCACTGTTCATCGATTCATTCATATCTTTCTCATACAACATCCAATTTAGATAATTCAAACTGGATTAAAAAACTAACTCAAAAAACTACATAATTCGTATTTCAAGTTTTGCGAAAATTCAACCTCGAAAATGGTCAATCTCTTATTTTAAATAGTAGTACTAATCATCGTAAAAAGGGGTAGCTCAGATGGAAGAAGAATAAAATATTAACAAATAACGACCAGTTAGTTGCACCTTGGGTCAACTTCCAAAACTTAAACTCCATATACCCACTCCGGCGACTGACTACCAACTGTTCGACGAAAGGCCGCAGAGAGAAAATGGCGGACGCCGCCGTGGAATTCCTGCTGGAGAATCTCAAGCAACTACTTCTCTACAACGCCAAACTGATTACCGACATCAAAGACCAGGTCGAATTCCTCTACAACGACCTCACCTTGTTCAAAGCTTTCCTCAAAGATTCGACCGAAAAGCGCAGCAAGCACGAGACTTTGAAGGAGCTGGTGAAGCAGATCAGAAACGTGGTGTACGAGGCCGAAGACGCCATCGATTCGTTCGTCGCCCAAGCCGCTGCCCACAAGGCCCGGAAGCCCCTTTCCAAAGCTCTACACATGTTCGATTATCCGGCCAAGCTTCGCAATGTCGGGAGGGAAATCGAGTCGATCCGGACCAAGGTTAAGGATATTTACGAGCATAAGAAGTTTGGATTCGAAATCGTCAACGTCGGCGATGGATCCAACGGTGGGACGAAGGAGAAAAAGGTAAATTCACAAAAGGGCTCTCCTCTCTTCTTTGATAATCATCGTCGGGTTGAAGTTTCTGCTGGTCAATAAAGTCAACGTCAAAAGAAAAATTCAAAATTGTGATGTAATAAATTGGTCTCATATTCTTACCTTATTTCACAACTCAGAATAAACTTTTTGAAATTTTAACTTTGATGTTGGAAATCTAAATATTAGAAAACATTTTTATGTGTTTTTCATTGATAGCAAGTTTTTGAAATTTTCCGATTTTGGAACAATATTTTCATTTCGAATTCCAAAGTTTCCGATTCCGATTTTTTTATTTGTTTTTGGAACGGAATTAAAATACATATTGGATTCAGATTTTCCGATTTGATTTTAATATCCGAACATGTTTCCGAGAATTAAGATTATTTTCCGAAAACTGCAAATAATTATGTACTTTTGTAGTATATGTGACTAAAAAAATTGAAATTTCCGAATTACGCCGATTCGAATCGGAACTCCGTTTTTTTCGGGAACGGAATTAGAATTAGTTTTCCACTTCCGAAAAAAATGGATTTTTTCTGAAAGACCAATTCCCATCCGGTTGGTCCGATTTCCACTCCTAATCCGAATCAACTTTATGTATGATTTACGCGATAGAATAGATAAATTTCGCTTTTTAGTAACTTAACCAGTTTTCCTGGACTAAGTCATTCTTGATTATTGATTCTTGATTATTACACAGCCTCCAGTTGTTGAAGAAGACAACGTTGTCGGTTTCGAAGACGAGGCAGAAAAGGTGATCAATCTTCTAACCGGAGGGTCCGACGAACTACAAGTCATTTCAATAGTCGGCATGCCTGGCCTCGGCAAAACCACCCTAGCCAAAATGATTTACCGCAATTCCAAAATCGAATACGAATTCTACAGCCGCGCATGGGTGTACGTCTCACAAGACTACAGCAGAAAAGAACTCTTCCTCAACATCCTCAGCAATTTCACACAGCTCACAGATTCCATGTACAAAATGAACGACGAAAATTTATCCAAAGAGCTCTACAAATTCTTGGAAAAGGGAAAATACTTAATAGTTTTGGACGATGTGTGGACCGAAGAAGCATGGAATGACCTCAAAATCGCTTTCCCGAAAAACAATAAACGGAGTAGAATACTTATAACCAGTCGTATCAAGAGAGTTGCTATACATGCAAACCCTAATTTAGAGCCTCATAATTTACGGTTTTTAACCCCCGAAGAGAGCTGGAAGTTGCTACAGAGAAAGGCTTTGGGTGCAGAGAATTGCCCTGAGGAGTTTATGAGAGATGGCATGCATATATCAAACGAATGTCAAGGGCTACCACTTGCTATAGTTGTGATCGGCGGGATTCTTCTTGAAAAAGGAACCGATTGGTGGGAAAGAGTTGCGAGAAGCGTCGATGCTTATATTGCAATGGACCAGGATAAACGTGTGGACAATTTCATAGCTTTGAGCTACAATCATTTGCCGTACCATTTAAAGGCGTGCTTTATTTATTTCGGGATGTTTCCGGAAGATTTCGAAATACCCGTTTGGAAGCTCGTTCGTCTTTGGATTGCAGAGGGTTTCATACAACAGAATCAAGAAATGAGCTGGGAGGATATTGCAGAGGAGTATTTGGAAGATCTTGTGAGCAGAAATTTAGTGATGGTCGGACGGTTGAGATCGAACGGCAAGATTAAAACATGTCGTATACATGATATGTTGCACGAGTTCTGCAAGAAGGAAGCTGCGGAGGAGAATTTCTTCCAAGAGATAAAACGGTTCGATCGAGGCAGCTATGTTTCTTCAAACCCTGCTTTGGAGAAGTACCGTAGACTATGCATACACACACGTGTGTTGAACTATATCTCTTCGAAGCCTGAGGGCCCACGTGTTCGTTCGTTCTTGTCCTTCTCGAGCGACGAGACTATTTTGCCAACGGAGCATAATTCTACGATTCCCGGTGCGTTTAAATTGCTTAGGGTATTGGATGCCCGCTCTGTGATTTTTACCCGTTTTCCAACTGATCTTACCAAATTGGTTCACTTGAGGTACATTGTGCTCTCGAGCAATTTCAAGATGCTGCCTGAGGCAATTTCGAGCTTATGGAACATGCAAACCCTAGTTGTGGAGACTTCTTCGAGGGTTCTTGACATTAAAGCGGATATATGGAAGATGATCCAACTGAGGCATGTGAAAACGAACGCTTCGACTGTTTTGCCGGGCCCACTTTCGAGGTCGAGGAAGAGTAAAGATGAAGTCTTGATGAGTGGGACCCTCCAAACACTTTCCACAGTCTCGCCCGAGAGCTGCACGGAGGAGGTTTTCGCTCGTGCACCGAATCTGAAAGTGCTGGGCATTCGGGGGCAATTAGGTAAACTTCTCGAAATTAAAAACGGGAGTATGTTGTTCGATAGTTTGGGGAGATTGAGTCATTTGGAGAATTTGAAGTTAATAAACGATGTTTTTCCTCGTCCGCCTTCTGAAGGGAGTTTGAGCAGACTTCCTCATCCGTATAAGTTTCCTCCGAACCTGAGGAAGTTGACATTGTCGGACACTTTGCTCGAGTGGAAAGACATGTCTACCCTTGGAATGTTGGAGAATCTTGAAGTGCTTAAGTTGAAGGACAATGCCTTTAAGGGCGAGTGGTGGAAAACGGAGGACGGGGGTTTTAGGGGCTTGAGGGTCTTGCATATTGGGAGGACTAATTTGGTTACGTGGAATGTTGCTTCGGGGAATCATTTTCCGAGGTTGAGGCATCTTTTTCTCAAACATTGCGGTTATCTTGCTTCGCTACCGCTGGTGTTTGGGGATATTGTGTGCCTGCAAGTAGTGGATATTTACTGTACGAATGAATCGGTGGCGGCTTCTGCTAGGAAGATTGAGGGGAGGAAAATGGAGTTGCAGGGGAAGCAGAGTGGCAGAGGGAATGGATTTAAGCTGTCTGTTTATCCACCGGATCAGTGATTTTTTTCGTTCAATTTGTGAGATTTTTTATTTTATTTTTATTCTTTTAATTCAAAAAAAAAAAAATTGATCTTTTTCGTGTGTAATAATATTTAGACTTTAATTTTGTGCAGGTGCAATGTTGGACAAATGAAAGGAGATGAGTTTTACAGTTCACTTTATTTGGTATGTTCTGCTTCAGGAGATGTGTGTTTTGTGGTTGGTGTGTGTGTGTGTGTGTATATATATATTTCATTTTTTTATTATTATTTTTTACAGAGAGAAATCTGTGAAGCAATTGTTTCTGGGTGGTTTTGTAATAAAATTCTATTTGATGTTTCTTGTACTTTGACTGGGGCAATTTGGTAATTGTTCCTCAAAGATGTGTAATTTTATCAGCAGTAATAAAAATGCTGTTTTTTGGTTGTAATAAAAATTATGAAATGCTATTTGCGGTCACAAAATTGCTATTCGCGGTTTATAATAAAACCCCCCAAAACTTTTAAGAATATCAAAAAACCCCCCAAAACTGTAAATAGCAAAAAAAAAAAAAAAAAACAAATTCGAAAATTCGAAATCAAGCTTGAACAAGGGTTGGGCTTCGATTTTTTGATGTAATTTCGACTCTTTTATGTGTAATATGCATTGGGTGGTCGATTACGGAACCAATTTCATGTTAAAAAGCCTTACAAATCGATTTGTAGAGCTTTTTTTTTCGCAAAAAAATGTTCGAACGCCCAAGATGGGCGTCCAAGGCGTGTACGAACGCCCGTTCCGGGCGTTCGTACACGCCTTGGACGCCCATCTTGGGCGTTCGAACATTAAAAAAAAAAAAAAATTGCACTGGACGCCCAACTCGGGCGCCCAAATGCAGCTTGCACGCCCAACTTGGGCGTGCACTGCATGAATGGACGCCCAAGTTGGGCTTTTACGCGTTTTGGGGGTGTTTTTGGATTTTTTTGAGAAGTTTTGGGGTTTTAGTGAAATAAAGTATTTTTTTGGGGGGTTTTGTTAGAAACCGCAAATAGCAATTTTCAAACCGCAAAAAGCAATTCCCTAAAAATTTGCAGCTCCTTCATTTTATATAAGGGCCCCAATACATTAGGATTATAATGGATCCGCTCCCTTTTTCAATAATAGTGAAACCCCCCTTAATTGTTTAATTAAATTAATATTTATATAATTATTAGGTGTTATACCTATATTATCCTTAATTAACACATAAAACCCTAGTCACATCCTTTTTACCCAACAGCCGTTGTATCGTCAAATATTATCTCCATATCTTCTTCTTCTCTTCTTCTCTAACTAGAAGTCTGCAGCGTCGGAGGCGGCGACAAGGAGAGGAAGAAGGCGGCACCACATCTCGACAACGATGAGGGAAGAACCCCACAACCGCACTGCCGCCGCTATTCCTCCATTACACCTCCGCCTGACTTCCACTCCTCCAATTCAGATCTGCACCGTCGTTGTCATCTCATATCTTCCATGCCCGCGATTTTAGGATTTCGTTTGGTTGAAGATTGGATTAACATGTTGTGACAATCTATATTTTGTTTTTTTATTCGTTCTAGGATTTCTCTCCATTGTCGAGTTCCAGGGATGATGTGAGGAGGGCCATTCTAATTGATTTTGCGGCAATGATTCGTCTTGATCTAATGCTTGGATCTTGTTAATTGAGGAGCAATTTTCTGAATTTTTTATTTGACGATTTTTTATGTTGGGTATGTTACACAACAATATAGTTGTTTTCGT
The DNA here is from genome assembly GCF_056151865.1 of Erythranthe guttata. Lineage (NCBI taxonomy): Eukaryota > Viridiplantae > Streptophyta > Magnoliopsida > Lamiales > Phrymaceae > Erythranthe > Erythranthe guttata. The sequence goes on along the minus strand of NC_142537.1, from coordinate 1,680,175 downwards.
TATTCTGCTATTTTGTTTATAGTTGTTTTCGAGAGTTTTTATTTGTTTTCGACATTTTTAGTTGATTTTTGGTTTTTTTGGTAGTTGATTTTAATTTTTTTTATTGCCTTTTTTAATAATATGATCTGCTGGAAAAATAAAATCGAAAAAAATTGAATTAAAAAAATGAAAAAAAAATTGTACTTCATTTATTTTTAGTTGTTTTCGACGATTTTTAGTTGATTTCAATTTTTATAGTTGTTTTCAATAATATGTAGTAATTTGTCGATTTGGTAAATCAGTTGGGGAAAAAAACCGAAATAATGAATTAGAAAAATTGAAAAAATAATAGTTGATTTTGCAAATAATTTAGTTGTTTACGGAAATATTATATTTGATTAGGGAAATAAACGAACAAAAAAAGTAATATTTTCAGTAATTTGTAGTTGATTATGGAAATAGTTGATTTCAGAAATAGTTGATTTCAGAAATAGTTGATTTTAAAAAAATATAATTATTTTCAGAAATTTTATAATCGATTTCTAATAAAAAAAAACTGAAAAAAATTCAAAATTGAAATCGAAAATAAAATTAAAATAAATATTTTTAAATAAATAAACGAATATTATAATTAAAAAAATTAAATAGGCATTAAAGTAATTGAGAGTGAATAATAAGGAATGAATGGTAAATTTGACAATAAAAAAAAAGTTGGATCTATCACTAATAAAAGAAAAGGGGTTGGACCCATCTTTATTAAAAAAATGATAGAAGGGGTTGTCACTAATAGTCCATTTATATAAACATATCCATAATTAATTAAACCATGAAAAGTATGGCCATTTAGTGAAATATTTTCCGGTCAAATTACAGTCACCTATGGAGTAAGACTAAATTACGAAAAAAACCTCTTATGTTTGGATATTAACAATCACCCCTCAATTATGTATTGTTTTACACGTCTAATCTTACGGACACGGTGTCAAATTTACATTCTGGAGGAGAGGGTTTTTCGTAAGACAATGATTTGGTCCGTAGGGCTTCCTCTCGTGATCTTTGGGTTCCAGCCTTGATTCCGGTGAAGAGTCCTGCAACGCCGGGAGGGGTTCCCGGCGGGAAAGCTCCGACGATCAAGTCAGTGATCGGAGTAGGAGCCAAAAACGTATATGCAATGTAGTAATATTTTATGTATATGCTTGTATATGCGTGTGTTTAAAGATCCTACTATTTATAGATGAGGAAACCTTGGTTCACAAGGTTTCCTTTTTTAGGGTTTTCTCCTCCCTCAAGTCAAGTATTTGGGCCTTCCCTTAATGGGCCTGTTTTGGGCCATGGTTATGTCGGGGTCCGAGTTATGATTCTGCCAGCTCGTTATCGAAGGTCGCCGTCCGGCATCAGGCCTTATAAGAACTTAACTTTCCTGAGCTTGCATTGCGCTTATCTCGTCATAATGACCCGTATCAACTACTCCCCCTACTCCTTACTTATAAGACGAATTGGTTTTTCCTTACCTCGTTTTATAAGTACGGAGTACGAGGTGCAGGTTTAATCATTGGTTCATATCGGTCCGACGTGCGCGATCTTTTCACTTTTCCCTCCATTTAATGACTCTGACATTCTGCGTGGTCGATTCAAGTCCCCTAAGCCATCATGAGGAACTTTCAAATCAGTGCTTTATGCGTCAGATTCGAGACGCCTTATATTAGATCTCACCCGCCCGAATAGACGGTTATGATTGACTTTCCCTCTTCCCTAGGTTATTACTGAGGGATTCCAATCGACACCTCTTGCGCCGAATTCGAGGCGATCTATTTTGAATCTCGTCCGTTCGAATAGACGGTCACGATCGAATTCTTCTCCTTTCTTCCTCTTATAAGTATCTGACTTCTGCGAATTTTCAAAATTTTTTCCTCTTCTTCACCTCTGTGCTCTCCTTGTCTTTATTTTCCTCCGACGACCTTTGCTTTTCCGAGAACCAAGCTCTTTCCGTTCCGTGCTCGTTTCCTTCTTCGGCAAAGGTACTCCATTTTTACCCTGCTTTTTATTGTCCTTAACCTATGTCTTCCAATTCCCCCGACCCATTTGGTCAGAGAGTACCTTCCAGAGAGGGAGATGAATACCCTACCCTTACTCTCTCTTCTTCTTCGGAGGAAGGGCCCTTCTTTTCCCCTTCGGGAAAATTATTGAAAAAATCTAAGAAAAAGGGGAGAGATGACACTCTGTCCTCTGCGAGGAGTGGCTCTCCTTCATTGTCTGGGGGGCGCGATTTAGATGACCAGTGGGGGCCTAGTACTTTGAGCGAGGTAGACTTAAACAATTTAGTTCGTGACATAGGTCTTCCTACTGACATTGAGCTAATATTACCCTCTCGAGATCAGCGCCCCTTGAACCCACCCCCAGGTTTCAGCACCTGGTTCTCGGAACAATTCTATTTCGGTCTTTCTTTTCCCATCTCGTCCTGGTTTTCCGAGATTGCGCAATTGTGCAACGTATCCCTCAATCAGTTTCATCCCCATGCTATAGTCGTCATGACTGGGTTCCGCATGCTTTGCGCTTGGTCGGGCGTGACCCCTACTCCAGCTCGATTTCGGAGTGTGATGGTCTTAAAAAATTCCAGTCCCTTCCACGTCTCTATCTCGGCTCGCCCGGGTTTCAAAATATTAATGCCGCCCAACAAGACTGATGGGTGGCAAGGTCACTATTTTTTTGCGAAAAACCCCGCTGATACCCCTTATCTATGTCCTTGGTTCGCAACCTTACCCGACAAGCGGAGGGGAAAACCCTTGGCGATTGATGAGTGGCTTTTGAAAATGATTGTTCATTTTCAACCGAGTTACGGTATGCCTGAGACTCTTACAAGCTTTCCACCGATACTTCGCCATTTCTACTTTCATGACAACGGCACTCATCCCTTAACTCAAGAGGATTTAGGTGGGTTTAAACATGATATTAATTTTCTGTATCAGCTCGTCACTCATTTCGGGCTGTCGCTCTTTATTTGATTGTGCCTTATGCCTGTCGGTATATTGTCTGCTTGCTCACCATATTTTTCTTAATCCAACGAACAGACTTAAGGATGAAGAGGATGTTCCGAGGTGAGAAGCCGGCGACTCGCCCATCCGAATCGGAGCCGGAATTTCAGGCGTCCGAATTTCAGCGCCCTGTGGCCGCTGAATCCGATAAACGATCCTCTGAAGAAGGGGCTCTAAGGCAAAGGCCTTCTAAGAAGAGTGTTGGGGCTGCGCGTCCCCGAGGTAGCCCACGAGTTGAGGATCCCGAGCTCCCTCGCCGATCTTCGGCCATAGTTACAGTCCCTTCCCCGCCACCTTCCTCGGCCGAAGAACAGGTGGAAAAAGAGCCCACCACAAAAAAGAGAAGGACTGATCTAGCCCTTGGGTTAGTTGGGTCGACTCCTGGGCAGACCGGGTCAGCTTCGGGGCAAGTTGGGTCATCTCTGCCTCCAAACTTTGCACTTCACCTCTGCCAGAACGCAGAGAACGCCATCGCTGCTTGCCGAGCTATGGCGCTTCCCCGAGACGTTGCTCACTTCGGGCAAATGAGCAAGGGTGATCGGCTCGAGTTGCTTCTTCATAACATAACGCAGGTTTGTTTTATCTTGCATACACGAATTAGCTTTTACGTTTCTTAGCCACAATTGGTTTTACTTAAGTCCCCTATATGTGTAGCAATTTGCGATCGCCTTCTCGGGCCCTTTGGGGTGGGATGAAGTTTCTCGTGAGGCATACGATAATCAAAAGAAGGAGGTCGGCCAGCTCCGAAAAGAGGTCCGAGGTCTGAAGGAGAGTCTGGCGGTGTCTGAGTCGGCGAAGGAGGGACTGTTTGCCGAGGTGAGGAGGCTACAAGAGAGGGAGAAGATTCTACAAGCAGAGAAAGACTCTTTAGTATCCCATAATGCGAGCTTAGAGGAAAAAGCTAAAGGGCTTTCCAACGAGCTATTTGCGGCTGGGAAGCAGGCATCTTCTAACTTCACCGAGGGAGTGAAGGAAGGCCACAGGCTGTTCCCGGGTTCCTCCGAGGGTCTGCGCTTCATGGAGGCGTTCGTCGGTCGTTTTTTCAACCGGCTCTGGCGTTCCACAACATTTACCCGACAAGCGTCCGGCCTAGCTCGCTTCTTTTTCTCGGAAGCTCGGGATCCGTCTTTCTTTCTCGGGCGTGAACAGGCTGCACCCTGACTTCTCCCTCAAGGCAGACGGCGGATCGACGCCAGGTGTGTCATGAACTGCTGCATCCAGCTCCTTTTGTAGGTTTCGGGTGATCGTGCCTTCTTCTTCCATTTTTTCTCCACGTTCTTAGCTCAGATCTGGACTTCCGGGGGTAGATCTGATTTTTCCCGGAAGTTGTTTCCCGAAACTTCTAGATCTTTCCCACAGACGGCGCCACTTGATTTGGTCCGTAGGGCTTCCTCTCGTGATCTTTGGGTTCCAGCCTTGATTCCGGTGAAGAGACCTGCAACGCCGGGAGGGGTTCCCGGCGGGAAAGCTCCGACGATCAAGTCAGTGATCGGAGTAGGAGCCAAAAACGTATATGCAATGTAGTAATATTTTATGTATATGCTTGTATATGCGTGTGTTTAAAGATCCTACTATTTATAGATGAGGAAACCTTGGTTCACAAGGTTTCCTTTTTTAGGGTTTTCTCCTCCCTCAAGTCAAGTATTTGGGCCTTCCCTTAATGGGCCTGTTTTGGGCCATGGTTATGTCGGGGTCCGAGTTATGATTCTGCCAGCTCGTTATCGAAGGTCGCCGTCCGGCATCAGGCCTTATAAGAACTTAACTTTCCTGAGCTTGCATTGCGCTTATCTCGTCATAATGACCCGTATCAGACAATATATAATTGAGGATGTGGTTGTAATTATCCAAACATGAGGGATTCTTTTGTAATTTTAACATTACAAAAGAATTACATGGAAAAAACAATCGACTTATTAAAAGCGGTTCAACGCGTTTTACACCAAAATAAGAAAACGGAAAAAACGTCCAAATTCAGCATTAACTATGATCAATTAATTTCAATTTTCAGTAATAATAAAAATAAAATAAGTGTCCAAAGTCCAAACAAACATGCACTAACATACAAAAAAAAGCATATTCATTATGACACATATTCTTTGCATTTTACTACAACTGCCAATTGGAGACATGCACAAAGACCACCCTTTTCCACTTCCATTCAACGTTGACCACAATCAAAGCATCCTTTTTATTATTTATTATTATTATTATTATTTATTATTATTTTTCCCCACCCGGCCCCCCTAACTATATAATACCCCCCCAAAAAGATTTGCAAATTAGTACCATCTAATGGATTTCCATACTACTTATCCAACACAATCACCGACGGTGTGCTCGTTCGAAGAGGAAGACGATGATGTTTTGTACGATGAACTCAAAAGGCAAGTCTTGCAATTGACAGCTGATGAAGACGAAGAAGTTATTAAATACGAGAACAAGGAATGTGGCCCGTTATACGGCCCGTTTAGCACTATCCAGCCCGTTTTGTATAATTACGGTTGGCCCGTGATTAAGGAGGATAATAATAGTGGTGGTGGACCACCTTTGTGGATGTTGAACTTGTGGAGAAGTACTAGTGGAAATATTGGGACAGGTGTTTTTATACCACAAATTGTCCATTCTTCTAGAAGGAGAAACAAATCAAGTATGTATGGAATATTAATTTTATTTTATTTTATTTATTTATTTATTTATTTATTTTACTAGATTAATATATAATGTATGTTGTGCATATAAGTTTGGTCTTTGGATTTGGATGCAGGGAAGAACAAGAATGAGAGAGGAAGAACATACAAGCATGTAGAGAAGATGAATTGATTCTAAAGAATATTCTTTTTGTCTCATAGAAGAAAACATTTGAATATGTAACATATATTTTATCTAACTTTATGCTAATGTAAATGCATTTTATTTCAATAAACATTAGTTGGAAATTATGCTTGTAATTCTTTTTAATCGAAAAGAAAATCTGCGTTTTGATTTAACAAACGTCGAATACGGCCTAATTAATTAATTAATTAATCACGATTAATCTTACCAAACTGCGTTCGTCTACATACATTGATCTCTTGGATACTAATGGCTAACAAAAACATTGGTAATAAATCGAACATTTCGATCTCTACACAAGCAACTTCTACATAGGCATGGAAAATCGAACAAATTAAAATATAATAACGAATCGAATCATTTTCCTAATTGGGTTTTGCTAACCATAACGAACTAAGAGCTCGAAGCCTCGACTTGTAATCGTTTATGGCGAGAAGAGCACAAGCCGCTTGCCGTGGGTTCAAGATCCGCTGCAGTTGTTGCAACGTTTGCAGTCTCAAAAGATCCGCCTATCAATAATAACAAAAATCGAACACTAAACCTCGTTAAACACATTATTATTACAAATTTTAATAAAAAACATGAGCAATTGATTTTTTCGTTATATCAAAAAAGAGGTACAAAATCGAGGGAAAAAAAACCTGACGGAGAAAATTCTCGAGCGTCGCGAGCTTGCTCATTGCAATCGCCATTTGTTCGACATAGCGATCGCAAATCGAATTCGAAGAAATTGTGTCGACAATTGATTGTTGTAAAGCTTCCATTCCTTGTGACAAAGCATCCTCAGCTTGTTGTGAAGAATGCTGTAAATTGCAAATCCCCATCATTTGTTCATCTGTTAACGCCTCTATTTGATTTCCAAGTACCTAATAAATTATAAATATATATAAAAATTGATTAAAAAAATAAATAATGGATCGTATATATCATCGTATCGTAATCGTAATCGTACTAACCTTGAGAAAATCGGACGAGCGAAATCCGCCTAGCCACAAGAGAAATCTTTCGGCCGGGGTTTTCCACATACCGGAGAGTATATGAAATATGTTCGATTTTGCAAATGTGCCCTTAAGTTGAAATATTTCTTCGTAATGTGACATTACCCTTCCAAGAACGAGACGCAGTTCGTTATCTCCCGATTGAGAATTTACGGATGATCTTAGATCGTTAATTAGACATTGATGTTCTTCTAGCCAGTGTTCATAATCAACATTGAATGCCGCGGACCCTACATAAAAATCGAAGATCGTAAATTAGAAGTTTCCGGAACTAGAATTTAATTTGATTTATTTTAATAAACAAACACTCACCGTTATTTCCACATGTATACTGACGAATATGATCTCGCGAAAATCCAGACGGAGCGAAGATACCCTGCATTTTTAGTCACTTTAAGCGATTATTTTGAAAAAAAAAATTAATTTCGTTTTCTAGATTATAAATGTGACGATACATTTCGATTGAGAATAAATTAATTATAACCTGCTGCCGCGTTACTTCGAGTTCGTGCTCTAGTTGTGTTAGCCTTTGCCGGTTGCTCTCTAGCTGCTGAACATACGCCTATTATCGAAAATCGAATACGAAAAAAACAATACATTATTCAATTAGATTATGACTAATTAAAACAAACAGTAAAATTCCGATTTCATGGGGTTTAACACCTTTTTCCTCATTCGGCACTTCTTCGCAGCTTCTCGATTCTGAGCCAGCCTGCAATGTGCCTGAAAATCGGAAACGAGAAATAAACGGTAATAAGTAAATTAAATTTGTTATTAATTCATCAATTAAATTGGAAGAAGAATTAAATTAAATTAAAACAGGGTAAAATGAAACTAAGAAAGAAACCTTTTGCTCTCCAATTTTCACCATAGAATCTACAGCTTCCAGTCTTTTATTAATGAATCCAGGGGACTGAACATAAGTAGAAACAAACAACATTAAAATCTGCTAAAACCTCTTCATGCATTTTACTGTATTTAAATAAATACATACATATATACATACATAGATAGATAGATAGATAGATACATGAGATTACTTACATGGGTATCTGTGTGTTTATTATTACTATGACGTGGCACTAAATCAGAGTCTCCGAAGTTGTCACAGAGCACTACACTTGATGAAGCTATCTCAGTTGAACCCAAAATCTGTATTAATTAATTTGAACCATTATTATTATCTATTATTATTATTATGTTGGTTTTAGCATAATAAATTAATTGATCATGTACATGTATCATATATGTATATATTTGTGTGTGTGTGTGTGTGTGTGTGTATATCAATTTTAAGAAATGATAATAACTTACGTTGGTGAGTCCGCCAAAAGGCAAGTTGTTAGCAGACGCAGCTGGAACAATATTATTATTATTATTATTGTTCGCCTTGAATATCATCCCATTATTGTAAGTTGAGCCTACAATCATAATTTTATTTACCATTAATAATTACTAGTTGTTAGAGAGAGAGAGAGAGAGAGATCTAGAGAGAGAATCTTACTTGTGCATAAATGAGTAGTATCTAGATGATGAAATCCATTTCCAGCTGAGTGTTGAATCTCTTCAAAATCGGCAACATGATCAGCCCCACTTCCATCACCTCTGCACACACACACACACACTTTTATAAATACACACACACACACACACACATGCACTGAAGCAAGAAAGACGTACAAATTAAAACAGAAGAGAAAAATGCAAAAGGTAAATGAAATTATTAATTAGCGTTGTTCATCACCGGAGGAGGTAAAAGTGTGCCTTGGAATAAACATCAGAGTTTGTAAGAGAAATATGTTCAGAAACAGCTGCCTTGTTCAAACTCTGCATTTCACTCTCTCTCTCTCTCTCTCTCTCTCTCTCTCTCTCCCTATGTGTGTGCGCGCGACACGTACAAGTTTGAGAATGCGGTGAAACCGAAACAAAACAAGAAGAAATAAGAATAACAGAAAGTGGATTCAGAAACTGTAATAATTAATAATAATAGGGTAAATTACAACCATCCCTGATGTATGGTTAAATTACAAACAACCCCTCTTTTTTGGGTAATTACAACCACCCCTCAATTATAAATCTTCTTACACGTACACTCTTGCGGTTTCAAATTTAGTGAAATCTTCTTGATCATATGGAATATTATCACTTTTATACTCATTTTATCCCATCCGAACTCCACATTTTGAAGCAAGATGATCATAATATGTGTTTTTTGGCTTGTATATATATCAAATTGTGGTACATCAGAAACTGTATTTTTACACAAAACGAGTACAAACTAGAGCTCATTCCACGAAATCTAAATGATTATGTTGAATTTGACACCATAAGGGTGAGATGTAGAAAAAATCATAGTTGAGGGGAGTAAATGTAATTATCCAAATAAAATGGACTTTTTCGTAAATTGACCATACATGTCGTTGTAATTTACAATAATAAGAGTAATAATTCTATCTTTTTGATGAGCAGAAGCGCTAGCCAATCAGAAAAAAGGTCTTGTTTCTGGCTACTACTATAAAGTACTGCTAAAAATGCAGGTATCTTATTAATTATTTATTCCACAGTAATAATTTTTCTGATGCCCTGCAGTAATAACTCGATCTCATCATCTCATCACAAGGTAAAAACAATAATTAATTATCAAAAAAAAAAAAGGTAAAAACAATAATAAATAATAATAATTGCCCGCATGGGTGTAGCTCAACTGGTTCCGGAGGTGGTAAGTTGGTGCAAGGTCCTAGGATCGAATCCTGGCAGCCGCAGTGTGGGAATTTCAACTCCAATGAGGGTTGGTTCCTTGTGGGCACCAGGTCCGGGTCCGCTACCTTAACGGGCCGTTGAGTTACCATGATTTACATTCCTCCATCAATCCTTGTCGGGCCAAGGGATGGGGGCCCTGGGGGCGAGGGATTTCGCCTTTTTGGTGCAATAATAAATAATAATAATTAATCCAAATATTTTTACTTATTGTTATTAAATAGTAAATATGACACAGTGACTGACATATCTGCCGGGTGTCAAGTCAAAGTCAACCTCTGATTTTGTCCTCTTATTTTCTTTTATGTATTGTACGTGTATTAATAGCATTTGTACCGTTGATGTCTCTGTACATACCAACAGTACATGGTTTAACATCATTATTTAATTTAATTTCCTTTTTTTTTCCTTTTTTTTTTATGGGTTTTTGTATTCATGATTAATCGATTAATGATATACGATTGGTGCCCACTTTTTTGGTTTGATGACGCGAGCGTGATGTCAGCAGCTTGATCATCTTTACGTCTCTCTTCAACTTCACTCGACTCTTAGTCGGTCGTCGTTCGTGCAACACGAGAAGGATCGATTAAGTATTCTGTATTTTAGTAAGAAAACATTAGATGCAAAGCTTCATTAGGGTTTCTCTAACATAATTCTTTTTTTTTTCTTTCATTTGGGCATGTTGAATTTAATGAACTTTTTTATAAGTTAAACAAAGCTCAGCTCGCCTAAAACCCCGATCCAAGGTAATACGATACCATAGCACTTTATAATGACCTTTACCTCACGTCGTCGTGTGTGCGATGTAAGAGTAAATATATTTTTCACCTTGCGAGGGTTTCATATGCCCTTTTAGCAGAACTGGACTTCTAGCTTTGAGCTATCCTTATTAGACTTTATGTGCAATTTCTCGTATTCATTTGGACGAGATAGTCCATAGTCCATATCAATCTCGTCATACTAATTCCGACCGGCGCATATTTAGATCGTTGTCATTTATCTTATTTTTTTTATTTGAGATTATATATAAGCTCGGAGTTTCACTAACTTAATGAAAATAAATAAATAAATAAAAACTATTTTGGCGGGAGATGTGATGAGTGTCATTGTAGTAGGAGGAAAAATAGATGATGAAGAGTCTGCAGGTAAAAAAAAAAAAAAAGTAGGAATAAAATTTAATTTCGTTAGGAGAGGGAATTAAATGTCAAATTAATTACTTTGTGTTTCTCTGACGTGGCAGGTTCCTAACACTGAGACAAGGTTCAAATTTCAATGCCCCCTGCATACTGTGAACCAAGCCCATGTGTCGTCTCATTAATAAATACAAACATTTATGTTTCTTTTGGACGAATTTATTAAATTATAAACTATTCCTACACATTCAATTTTAAGCTTTATTTATTTATAAAACATACCAGTAATGAAATAAACAAGTATTTTTTTATTTTTTTTGGTTGTTGAGTATTCAAATTCGGGATCCACTAGAAATCCGTTCCAATATTTTGTGGTCCTTGTTTAATTAAATGCATGACCAACAATGTATGAAGCTATAAACTATGTTTTCATTATATAAGCTAAAACATAACAAAACGAAGTTGATATATATATATATATATATATCTAAGCAAGAACTGCTGCTTGTACCTGATCATCTATTCTATGGCTTAATACTTCTCTCGCCCGAGCGCTTCTGTGCTGTAAGCGTTGGTGAAGTTTTTCCGATATCTGTGCGAAAAACGCAGCATCCCACCGATTTATTAAAGCAGGATCTTCGGCGTAACATATATATATAGATGTCACTGCACTTTCCACTACAACCATTGCTAGTCCAACCTGTATTTAAAATAAAAAGAATATCGATGAGCAAATTATATGAACTGTAAGAACTAGTGTTGTTCTTATTGAGATTATGTATTACATGATTTTATTTATTATTACCAAGATCATGCCCATCAACATTGCGGTGGAGCCCACCATTAGTACGCGTTCCGGATGTTTTATCTTTGTCCAAACTGCTGCACAGGTTCCGGAAACAAGGCCGCCCAATAGAGTGGACATGAATAAAACGGCGCCTGAGCAGTCGTAGGCTATAAGCGATTCGACACCTGTTGATTGGAACAACTCCCATGCGTCTTTCGCTGAATGGTTAAAGCTTTTTCCGTACACAGCAATCTTGATTTTAAAAAGAAATATACTTTTATGTATCAGTAGTCAGTAAACCGTAATATCACATTCAATCACCTTTTTGGAATCGACAAAAAAAAAAGGAAAAAAAAAAAAGAGAGGTTAGAATCAAGAATCCATATTTGATTTTGCATCTATGGAATTTAATATATTGTGTTTTTTACTAAAAGGTATAAATTGGACATATCGGATTCGAATTAGTAGTACTTCTGGAAAAAACCCAACAAAGATTTCGGAAGTGAAAAACTAGTTCCATTCCAAAAACAAAAATGGTGAAATCGGAAACGGGTAAAATTGGAAAAGAAAAAAAAAACATTATCCAAAATCGGAAATTTTCGGATCGGAATTGGTGGGATTTGGAATTTCCAAATTTTTAGTTTTTTTTACAAGCACATTTTAGTTACCTATAATATAAAATACATAATAATATTGATATTATAAGTGTGCTATTTTCAGAAAAATAAAATCAGAATTTTCGGAAATTAAAATCGGAAAAAAATCAGAAAAAAAAAATGGAAATTGGAATTTCGAAATTCGAAAATACTCCGATCAAAATTGGTGGAATTTGGAAACTCCGTTCCAATTTCGACCCTAAGGTAGAAGAAATACCTGGACATAAGCATACTTGTTAAACCAGCGAACCAAAAACTCGACCAAATGAAACAAAAAATCAACACAGCAGAGAAGACACTCATTGCTGCCAATCTTTGACCTCAATCCCCTAATCTGTAAAATCGAAAATACGCGCAATTCTAATGTATTTATTCACCGAAGAACACCATATCACAAGACAAAAATCCTCGGAAAAAAAAATCATCTTAGCTGACTCACCTCCCACCGAAGTGTTCGTATAGCAGCTGTAAAGAGCGATCCGTAACATATACTACCAAAAGAAGTCGTAACAGCATATTGCAAAGACCTCATCACTGGTTTTGGAGGCATCGAATTTGATTCTCTACCGCCATGAATAAGGACAAGAAAAACCATACCCGAAACCACAACATGCACAATGTTACATAGTACTGCACCGGTCCAAAACAAACTCACAGACAACACCTGTCAAATGCAAGTGTTCTTGTATGATTTAGTGCAGCCCTGGAGAAAAGACGATATGTATGTGTATATATGTGTGTGTGTATATATGTATAGAGCAAAAACTTGCCAGCTCACCAAAAGAAGCCACCATCGGCCACCGTCACCGATACCTAAAGCAACGACCCCAGCTGCACCGAAAGACCAGAGGGATAGCCATAAAAGCATTACTAGCATCGAAATGCACGCTACTCTAGTGACTTCCGGAAGGTTCCATACCATCTTCACTGCTCTTTGTAGCACCAGCATTGTAAATGGAAGCCTGTGGAAGCCAAAAATCGGAAATAACTGAAACCGTGTGTACAAAGATCTCTCTCTTTTTTTTATCTCTCTTGCAGATAACTTTCTCACTGTAGGAAAAAATAAACGTTAAAATACCGCCAGAGTGCTTAAATGGTTATGAAATATAAACCTTTGCGTCTGTTGAAAATAAAGATGAAATTTTTATAAGCTAGTTTATAAAGAGAGCAGTAGAAACATAGCATCCAAACACGAGTCGGGAAATTTCAACAAGCAGAACGATGCTAATTCAAAATAAAGCACATAGTTCATACATTAAACCGAACAATGTTTTACCTGTCGATAACCGAAATAACATACAAGAACTGCAAAGCGGAACCGATAGCAAAAGCACCGCCCCAGAAATACTGATGCACCCAAAAACACAGAACACTGACAACAGCAAGATAAGTAGTCAAGAGGTGCACGGAAAATTTCATCATTTGATTCGCTCGTGAACCGAGCAGTAACAACCATGTCCATCCCAAAAACGCCCCGACTCCGCCAGCAACAGCGTACAGCGACCAGTAGTCTTCAGTCAAACCGTCTTTATTCTCGAGAAACCCCATTGTGTACTTATCAATGTTTAGCCTATCTGGTTGCTTAAACCTATTGAGCCCAAAAACACCAAGGGCAAAACCGACCACAATTAAATGCGCCATAAATATCAGCAGCCAGAACACGTCCCGCCATGAACGAGATACCGTTGGAGAGATTCCTTGAGAAGAAGAACTACTCCCCACGGCATTCTGCATAAATAAAAATTGAAGTTTGCATATGAATTCAATTCACATTCGAGTCTTTTCCAGGTATTTATTACGCAGGTAAAAAAAAAAAAATCAAGATATCGGAGACGAAGTCTAAACGTTTTAGATATAACACTTACAATTGTCGTTAAGTCAAACCATAAAATTCAACGAAAATTTCGCCAAGCCTCGTTTTAGGAAACACGATATGTCTAGATGGAAATGAACTTAAGAACTTCAGAAAGTAGAATGCATACGATAACCAGCGAAGCAGAGCAAATCGGAACAGAATATTAAAGATTCTTATCAATTTGATTATTTTATCCTATAGTTAAACAAACAGCAAACAAGGTTATCAACAGAAAACACAATACCTTAATTTCAACAACAGAAAAGTATCTAAGCATCACAAACACACACGATGACAACGAAATTCAACAAACCAACACCAAAAAAAAAAAAAACTGCCCAATCCAGAAAAAAAAAAAAAAAACCAACTCATGTGCACAAAAGTTAACATTTTTCCTCACCGCTTGCGGCGGTCCGACGGCGGAGTCATAGGAGGAAGAAGAGGACGACGGAGAAGACTGGGAATCGTTCATCACGCCACCGCTACAAGAAACTCGGAAACAACTGGCCTATACGATGATGGATCGGAACTTTGTCCGGTAGCGAACATAACCAACAATTGATTTTTGCTAGGGTTTTGAAAATTGACAGCAATAGTAGTACACTTAGCGAATTGCAAAGGAACAATTTTTAATTTTTAATTTTTAATTTTTAATTTAAGGAAATTATGGGGGAACGAACTGCTGAGTGAAAAGGAAACGGCTATGATTTTAAAAATGGGGGAGAAATAAATTAATAAATACTAAAAATAAATAAATATATTAAAATGAAGATAGAGAGAGGCACCGGTTTTGCCAGGTAGTTGCCACCCTTTTGTTGTGAGGTTCAATTATGGTTGTCGTCACGAGTTAATCCCACGCGCTCTTGAGTTTCAATATGATTTTGTCTTTCTTTGCAACTCAATTATGTTAATTATTTTAACCATTTTAATTTAGATTTTATCTAGTTTTATTATAAGTTCATGTTTGCAATTCATTTTGGTCAAAGTATACCTGGTTATTTGCACTGGATAGATATTAATAGTACATTTATACATAATCAAACACACGCATGCGTATTTGTGCTCAATAGATGCTTATTTAAATCAGACCTACGGTTGAAATCCACCTGATATAAATAATTAGGTGTAGCATGTAATATTTTTCAAGTATACCTTGTTCATTTTGAGTAATGTTGGATAATTTGTTGTTTATAAAAAATGGTGGAGATGTTTATAAATATCTTAAAAACGTAATTTTAAACAGTCAGTTATTTTTTTAATTTTCACAATATTACTTTCGTAAACTCTATGTCATAAAAAAGTGCATTTAGATTAAAAACGAAACAAGGGCACAATTGTCCTCTTTCAATTAGTTATACATGTTCATTGAAGTATTAGATCGTATTTTGTGTTTATAACTTAAAACAACTTATTTAAGAGAGAAAAAAAAACCCATAATATCCGTCACGGTTGAGTTTTTAATTTCTAGAGTAATTCTTGATTATCTATGTAATTATTATATATCCTTAATAAAATATGGTGGCGCGTAGCAGGCACGTGCTTGTAGCTTGTTGCGGGGGTGGCATTATGACTTTCACTTTCACATCTGTTATCCAAGTTTAAGATTATCTTCCCATTATTATTTGTTTTAGTATTTTCTCAAACGTGCAAGTTTCATCGTTGTCTATTTTATTGCCATTACTCTGCATGTATACGTCAAACGACGTCGTTTTGGGCTTCTTTGATTGGATCCCCCGCCTACTAGCCCCAAAAAATATTTATTAAAAAATACAATATCATTATTGTTTATATATATATATATATTGGAATTCAAAGTCCAAACATTTGAACAATGTCAAAGTTGATTACATATGCTGGATCTGCAAATCGTAGTTGGTACTTGGTAATGCATTTTTTTAAATAACTAACAAACAGATTTTAAATTTCTTTTTTCGTGGAAAGTCCAGTGGCGGGCCCGCATATGGCCAGGGCGGTCGTCTCATAATTTTTTTAATGCGTTCGGCCTCTCCGGACTTAAACTCCCAGCTCCGAAAGGTGGAAACTGTGAAAGTTAAGTTTAGTTTAAGAATTATGAAAGTAAGTTTAGCCTTTTGTCAGTGTTTGAGCATAACTTTAGTCAAGAATAAACCTAATCACTTATCTCATCCATTAATTATTCTGCTGCCATGGTGGATAATAAATGAAGGTTTTGACTTTTGAAGCCCTATGAGAGGGTTAATTAGATTTAGATTTGAGCATGTAATACGAGTTTCCCAACAGATCAGTTTGAATATTAGGAACATTTTTTTCTCGGGAAAATTACGGTTTTCATCCATTAAGTTTGCACTGATTTCACATTTGATCACTTATATTCATAAAAAAATAGATTTAGTTCCTCGTGTTTCAATAATTTAACACTTTCGGTCATTCTGTCAATTTGTCGTTGGTCTGTCAGTTAAGACAGTGATGGTCACACGCTTGATTCTGTCAGTACTAACGGAAAATTGACGAAATTGACAAAAAATGTTGAATTTCTGAAACATGAAGAACTAAATATGAAATTAATGTGAACTTGAGGGACGGAAACTGTATTTTTCACATTTTTCTGTATTCTTGTTTTGACTATTTAAATGTATTTTTATGAGTAATAAAAAATAAGATAAAGCAGCACAAGAACATATATAAAAGGGCCCAAAATCAATTACTTGATAATTAAAGGCCCAATCTATATTCTAGATTTCTAAGTGGCCCATATTAATTACACTGGGCCCATAAGAGACTGTTTCAGGCCTAGTCAACTCTCAATTTTCTTAACAAATAACAGTGTTATATCATATCTGATATTATTTTTTAAATAATTAAACTACACTTTGACATAAAATTTAGTATTTAAAATAACATCGGGTAAATCTACACTCTCGACTCTTGTATAATAGTTTGCAAACCATACGAAAGACGTAAATTACACTGGGCTAACCATGTTGACAAGCTCGATATAGCGACCGTCGATCAGGGAATTCGAACTTTGATCAATTAACACATACACACTTGCTCCAACCACTAGACCATCTCTTGCTGGACGCATACAATTGTAGTTGACTCTATGATTGCAGGTTTAGATATTATTAACCATTACTTTCTTGATGGGGTGATTAGATTTGAAAGTTTGTCCTTTTAATTTGTTGATTAATAATAAGAATCTTTGCCTATATAACCTGTCCCTAGCTAATAAGTTTTTTGGCATCTGTTTGTGACGTACTATACTATTGTCTTCTGTCTTATCTCGTTTGACTTTGTTAACAAATAATAAATTTGCTGTCACAAAAAAAATGCAATGTTTTTTTTTTTGAGGTGCAAAAATAAAAATAAAATAAAATAAAGAAAGATGTGCAATTGTTCTGTCATCTTTCCTTGATTTTTTTTTTTGAAAATATATGTGCTAGAATTTAATTTATGTAATATAATAAAACATTTGAATAATTTTGTATTTTGAGTGTTTTAGTAAATACGTAAATAATATCTTAAATATAAAAAAAATGTGGAGTGTAGATTATAAGCTCTTTAATAGCTTATTCTTTAAAACAAAATTAAAATCTTTCAGAATTTTTTTTACCAAACACCTTTTAAAATCTCATAAGTTCTTAAATATCTTATAAAATATTATTAGTAGCTTATAAGCTTAACCAAATATTATAATTTAATTTTATTTATTATCTGATATTAACTAAGCAAAAAATAATGATATTATTTTAATATATTTACTCTGATTTTTCATTTAACAGTGTATTCACACAGTGCAGCACGCACCTCCATCGGCGCTCATTGATTTCTCATTTCTCCCAAAATCTAGGCCTACCTCCTTCTCCTTTGATTCATCCGTTCTATTTTCTTTGCAGAAATTACAGGAAAATAATTCATGGATCTCTCTGTTGTGCAAGTAATGCACTTCTCTCTCTGTATAATCGCTGTATCTGAATTTTAAGCTTTTTTTTTTTTTTTTTTAAATCGTTAATCTGAGTATTTTTTGTCAATGTGATAGGGATTCACCAAGTCGTTGGCGATGACGGTGTTATCGGAGATCGGCGACAAGACTTTTTTCGCAGCTGCTGTAAGATATATAAATCTATGTGTGTATGTAATTTTACATATGTTTTTTTTTTCAGTAAAAAAAATAAATAATCCAGCCTGTTTTATTGTCTTTTGATTCCACAATTGTATTTCTACGTTGCTTAATTGGAAATAATTGTTGGTTGAATTTCCGGTGGGGGTGCTCTGAGCTGCTCTGAATTGTCTACTGTAATAGTAGTAGTTGATAATTACACTCGTTAATTTTATTTAATTTGAAAGTGATTTTAGTAGTTAATTTGCATGTTACAAAATACATTGGCAGCTGGAATCAATGTTGTTGGTGGAGAATTGCGATTGTAGGATTATGGATCCTGAACCAAAGTGATTTATTATTATTGTTAATTTTTTTTTGGTTGTTGTTGTTGTTGTTGTTGTTGTTGTTGTTGTTGTTGTGTGTGTGTGTGTGTGTGTGTGTGTGTGTGTGTTTCTCATATAGCACTTGATTAAGCTCTTCAATGGTTAATCATTAGTGTTGTTGTTCTGACGTTGGTGTTCGTTTCAGATTTTGGCAATGCGTTATCCCCGAAGACTTGTTTTGACAGGTTGCCTCGGAGCTTTGATTGTAAGATACATTCCTCTTCTACTTAGTCGTGTTTGGTTTTCTTTATGCATCAAGGTTCTCAGATAATTTGCAATTTTCAAGGTTATGACTATCTTATCAGCTGTTGTTGGCTGGGCGGCTCCAAATCTGGTAAGCGATTTCTATTAAACCCTTTCTACTTATGTTGCTTCAGTTGGTAATACAGCACACTGAATTGATTTCGGACTTCCAAAAGTGACACTGCTATAGTACTCTTTATCCAGTTTTGTACTAATCATTAGAAAATATGAACCATAGTATTTGGCGTGTTACTTTTCCTTAACCTCGTACCTTTGGTTTTCACTGCGACAATTGCATTTTTTCTTTTCTTTAAAACGCAATAACATGCTCAAAATTGTTATGCTGCATGCATGCTTTTCAAGCCGTTTCAGGTTCAGCCCAATTGAGCATCACAAACAGGGTTGTTACAAAATTGGATTTATATTCTTTGCAGATCCCGCGTAAGTGGACTCATCATGTAACAACAGTATTATTCCTCGTGTTTGGCCTGTGGTCTATATGGGATGCATTTAAGGAAGGGTACTGTACTATTACCTTCTCTTCTTGATTTACGCCCTTCTCTTCGACCGAAGTATCATTCTCTCGACATCTTCTTAGTCAACTTAATATTGTTTATTTGTGCACTCCGGAAACAGGGAGGCTGAAGATTTGGCTGAAGTTGAAAAAGAACTGGTTAGTTTCTTTTGTGATAAACTTTACTTGAAACGACTCTGAATTTTCACAGATTTTACTCGTTTGATGTGCCTAGAATGCTGGTATGAAAGGTCACGGTGGGGAATCAAAAGAGAATGATAAGGTAAGGCATTTTGTACTGTTCTTTCGTGATACCCTCTTGGTCCATATTAATTGCTATATAGAGACATTTTTACCGGGCAAATAGAATCATGATTACAGTTTTATTTCATTAAAGTTGTCTAATGAATTAATGATATAACATGTCAGATAAATATCCTTACATAAATTTATCTGCTCTGAGACATAAGCACATAATGCATTCTCTCTCTTTACAATTAACCATAATTTCACCAGAATGAATTTTTTCCCTGTGCTATGCTCTTCTAGGATGCAGACGATCTGAAAAAGCAAAGAAGACCCTTTCTCACCCAATTCTTTTCCCCGATCTTGCTCAAGGTCTAATAAATTCTCCCAACAAAACTTTATATAAGCCTTTTTTATTTAGACCGAGTAAAATGCTCTTCTCTTTCTGCAGGCCTTCTCCATTACTTTCTTTGGAGAATGGGGCGACAAAAGTCAGGTCCGTTCGTATTAATAAAGTTGTATGTATGTTCACTCTCTGCCATGATAAATTCCACTTCAGTCCCCTTTAACAATAGTCATAATCTTTTTTCCAGCTTGCCACAATTGGTTTGGCTGCCGATGAAAATCCCCTTGGTGTTGTTCTTGGTGGAATTCTGTAAGTCCATACTAGCTTCATGTAATTCACAGCCAAAATAAATATCTAAATTCCTTTCGTAATCATGTTCGGTTCTGTTTACCTTGTATCAGTGGACAAGCTTTATGTACTACAGCGGCCGTCCTCGGAGGAAAGAGTCTTGCAACTCAAATATCTGAGAAAATAGTAAGTTTCCGGACTTGTACTTTTATTAAGGGGAAAAAGAGGATTTTATTTTTTACTTTTTATTTTATAAAATTCTATATGATTTATATAGGTTGCGCTCTCCGGAGGAGTTCTTTTCATTATTTTTGGAATTCAATCATTTCTGTCAACAGTCGAGTCGTAAAAGGCTCCAAAATTATCAAAGGTCAGTCTAAATTGCTTTTTTTTTTTAAAGTAATTTTCCAATACTATGCTGCCGTAATCGCCTGCCTGCTGAAACTGCTGTACTGAAACTTTTCTTGCTTTCGTTGTTCACATGCAGAAAACGGAGAAAAACTCGTTATGATGAAAAGTAGAACTTTTAACTTTGTAGGATATTTTATCCATTAGCAAATTCAGGATATGATATACGAATATTAAACTACGCAGAAGAAAACCGATAGCCACAGTACCTGTAATTTACAAAATCAATTGTAAAGCTAGCCCAATCACAACAAAATTGGAGACTATCACATTTTTCTTCATTTGTCTACTTTTTTGTGCACTAAGTTCCGCATAGTGTTCAGATGGCAAACGAGAACATTGACTAAGCTCTGGTTAGCTTAATCGTAAAAAAGTAGAATTAATACGTAAATGTTGTGTTGATTGGAGAATTAGGTAAGATATTTTCGAGATTTGTCTATCATGTGTGGGATGGCTAATTGAACTGTCATGATTTCGGTCACATCTCAGTACATTAGTGCAAGAGAAATAGGATTTCCACTCTCTTTTTGAAGCCCGTTTCTTATGCATCAATGAAGTTATGGTCGTAAATCGTAATACTAGTTGATCTTCATCGATATTTATTTGGAGCTGTCTCGAGATTCTCAACTGGTACTGATAGTGGTAGTAGTAGGTGTCGTCGTTTGATGCCTTGAAATTCAATAATTAGTGGGTATTTAGACATCAATTAATCCTTAGTTAGCATTCTTAAAAGATCACTTTCTTTTGCTTTCGCTTTTCTTTTTTTTTTTTCCTTTTTTTTTTATTGAAGCGGACCGCGCACGAGACTTTGATCTTTTGGAAAGTAAATTGAATGATGGGAATTTGCTGTTCTTAAAGCAAATCTGGTTGTGATTAGATGAATTCCTTTGTATAAAATCTGGGTTGGTAGGGTCAATTTTAAAGAGCAATTTCTACTTATAAGTAACAGCTAATTTTCCTCAGTGTCTAGTGCACGTCAATTCTCATGTGGTTACCTAATTCAATCAACTAGAAACGATTACTGAATTAGAAATTGACAGCAGTCGAAATAATTCAAACGATTTTTCTTCGTTCGATTTTTCAATATCCAAATCATAGTTAACATTCGCACAAAATAAAAATACACTTTGCCATACAATCATCGAAAAAAACCACCACATTTTATGAGTAAAAATCATAAGTCGAAGAATCCTTAACAATATTTCGCAACCCTCCGATGGTCGATGCTACCATGATGAACATTCCGATAATTATACATGCCTGAAATTCACAACATTTTTCACTTATAACAACACAATATTTTTACTAATTTCATTCATTAAAAAAAAAAAGTATGGTAAAATATTTACTTACCCAGTTTATAATCCACGAGCGGCTGAATCGCTCCGGTTTCATAATTTTCAGCCATATTATGCTTGGTAGCTGCTCATATTCCATGTACGAATACAAATAAAAATAACTCAGCAAATATATAAATAGTAAATAAATATTAATATATAAAAAAAATTAGTGTTTTTTAAAATCTCACAAAGTAAGAAGTTGGAGCAAAGCCAAATCCACCAAAGAAACCAAGTAGATCACCAAAGAAAGGGAAGGTCACTCCAACAAATAAGGTGAACGCTGCAAATATTTAGTCTTTTTATCAGTCAAAAAAATAAAAAAATAATAATTATAACTTCTTACACTGTTTATTCTTTCATTTAATTTCAAAAAAAAAAAAAAAGAATTATTACCAACATAAGCAGAACGAACAATAAGCCGAAGCACAACTCCACGCGAGATGCTCAATCGTTTCACCACGCTCCTCTCGATCAACTCAAACACCGGCATTGCATAAACCTGCATGCAAAAACCAAATCAACCTCTCTTAATTTCTATTTTTTCGATTTTTTCATTCTTATTAAATAATTAGCATATTCTATTATACTAATAGTAATTAATAATAATAATAATAATAATTACCTGATAGCTTCCAATAACATGAACGACGACCATGAGATTAGCGGCGGCAATAAGCCACGCGGGCCTCTCAAGAGCAACAAGAACATTATCGTCTACGTCTTGTCCGAACGCCCAGTATCCGATCAAAGCCACCGGAAAATAGCATATTCCGTTGATGAAATAGGCCAAGACCGCCCCTTTCCACATCGGAACCCTAGATGGCTTCTCCGGTGTGGACGGAATGGTGGCCTGAATTTCAAGGGCCACCGCGTGGCCCGCGTAAGCGAATGTGATTTGCCCTAAAGCGTTGAACACTCGGAACATGGAGTCGGCCCCACTTGTTTCTTTGTACGCGTAGCTCACGTTAGGGGCCCGCCCCTTGCTTAGGCTGCCCACCCATGCTATAGTTGAGTAGCTGCATGTAAGGTCGGAGTGTAAATAAACAATCGAGTCGAGTTGAATGTTTTGAAAATTGTGTTTGGGTTTGGTTTGATTAGCATCTGAGATGAACTCAAACAAGTTTTGACCTAGATATCGAGCTTGATTTTGCATGCATATTTTATTTTATCTTTTTCAAACGAAAATATGTGTTCAAGCTTTGTTCTTTTGGACAAATCAAATATGATGAAAAGTAACACTTCCGGAAAAAAATCAATTTTCTTTTGGAAGTTGAAAACCGATTTTGTTCTAAACAAAAAATCGGAAATCGAATTTCAGAAATTGGAATGAAAGAACTTGTTTTTAAATCATAAATTTCCGGACTCGAACTGAAGGAATATCAAAATTCCAAATTTTTTGTCACCTATTATACAAAATACATAATATGTTTAACTTTTTAATTTGTTTTTGGAATTTTCGGGATTATTTTAAAAAATGCGGAAATCGATATTTAATATGTATTCCAATTCCTTTCCAAAATAAAAATTGGAAAAATCAGAATTCAAAATGAAAAACATTCTTCCAAAAATCGAAAAATTCCGAACCAAACATCTTGATATTTATTTACCATAGTGACATGATTGCAGCGGCGAGTGAAACACCGGAGACGGAGTTAAAATCGGGGAACTGAGAGAGGAAGAAGTGGAGCCCACCGAAGATGCAGATCCAATAGGATTGCTTGATTGGGGTGCACCCGGTGCATGTTATTTCCAAGAACTTCTTCAGGCACTTCCCACCGGTAACCATATAAACTATGTCACAGCCAACTTGTACAATAAGCTGCTGAGGTAGTACTATCCACGGGCCTAGTTTCGGGCCGAATGCATGCCGGCCCAAGTCAATGTACCGATCAAAGCGGACACCCGGTACGCATTCGTGGAGTTGAGTCATCTGCCACATGGTGTGCAAGGTGATGCACCATGATAGCGCCATCACGAAAGTTCCCGGTCCCCTGTAAATTTGTTTCGTTTTAATTTAATACCTACTATTTTATATAGAAATTTGTTATTTTTCGAATAATACAATATCGTTTGGCTCCGTTTATAAAATTCTGGCTCCGACACTGGCCTTATTTATAACCTTTGAAGAAAAATTGAAAATTTTCAAGAACACTAAATATTTTCTTATAGGAATTTGATGAAAATTTCAACCTCAAAAGAGGAGAGAGAGAGAGAGAGAGAGAGTTGTACCATCCTAAGTAAGCCATGGCATATGGCAAGCTAAGAACACCGGCACCAACCATGGCGGTGACGGTGTGGAAGGTCGAGTACCACCACTTTGCCTCCCGACGGGGACCATTCTCCGCCCATTTATTGTCCGATGGAACTTCCTGCAACAATATTTATACATACACACGCACAATATAAGAGATCAAATATCAATATAATTCTTGAACAAGTGAAAAAAAAAATATTTTTATTTTTAAGAAAAAGGAACTTAATTACTTTGGGTTGTGGGGGTGAAGTAGGAGAAGAAACCATTTTATTTTATTTTTTGCTAGCAAAAGCAAACACTTCACCAAGAATGCAGGAGTTTAGTGCCTATCACATTGAGTATAAGTAGTGGTTGATGAAAGGTGATATGTGATCTTAATTCAATTGGCTACCATTTAACTTTTTCTAGTATGAATTATTTTAATGTTACATCAACTAAAATATAGTTTTTTTTTCTCTTTCTTTGTGGATATAATGATCGAAAGACGCAGAAAGGAGAGTAGATACAACGCATATACATATAAGATGTTAATTTAGCGTATTCCCTTTGGGCCCGTTTGGTAGGCTTGATTGACCTTGATATACTACTAATTAAGTGTCAGCCTGGTGTTTGATGATATAGTTTGAAGCCCGATATTGCATAGTGTTCGATATTTAAAGCGAGATCCGTAAAATCGACTCAAATATTTCGAATTATATGTAATCACATCCAATCCTATAATGGTTTTATTTGCCCTCAAAACCATATAATGGTGTTCATCTAGTTGAGAGTTGCCATCATAATGTGGGACACTAGCTAGTAATTGTGGTAATAAATTAAAAATGTAATGATTATTTTGGCACTAAGAGTGCCTAAAATTTGACTAAAATGTACTAATTAATTAATAATGATATAATCACACGTTGATGGAGCTCAAAAGGGAACAAAATATTTAATATTAATTAGGAAGTGTAATGACTAATTAGGTGAGGTTATATAATTAAGCCTTTTAAAAAGAAGAGATTTTTGTTGAAAGAATTCTACACATTTGGTTTGAATATTAATTTTTTTTATAGTTAAGAAATTAGTAGAGAAAAAAGATAATCTAAAAAAATAATTCCAGAAATGCTATTAGAGTTTTCCTAACTTTTCTCTCTTCTATAATTTTAGTTAATATCCTAAAAATAAAAATAATAATAAATAATTAAATGTTAGTAAAAGATAACATTTTTTTGACTAAAATGTTGAACTTCACACAATTTGAATAGAGCTTTTCACCTAACCACCAACTTAATTATGTGCTACCCATATGCTAATCTTTCCTCTTAATATATAATCTAAATTCTAAAAACTAATTATTCTCTCTTGATACTTTGACTACAAGAATAAGTCAATTAGGTGCTTATATTTTGCCTAAATTGCGGACAGACCCCAAAGAAATTATTTCATTACTCAAATATTATATTAACTTCAATTATTTAATTAATTGTAACTTTATCTCAACAATCAAACAATTAAATGGGCCTATTAGAGGGTCCGATTTGAAAACGGCTCCAAGTTAAACATGATCCATTATCAAGAATGGCACATTTTTTAGTTGTATGTACTTTGTTTTGGGTTATGTCCAAATTAAACCCGACCCGAATCCAGTTCTATAATGAGTCACGTATTATTGATAATGATATTTCGGCACCCATATTTTCGACGCTTCTACCTTCCTATTTTAATCCATTTTATTTTAATCGATGATGCGTTAAACGAAATCGCACGTTCAACAAGCAGCCTCACAATCGGGCACTCATGTCGTGCCACTAGAATATCGAATATTCCGTCGAAATTCAAATGATTACTTGTTTTATTAAACTTGACAATGATGATGTGTGCACTTCCATATTCAAAAGTGCCACTAAAAAAACCTTAGTCTAAAATCACAACAAACGTTGTCACGAATAGAATTCGTAAGTAGACGAATCGACAATGATGTTTCGCAATCCCCCGATGGTTGATGCCAACATGATAAACACTCCAACAAATATGCATCCCTGAAATTACCAATATGCCCTTTCAATTTTTGCAATTTTTTTATATATATAATAAACTCTTATTTGTGAGTTTAGAAATGGAATTAAAGATTGTTAGAGAAGCTTTACTCACCCAATTGACAGTCCAGGATAGGCTCAATCTCTCTGGTTTCTTGATTCTTAGCCACATTATACTAGGCAGCTGAAATAAACACACATAAAATTGATGAGTAATTAAATTTAATCATTTTATTTTACTAAAATAGTAGACATTTTTTATAAATCACACTAAATTTAAAGGGCAAATTACGGTCACCCCTAAGATAAGATTAAATTACGAAAAAACTCTTTTTGTTTGAGTAATTACAAGAACCCTTCAACTATGTATTGTCTTACGAAAAAACTCCCCACTCAATAATTAAATTTGACACCGTAAAGGTGGACGTGTCCGACAATACATAGTTAAGAGAGTGGTTGTAATTACCAAAACAGAAGGGATTGTTTCGTAATTTAATCTTACTTCAGGGGTGAAAGTAATTTGCCCAAATTTAAATGATAAAGGGCTTACTATGTAAGAAGTTGTGGCAAAGCCAAAGCCACCAAAGAAGCCAAGCAGGTCACCAAAGAAAGGGAAAGTCACGCCAAGAAACAGAGTCAACGCTGTAATTATCATTTAATTAACATGGTTAATTAACTCTGATTGTGTTTAAATGCACAATTAACAGCAGTGATTAATGAAATACTTACCAACATAAGCAGAACGAACAATTATCCTTAGCAAAAGTCCAGGTGGCACCTTAAATTTTGTAATCATTGTCCTTTCTAGCACCTCAAATACTGGCATCGCATAAACCTACAGTAGAATCTCGATAAATTAATAACATCGATTAAATAATAGTTTTTCTCGGTCCCGACTCGGTGAAAACGTATTAAATTATTAACTCGATAATTTAATAATTTGTTAAATTAATAGAATTTCCTTAGTCCCGGCTGTATTAATTTATAGAGGTTTAACTGAATTTATTTACTATTTACGTTTTAGTATAAATTAAATAAAATAAATTAAAAAATACAATTGTAAATTGCAGATATTATTTAATTCAAGCTCGACCCAGTGGCGCGAGCCAGCATTCATTTCTTAAATCCTTATTATTTTATAAAATTCGTGTATATAGTATTACCTGGTAGCTTCCGATGACGTGGACAACAACCATCAAATTAGCGGCGGCAATGAGCCAGGACGGCCTCTCAAGCGCGACCAGGACGTTGTCGGCGACGTCCTGTCCGAACGCCCAGTATCCAACGAGGGCCACCGGAAAATAGCATATGGCGTTGATGAAATAGGCCCACACGGCGCCTTTCCACATCGGAATTCTCGACGGCCGCTCGGGAGTGGATGGGATGGTGGCCTGAATTTCGAGAACAACGGCGTGGCCGGCGTACGCGGAGGTGATTTGACCTAAAGCATTGAAAACGCGGAACATGTAATCGGCGCCGCTCGTTTTCTTGTAGGCGTAGCTCACGGTCGGGGCTCTGCCGTGGCTCAGGCTGCCCACCCAGGCTATTGTTGAGTAGCTGCGCCAAACATAGTAACGGAGTTCAAAAATAATTTTTTTAAAAGAAAAAAAATATTTTTATCTAATATTAAATTTTAAGGGAGGTATTTTTTATTTTTGATATACGAAAGTCTATATGTAATTAGATCACATTTTAGGGAGAATAGTGTAATTTACTTAATATTTGATCAAGGGTAAAAATAGAATTTTGAAAAAGTCATTAATCGAATCTGCAGCGTAATTTTCAAATCAAGGAGTCTAGTTGTAATTGTATCTGTAATTATGCAAATAAGAGGGGTATTTTTGTAATTTGACATTATCTCAGAGGGTGGCTATAATTTACCCAAATATATATTGTTCTAAGTTTTAATATTCATAATATTAAAAGTTCAAAAACCAAATAATTGCATAAACATAAAATCAAAATTACCAGATACAAAAACTAATTTTCTTCAACAAAATCATATAAATAATCACCTGAAGTACAATCAATTACAGCTAAGAAAATATTTTTAACAAAATTTAAAATTTTAACTAATAACTAATAACTAATAACATGCATATAACCAAATAAAAAAATAAATATTAGAGAAAAAAAATAAAAATATTTTTTTTTTAAATAAAACAAAATAAAAATGGAAAATCAATTTGATATTAGCAGTTTAGCACAACGCTGTGTATAATCTTAGGAAGATTAGGTCGCATAATACAGTTAAACCTCTATAAATTAATACAGTTGGGATCATCAAAATTTCATTAATTTAGCGAAATATTAACTTATCGATAAATTAATAATTATTAATTTATACATTAATTAATAACTTATTAATTTATGAAATTAATTTTATTATTATTTTCAATAAATACGTTTTTTTTTTTAAATTACGTGTATATTATTCATTGTACCATTAGTTCAATGCACTATAGAGCCCGTTTCACGAGCGGAAGCTCTTAAAGCAGCGATGATATAGAACGATTTTATGTTGAGTTATGAGAAAACTATACCGAAAGTTCTAACCATATTAAAAAGAGTAAGGGACGAGATTGATGGTAATGTGAAATTCAACAAGAAACAAGGGACAATTAAATTATATATTATTAAACTTTCATAGATCTACAAAATATGTATTGTACCATGTAATTTAAGAATTATTTTTATGCATTATTAATTTATATATTATATGGGGCTTCTTAAAATTTTCGAATGTGTATTATCTTATAAATTTAGCGAATTATTAATTTAGCACGTTGTCCCCGAGTCGGGACCGGGAAAATTTATTATTTAAGCGAGGTTATTAATTTATCGAGGTTCTACTGTAGTATATATTTAAGTGGAACTAATGCATCATATTAAATAATAAATAAATTAAGAGGAGTGATAAACTCACCTTAATGACATGATAGCTGCAGCCAACGAAACCCTAGAGATAGAATTGAAATCCGGCAGCTGAGAGAGAAAGAAATGCAGGCATCCAAATATGCCAATCCAATACGATTGTCTCATAGGTGTACAGTTGGTGCACACAATTTCCATGAACTTTTTCAGGCATTTCCCTCCAGTCACCATATACACAATGTCACAGCCAACCTGGACTATGAACTGCTGAGGTAGTACAATCAACGGCCCGAGTTTCGGCCCGAAAGCGTGCCGCCCTAGGTCGTAGTATCGGTCGAACCGAACGCCCGGTACACACTCGTGTAGCTGTATCATTTGTCTCATTGTGTTTAGGGTTATGCACCACGATAGCGCCATCACTATTGTACCCGGAACCCTGTCGTAGATATTTTTCAGATTTTACGGGGGTATTTTAGTAATTTATCGCCTATTGGTACGTTTGGATTTTTTATACGATCTAAATAGAGCGTCGACAAAAATTAGTTATATACGTGAGTATTAATATTATATATAGCGCCTTGTTTTACATTGTCTATAATGTTTTAGGTGGTGTTTGCAAAATTTTCTGTAACGAGCAGAAGTTAGTGATTCTGAACTAAGTTATACAGAGAGCGAGAGAGCGCATATATATATATATATATATATATATATATATATATATATATATATATATATATATATATATATATATATATATATATATATATATATATATATATACACACACATACCATCCTAAGTAAGCCATGGCATACGGCAAGCTGAGAACCCCGGCACCAACCATAGCTGTAACGGTATGAAAGGTCGAGTACCACCACTTCGCTTCCCGATGAGGACCGTTTTCCCCCCATTTGTCATCTGATGGAACTTCCTGTAAGAATTTTTTTTTTTTTAAATTTAAATTAATTTCTACCAAATATATATAACATATTAACATGCTAATTAATAATAATGTGATTATAAGATCAGAAAATTAAATTAAATTAAATCACCTTGGGTTGTGGGGGATCTGCTGAAACCATTTATTTCTAACCCCACAAATTGAACACACTTATAAGACAGTTTATTTTTACTACAACGACTATATGAAACCAGGTAGCTGCCTACTTATAGTTGCCTGATTATTAATATATATATTTATATTCTTCAATGGAATGAATATATAAATAAATATAAATATAAATATGAAGAATATATTCGCCACCTTTAGTTATTCTATGAAAAATTAAGATTGCATCATTAAAGTTAATATTTGTTAAGGGGAATAGTGATTAGTGATATGAAAAGATACTAAAGGATAGTGGATATATACTAGACACAATGCACTACCTACGCAAGTTGACTTCATAGATTCTTGTCTATATATAGACAATGACTTTCCCACCAAATTATTTGAGATGATTTCAAAAGAGTTGAGGCTTTTTCGATTATAAATATTACACCCGGTGAAATACGAGTAGCTTTTCACTTTAGTATACAAACACACACACAAATATATATATGATATGATGTGTTATCCACTGAAATCCACCGAGTGCATCTCTTCGAGTGTAACACATAACAAACTCGAGTCGTAGTTGCTTTGATCGTTATGTATGTGGTTCACCAACCGAACCTTATTAATTATATGTAAGTTGGAAATTCCCTAAGGGAATATGTCACTTAACTTTTTAGTGAAGATACGTCATGATCAATTATGCACTAATAGTGGCTTAAAATTCGCTAATTATTAAGCTTTTGTGCCCTTTTTAGATAGGGAAATTGCATTAGAGGCTTGATTATTATCAATTTCATACATTAAACCCGGAATTTCGACTAAAGACCCGTGTTCTTCAGTTGTTTTAACGGCACATGCTCACTTATTCTTATAGTGGGAGGTTCTTTCAATCCCAGTTGTGTAGATTTGATTAAATAATTATTTACTAAGCACACATACACATGGGTGTGTGTAATTATGAGTAGATCCACGGTTCAAATTCACTCAGTGTAAATAACCAGGTGTAGCATCTAATTTCCCGTTGTGTGCGTGAGTGGGTTGTAAGGCCGTTATATTAAGGCAAGTTTAAATATGAAAAAATATTCAAAGGGGAATTATGGTTATAGTTAGAAATATATTGGACTAGATTTGCTAATTCCCTAAATTACGAGACCGTGGTTGCAATTTCCCCTAGTGGCGATTGCAAAGTAATTATTGCCACTACTAATGGGAAGTGGGAAGAAAGGTGTTAGGTGGTTCCTAATTGATATATTTCTTGACAAACAAAAAAAAGGAAAAAAAGAAAAAACATGCATGTATAGCTTTATCAAGAGGCAAAACATGTTTTCATAAGTTATTACAAAAGAATTGCACGTCTATGTATAAAGTCGTAAATGCCCCTAGTCAAGATGCTTGTCGAAAATTCTTTGCATAAAGTCGTAAATACCCCTAGTCAAGATGCTTGTTGAAAATTTGACATCCACAAGTCAAATCATTTTTAGCCCCTCAAATTCTATTTAAATTATAGACGGTGGCAATCATAAAAGAAGAGAATAATACATCAAAACATATTTAATTTCCCTCACTAAAAATAGAGTAATAATAAATAAATAGCCAAAAAAAAGTAGCTTTAATTAATTAATTAATTAATTAATAAAGGGTCCTCCAGGCATAGTCGGAGGTGGTCCTTGCGACGAAGCTTGTCCTCCTTGAGACATAATTTGAGACCTCTGGCCACCACCTTGACTCATATAAGCTTGATTCATTTGTTGCTGATTTTGTTGCTGTTGCATTTGTTGCTGATTTTGTTGCTGTTGCATTTGAGGCATTTGTTGCTGTTGTTGTTGTTGTTGTTGCTGCTGCTGCTGCTGCTGCTGCTGAATCTGCATTATTGGTTGTTGCTGTTGTTGTATTTGCTGCTGTTGCAATTGCACTTGCATTTGCTGCTGCTGTAATTGCACTTGCATTTGCTGCTGCTGCTGCTGATTATTATTATTATTGTTATTATTATTAGGTATTTGTGGCTTAAATACAACCATATCCTATACAAAAAAAGAAAAAAGAAAAAAAAAAGAAAAAAAAAGAAACAAATATAAATTAGGACTAGTCGAAACTGGAGAAAATAAATGTGGCAAGGACTTATTATTCGTACCCCGGGGAAAAGCATTCCGATCAAACGATGGGCCTTGTCTGAAACCGAGAGGAGCAATGTCTGTGACGGTAACTGTATAACTGCACACTGTACAAATTGGACCCCAATAATTTTAACTTTAGTTGTAAAAGACTGTTTAAAAGGGTTATTAGTGGTGTTGGTATTGACAAGACTTACAAGCTTCTTTTCTTGGAGCTGTCCAAGAAAGCCGTGCTGATTCATTGCCCGAAAAACGAGAAAATCGGCCTTGCCGACATATTGCCTACCATAATATATATAGAAAGAGAATTTTAAACTAGTATACAAGCATATTTATATATCTATATAACTAGAAATAGTGAAAAATTGCGTAAGAAGTAAAATTAATTTCGTTGTTTCTCGAAAGAGATATTACTTGTTATTCATGTGATCTTGGGATATTAAGCGAACTATTTGCATTGTTGATGGCCAGTTTGCAGCAAGCCTAAAAACAAGTACAAATTCAAGTCAGTGTAATAATAATAATATTATTATTAATAATAATAACAATAAGAATAAGAATAATGTGAAATGCAAAGAAAGAGCAACAGCAGAAAGACGACTTACGTCTCGGAAGCTGAGGCACTCCTGTACCCCTGTCACACAAGTACACAGAACAATAAGAAAAAGGCTTTCAAATCTATTACCACATAGTAGAATGCAAAGTGCAATAACATTGAAAGAATTTATGTATTTGAATTAAAATTATTTTCAAGCTGAATCTTTGAAATAATGTCACACGAAATTATCCACACGATCGAAAAACTCGTTATATACTATTGCAGAAAGCACATACCTCCAGTCTGGTGATGAAAACAGGCTGGCCTTGTCTCTGTCCCGATAAATTCCCCTGTATCATTCCATCATTAAATTTTAAAATTAATTAATTAAAATAAAAATAAAAAAGTAAACAAAAATAATAAGGATATTTACCTCCCAGACTTTAACGTATTTCGACTGCGCCGACTGCATTGTAGCCGATGTTTGCTGATTCAAAGTATTCACAACATTATTGCTATTCATACCACCAGGAGGTTGTCCCTGCTGAGACATTCCCGAAGCACCACCACCGCCACTCATCATATTAGCATTCATACCCATCCCCGTCTGCACCATCTGCGGGACCACCGGAATATTCCCCGTCTGGCCGGGACCCACGTTCCCTTGTAGGCCACTCAATGGCTGCGATGACATGGCAATGCCAGAATTTCCAGAATTGTTCTGCGCCACCTGTCCATTCGCTGACATCGGCAACGGCCCAGAAATTGAGGTGACGATAGACGGGCCCGACGACATGGAGGATGATGTCATCATTCCGCTGGATATCATATTCGAGAGCATGGTGGTGCCGCCGCCCATAGAAGGGATCCCAATGGAAGCTCCTCCTCCTCCTCCGGCGGCTGCTGCGGCTAGAGCTTGGCGGGCTTGAGCCATATCGTTCAAAATTCTCACATTCGCCGCGGCGCCGCCAGCTGGACGTATCGGGGGTGCTGAGCTGGCAACCAACGGTTTCACTTCCGGAATGTTCTCGTTGATCGGGATAACTTCCTGAGGAGTTGATATAGGAGAAGAAGTTTGCATGGTTGGAACGGTTTGTGGAACGGCTCGAGGAATAGATGAGATGTGTGGAAATGTGGGCCCCGTCATGGAGGGTGCAATGGTGGGAGGCTCCTGAAGAAACATGAATCGAATTGCACGTCAAATTACACATATTATTCCAGCAGTGAATAAATCAAAATTGGGAAGATGTATATTTTATTACCAATTTTACAATTGCAGGAGGGATGTTTGCAGCAGGTACTGGTTGCCGCGCCAAGAGAGATCCATTGACTGAACAGAAAAATAAATTAATTAAAAAAAAAAATCAGCATGAAACTTATGTCTCGATGATCATAATAATAGGATTAATCATGCAGTAATATATAACTTCCGCTTTGTAATGCTCAAAAGTAACCTGCCGGGATAGAAACTGGAGGTGGCCCAGAAATGGGAGGAGGAGCAGGTGTGACATCCATCTTGACGGGGATTTGATTTGGTGGCAGACTTGTAATTCCAGACCTACTTAAACAAGAACGAGCCTCCATAAAATTCTCCGAGATGAGAACAAGGAAATGAGGATTCTTATTATTGTCTACAGGCGGATCTGGAGCTCTTGGATTGCGTTTTCCCTAACAATCACAATAAATATCAGCAGCTTGAATAAATTTCAGTAAAGGGTCATATTATTACAACGAAAAGTAGATATGTGTACCGCATTAAAGATTCCTCTGAGTTTTGGAAGTTGCTTCGGACAAATAACGGATAGAGAAACAGCACACTGCAAAAGAGGAATATTCTTTTACTATCAAGTAGGGGTAGAAATCAGACGGATCGGATCGAATCGAAACTAGCACTTTGGTAAAATTTCCAAATTTTTTTTAGGAAGGGGAAATTTCATTCCAATCACATTCCAAAAATCGGAAAAATTAGAAATCGGCGGAATTCGGAATTTCCGTTCCAATTTCCATCCCCCTACTACTATCAAGCAACTAGAGAACGTCGAAAGAAAAAAAAAACAAGAAAGAAAAAGGGATACATACAATCTTTTATATAGAGTACCTGAGCAAAAGATTTTGCTAATGTCTCTGCATCAGACAGACGATTATCTGGTTGCGATTCAACACCGTCGTTCTTTTCTGGATTTTGGATTTGTGGTCGAAATACTGGTGTGGGTAATGGATAAGGGTTGCTTGCAGCAATAAGAATGCAGTGTCTTTGTCCTTCCACATTTTGATTTTGGTTGCCCTTTGGGGAAGAAAACATCTGGAATATACAACAAAGTATTCTTAAATTAATCATTCGATTATGAGTTGATATATAATAACTACAGAAATCAACAAGCATCTTCAACAAAATAACCAAAATTTAAGGTTGTCTGAAATGGGAACAGTAAACTGAAAATGTAAGGTTGTCTGAAAAACCCAAAGTAAAGCATGTGTTTTCACAGACCATTAAAGCTTCTGATAGCCCTTCGGCGATCGCAGCGTCGTTAAAACCACCACCGGCAAAGGGGATAGCCGAAAGCCATTGAAAGAATATATCCATGTCTTTTGTCCAACCACTCCGTTGCACAAGACAAGCTGAAATAGATGACGTAATGGTAATAAGAGGAGAGAAACGAAAAAGTAAGCTACACAATGTCCGAGCTAAAACTACTACGACAGTTTGAAGAATCTTTGTTAAAGCAGAAAAATAAAGTCTTTATTCAAGGTTCTTTGAGAGTGTTATTTAGGTAATAATGAAAGGTTTGTTCCCTGCAAACAGAGATTTATTACAAGCAACTGAACAAAGACCAAAATCGTACTTAAATTTCTTGGATGTGTTGGATTTTTTCGTATTTGTGAACTTAAAAGACAATAACAGCACTACAAGGACCGGAATCTCTGAGAGAGAAAAAAATACAAAAACAAAATTAAAAAGATACGCACCACTGTAAGAACCGTGAGCATTGAACATGACTAGGGAGAGCTCAAAATGGGTAGTAGCCGGCTTCTGAAAAAATCGAAGTTAAAAAAAGGTGAAATCAAATTGTCGAATATATAAACTAAACAATAACAACAATATTCTAACACCTAAGACGAAAATATTGTAGTTGATGATTAAAAGGAAAAATTACAGAACCAAAGTATGATCGATTTTATTTATCTGTACCTGACCCGTCGGCTCGTTTCCACAAAAGGATCTGCAGAGATATAACAGAACAGAAAAGATAAGTTACAATAGCAGAATACAGAACATAAATAAGTATAGAAGTAAATAATCTATACCGAAAAATAACGCATTTCGACCAATTGCATTATCCTGAGCTTATTGTAAAATTGTAAATTCACTTAGAAGAAATTAATCGACAGCGGAGCAAATAATCAAAAACAATTTCTACAACAACAAGTCTTGAAATATTTCCATCACAAAACTACTTTTTTTGTCGATTTCATTGTCCGGTGTTTAAACAACTACTGATGTTAGTCTCTTTACCTCTCTAGAATAACAAACACGAAGAAAATCCATCAAAACGAATCCAAAATTTTTTTAGTATAATATTATACCAAACGAGATGTAATTAAGGGGGGAATTAACAACTCAAAATGCCGATAAGTATCAAATTAAATCAATCATAAAATCACACTCTAATCGATGAGAAAAGAGAGGTCGTACGGCACACAATTCGAAACAGTAATTCAAACTATATGTGAAATGATCCCATTTTCCAAATTAAGAAAATTCTAGTGAAAGTAGAAATACGCTCAACCGTTGATACAAACACAACCGCACGCATTAGTGGGTGAAATAGTGTGTGGTGAGTAGTACCGTATGATTTTGTCGAGGTAATCGGAGACGATTGTTTGCCAGAAAGGCCCGATGGCCGCCGTGCCCTCGACGGCGACGATTAGCTGTTTCGGGACCATGCCGTTTGAATAAATTCCTCCCAAACGAATCTATATACCGTCTTCTACACCAATTGAGTTCTTCTTCTTCTGGTTTTTCCTCTTGATTAGGTAATTGTGCTGTTTATTTTGCTTCCGCCGATGAAACTGTGTCTGTAAAAATTGTTTCTTTTTAATTTCTCGACCACTGAGAAGACGAACTGCAGTTCAATTGACCCGAAATATATATTATAGAGATGACGGGTCAACCCGAATTGTTTTTTTTTTTTTTTTTTTTTAATCTATCTATCTATCTATATATCTATATATAATATAAAAAGAGGATTTATGCCCTCAATGATTGACATGTGGCAAATGATGATGTCATTTGTCAAAATTACTTAATTGGAGTTCAATTGATGAGATGGATTCTTCAATTTATGAGTTGTCAATTTTATTTTGGCATGTATTTAAGTTATTTCCTATTTAATATTTATACACTCATTTAAACAATTACCACATTTATATATATTATTTCCAGAGTTAATCTATATATAATATAAAAAGAGGATCTATGCCCTCAATGATTGACATGTGACAAATGATGATGTCATTTATCAAAATTGCTTAGTTGGAGTTCAATTGATGAGGCGTATTCTTTAATATGTGAGTTGTCAATTTTATTTTGGTATGTATTTAAGTTATTTCCTATTTAGCATTTATACACTCATTACCACGTGTATATATATTATTTCCAAGATTAATATTTTATAAATTCGAAATAAAAAAATCTTATCTACATTTCTAGTATTTCAAAATATATTTATTGGTAGTCTTTTTAAAAAAAAATCAGTACACTCAATTTTTTTACGAATATTGAAATAATTTTCAGAAAAAAAAAATTATTTTTTTAATATTCAAATATTAAAATAAAGGAATACAATTGGTTTTTTTCTTTCTAATTTTCAATATTTTGAATATTCGAATATCCATTCAATAAAAAAATAATAAAAAAATATATTAATATTGTTAAATAATGCATTAAAATTCGATTTAAAATTAACATGTTAATAATATATTATGAAGTTTATAATTTTATTATTAAAATACAAAAAAAAACGACAAAAAAAAAAAACATGTATGTTTTATTTATTTTAAAATTTTCTAAAATCAGAAATTTACATTTTATGATATGAAATTTGATTTCTTACCTATTTAGAATGATTATATTTAATTGATATAGTTAGTTTAAGAAGAATATTCAATAACCATAAATATTGTTTAATATTTTAAAATCAATTCCTAATCAATAGAAATCAAATCATCCGAATTCAATTGATTTGATTTCTTACCTTTTCTTTTTTCTTTTTCCATCTATGATTACCTATAATCATGTCATTTGAAATTTGAATTCAAAAATTTCCTAATTACTATATACTTATCCAAACTATATAAACCCCATCTATTTATTTCACTCTACATTATTCTTCTTCACCCATTTCATTCGAGTTGTTTTTGTTTTTCGTTTTTCATTTTCTCTTTTTGCTGTTTTTTTTGGTAATTTTTTTTCAATTGATTTCATGCATTTATCGTATTATAATTTAATTTATATGGTTTATATCCGTTTCATATTTTTATTTAACTGAAGAACTATGCTAATATTTTGGATAGCTTTATGCCCTAATTTTAATTACTCATCATAATCTTCATTCAAATTACTCCCATCAAACTAAATCAATAATGTTTTCAACTATACTTTTTTATAGTTTTTTAGATTATTCCAAAATCTAAAGGGGTAGAAAATTCTATTATTGGTAATAATTGGTATATGGTTTATTATTGTATTTGTAATGATTTTTTGTTCAATAATTTCAATATAATTACTTTTTATTCACCCTTCATTTTTTGTCATAATTATATTAGTATCATTATTTGAGTTGCATCAGTATTAGTAGTAGCATTACCATTAACAGTAGCTGTAGAATTAGAATTATAATTAGCATTAGTATATTAAGATTATAATTAGTATATTAGGATTAGCATTATCATTAGTATATTAGGATTAATATTAGTATTAGTATTGGCATTAACATTAGTATATAAGTATTAGTTTAGTATTATTATTAATATTAATATTTGTATTAGCATTTGATTAAGATTATGGTTAGCATTAGCATTACCGCTAGCATATTACAATTAATATTAGTATGAATATCAGTATGCATATTAGTATGAATATTAACATTATGATTATGGTGCATATTAGTATTAACATCATGATTAGAATTATTATTGAAAATTAGCATTAACATTAGCATTAGCATTAGCATATTAGGAATAGTATTAAAGTTAGTATTACCATTAGCATATTTGCATTTCTATAATGATTAGAATTATGATTCGTATTATTATTAGAATTATGATTATAATTAGAATTAATATTAGAATTAAGATTTGCATTACCATTATGATTATGATTAGGATTATGATTATAATTAAAATTATGAATGAAATTAGTATTATGATTACAATTAGGGTTAGTATTAGTATTATTGTTAGAATTATGATTAATGTTAGTACTATGATTAGGATTATCATTAGAATTACTAATAGTTATAGTATTATTATCAGATTAGTCTTAATATTAGTATATTACTATTAGTATTAGTAATTGTAAAGGTAATGGTAATGATAATGATTGATATTGGTATCAATATTGATATTGGTCCTATAATATTGATATTGATCCTGGTATTGATGTTAGTATTGGTAATGGTAATGGTAATGATAATGGTAATGGTAATGGTAATGCTTATGATATTAGTATTGGTGATGGTAATGGCAATGGTAACAGTAATGATAACGATACTTGTCATGGTAATGGTAATGGTAATGGTAATGATAATAGTAATGGTAATGGTAATGGTAATGGTAATGGTAATGGTAATGGTAATGGTAATGGTAATGGTAATGGTATTGATAATGGTATTGGTATTGGTATTGATATTAGTATTTGTATTGATATTGGTATCAGTATTGGTAATGTTATTGTAATTGGTAATTGTATTGATATTGGTATTGGTATTAGTATTGGTATATATTGGTATCGATAATTGTACCGATATTGGTATTGGTATTGATTGGTATTGGTATTGGTATTGGTATTGGTATTGGTATTGGTATTGGTATTGGTATTGGTATTGGTATTGATATTTGTATTGGTATTGATATTGATATTGGTATTGGTACGTATTGGTATTGGTATATTAGTATTGGTATTAGTATATTAATATTAGTATTAGTATATTAGTATTAGTATTAGTATAATAATATTAGTATATTAGTATTAGTATTAGTATAATAATATTAGTATATTAGTATTAGTACATTAACATCTTAGTATTAGTATTAATATTAGCATGTGTATATTAATATTAACATGAACGAATTAATATTAGTAATAGTATTAGTATATTAGGATTAGTATTAGCATATAAGTATTAAAATTAAGATTAGAGTTAGTACCAGGATTAGGATTAGCAATAACATTAAGATTACTAACACTAATAGTAATAATATTATTATCATATTAATATTAATATTAGCATTAGTAATGATAATGGTAATGATTGGTATTGCTAATAATAATGGCAATGGTAATGGTATTGATATTGGTGACGGTAACTGCAATGGTAATGGTCATGGTAATAGTATTGATATTGGTGATGGTAATTGTAACGGTAATGATATTGGTATTTGTATTCATATTGGTACTAGTATTCATTACTTACACAATATAAAATATATTTTTTTATTTTCTTTTACTTTTCTACTAATTTGTATTGCATATCATTAATCTTACTATTTCGTGAACTTTTTTTTAAATCAAATATTTATTTTTATGATAAATACCCGTGCAACGCACGAGTGAAGTACTAGTTTTCAAAGAATTTTCAGTCAATCCGATGGGTTGAAGCCCAATAAAGCCCAAACAATAAATAAAAATTCAAAAATAAAAAATAAAAAAAATCATCGATTTCCGATAAACCTGTCATCTCGAAGATTTTCGATCTACTATCTTAAAGGTTTGTTAGCACTTACACCAGGTAAAATATATCGTGTGTAAGCTCACTATCTACTTATTTTATAACCACACACTCCTGCACACACTCACATGTGTGTGTTTTGTTGTATGATGTCAGAATTTGTTCTTAATATTGCATATTTTAATTGATTTGCACAAATATATACTCCATCTGTTCCATAATAACTGTATCTTTTTAAAAATATTTTTGTTCCATATTATCTGTCACTTTAGATTTCCAATACTGCGTTAAATGCATTTTTTCTTATTTTAACCTTATTAATTCAACTATAATTTTTAACTCTCTCTTATCACATTATTAAATAATCAAGGTTATTTAGTCTTTCTAATATATTTTACATAAAATCAAGACACATTTATTGAACTTCTTAATCTTTGTGCAAAGCCAAAAACGACAGTTAATAGGGAACGGAGAGAGTAGTAGATTGATTATGCTGTATGCATGTTAAGATTATAATTATCGAGTATTCTAATAAAATAAGAGTAAATAGCACTTAACCCCCTGTGCTTACAAGTTTTTGTAGATGACCCCTTGTGCTCGTTATATTAGCATGTAACCCTCTTTTGGTTTATGGGGTATCTTCCGTTAGTTTTTTCCGTCAAAGTTAACCGCGTGTGTCAAACTTCAAGGGAGTCATCTGCAAAAATAAAAGCACAAGGGGGTCATCTGCAAAAAAAATTACTTTGAAGTTTGACACACGCGGTTAAGGTGGTGTTTACAAAAGCTTTTCAAAATAGATTATAAGTTTTTTTTCTCACATAATCTGTTTGTAGGTGTTTGCAAAACCGACTTTTGTTTTTGCTTCTCTTAAAATAAGCTGCTTTGAGCTCTAATTTTAAAAGCACTCGTGTACCTGCTTTTTCAATTTTAGTTAATTTTCCAGATTTTTTGCAAACACCCCCAACTTTTAGAATTAAGCACTTAGTATCAAATTAACTCACATCACTAGCTTATGCTTTTAAATAAGCTTTTGCAAACACCATCTAAGTTTGACGGAAAAACTAACAGAAACTTATATACTGATATAACGAGCACAAGGGAATCATCTGCAAAAACTTGCAACCACACGGGGTTAAGTGCTATTTAGTATTTACCCATAAAATAATTGCAATTAATGTTCCAATTCCCACACTTGGGTATTGGGTACTATCCAATTCAACAATGTGGTGATAGATGGGCCAGAAAATTAACAGGCCCGGCCCACAAAGGGCGCGGGAAACCCGACGGCCGATCCGTGGTCAACTCGGAACTCAGCTGGGTCAACCCCTAAAACCATCAGAAAGTCTTTCTTAATTGACAAGGAGGAAGAAGATACATGTTTGAATTAGCCCCAATTCGAGAACCATTAGGAATCTATCTGTAAATTAATATTAATCAAACATTAGATATACACCAAGTTGTATACATACAGAATCTGATCATAAGTCTTCCGCGGAGGGGAACAGCTGCACCAATTTACCATCAATTTATCGGCGCCTTCAAATCGATCTTCCGCGATTCCGTATTGGATGATGCGATTCGAGAATATTCTGATACTTTGTTGAATTATTGAGGTGGAGCTGTCGATTTTTTTAAGCTGCTAGGGTTTTTCCCCCTTTGGTAATGAGATTTAGTAGAAAGACAGGATTTTGATCGGTCTTCGTTAAGAAATTATTATTTGGTGGGTGTTCGTTAAGCGCATTGTTTTTCGTGAAGATGATGATCAGTTATTCAAGCCCGGCTAAGTTGAAAACCAAGCCGGTATGTATATATATATATATATTATGTATATATACAATTTTGTATTATGTTCTGCACTTTTGAATTCATTTCTGTTGATTTGTTGGTTGAATCTGATAACAATTTTTACAAGCTGATTTGATTATCTGTGATTCTTGC
This sequence comes from Erythranthe guttata, assembly GCF_056151865.1. Taxonomy (NCBI): domain Eukaryota; kingdom Viridiplantae; phylum Streptophyta; class Magnoliopsida; order Lamiales; family Phrymaceae; genus Erythranthe; species Erythranthe guttata. Next base: position 1,637,558 of record NC_142537.1, on the reverse strand, counting down.
CTATTGTCAAGAACAGTTGTTTAGTTCCTTGGAATTACATCACGAAATGACATTTGATGCTGATTTCTTTGGTCTCCGATTATTACGATTATATGAACCGATAATTAATAACACGTTGTAATTGCTAGATTATATACGAAAATGTGATTGTTGCAAGCGGTTCTTTCACACTGGAGCAGCTCAAAGAGCTAAGCGCCAAGCGTAAAGCAATCGAAGATTTCATTAACGAAAACAGCTTCATTCCAGAAGCCATCGCCAGAGAAATGTCTGGCGGTCTCACATCCCGTTGCGAACAGGTACAGAAGAAAAAAGAAGGCCCGTTTGGTGTTGTTTTGTTAAGGAACATTTTTCGAGATAATATGGTTATTAAGTTTGTTGTTTATAACTCTCTAACAGGACATTCAGAAAGTCGAGAGCTACTTACCCTTGTTGGAAAATCTTGTTCGTCACATCGATTTGAATCAAGGGCATGTTCAGGTAAAGCGGTGGATTTCGGAGCTTAAAATAAGATGGTGCAGCGGGCTTATTCAGCCACCTATTTTCCAAGGCCCGAAATTCTATCAGATTAACGATGTCCGTTTCGAGCTTGTAATGACACTTTTCGTTTACGCTGCTTTACTTCGTGAACGGGCTTTGGAAATTCTACCATCAGGTGGGCATCAATTTTAGTTTTCTTGATTCCAATGTGTATAATAAATGCTAAAGATCCTTTTTTTTTTCTTGTTCATCTGTGTAGATCTAGTTCAATCTGCAAACCTTTTCAGAAAAGCGGCCGGAGTGTATGTATATGTCAACGAACTTGTAAGTATCGCACTTTGGACAGGAGAAATGCCGCCCGAAGCTACACCTACCGTGTCTAGTATCATGAGCTTAATTTGCGTGGCAGATGCTCAGGTTTGTTTGAATAATCATTCGAGCATGTTTGGATGAAGTCGTTCTATAATGTATTTCAAATTCGTAGCTCTGAATTCGAAGTAGATTCGAAACAATTCAATCCAATTAGAACATGTGTTACGTATGCTCTTGTTTTCTTTGATAACCGTGTCTCTTATTTATCTAATTTATTTATCTTTTTTTGAATTTGATAGGCTGTAACTGCAAGAAAGGGGGAAGAAAAAAGTAATACAGGAGGGCTTTTAGCGAAATTGCACTGTGGTGTTAAAGAAACTTTAGTTGAAGCTATTGGTATATTCCAAAACTCAACCGAAGTATGCAAGGATATTTCACCTCGTTTTCTGGTATGTCTGCGTGCACTTTGGATTCACAGAGACTCAATTTCCCTTAAAACGTGTAAAATGATTATCGGGGTTTTTCTTTTCTTTTCTCTTGTGTTTAACTTTTATACTACTCCCTCGGTTTCTTTTTCAAGTGTCGTTTAAGGTAAATGCACACCAATTATCTTGAATTAACGAGAAAAAAAAAATCCTTATTTTACCAAATTACCCCTTTGTGGCTTTTCATTTTTTTATTACTCATTTCATTAATGTTGGGGTAAAATTGGAATTTTCTTTTTAATTAATTGTCCTTGAAAAAATTATCCGTCTAGAGTGACACTTAAAAAAGAAACGGAGGGAGCATTTCATTTTTCATCAATGACAATTTCCAATATTTTGCATATATATGCTAAACTCATAATGCTTAACGATATACGTGTATATATGTATATAGGATTTTATGTGGAGTTGCAGAATCTTGCACGAGATGTTGAGTTGCAAATACTTTGTGGAAGGCCTAAAGAGCGATGGTAAAGTGGGGCCCGCGATTGGATATCTCCGTTGGTCTATAGCAAATGCAAAGAAAAGCCAACCAAGAGAAGACTCGTCGAAATTGGTTTGTAAGCAAGTGATTGATGAGTTGATTCTGTTGCTCCAAAAATACGAGCATGAGAATAGTTTTGTCTGGCATGCGAAGGTTCCGGATAACGACGAGCTGCCTTCCCCTGAAGCTGTAAGAATTGTTAGTCACGTTCCTTATGAACCTCAAAGATGGGAAAGAGAACTTGTTTTCAAATTGTGAGTTGTTGTGAATAATATGTCTAGTAAAAACATTTCTTTTTTCTTTATATATATATATATATATATACACACACATATATATACATTATAATCGGTATGGATACAAGTATGATTTACTTGTATAATTGACAAATTTGTTAATCTTTATTGGATGATTTTCTCTCATGTTTTATTATTTTTGTTAGTGTATTTACCTTGTCTTTTAACAGAAGAAAATCGACAAAAAATGAAACGGTTTAGCTAATTCCCGAATCTTTCGTTTGGAAAATTTCGACGTTGGTTGGTAAAATATCCGAGGCTGCTCTCCAAATAAATGTTACGGAATTTGGGAGGTACATCCAAATTCCATATATTATTCCACATGCTTTTGCTATACCCGAAATTCAAAGCCTCGCCATTGCGCCAGCTCCTCAGAGTATGATGATAACAAGATATCACCGTAAATCGACTCGAGTTAAGGGTAATGCCAGACTACCGGTTCCTTTACGAAAGAACTCCCCACTGGAATTGCCAAAGGTCTATCTCTATCGACCGTGCAAAAGGTCTCGTTAATCAGATTAATATTCCACGAGATATTACCATGTTCGGTAATATCCGCAACCGTATTAGGAAACGCCGTTCTGGCAGGCCTAATAATAAGGCCCAATTAAATGATATTAGGCAGAGTCGCCCAGCTGGCTCTGTTGGGCTGGGCTACATCCGATAATTTGACCCGAATAATAAGGCCCATTTAAATGGACTTAATTTCTCTCTTCAAGCTTGATTTTTTTTGACCTTATTAGTTATTAGTGTTTGAATTTTAAAAAAGTCAAAATATGAAAATTTGTAGATCTTGAGTTGACTTTCGAACGCCACTTGAATCAGGTCAATCCGACATCATCGTATGAGTGAGTTATGGTCAAAATCTCACACATTGTCAAAATTGTGGTTACATTTGTTCTTCTGTAATTGATAATATTGTTTCTGAATCTGCCTTTTATTCATAAAATTAATAAAAATAACGAGCAATATCAACGTCTAAAAATTATAAAAGATAGTGCAAATCATTGCACTAAACAATTCTATACTTATTAGATTTATGTATGCAGTTTACCCTTTCATATAAATTCCAATTAAATTACAAATAAATAAAAATAAATCATGTTTAAATAAAAAAAAATCAACTATACTTCAAGATGATTTTTTTCTTTTTATAAATGTTGCTCGATGAAATTGCACGTGCATTTGATTTTTTGTTTTTATTATAAATTATAATATAGGGACACTTAAATATTAGTGCCTAGCTATAGGAGCAATCAAAAGCCAAATACATGCAAATTGAGACACATATATCTAGAGAAAATGTGCTGTAGCGTTACTCAAAGTCCAACTTTGTAATTTAACCACAATTAATAATTAATTGCATTGCATATGTTGATAATTAACCCTTGTGTTTATAACCAATCAAAATATATGTCAATTCCAAGAAGTTATTTCTAGACTATATTTTATGAATGGTATAAATACTTATATTCTTTAATTATATTGTTGTTTGATGGATTGTTGTAGATGTGACAAGCATTTTACTTTGTTACATACACCGATAAATGCGTAATGAGCTGTCAGTACATATTTAAATAATATCCAGCTAATTCAATCTCTACGTCAGTCGCTGAATAATTATCTTCCACCTGTAAGAACAGTAACTTAGTAAACAATAGCCGGATCAACATAAGCAGTACGTACGACAAAAACTAGAGTACGACGCGATGGAAAAGTAAGAGAAGTGTACCGCATGAACCCATTACGTAAGAATATTCCTCCAAAATTCTGTAATATGATAATATTCACTATTATTTAATCTTATCACTAGTTAAAATTTAAATATATTTCAACAACTATGGAGTTGGAAACTATTAATCAACACACATTGGATTTAAAAAAAATAAGAATCAAAGAAGGGATCTTTAAGAGATATGCTATAGAGTATAGAGGTAGGACAACAAATGGATCGATTCTTTAGAAGGTCACACATTTAATAAATATAAAATGTTGACCATGAAATTTAGGTCAATCAAAGAATTGGTACGAGAAAATGTCCTAAAATGGCTTTTTTTTTTTTGTATTATTTCGAACATGCAGTCTTAATTAATTAAATATTAGTTAATTAATGTTGTCCTTTGAAAATTATATTGTTCTTTAGGGGGTGGTAAGAGACATTTGTCCCAACGTGCCCCCGAAAGGCCATTTTAATGGCAGCCCCCCCCCCCACCCCCACCGCCATACCCCCTTCACGTTACAATGTACATTTAAGGAATGGAATTAATTACAAATTAAATAAGATTGTAGTCCTCGAAAGTATCAGATTTGGATTCTTGTAACATGGGATATGTTTGAAATAATATGCACCCTAATTTAGAGGAAAAAAATAATATTTAATTTAATTTTTTCGGTTCGATATCGATAAAATTAAAATTATATTTTCGTATTGTAGAATATGTAAAAAGAATTATATTTATACGAATTAATTCTTGAAATTTGCATTCATATTTCAGTGATCAGTCCTAATAACAAAAAAAATGATTATTAATAGAGGCTAATTTATAAATAATTGAAAAGTCATCAATTTAAAGTATTTTAATAATTTGTTACTCGTAACCTTAGAGATTTTTAAAATAAAAGAAAAAAAATATTTGTTAAATATTTCGGTATTCGTTATGCTTCGATATATCGGACATCAATCCCGTATACCGTACCGAATATCGAAAGTCCAAAAATTATTTACCGAATACTGAATCGAATTTTCGGTTCAGTTCGATTGGATCGAATTACCGGCCAAGTGAACACTACACGCGAATCAAGTACCAATATATTAAAGGAGTACATGTTAAAATTTAAATTGATCATAAGTCCTTTGATCTAAATATGAACCTTTTTTATTTAATGATTTTGATTGTGTTTATTTACTTATTTTATTTTTTGTATAATTAACACAATCCTTATAAAAAAAATTTAGATAGGGAAATAATCTCATTAGGACATAAATATAAACATAATCACATTACTAATCTTATTTATTGAATATTAAATAAATATATATATATATATATATATATATATATATATATATATATATATATATATATATATATATATATATATATATATATATATGCTACTTTTATTAATTTTATTAGGTCTCCATTCAACACCTAATTGGATAAGACCATATGAAGAGCCAAAAAGAAAAAAAAATAATTAATTAAATAAAAGTTAGATGGAAACGGTATCTCAGCTGACAATAAGAAAGATTCTCACGGAATCAGAATATATTTCTTCTCTTACATATACAAATAAGATAATATAAACGGGGAAATATGCAATACCCCCCTCAAATGGAAAATATTATGAGTAAAACCCATTTGACTTTTAAGACTTTTGCACAAACCCAAAATTCAATCTTAATTAGTGAAACCCCCTCAATAAATGTGATAAGCCAAAACTACCCTTATAGGTAGGTTTTTTAAAATAATTGCAATATTTATTTTCCATAACCTCTCACGTGATTGTAGGATTACATTAATTCTCTCTTTAAATCTCCAGATTTCTCTCTTTCGTTATCTCTCTCTCCTCTCGTTCTCTCACATAATTTTCGTTACCTCTCATTTCGATTTTTTTCTTTTTTTCTCTCCAGATCTGAAGCAGCAACATCAACGTGACTACAATCTGGTTCGAATGTGACTATTCGATTTTTTTTTTTGCCACAGTCTGGTTCGAATGCCGTCAAGACTTGCTACGGTGTCAAACCTCCCAAAAAACTCATGTTGTCGCCTCCTACACATCACACCACCTTCCTTACGTTATTTTCGATTTTTTTCCTTTTTTTTTTCTCTCCAGATCTGAAGCAGCAACATCAACGTGACTACAGTCTGGTTCGAATGTGACTATTCAATTTTTTTTTGGCTACAGTCTGGTTCGAATGCCGTCAAGACTTGCTACGGTATCAAACCTCCCAAAAAACTCATGTTGTCGCCTCATACATATCACACCACCTTCCTTTCGTTATTTTTAATTTTTTTCTTTTTTTTTTTCTCTCCAGATCTGAAGCAGCAACATCAACGTGACTACAGTCTGGTTCGAATGTGACTATTCAATTTTTTTTTGGCTACAGTCTGGTTCGAATGCCGTCAAGACTTGCTACGGTATCAAACCTCCCAAAAAACTCATGTTGTCGCCTCATACATATCACACCACCTTCCTTTCGTTATTTTTAATTTTTTTCTTTTTTTTTTTCTCTCCAGATCTGAAGCAGCAACATCAACGTGACTACAGTCTGGTTCGAATGTGACTATTCGATTTTTTTTGCTACTTTCTGTTTTCGTGTTCTTGGAAGTTTCTCAGCAACTCATGATTACTTTTGGCATTTAAGGTTTTTTCATTGTGACTGTGTGTGTTTAAATATTAGAGAGAGAGAGGGAGCCTATAATCATACTTGAGTTAGTGGAGTCGATATATATGTATATAATGATTTTTTATCAATTTTTTTATTTATGTATTTTTCAATTTCTCCTTCTTTTTTCTTTTTTTCCAAATCTGAAAATACAGTTCAAATATGTACAGTAGCAACAACATGACTATAGTCATATTTATGTATTTTTCGAATATGACTACTGTTGAATATCATTGTAGTCATATTCGAATATGTTCTATATTCTCGTTTCAAGTTGACTTGTAATAACAAGATTCAAATTGTGATTTTTTGTGATCTTTTTGTGTGGATGTTGATTGCATTGTTTCCCTAAACAATAGGGAATTTTAGTTGTTTTATATAATTTGATAAACATCACTTTACCTCACTATATAATTGGAATTTTGAAGTTAAAAATTTTAAAAAATGCAATATAAAGAAAGAATATGACTACAGTTGATATAGTCACATATAGTCATATTAGACTATAGTCTTATTCAACTATAGTCATATTCGGCGTAGTACACTTGTCGGGGAAAAAAAATCAATTTTTCGTTAAAAAAAATTAATAAAATATGCCTATAATCTTATTCAACTATAGTCATATTCGGCGTAGTAAACTTGTCGGGAAAAAAAATCAGTTTTTCGTTTAAAAGAATTTAAGAAAATATTAAAAAAATATGAAAAAAAATAATTAAAAAAAAAAACTTCATCTTGCACGTGGGTTTTGATTTTGTATGTGAAGAAGCAATTTTTTTTTTTTTTTTAATTTGTTGGCTGATTTTATGGAGTATATTAAGGTGGTTTTTTATTTTTTTAATTATTTGGCTAATTTCAAGGGATTTGAATATTGAGTTGGAAAAAAATTACTATTATTTTGGCATTATTTAAGGAAAGGGACGTGTATTAATGGGATGGATTATTTTTGAGTAGGAGATTTTCTAATTTCAGAAGGGTAGTATTGGAATTAATATTTATAGGGGTTTATCACAAAGAAAGATTTAAGGGTTGGACATATCACCATTTATTACTCATCCAAGGGGTTTATTGCTAAAGACCCCAATATAAACAGAGCCAGAATATACTTGTCCAATCAAATCATTGCTTACTTGTACCTCATTAACAATATTTAAATAATTAATTAATTAATTATGCCACTAAACCTAATATAATGATGCATATGCTTCTAATGCAAAGAGAATATTCTACAATGGGGGCCATTGAATATTGATTCTCACATGTTGCTCTATTATTAATAAATAAATAACAAAATATAAAATGTTTTTGATACCACAAATTGCAATAGAAACATAGTTCATATTATTAATGAAATTATAACTTTCTTTATAAAAAACAACAATTATTCAAAGTTCGAGAAAATTGTTTTTTTTACAAATTATTGTATTTATTAACGATTATTTTTGCCGAACAAAGAAGATTATCTTTTTTTTTTCAGTCATATTGTTACTTAGATATATATTCGACTTAATTTAATAAAATAATTTATGTTTTTAATTGATATATTGATATTGTTGATATATATTAACAACGTTAGTTATTAGCAAAACTAAGTGATTTTACGCAATAAATACACAATATATGGGTTTGTGACATATTTTCGTTAACACCAAAATAACCTTCGCAATGGACCGACTCTTGTAAAATCTTGAACTAGAGCTCGAGTTTTTTGACAAGATGGACGTTAATCGGTAGTTTTGGTGATTAATTTTTATTGTAATTATTATTTTGTTATTATTGAAAGTTTGAAACAGTTCGATAAGCTCGATCTCTAGTACATTATTAATCGGCACACGAAAACTCGTTTTTTTTTTTTTTTTTTTTCTGTCGAGTATCACATCTGAATTTCAGGATTGATTCATCGATTCGATTATAGTCCAGATTCTAAAATCGTTGTATCTTGAAAATGTATCTGGACATTAAAATGCAAAGAGGTTCACTAAATAGTTCATTAATCAAGAAGCTACTTACTTTGTTTTCTCCACGAATAGTTAAACAATTCGGAATAGTTAGTTCCACCAGTTAGAAATTGGAATAGCATCACACAGCATTGACCATCCATGATATTAATTTCATTTACTTATCTAAAAAATATTTAAATCTTCTTTTTTTTTTTTAATTTGTAATGGCCGTATGCATGCTACATGCTGTATTATATTTATTGTCCAATTTTTTTTTATTATTTATTTATTTATTTTTTTATAAAAAAAAATTTATGTAGTAAAGGAACATGCAATAACCTATTTAAGTGCATTGAGTAAACTTATACAATATACTCTCGTATAGTAGCTTTCATAGTTGCAAATCATACGAGAGACGTAAATCAGACTAGACTATGAATCAGCATGTGAGATTTTATTCGAATTTCTAAATAGTTTGGCTTAAGCATATATAACATAAATCCTAAATAGTTGTGAATGTCATGAAAATATTTGTAATTGTAGGTTTGAATGTGTTTTTTAGTATAAAATACCAGCTATTTTTTTGGTTTTTATTATTAAGATAAGATTTTCTTTTATTTCTTTAATTAAATGAAGATAATTTTGTAAATATTAATCTTTTTTTTTTTTTTGCTCCTTCCCCTCTTATCTTAATCATGATTAAAGTCCTAATTAATCACTTGCAGTACAATTAACAATCTTATCTGATACCCAGTACACTGGGAAATAAAACTTTAATCAATGATTAATCAATTCGAGTGTCATTATCAAATGCATGCTTCCAAGTTACAAGAGATACAAATTAAAATCATATAATTAAAAAAAAATTAAAATTACGAAAATGACACAAAATCAACTCTTGTCCCACTCTATAATTTAATTCACTGAAAAAATTTCACGAATTACAGCTGTAAATTCAATTTCTACAACTTAAATAAAAAAAAAAAAAAAATCAGTAAATAGCCGGTGAGGCTGTGCTTGTATGCGTGGAGGAGGAGGTGGCCGGAGAATTCGAATGTACTCCGCCATCACTATGGCTGCAGCCTCTATCATTATCGGAAATATGTTGTCTTTGTTTAGAGGCGTGGTGGAAGGGTGGCGGCAGGGAAGCTACCGGGGCATAGATTCCGGTGGAGTTGGCCACACCGGAAGCTGCCTCCCCGGAAGTGGTGGTTGCTGCCGCCATTGGAGTAGCATATTCCGGCTGCATCCATATTCCTCCGACCACCACAAATTGCGGCGCTTGTTGATTGTTGTTGTTGTTGTTTTGCATTGACTGGTTGTTAGGCCTTCTTGTGTGTAACCGATACTTCTGCAAATAATAACAAGAAAAAAAAATTATGTATTTATAATTAAGGTTGTAATAATTTAATTTCTTGATCTTGTTATACTATTTAGGAGAATTAAAGAAAATCTTATTTCTCAAGCCTCTAATTAATCTAAAGAAATATTGTTAAATTAAAAGTGGTTGATTTTTTTTGCATTATTGTTGTTGTTATTGTTATTATTAGTATTACTATTCGAAATTCGAGTCGATTAGTCTTAATTCCTTGAAACGAAAGTTTCTCCCCGGAATTCAAAATGTGATTAGGACCCGCAAAAAAGATTTTACTAAATCAAACAAGAATCTAAGCTAAGTTAGCCATGGATAATTCAAAGATATAAAAATTAATAAATATTGATTAAATAGAAATAATTAAATGAAAAAAAATAAATATTGTATAGGGTTTGAAAAGTATATGAACACAAACAAACCTGTAAATGGCTCTTAACCTCGTCATTAGTGAGACCATCAACCTTCATCAACTCCCTAATTTGTTTAGGAGTGGCAACTGTGTAAATACAGACAATAAAAAAAAATAAAAAATCATTAGTACGTAATTAATTAGATATTATATTCATAATTAATCAGATAAACAAAATTAGGTCTAATTAAAGTAAGATGCGTACGATGTGAGCCACCGAGTTGTTGAAGGGATTGCAGGAATCGTCTGTGTAACTCAGGTGACCAACACCTCCTTGACTTTCTCTGCGACTGCGACTCCTTATCTTCCTTCTTATTTCCGCCGCCTGTCTCCGCCGTGGAGCTGGTGGATGCCGGTGGCATCGACCCTTCTTGTGGAGGAGCTGCAACAACCGCTACAGTAGTAGTAGTAGTACTCTTCTCCTTCTTAAAGGGATGAAATGCGCCGCCGCCACCGTTCCTCTTCACCTCCGTCACCGCCACTTTTCTCGGCGAATCCTGATAAACACAACAAAAGATTCCGACCAAATTAAAGATCCGGTTTTTTATTTTTTATTTTTTTGTCCGAATTTACAAAAAAATGCGAAAAAATTACCTCTTTTGACAGATCTGGGGTTTGATTATTCCAGAGCTGAACAGATCTAAGCCAATCAGATTTTTTGTTGCTGCTATCGTCGTCGTTTTTCAGCTTCTTCGATTCCTGCTCTTCTTCTTCTTCATCGTCTTCGTCGGAGTGAAATGACGAAAATGCCCTTTTGATAGGGATGAACTCTTCCAGCACCGGAACGACGTCGCTTGATGTCTGCTCCGAACATTCCGATAATTGCCCGTGTAACTGCTGCTTGCATGCCTCAATTGCTGCCCCAATTAAAAAAAAAAAAAATTATTTTTTTTTTCCCCAACAAAAAAAATTAAAAATTAAAAGAAAAAAAAAAAAAAAACCTTGGGTAACAAGCTCGAGACAAAGAGGGAGTTCACGTTGGAAAACTTGAATCTTGGAACGCTCTTGCTCTAATCCATGAACGTAATCTTGACACCTCTGCATTTTCTCTGAATAATCACTGTGATTGTGGCCGTTGATCGACGACATCTGTAATTTTATTATTTTTTTTAATTTTCACCTTTGAAGAAAATGGAAGCTTTTAAATTGATGGGGGAGGACTGGGGAGAAAGGTTAGGTTTTGTTTTTGTCTGGGCATAGACAGATCCGAATGAAAACAATATATACGAGAGAGAATAAAGGGATCTTAGAAGAATCAATTGATGGAATAAACTTGGGTTTCACAGGAACAAAGAAAAAAAAATATACAGCTTGCTCTATTGTATATTTATAGCATCTAATCTAAATATTAATTTGTATGCATATAATAATATTTATTGAAAAAAGAAAAAGAGAAGGTGGCTTCTTTGAGCTTGGGTGAAACGAGGGGTGCGTGAAAATGACGAGGTCGGGGCGTCGCGTACAGACGAATCTTTGAATGGTTTGGGTTTTAGAGAGAGAAAGGGAGGAGAGAGAAGGAGATTTTGAATATTCGGTGGGTGATTCTCGTATGTGGGGCTGGCGTTTGGCGTTACGCTTTGTAATTTAGATAAGATCAAGGACCTGCAATTTCTATTCTTCGGCAGCTATTTTAGATTAATTCGTTTTTTGCCCCTTGAGGTTTTTTGTTACTAGAATTCTGCCCCTACTAGTTTTATATATTATATTTCGACAAATGCGTTTTCTATTTTCCTTTGTTACTCTTGCCAAGTGACACTATAACACAAGGGGTGTGAATGAGTCGAGATCTCGTGCTCGTCGAGTGTTTTTTTTTTGCTCGAACTCGAGTTTATTTTATCGAACTCGAGCACAAGTTCATTATGGATTTTTTTTTATTATTAAAAATTATTTAGATTATAATAAAAAATATATAGAAAATAAACAATAAACTGTACTTATATATTTTTTTAAATAATTTATATGTTCTGTTTATATTATTTATGTAATATTATATATTATTATACACTATTTAAATAAAAAAATAATATATAAAAAAAGGTTCATGAGTCGGCTCGTGAACTTACGAACAACTAAAAAAAGTTCGAGTTTGACTTATCAAAGAGCTCGAAAACTCAAGTTCGAGCTTTTTTCAAGTCGTCTCATCAAGCTCGTGAGTCAGCTCGTTTACCACCACTACTAACACTACCAGTCTACCATGAATTTTGAATATTGATCTCGTTATACAATGAGAATTAAATATTCTATAGTTATTTAGTTTTGATCTTCTTGTACAACAAACTAATTAATCATAATTCATTTTACAAACTATAAACGTGCTAAGACAAAATTTAGCACAAAATAAATAAAGTGGGGTCAAAACCGAAGGATAGGGATGTGACAGGGTGAAATTGCAATTCCACCTAACTCGTTTCCTCTCCATATATTTAATTGTTCTTAGACGGAATATACCTTTTAGGGGTAGAAGAATCGCGAGACACAAAATGAAGCTGGGGTGGGGGCGGGGGTTGGGGGTGGTAGAATCTTCCACCAGCGCGTGACTTCACGTGCCTCCACTCCGCCGCCGCGTGCCGTTCCGTGTTCATTTAATGGGACGGTTTTGGAAACTTAAACTGCCCTTTCGCACTTCTAGGGGCCAGCCAGCCACCAGGCTCAAAATATATCCAAATCTCCCCTCCTTCTCGCGTGCATCTCACGAACCAATCATACGTGGAAACTTGTTCCAATGGGGTCCCTTTCATCGTATGTTTCAAGACCCGAATATTCCTTTTATTGGGGGTATCTTAGGAGGCTGGATCAGCTGTGGTCGAGCTCATCAAAACAAAAGGTCTTCCATTTATTCTAGGTTTTACTTTTATATTTTTTAAAGGGTAAATTCCACTTTACCCCCTCGTACTCTGCCTGAGAGTCACTTTACCCCCTCGTACTCTCAATTTTATCGATTTACCCCCTTATACTTGTACAATTTCCCAATACAACCCTTTCCTTCATTTTTTGTCAATTTTGACTCTAACGCCATTTGGTCAACTCTGTAAATTACAAAATTGCCACTGCCTATAACGCGTCGTTTCTCCTCCGTCAATATTGTCATTTCTTCGTCTCCCACCACTTCCCCTTCTAAGATATCCCCAAATTGAACCCCTAACTTAGTAAAAATCAAGACCCAAAAGTTGATCGATTCCACCCAGTGCAAAGAAAAAAATATATGAATGTTTGAAACTTTCTCTTTTCTAATCTCGAGAGTCAAAATCGAAAAAATTCAATATTTACGTCAATATTTTGACTCTTGACCAAATGGCGTCAGAGTCAAAATCGAAAAAAGTTGACGAAGAGGGTTGTATTGGGAAATTGTACAAGTACAAGGGGGTAAATCGACGAAATTAAGAGTACGAGGGGGTAAAGTGGTTCTTGGACAGAGTACAAGGGGGTAAAGTGGAATTTACCCTTTTTTAAATGAAGTTGCAGCTTGACTATACTTGAAGCATGATTCTATTCGATGAGGGTTTCTTGATATTTTGGATTTGTTATCTTTAATCAATTTAATTAATTAAATATGCAATGTTGGATTATTTTTTTTTAATAAAACAAAAAATAATATAATTAATTATTCTTAATAAAAATATTAAAGTGATGGAATGGCCAATGGGTGCTCAAGATTTTGTCCAATAAGAATCTCCAATTCTTAAAATAATAAATATTAATCCTTAATATTAAATTAAAAAAGAAAAAGGCATTTAAAAAGCATTTTAAACTTTTTTCCACTTCCCTAACTGAACTTGGATCCAAGAAAGTAGACTTAGGGCTTAATTGACTTTAGGGGCTAATTTTCAGCCCACTGCAAAATGATGAAAAAGTCAACCACTAATAGTTTAGTTCGGCCCAAAGGCTCATACAATTACTCTTAATTAAACACTATTAGCATATTATAATATTTTTGTATTTATTTAATTCCCAATTTCTAGGCATATAAGAAAAGTCATTAATTAAATTTAGTGAGACGCAGCGTTTTGATAAGCTGCCCCTTCATTGTCCAAAGGCTATAATTGTGTTAGAAAGAGATAAGCATGAATTTGGCACGTTGAAAAATAAAAATTGATTGATTTTGAATGATGTGGGATGAAAGATTTTGTTTATGTCATGCATTTCTGGAAACCAATTTCTTTTTTAATGGTATTTAAATTCGTTTTGTAAAATTACGAAGATAACGACAGTATATAATGCCACCGAATTCGTGTAAGTTAATATAAAAATTTCATGTGTTAAAATAATTAATCACGAAGCTGGAGATAACCGTCCACTAATTAATAATAATAAACCCAATTATTTAAATAAATAAAATTTATTACATAAAGTTAAAACGATAAATTGTATTTGACTTCGATAATCAAATGTCGAACATGAATACATGATCGAAACTATTTACAAAATTATTGAAAATTTCGTGATCTCATCCAATTTCATTTCCAAAATGTTTATGTAACATTAATATTTATATATGGGATTTATATAATATATAATTAAACAAATACCAACATAATATCATCATACTTTTCATTTAAGACATATCAGAAGATACAATATCCAAAACCACATCAGGTAATTCACGAACAAAATTTGGTTTTTTCTTTGACAAAACCGCTATTTCGTGGGCTGTTTTATTACCATTTCGCCGAACATGTTGAGCTCTAAACTTCGGGAAACTTGCTCCCAACCTCTGTAATCTGCTATAATGTTACCATATTCTGCTCGAGAACTCGAGGCATCTTTAATGGCTGATATTACGACCAAGGAATCGCCTTCTAATATTATATTTTCCCAATTGTGGATTTTAGCCATCTCCATTGCCATTAATCCTGCTTTAGCCTCCGCCGATGTCGGATCCAAATGGTGTTTTATCCTTCTAGATAGCCATCCCAGACATGCGCCTGTACTCGATCTTTTAATCACACCTAGGCCGCATACACCGTCAACATTATTCACTGCCGCGTCAAAATTTAGTTTCACTTCATCGTGATTAGGGGGTAGCCATCGCCCATCTTCGTTTGACCTCTGAATTCTTGAACGCAAAACCTCTATTGTGGCTTCATGTATTTCGCTCCACAACATCTTCGATAGATTTGCAATATCCATAGCATTTGGAACATCCCCTTCGAAAATCTTCTTGTTTCTAGCCGCATACTTTTTTATAATTTCACTAGGATATATTTTGTATTAGATAAAATTATTATGGGCCTAAGGCCCAACTCGTATAAATTCAGGCTGCATATTTTTGGGCCAAAAATTTACAAAGTGAGGCAGTTTATTTAGATTTTATTTCACTTCACACCCTTGAAATGTACGATTTTGTCACTTTGAGCCCTCAAAACATGTTTTGAGGGTTCAAAGTGCCAGAATGACACATTCTGAGGGTGCAAAGTGAAATTAAACTGTTTATTATTCAATAAAAATGCGAAAAAACCCAAAATAAAAAAAATAAAAAAAAAAAAGCAAAAACGACAAAATAAGCGAAAGTTAATTAAACCACCAATAGAATTAAATTCCCAAATCCCCAAACATCAATTAATCAGTGAAGTTGGAGACGGCGGCGTGAGGCTCAGCCGCCTTCGCAGCCGCCGACGGCTCCACCGTCGGAGTCGGCGGCACCGGCTTACCCAGCAGCTCAGCCGGCAAATCCTCGATCCCCTTCAGATACAACGTGTAGAAGAACTTAAAAGGGAGCGCAATCTGCTGCAGCTTCACCGTACCGTAGACCCCCTCGAACACGCCGGAGCCGCCGGTGACGGCGAGGATAGTGTCCTGGTGCAGCACATACGCCCCCTGAATCGAAATGTGGCCGTAGTCGCCGAAGTACATGCTGTATATCGCCTCAAATCTGTCGTTGCCCGTCTCCGGCGAGTGTCGGATAAGTACGCACAGACCGGCGGTAATGCCTAGTCTCTTTTGCAGGTCGCCGGAGTAGAGCTTGTTGGTGAACGGGCCGAGATCGCCGAGGGAATTCTCCTTATTCGGGCTTAGTTTTAGGTATACCGGGCTCCCGCGATCTTGCTCGTTGATCTCGTATACGCACATTTCTTGAACCTTGCCTGAAAATATAATATAATAATGTTATTCCAAAATTTAGGCATTTTATCAAATTTTTATATTAAATCAAGAAAATATGTATATTTAATGGTAATAATTATATATTCTGAGAAAAAAAAAATGGTAATAATATAGGATGGGTGATTATAGTCTGTCTATATAGGTTAGATGTAAGAATAACAATAGATTATTGACAATCTTTGTTTAGGCAAAAAAAAAAAAAATTCTCTCTTCTTTAATTAGTATTTAATAATTTATTTGGTTACCTGTTCTATAGTTCGTCGATTTTTTTTAGTTAGTTGACTACCTCTTTAGATCTTTAGATATTATGCTAAGTCAATATATTTAGGTGGTGTTTGCAAATGATTATTTAAAAGCAGAAGTTAGTGATTGTGAGTTAAGTGAGTTTTAAGTGCTTATTTTTAAAAGTTTAGAGTTTTTGCAATTATTCCGTAAAATGAACTTAAATAGAAAAAGTAGTGTTAGAGGTGCTTTTAAAACAATAGCTTAAAGCAGATTATTTTAAGAGAAGCAAAAGGAAAAGTTGATTTTACAAACACCACCTTAGTCCACTAACTAAAAAAAGGATAAATAACTTATACTTCATATAAACATATTTGTGTTCATACGATTTATGTCGAACAATCTATCAATCTATTAAATATAAACAAAATCTTACCCTACTAAAATTCGGAATTGAAAGATTTTGTTACTACTAGCTAGCATCATAAGGAGTATACCTTTTTGTGCAGGATAACTATAAATTTAAGTGGTCAAACTATTGTCTTTAGGCAATTTTTTTTTTCTTTCAAATTTACACATCCTAAATTTATAGCTAGCAAAAATCATACGGACTACGTAAACGAGTCTAGTTAATTATATATGTGACGAATTCTACCGATATATATAATATACTTCAGCTTACTTGGTCTTGAAGACTCCTTTGGCTTTTGTTTTGAAAAGAAGAACGCTTGCGTCGTGAGACTTTTCGAAGATCTTCGACCGGAAATCAATCTCCGGCGACTATAACTACTTGTGGAAATCTTGAAATATTTTGTGGGAAGGTAAGAATAAGGTGGAAGGGCAAAAGTACGAGAATACCCTTTTACTGCCAAGGGGAAATTAGCAGATGCTGCTTGAACCTTGTGAGTACTTATTACGGGATTCGCGCAAGAAGCCGCCATTGATGGGAAAATTAGGAAGAAATTAAAATGAATTCAAGAATCGACTGTCTGTTAATTGAAGAAGATGGAATGGAAGAAGAAGAAGATATGAAAATATGTACTTATTTATGGACATGTAATGCACGTGCACAGCGTACATACATTATTTATACATATGCAACTTAATTATGTATATTAGGGTTTGGCAAAGTCGTATGCAAATTAATGATTGTATATTAGTGTGTGTGTATGTATAAATGGATAAAAAAAAAATTAAAAGAAAATATATATGTAATATATTTTATTTTGTGTATCATTGAATAACCTCGGTTGAGTGTATTTTATTCATGAACTTCGTTGGAAGAAAATACTTGCATGTGACTCGCATGTGAGAAGGGAACAGTCAGCCTTGTAGACGGGAAATAATATAATAATTAATAGGGTAAATTACTATTAACGCCCAGAACTTAGGCTAAATAACAAAAAACACCCCATCTGTATGTAATTACAAAAAATCCCCTGAGATTTGTTTCCGTCTTCCACCAACCCTTTACAGTGTACTTTTATTACAAGGAAAAGACTTCACACAATTTCAGATACTTTCTTTTATTTCTTACCTATTTAACAGAAGGTATAATAGACTGTGCACATTTTCTGTTAAAAACATCAATCAATAGTTAATCACAAGGTAATTTTAGTTAGTATAGATAGATGAGAATGTTTTTCGTTATTTAGCCTAAGTTCAGGGATTTTTCATAATTTACCCTAATTAATAATCAAATGGTCATGCTTGCCACATGAGCAGTTGCTTTGAGTGCTACTCGTTCTTTTATTAATACCTTGATTAAATTGGCCGGTCCACACATATTTTATTTTATTTGTAATAAGGGTAAATTCCATTTTTTCCCTTGTATTTTGGCTCGATATCAATCATCTCTGATCTCAATTGCGTCGATTTGCCCCTTTGTCCTTTAGCTCGATATCATTATACCTCATTCTACTCTCAATTGTCTCAATGTGGCCCTCAATGTTAGTTTTCACACCTTTGACCTTAATAACGTTTGACCTAAGTTTGAAAATTACAAATAAGTCACGACTCCCAGTTTAAATAATTATTAAAAAATTAAAAAACCACTCAATTACCGAAACCTTAAGTCTAACAAGAACCACTCTATTTTTGGTCTGCTCTTTTACCTAAACCTCGAATCTCACTGGTTTGATCTCTTGTATTTTCCCCACTCATAAGATGATCTCACTCACCGATCACCAAACAACAAAGATCTAATTAAACTATGAAGAGATTCAAAAGAGCTTGTTCTACCCCTTCTCTCTCACATAATGGGTTGCTAAATAGATAAAAGGAAAGATTGTCTCAAAAGTAGAGAACATAAACAGTACAACAATCTTTATAGTCAAACGGGCATGCCGTCGGAAAATGTCAAAACGCATTCAATGCGGTGGAACGACCAATAGAAAGAGAATAAAAAAGAAGGAAAGTAGAGTTTTGGGGAGACGGAGTCAAAGTAGCTCAAATGATGGTGAGGATCCAAGTAGAGAAAATTTGAATCTTGAATCCAGAAAGTGCCCTGAAAATAGGACTAACAATTTAATTGTAAAATGCACTAGAAACCAATATACACAAAAGCAACCAACAACCAATAATGACAATACACAAAAAGCAATAAAGCTTAATATAATAATTCCAACAAAGCTAAATAAAAATCCCCTCGCATTCAATTAGTGAAGTTGGAAATAGTCGCCTGAGGCTCGGCCGCCTTAGCCGCCGGGGACGGCTCCACCGTCGGAGTGGGCTCCACCGGCGTCACCACCAGCTCCGCCGGCAAATCCTTCACCCCCTTCAAATAAAAAGTATAAAACAATTTAAACGGGAAAACAATCTGCTTCAATTTCACCGACCCGTAAACCCCCTCGAAAACACCCGACCCGCCGGTGACGGCCAAAACGGTGTCGGCGTACGTCAGATACGAACCCTGCACAGAAATGTGGCCGTAATCACCGAAGTAGAAGCTGTACATTGCCTCGTATCTATCACCCTTTTTATCCGGCGAATGTTGGATTAGGACACATAATCCGGCGGTGATGCCTAGCCTCTTTTGCAAGTCGCCGGAGTAGAGCTTGTTGGAGAACGGGACTAGGTCTCCGAGGGAGTTGACTTCCTTCTGGCTTAATCGTAAATACGCCGGGCTCGAACGGTCTCGCTCGTTGATTTCGTACACGTATAATTCTTGAACCTTTGCTGCAAATTAAAATGTCACAAATTTTGTTATGGAAAAATGTTTAGGTAAAGTAGTTACAAAAATGGGCCGGGTCAATGGGGCGGGTCTGTGGCAAAACGGACCCGTGGTGGCCGAGTCTAATGTAATTCATAGGGCAAATTACGGCCAATCCTGAGTTATGGTCAAATTACGAACACCCGTCTCCTGGTTGGGTAATTACGGTCGCCCCTAAACTATGTATTATCTTGCGAAAATACCTCTCCAGGGGTAAAATTGAACGAAAATTGAACCAAAATTTCGGTATGTTTACCGAACTGAATATACGATTTGATTCGTTAAATAACTGAATTACATAAATTTTATGTAAAAATATTTAAAAGTAGGGGGTGGTTGTAATTACCAAAACAAGATGGAGGTTTCGTTATTTGGTCATACCTCACGGGGTGGCCATAATTTGGCCTAAGTCATAATATGTATTTGAATGTATAGTAGAACCTCGATAAATTAATAACATTGCCTAAATAATAATTTTGTTTCAATCTCAACTCGGTGTATAAACATACTAATTAAATTATTAGTTCGATAATTTAATATTTCACTAAATTAATAAAATTTTGCTAGTGTGAATTGTATTAATTTATAGAGGTTTATCTGAATAATAAAATCAAATACAACAAAATTTGAATAGACGAAGATAGATCCATGATTTTACTAATCATTATAATGCAACATAAACTTCACAAATAACTACAACGAAAAATAAATAGAGATCCAAATATTTATGCAAATGAAATTAACTAATTAATTAAATTAAATTAAAACGGTTAATTAAACTGCTGATGAGTTGCTTACTTAGCCTTGAAGGCTCGGCGGCGGGCTTGGGTTTTCTGAAGAAGAAGGCTTGAGTCGAGAGACCTCTGGAAAATCTCCGGCAGTTATTGTTTGCCGGAATCTTGAAATGTTTCGCCGGAAAACCAGAAATCACTTTTCCCGACGAAGGGAAAGCAGCTGATAACTGGGCCTTGTGAGTGATTGATCTGATTGAATTCGTGAAAGCCGCCATTGATGGAATTCTTTCTTTTTTTTTTTGGTGAAATTATAATTGACTGTTAGTTGACGAAGATGGAACGGAATCAGGAAGACAAAGGTGTGTGTGTGTGTGTGTGTGTGTTAAGTATATATGCAAGTTTATGTATGTATATATATATAAAGGATGGATTTTTAATTTAATGAGGAAATTTGCTGGAAAATACGTTGGTCATGTGGTAGAGGGAATAGTCAACGCTGCGGGTCGGTAAGAGAAATAAAATGATAATCAAATGGTCGTGACTTCCACGTGCTTGTAAAGTTTTTTTGGTGTGCACTATCATGCTTCTTTTTTTTTCTTTTTTTTTTTAAAGTGGATGGTCCATGCAATTTGTCGTGTATTATATGTTGTTTTTTTTTTTAAAAAAAAATCAATAGATATGCAAAGAATATAGCAAAATAATTTAAGAAATACTCAATAAATATGAACATATTTAAAACTAATTCCGGGTGGAAAAAATGCAATTAACATTTTATTGAAATTTTAAATTGACAAATGATTTGAGACGAAAACATTCTTCAAAAAGACAAATAATATGAAATAGGTGTAATATTTGCAATTTCAGTGTATAAATACATTTTTTTTATATATTTTCAATACTGTATTAATTTTTTTTTATATATTTTAACCTTAGTATTCATTAAACTATAAATTATTTTAGTTCTTATAATATATTTTTCCTAAAATCAAGACACATTTATTAATATTTTTAATATTAGCGCATAGCTAAAAAACAATAATTAATTAAAATCAAAGGTATTATAGTCTATATTAGACAATATGATTGAATTTTGTTATATAGTATTAAAATCAATGTATTATTTGGGATGAGATAATATATTTTCGGACAGACTCCATCGTGAATATACCCCCTTTGGATCTCGATTACATAAAACTGTACACATATCACATGGCCAACTAATTAATTAATTAATTAATTAATATTAAAAACATAGGTGAAGAACTAAATGTAAATCTCAAAACCTCACCTAACCCAATTTTGTCCACATGCTAAAACGTGGTTAATATTTAATTAATAGGGATAATTTATAAACCCCAGATTCTCTTTGTAGATTTTCCATTTATACAAAATTAATTAACATCTGTTTATGACATAAAATCCACCTCATTATATTATTTTTAGCATAAATCCCACTACATTGTATTTTTCTTTTCCTCTGACATTCTTTTTTCCGATCGACGAATTTGTGCTCGTGGAAATTATCGAGTAATCGGAGATCAAAAAAGAAGACCCGAACTTTTTTGTGAGAATCTGGAATGATTTTGAAAGTCCACCACTCCTAACCGACGAGCTTCGGTTTTGTCTTCGATTTTCAATATAAAAATAACGATTCGATAATATCGTACAGATCTTTTGGAACTAAAAACTGCTAATTCGAAACCACTCTCTCATTATAACGATTCTCTGTACTGCAAAAAAATTAGACAACAAAATCGTTTTCTTTCGGCTCAAATGCATTCATGGTTTATATGCTAAGCCAAAATTTCATATAAATCATATATAATAAGCCCAGAAAATAAATAAATAAATAAATAACTACCTCAATATTTCGTCAATATTTCGGCACCGGTTTTTGTAATGAGAATTGTATGCTCAAACTGTGCTGCAGGGCTGCCGTCGGCAGTTAGCGTAGTCCAGTTATCTTCCCAGGTTATGCAATCCGTGGTTCCCAACGTAAGAATAGGTTCTGCAACAACAATCGTAAATTTCTTTAAAAATATAAAAAAAGTACTAAAATTCGAACGGAAAATAAATACATATATGATAGTGATAACAAATTACAAAACTCACCAATGGTAAACGTTTGCCCTTCAACCATGCAGCCGCCCTTGTCATTACCTATCGAAAGAAATTTATTTTTTTATATCACCAACCAATTAGGAAAATAATTAATCGAATCAACAGAATCGGTCGACATTTAAAATTAAATGAATGCTACTCACTGTGGTGAAAAATGAGAGGCTCGGAGTGAAAAATAGTCCCGATGCCATGTCCGACAAAACGGTCCACCACGCCAAACCCGAATTTTTCAGCATGTTCACTGACACAATAAAAACGAGCCGGAGTTTCAATATTTAATCAATCATATGAAATGATATTGTATAATCGTAAATCTCAAACATTAACTTTCTTGGCTAAATTTGCAGTTGAATTAAAAAACTATTTACCTGATTTTTTTTCCGATTTTTCTAAACACAGCACCATCTTTGCAAACGTCAATGCCCTTATACATGCATTCTTCCGTCACCTTTTCAAACGAAAAATGTAGACCCGTGACTCACAATTCATCGAATAATCGGCGTAAAAAAAAAAAAAAAAAAAAAAAAAAGCAAAGGTACCTTTACAAGCTTTTTCATTGCATTATTCACTTCGCCGCAAAGAAATGTCTTTGATGTATCTCCATGATAACCCTGAAAGGCGAAACTAAAAGCTGAAATAAAAACGGAAAATAATATAAATTGAATATTATGAAATTCTTACGTTTAAGTAGACTGTGACGTCAATGTTGATTATATCACCATCCTGCAATTGTCGAGAATCGGGTATGCCATGACACATACACTCATTAACCGATGTACATACACTCTTAGGAAAGCCACCATACCCTAATGGAGAAGGGTAGGCCCCAGCATCGATTATCATTTGATGCACAGCTTTATCGATTTCATTTGTCGTCACTGAAGGCTGAGAAAAAACAATGATAACCATATAAACGAAATTTCACGTAGTATAAGTCGAATATATAAAAAAAAAATCAGTTAAATAACTTAAGTGCTTTATTATAGGCTCCTTTTGGTTGATGGATTTTGAAATGACGAAAATGAAAACGGCACAAACAACATTATATACGAAAAAATGATTATGCATAGCAAATATCGATATCTTGATTACTTATAAGCTGCGAAATTCTCACCCTAACTAATGTTCCAGCAAAGTCAACAACCCGAGCAGCAAGCTCGCATGCAGCCCTCATGCGAACGAGGCCTTCCATGTCGTGAATTTGATGTTCCTTTGCAATTTCTGGCAACAATTTTGAAGCAACGTAAGGCGGATTTGGGATGTGATCGGGTACAGGCAGACGTTGGGATACCTTTCCGCGCCTTAAAGCGGGCCTTCTTTTAGATGTAGTTGAAGTTTGTAGCTCACGCTCCCTATATCAAAATAACAATACATCACAAAATTTTCATATGAAAAGTTCAGTTGTTTAATAAAACAAGACCTCAGAGAAGAAGATAGTACCTTCTTATTCTGATGGACTCCTCCAAGCCCGATAACCTCTTCGATTGAATAACAAGTGGCCTTGCCATTTTTAAATCTTCATTTCAAGAACACATGCAAGAAAATTAGAACCCGTGAATTAATCAAGCAAAAACAATTTAGGGTTCCAAAATTTTCTAAATTTTGTGAACAAGTAATAACAGAATTTCCAATTAACCCAACTTATCACCCTAAATTTTAACATCATAGAGCAAACAACAATATTCAGAGACTATTAACACATCTAGCCCATGATGAATAGATGGAAAACATCAAAGAAAACTTAAAAATCTCCAATCATTGCAAATACCAAAATCACAAAAATTAAAAGTTACAGCAGGATAGAAGAATAAAGGTGAACAAGCTCACAGGGGCAATAACACAAACACCTTGCGGGCAAATCACATACCATATGGAGGGCAAGGGCTGCGCGAAGCGAGCGGGGCACCCATAAGAAGAGTGGAGGATGCTGAGAGCTTCGTCTCGCCATGGACGAGTGAAGATGAGAATTGTAGTGAAATATTTGCAGCAGCCGCCATTTTTGGCGGATAAAGAGAGATTCTTGAGTATGTGGGTTTTTTTTGTTAACGGCTACTTGTGAGTGAATGAATAATTGGGAAATATTTTTCTCAGATACGATAATGTCTATTAAATTCCACAGATGTTATGCTCAAAATTGTCATCTTCTTCCCCAATTTCCTCTTTTTGTTTGTGATGATCAACGGCTCAGATTAATTCGTCTATCTTTTACTTTTCACTACTTTAAAATATCAATATTGCAATAACACCCTTTTTTTATATTTGTGTTTATTGCTCTTAAGTTATATCATACAATAATTTCCTCACAAATGGATTAGAGTAATTAATAAAAATAAAATTAATTGGAAAAATAATATATTC
The DNA here is from genome assembly GCF_056151865.1 of Erythranthe guttata. Taxonomy (NCBI): domain Eukaryota; kingdom Viridiplantae; phylum Streptophyta; class Magnoliopsida; order Lamiales; family Phrymaceae; genus Erythranthe; species Erythranthe guttata. Next base: position 1,612,648 of record NC_142537.1, on the reverse strand, counting down.
ATATTACGTATATTTACCTAAAATCAATTCATATTTTTTATTTTGAAACTTTAAACGAAAGTTACTTTGAGACGAACGAAATAAAATAAAAATGAAGTAAATACTTATTTACTAAAAAAATTAGAATCACATCATATTTGAAGCAAATAATCATATATACTAAAAAAATAGATGAATAATAATTATTCAAAATTCATATATTTATTTATTGCTCTTTATATATATATATATATATATATATATATATATATATATATATATATATATATATATATATATATATATATATATATATATATATATATATATATATTGATATTTATAAGGATGTATAACAATTGCATTAATAATTCGGGCCGATAGTAAGCTTATGTCAAGATATCAAGCCCAATAACTTATGGGCCCAAACAACAAATAATCATAAAATTTGGACCTATTGGGCTTTTACAATAATACATAATATAATAAAAATTATTTTCTATCAGTACCCTACAAAAATATTCAGAGAACACTGGCTTTGTCGGTTATCGAGATGCTGCGCTCGGTGAAATAAACTGGACGATTATTAACCGTTGATATGATGAAATAACTTCTCAGTAAACACACACACATACGTATTTGTGCATGATAATGTGGAAATCAATTGCTAATAAACACTCGGTGTATTTCACTGGACGTAGCGCATAAAATAAACCGGCTTTGCCACTATATACAAAGTTACAAACACAGTGTGAATGGCATAACTGACAAACAAATGTGAAGGGCGGCATAATTAAGTTATTTAAGAAAAGGGAATGCAAAACGGATATAAAAGATTCTACTTTACACATCAATTTAATTACTACTTTTGGTCAAAAATTACAACATTGAAGATAGAAACGTTGACAGCATCATTTGTCTTTGTTTGTAAGAAATATGAGTTGAAGAAACTAATTACCAAAGAATGTCACTTTATTCTCATTTCATCACCTAATTAAACGGCAACACAAGCGTATGATTAACACACGCTTAATCATATACTTTCGTTATTTCACAATAACTGTCACTTCTAAAAATTCTTTTTGTTTTATATTACCCGTACATAAATTTAGAATTTCAGTACTGTATTAGTTACATATTTTTTAATTATATCCTTATAAACTTTCAAACATTTTATCTATATTAATTAGTAAACAAGGGTATTTTGGTCTAACAATATATATTTATTTTCAAATCAAGACACATTTATTAGGTTTCTTAATATTTGTACAAAGTTTGAAAACGACACCTATTTAAAAACAAATGAGTGTGTGTATATATATATATATATATATATATATATATATATATATATATATATATTGTGTGTGTGTGAGAGAGAGAGAAAAATAATTCGATAATTGTTCATCAAACAAGTTGCAAGATATGTAGGATATTTCTTATTCGGTCTAGCCCAAAAGTGCGACTTTGTTTTCGTGTGTTGAGCTCAAAAAGAGGAGACCTTCACACTAATTGCTACTTAATTAACTAGGAAATATTTGACTAATCGCCGCGGCTTAATTATAGAAGGGAAATTCTATGCTACACCTGGTGAATATAACCAGGCACCCTAATTAATAAGATTCCCATTACGGGTTCAGTTATGGCCCAATGGGTTTTAGAAATATAATTATAAAATAAATAAAAAAGGACACATGTCAAGAAAAGAGCCACCCGATGAAAATCAACGGGTGTAGCATCGTATTACCCATTATAGAATATGATACATTTTTGTGTGTGTGTGTGTGTGTGTGTTTTAGAGTATTCAGATATATACTACAAATCAAGTGTGGGGAGAACGTGAATAAAGCTCTATTATACCTTGGCTGAGGGAAGTTGCTACGAAGATGCAAAGAGCGTTGATATATATATATATATATATATATATATATATATATATATATATATATATATATAATTTGACTTTTGCTTAAGGCGAACGGAATATCGAACTTCATACGGTTCTCATTCGAAAATTTTCAATTGTAAAATAATACTTTTCATTCTAAATTTGAGCTTTCAAACTTTTTATAATCGTAAATGGAATACACATGGGATTCTGATTTCGCATCCAATTTTAATTTTGGAAAATAGTCTAAAGAATTCTAAAACAAAAACTTATAATCTCTAATTTATTATGTTTTTGTATTAAAGGTGAGTGAAAAGGAAAATGAAATTTTCGATTTTCACCAACTCCGATCCAAAAAATTCCAATTTTAGTACAACTTTTTTGCATTCTAAATTAAGACTTTTGTAAAAAGAAAATTGGAATTAGTATTTTACTTTCGATTTTCTTTATTATTTTTTTTTCTCGAAAGTATTAATTTCAATTGATTCATCCGATTTCAAGTTCTACTTGCGCATTACGAATTTAAGAAGGTGATGTTATATAATTATCATAATACATATGTTGACATTTTCACTTCTATCTACAACATATGTCGATTTTAAATATTAAAAATTTGTCAACGATAACGTAACAATTGCAATTCGGAGTTATTGTTGTTTTATTTTGACTATATATACATGTAGTTGCATCTAACAATTGGATGGTTGATTGCTACTTCTATTCCACAATTTTTATCATTTTCCAGAACTTTTTTTGTTTCATATTATTTTTCACTTCAAAATTTCAATGTTGTATTAAATTACATAATTTTTACTTTTGCTCTTATTATCCGATACTCTATCTGCACTAATTAGTAACTAAGGATATTTTAGTAATTTAGACTAAGAGAAGTTGACGTACCTAATAATTTTTCTTGGCTAAGAGCAGAAACATAGCCTCGCTACTATAAAGTAGAACTAAACAATAAAGTTTTTTTTATTTTATAAATGCAATACATAAATTATATAAAATGGGTATAAATATTATTATTTCACAGCCTTACGAGATTGATTTCATGATTCGATGAGTGGATGAATCTGAAAAACCAGATTAATTCATGCACCGTATAATTGTGGTATCCGATAGAATCTTCGTACACAGATCACTTATATAATTAATGAAACTCCTGTGTGATCAACAAATGTAAGAACTGAGTTCAATGTTATTATTATAACGGTAAATTACGTTCGTTTCGAGGTGAGGTTAAATTATGAAGAAAAAAAAAAACTTTTTTATTTGTGTAATTACAACTATCTCATCAACTATGAATCTTCTTATAACTCCAAATTTATGGTGTGTCAGATTCACCAAAATTTTTTATATTCCGTGAAATATTTTGTAGTTTGTACTCGTTTGTGCAAAACCGATGCATCTTGTACGATCATCTTGCTTCAAAATGTGAAGCTCGAGAGGGGTAAACCAGTTACAAACTGGAGAATATTGCATATAATCTAGAAGATTACACGAAATTTGAAACGACGTGAGTTACATAAGGGGTTATTTCGTGATTTAACTTTAGCTAAGGAGTGACACTAATATTAATATTAAAATATATATAAATGGGATAAGTATGGAGTAACGTGTAATACAAATAGGTACAAGTACAAGTAATAGATATTTTCCGGAAAGCTAAAAAATATTCCAAAAACATTAGAAGAAAAAGGAAAAAAAGAAAAACAACTGACCAATAGCAAGTCAGATAAAATAAAGATAATTAATTTAATATTAATATAATATTAATTCAAAACTAAGAAAGAGAACAACAAATAGACAGTTTATGCATATTTCCATTTTCTAACAAGTTCAGCTCTCTTCAGCTAACCTCTGTCTCTGTACAATTGGAAACTTTTCTTTTTTTCTTTTTTAATTTATTTTCTGGCAACTTGCGCATCACCATCTCACTCCACCTTCTCATCTCTTTCTCTCTCTAAAATTAACAATTTAAATAATAATAATTATAAAAAAAATTAAAATTAAAAATAAAAACTAATTGTTACAATGCACCGATTACTCTCTGTTTCTTGCTACAATCTAATCCCAACAACTCCATCTCTCTCATCCTTTTCCCACTGCAACTTCCGTAACCATCAATGGCGGCGTCACTCGGCGCCGCCTCAAATATGTTCACTCCGAACAATCTAACCATCACAACCGGCTGAGCCCGGCCCGAAACCGCCACCACCGCCGCCGCCGCATTGGATCCGTTATTAATATTTCTCGATTTCCAGTCAATGTAGAGCTGATTATCCGGCGCCGTCGATCTCTGAAAACTGACGATATCTCCGGCGCGCAAGCCTTTCTCCTTAACGAATCTGCTCCATCCCTTGGTCAACACGTAGCTCTGGCTACTGTTCCAGTACGAGTACCGGAACCGCCAAACTTTTCCGCCGGCGTCTTCGAAGTTCAACAGAACCCCCTTCGAGGTGCTGCCGCTCTGCAGAGGGAAGTGCCTCTCCGCGTGCTGTTTCGGTATCACCAGCCGGTTCAATTTTCCGACGTCGCTGGGCGTCACCGCCTTCTCGAATAGCTGCTCCCGGGCCTTCGCCGCCCTGTCGCCGCCGCGGCCGGAGAAGCCGAACGGGCCGTCCTCCGCCGTCCTCCGCCCGTTGGAGTTGTAGCTCCGCCTGCTCTGCTCGAGCTCGTCGCCGTACGTGTGCTTCCTGAGCATGTCGACGATCTCGGCTTTGGAGTGGGTATTGAGGAAGGCGGTCTCGACGCCGTCCTCCTGGGTCTCCGACAATGGCTTGAAGTTAGTGACGGCGTCGCGGCCGCGGAAGCGCTGCGCGGCGGTGTCGTAGGCCCTGGCGGCTTCATCCTCCTCGTTGAAGGTGCCGAGCCAGACGCGCTGGTGCTTCTCGTAGATTTGCGCCCCCCACCGGCCGTTGGGCTGTGGGACCACCCCCTTGAATCTCGACGACGGCAGCTTCCTCGACTCCGCTTCCACGCCGTTCTCCGCGTCGGTGATCGCACTCGCCCCGCTGCCGACGCGGCAGAGGCTCTCCGGCGGCGACTTTGACGCCGCCACCGCCGGCGTGATTGATACGGTTTCGCTGGTTGTGCTCTCGTCTGCGAAGCTTAAATCCATATTTCCTTCTGTTGTAGAAAAACAAGTGTGTGTGTGTGTGTGTGTGTGTGTGTGTGTGTGTGTGTGTGTGTGTGTTTCTGTGTGTGTGAGATGGTAATTTTAGAGAGAGAAGTTAGAGAGAGAGAGAGAGGGGAAAGAAGAGAGAGAGAAATGTGTGAATTGTGACTTATGAATTAAGTTGTTGAGACAATGGGATGAATATATATAGGAGTATAGTAGCCCCCAAGTATATTTCTGTGCAAATATATATACATATATATTTATTGTATAGTAGTACTTGCATACTGTACAATTTTTTTGGTATTTAATAAAATAAAAATATAAAATAAACAAATTGGAGATATGGAGATGTGGGTGAGATGGGGTCAACCCTAGCTAGAGATGGTAAGGAACTAGGAAGATTCATATGGGGGTGGGGGTGGGGGAGGGGGTTTAACTATTTTGTATGTTGTGGACTTTGTGCATCTGTTAAAATTGGAACGTAATTTTCGAATTCCGTAGGTTAAATATTTCCAATTTTCAAGAACAAATTTTTTTTTCTGACATTTTTAATTTTCAATTTATTTAGTTTGATGATTTTTGAAAATTAGGGAACAAATATATTTATTAATCAAACGAAAATGAGTTACAATCTCCGAGAATCATCGTGATTCTTCAAGGGCTTAGAAGTTTTTTCTTGAACCGAATAAGTGTAAACATCTCGAATTTAAATATGTTATGAATTCGCAGTCGAGGCTTGAGAGTTCGATATCTGTCCAGGTGAATCTGTATTTGCACGTAGCCAAAACTTTCTTTTATAGGCACGAGCTATGGTTTCGACTTTTAGCATGGGCTGGTAGACTTGGATATTTGTCTTTTGATTGGTTTGGACTAAATATGGGCCCCATTAGCTAATCCAAAAATAAGAATTTATTACTTATTTATGGATTAAACCATTTAAGACATTTGTAAAGTCCAAATATGTTGTAGACTTTCGATTTTGAGACCCGATTAATAACCAATTTATTTGGTCATTGATTGGTAAAAAAAATTCCGAAATTTCAATGTCAACAATATTATATTCATAATTTATATTTTAATTTTAATTTTAATGTAGGATAAAGAGAGCAAGTTGAAGAGATTCATTCACATGAGTGTGTGAGTGTGGACCGGGTTTAATAGTAAAGTTCATCCCCCCTGAGTTTTGCTGCTACTACACTGCTCACTATCAGCATGGTCTCCCTCTACACATACAAACACATATATAAATACAAATTAAATATATATATATATATATACACACATTATTAAAATATATAATATGCATATTTATATTTATATATTGAATTATGAATTTGTGTAAGAAAATAAATAATCTGGATTGAACAAAAAAAATGTAGTACATAGTTCCACCATGATGGGGGGTGTATGGGGCAATAGTAAGGAGGGATGGATAAAGTTGAAGACAAATTAAAGTTAGGGGGGCTTATCCGAAAACAAAGAAATTAATTCCTCCCCCATAAAATGTTATCTGGCATTATCTCATTCCTCCCCCCTTCATATTTCTTTTGTCTTTATCGCCTAGGTTCACCTTTCACTCTTCGGACAATACTAAATATTATTTATTATTTTCCTCCAATTATTAATGTTTTTTTTTTCTTTTTTGTTTTTTCTTCAAATATTTTTTTCTTAGGTATCCAAGTAATTTAATTAGAAATCTAACTAAATATTTAAAGTAGCCAAAACCTTACCTTACACAATTTAGTATTTATTTTCCTTAATTAATTACATTCAGCCAAAAGTGTCTATTAATCGTTGAACTGCACGTAATCAATCACACACACTCCAGTGTACATGTGTGTAGTGGATTATTATTTAATTACATCGTAACATCTCAGTAACCCTAATTGGAATTGAGTAAATAAATAAAAATTTTGTGTGGGCTAACCGCTAACGTGTCTAAATACCAACTCTTTATTCTAAATTCATTTATGATGAAACAACATTTAAATAAAACAATAAAATATATTAATATATAATAAGAATATCGCGGTACTCTGTACGGAGACGTCCTTGACCAGTGTCAGTTGCGAGGTTAAATTAACCCAACCATGGTTTAGAATGGTGGCATTTGTCACTAGATTTTTTGGAATCTTTAATCTTTTCCTTTCAATTGATTAATTATGATCCATAATTATTTTTTAGAAGCATTGCTGTAATATACTATAATTTCATCACTAATGATTGATTAAATGAAAAATATAAATATTATTATTTTGATAATTATGTCAACTTGGTTTGGCTGATTGGATTGCAATAATGTGTGGTCATACAATTATCAATTTCATGTGAATTTGTTCGGTTTATTTTTTTAATTGAAAATAGAAAAACAAATGGTACGGAAACCGTGGGATTAATCATACGGATTGGTTTTGATGGTCACTCACTCGCAGCCGCAAGTGGGAACGCGTGAAAATACGTTTGGTAATGTCACGTGACTGATTTGACGTTCTAATTATTCACATGATTATGTTTCTTTTAATCCTTTCATTTTTTGGGTAAATTGCACCCACACCCCTAACGTATGCTAAACTACTTTTAAGGTCCATGTGGTATCAGTAATTACAATTATTCTCCTGAAACATTGTTAGAAATTCTGACGGGATAATGCATTTGATACGTTATTCCGTTACAGTTCTAACAGCCTATTAGTTTCAGTAAGTCGTATATACAACATAGAGTTAAGGGGTGATTTTAAATCACCCGTAACGACGATATATGTACATTGGTTCGAGTTTCAACATTATCGTCACATGAGTGATTTGATGCTCTAATTATCCACATGATTGTGTTTTTTAATTTTTTTTCTTTATATTTTATAATAAAAAATAATAATTAATTTTTCATTATTATTTGGGTAATTACGACCAACCCCTCTAGATAAGGTCAAATTACGAATTACCCCCTCTTGTTTGGTTAATAACAACCACTCCGATTCTTAACTATGAATCTTCTTACACGTCCACCCTGCTAGTGTCAAATTCTACATAATCTTCTAGTTTTTATGGTATATTATTTAGTTTGTACTCGTTTTGTGCAAAAGTACAGTTTCCGATACACAACAATCTGATATTTACAAGCCAAGAGACACATCTTATGATCATCTTGTTTCATAATGGGGAGGTCGAGTGGACTAAAACGTGTACAACTGGAGAATATTATACATAATCTAGAAGATACTACTAATTTTGACACCGTAAAAATAGATGTGTAAGAAAATATATAGTTAAGGGAGGTAGTTGTAATTACCTAAACATAAATAAATGTTTTCATAATTTACCTTACCTAAGGGGAATGACAGTAATTTACCCTTATCATGTAACCATATTACCCAACGTACCGAACAAACTTCAATATAATTAGAATCGTCGACAAAGTAAATGTAGTATATATGAGTATAATTGCGTTTATATATTATTCAATATACTTTCGTGATGCATTATGCTTGAAAATGGCTATTAATATTAAGAATATAATATATACATATTGTATTATATATAATATGTGTTATATCATGCTTGGTTTTTTTATTTTATTTTATTTTTTATTTTTTTATCTCATGATGTCACCTTTCTTAAACATAGGTAATAGTTAACCAAACCTATTTACAAACGTGGCTATATATAATTCATAAATCATATGTTAGTGGAAGTATAGTCATCCATCTAATCCCAAAACTAATCAAAAAAATATTGTTGATCCAACTTATAACAACTATGATTATGGTTAAAAGCTTAAAACACAATTAACTTAAGATTTTTCATGTTTTCAATGTATAAAATTATGCAATTTTAGGGCAAATTCCAATTCTCCGATAAGCTAAAATTGGAAAATATTTTTCCTATCATAGTCGGTTGATCCCCCGATTGATTAGATTCATCGAAAAATAAATATGTGAGAGCTTCATTGGCTAAGCGTATAAGCTTTTAAAACTATTTATAAGATTTTTAAAAGCTTATAAATTATTCAAAGGTATTTGATATAATTTTTAGATTTTTTTTAAATAAGCTGTTAGAAGACTTTTAAACGAGCTATTATAGATGTCACTAATTTGAGATAGCAAACTGAAAAGGCTTATGTAATTTAGTTGGTGAAAATTGAAATAGTCATTGATTCATTATAACATGATTTGCCTTAATCTCATATGATTTCTGATTAACAGAAATAAATGCTGTGATTTAGGCTCTTTAATTAATTAATTGTTATGCTTCTCTCAGTCATCAACCATCATTATAGTTATAATCATCATCGTCATCATTATCATCATCATCATCACCATATTTCACGGCCAATGAAATTTATTTGTACACATTCAATAAATATTTTACATAGATCATATATATATATAATTTAATTGTGATTGTATTATGGGTCATTGATGATATATAATCTGATGTATTTCACACTATATAACAAATGAAAAAGGCTAGATTTTTCATTTTTAGAAGAATACAATAATATATATCAAATTTCCGTAGCAAATAATAATAATAATAATAATAATAATAATAATAATAATAATAATAATAATAATAATAATAATAATAATAATAATAATAATAATAATTTACTCAAAAAAATAAAAAATAAAATAATAATAATAATAATAATAAAAATAATAATAATAATAATAAAACAGATAAGGTCATAAAAATCAAACAACTTTAATAAAACAAAAGGGAAAATGAAATCCCACATCGATCACATGTCATGATCAAATCCCAAGTAAGTGCTTACCAATCCCCAAAGCGCAATTATCCCATTATTAATTCTCATAATGACGGATTAATTAATCTGATACGCCAGCACATCAAAAGCGCGCTTTCCAACTTAATTCAAATTGGAGAGTGACGACTTAAAATATTGGAATAGATGGGAATGCCACCTCAATATGCGACTTTTACCATTACCTCACCAACTAATTAAAAAAATATTAATTAATTGTGGCACGTTCATGAAGTAAAAAGCATCACGGTATCCCGTTGATGCTTTCACTGCTTTGGAATTGATATTTTTATTATTTAATTGGATTAACTATACATATATATAATATTATATCTTCTTAATTAACTATAACATGACAAATAAGAGTGTACTAATTACTATTATTTTAGGCACATGACGACTTAGAAGATGAGTTAGAATCTTTAGATAATATATTTCTTTTGATTCTTGCATATCAATTATTGATGGATTTTTATGCCATTGTGTGAATTTAAGTAACAAAAAGTAAATACCGACATAGAGGAGAATCTTACCAAATAGCTAGTGAAAACTCGGGACTGAATCCTCAGAAAGACTGATTTAATTGGTGGAGTAAGAAAGCGAGATATTAAATAATTCCAATTTGAATTCTATTATCAAAGTTTTGCAGGTCGAGTTATATCAAATATGGCTTATATTATAGCTAGTGTGGTTCACATTTCTTGGAATTACTTTTTTTTTTCTTTAAACAAAAAAAGTAGAAATTGACTACCCCGAGGTTAGGTTAAATTACGAAAATACCTCTCGTGTTTGGATAATTACAACTAGCCTCTCAACTATGAATCTCATAATATTTATACACGTCCAACTTATGGTGTCAAATTCAACATAATCTTCTGTATTATGTGGAATGTTCTCTAGTTTGTACACGATTTGTACAAAAATTCATTTTCTGAAGCACTACAATCTGATAGATACAAAACCAGAAAACACATCTTATGATCATCTTGCTTCAAAATGTGGAGCTCGAATGAGATAAAATGTGTACAAACTTGAGAATATTCCATATAATCTAAAATATTCCACTAAATTTGACACCATAAGGGTGGACATGTAAGAATATTCATAGTTGAGGGGGCAGTTACAATTACTCAAACATGAGAGGATATTTCGTAATTTAACCTTACCCCAGGGGTTGGCCGTAATTAACCCTATATATAATTATGTATTATTAGTAAAATATATATGTATGAAGAAGACATAGGCACAGTCCTATGTAGGGGTGTGAACGAGCCGAGCTCGCCTCTTTTGGCTGGCTCGAGCTCGAGCTCGAGTCTAATTTGTCGAGCTCGAGCTCATGTCAATTTTGTCGAGCTCGAGTCCATTGTCTCTTTTTTTTTTAAATATTATTTTAATTATTATTTTATTATTAAAAATTATTTAAAAAAAAATAAAAATAAAAACTAAATTGTAATTATATATATTTTTAGTATTTGTATTTATTTCTATAATATTGTATATTATTATACATTATTTAAATAATAATAACATATAAAAAATAAATAAAAAAATTAATAATAATAAATAAGGCTCGTGAGCCGGCTCGCAAGTTCATGAACAACTAAAAACTGGCTCGAGCTCGGCTCGTCAGTAAGCTCGAGTTAGCGAGCTCGAAAACCTCGAGTCCGAATTCGAGCTTTTTACGAGTCGGCTCGGCTCGTTTACCTATGTTCTACTTTGTAAGCAATACGCGCTTTATTCTTGTGCCAACTTGTTTCTTCATAACTAACGTGCCAAACCAAAACACGATTTTATTTTTCATTTATTTACTTTATTATTAATTATAGGATAAATTACAATCAGCCCCTAAGGTATGGTCAAATTACGAAAAACCTTCCTGTTTGGGTAATTATAACCACCCCTCAACTATAAATGTTCTTACATGTCCACCCTTGCGGTTTCAAATTTAGTGGAATCTTCTAGATTATATGGAATATTCTCAATTTTTGACCCGTTTTATCCCATTCGAGCTCCACATTTAGAAGTTTGATGATCATAAGATGTGTTTTTTGACTTGTATATATCATATTGTGGTGCATCAAAAACTATATTTCTGCACAAAACGAGTACAAACTAGAGAACATTCAACATAATGTACATGATTATACTGAATTTGACACTATAAAGGTGGTGATGTAAGAAGATTCATAGTTGAGAGGTCGATGTAATTATCTAAACATGAGGGAGTTTTTTGTAATTTTACCATACATAGGGGTAGTTTTAATTTACCCTTAATTATATTATTTTGCCGTGTGGAAAAATAATTTAATATAACGACAATTTGCTCTTTGACTGATTCTTAATTTTCTTCCACCGACGTGGACGAAGACCCATCTTTCCGGGTCAACTCAGTGATCGAATCTGGTGCTTACTTAATTTTTTTTCCTTCATTAATTATTTTTTCGAAAGATTGGTAAAGAAAAATGAATCAAATTAATACAATAATGTTGTTTGTTAATATCTCTTATTATAAATAGAATACTTTCACAACCAAATTAATGATGATACTTTTTCATGTGTTATAAGTTATAAGTGTCTTTACATGCCGAATTCATCTAAAACGAAAAGAAAAATGATATCGTAAAAATCGTCGAACATATAATAATTCATCTCAATTATTTATTAATAGTTTCAAAAATAAACCCACAGGTCAACATTGTCTGATATTTAAAGTTTCATATGCTGAATCTAAATTATTTAGAAAAAAATGTCAATATAATAGGCAATGTCCCTATCTCAAAGAATTAATTGAATTTCAATCTTGTCACTGACAGAAGACTTGCAAAAAATAAATAAGAATAATAATAATTGAAAACAAACAATCTAATATAATGATTCCAAGTCCATGCAATTATGCAATAAATTCCAACCTGTCAAAACCGAGTTAACAAGAACAAGAAAAAACATAGATTTATATAAAATTAATCAAAATAAATATTAAAACTATTTAATTAAGCAGTTGAACTAAGAACAGTGTAAGATTAGGACAAATTTCGGAAAACTTCAAATGTAAGATTAAATTACAAAAATACCCTTTTTGTTTGGATATTTTACACATAAATTTGTTACATCAAGAACTAAAAGTGGGCACTTTTGTTTTCCCCAGCTAGTTGCTTCATTCAACCCAAATAATTAATAATTTTCTAATTTCTTTATAACAAATTGAATTAAAATGCATTTGAAAAAGTCAAATATATGTAATTAAAACTGCCAAAAGAAAACAAAAATTATATGGGATTTAATTAAAAAAAAAAAAAAACACTAGGCTGTATATGCAAGTTGTGGCAGAGGAATTATGCAGTCAAGTTGCTTTTGTTGACAAGAGAGTCTATCAAATTGTTGTTCAAATGGAGTAATAATAATTATTATTATTAAAAATAATAATAATAATATTAATAATAATAATGAAGGGACAAGCCACATAACTTTTTCCCATTGGTTGAGAAGTTTTGTCAGATATTCCTTACTATTTGTAATTATTCGGAAAATTTAATAAAACCAAAAGTAACAATTTGAATTTTTCAAAACATAATTCCCTAATCTCCTAATTAATATGGCCTTCTAGATTCTGCCCAACTTTTAATTTATTTATTTTTCAAAAATCTAAAAAAATAACTCTATAATAGTTAATAATCTAAAATAAAATTGGTAATTTAATTTTTTTTTAAAATATTAAGTAAGTGGTCAAGATTAAGGTGGTGTTTGCAAATGCTTTTTGAAAGTGATTATGCGGTTTTTTTTGCTCATAATCTGTTTTTAGGTATTTGCAAAATCAACTTTTGCTTTTGCTTCTCTTAAAATAATCTGCTTTAAGCTATTTTTTTAAAAGCACCCCTAACCATGCTTTTGCAATTTTAGTTTATTTTCCGAAATATTTGCAAACACCCCCAACTTTTAAAAATAAGCACTTAAAACTAACTTAAATCACAATCACTAATTTCTGTTTTTGAATAATCATTTGCAAACACCACCTAAATTAGATTAAATAATGGACCACGAGGACTAAATTAAATAATGAGTAGTACGTACACAAAATAATTCAATTGGGAGCTGGCTATATATGTTGCCGACATGGCACGCACAAAACATCAAATGTAATAAATAAATAAATAAACAGTTAAATAAATAAAAACATGAAAATAGAAAAAGTCAACATCGATTAGGGCAACTTGGGTAATAGTTGCAGTTGCCAGCCAATGGGATTGCTTTAATTTTGTTTTCTTCTGTTGCAGATAAGTATTCCTTAGGTCAATAATCCCCATCTACTACATTATTACACACTATGTGCAAAACACTGCATAAACGACGTCGTTTTTCAATAATAGAGAATGTTGAATAAATCAAGCATTCATATGATTTGTCACACGTATATAGAAACATACACACATTATTTGCAAAATTCTTTATTTAAATAGGTACTATATACATATAATATATTATATTAATTTTATTCAATAATTGGGGTGATTAAGAAGGGGAAGAGAAGACTTTATTACATATAACGAGGTCCACTAAGTCAAGTAGATGCAATTTATTATGTTCATAATATCTTCATCACGAGATCAAATACTCTTACAAATTGTTTTTAATTTTTTTTTTAAATTAATCAACATCAATAGTAGGTCAACAAGTTGAATAATCTTCGAATTTTATTTTTTTTCAAATTAATTTAATTGATTGAAGTCGAGAGTACTTCGTCCGTTAGAAGAAAAAAATATTTTGAAATGATGGCTGATATTAGCGAATCGAGTCGGAATTCTCGAACTTGAGATCATAAAAAATTAATTGTTGATGAAACAAAATTGAGTTTAAAATTATGATCTAAAACCTTAATTTTTATAAGCGGGTCGAACTCCAATTTCTAAAATGAATTCGAATTAACTTACTTACCTACTATAAATTATAAAATTGTGTTTTGTGATTAATATTAAATGAAAAGATTATACTATATAGATATAGATACGAATTGCTTGGATTATGGTGCGCCACGTGAATTTGCGTACTTAAGTAGTTAATTAAGATTAGAATCAAAAGAAGCGACGTCGTTGAATAGTTCAACTCGTTTGAAGAAGAACATCAAAGAGCATGGGATTTGTCTTTTGGTAATTGTTTATTTGGAATAGTTTTTATCAAACCATGCATATAAATTTATATTCTAGTCTTAATCACCATTTTTTAATTAATTATTTTAAAATTGAATTTTTTTATCCATTCGACCGCTCTGAATATAGCCTTCAGATTCAAGTCCTCGTCTTTAAATACTCTAGTGAATAATTTACGAATAATAGGGGTAAAATTAATAATAAATCGAGCTATCAATGCATTAATGGATTTAAGGTGACAAATATTATAAAATAAGATATTTTTTCTAATCGAATAATAATTTGAAATTGAGTTTTTTTTAGTACGTGTGCCGAAACATTACACAACATAGAATTTAAAATGGCAATCATTTTGCAAACATGCCAATTAACTACAAAACCTTTGTCCAATGGCAACATTAATTAGGTGGTATTATAATATTGAATAAACAATTAGGCATCTAATCCGGCAATTAGAATAATATTAATTAGTTGTGGTGATGCGATCGTCGACGTGGCTCTTATTACTCCCTTCACATCAACAACCAATTAAAAAACGTTAATTGCATGCATAACCAACACAAAGCATGCAACTTGTTGTAGACCCACAAATTAAAATTAATAAAAATAGTTAATTAATTAATTATAAATAAATAAAAAATCCAAATTAAAGGTCCCTTCACATTAATTACTATCATTAGAATTCTGAATTTTTTTGTTCAGTCAAAAGAGAATATACCATAAATAATGTTTTAATAAAACCTAATTGAGAAAAAAAGTCATTAGTTTTTCCATAATTAAATTACAAAAAAACATTTATTTTGAAAAGTCAACTCAGCCTATTTTTGCTGCCTAATTTCTGGGGTAAAAAAGTCAGAATAATAGTATTACGGAATATATGAATATTAATATATTTATTTAATTATTATATCATAATAAAGACAGATAGAGATATATATATACATAGTAAAAATTGGAAAGACAGAAATAAAATACAGTACTGTTAGATAACATGTTTGATGTAATAACTGGCAGTTTTGACAATTCTGTAAAGAATAAAGATTCCCCCATTTTTGGCTTAGCAGATTTTGTACTGTAAATCTTGTAATCTTTACTTTTACTATATTTGTACATATGTAGTACTTTCTTATGTTCTCCAGCTGTCTTATATCTGAGGTGTTTATTTATTTAATTAATTATTTTATATATTTATTTTAATGATTTTCTGACTTTTACTTTCTTATATTTTTTTGGTCAAAGCTTAAGAAAATTAACCAACTTTAGAAATTTTCAGCAGCTGATTTTACTTTTTGACCCCTTGGAAATTGGAAAACCATGTGATATGTGTTATTGATCAAAGCCTAGTGTATATATATATATATATATATATATATATATATATATATATATATATATATATATATATATATATATATATATATATATATATATGTAAATTATCAAAAAAAAAAAGATTATATATATTATTACTTATAAAAAAAAGAATATATATATATATATATATATTATATGGGTGGAAAAAGATATTAACAATTAGCGACGACTATGGTAATTCAATTATTGAAAAAAATACCAAAGCAGTGGTTACCACTTCGTTGTGTACGGTATTGATACTGTATTGCAAATAGTACATTGATATGGGATTGATATTACATTCTTAATATCATGGTAATACCGTACGGTAACAGACCTACCAATGTCATCCCCAATATATTTATACAGTTTGAATTATTGAAATTTGATTTCAAGAATTATAAAAATATTAATAATGAATATATTCCATATAATTAAGGTACAGTGTATGAGGTTGAAAAACAATGAAAATTGTGAATTTGGATAAAGATGAAACATGAATAGACTGTTCCATGATATAAAGCCATGGGACCATTTTTGAATATCCATTACAACATTCATTAAAATCGAAATTAGGGTTAGAACAATTTAAAGGTTGCCTTGTATTTTTTTCTTATATAAATATTATAAATATATGTACATTGAATATTTACGAACAATGTGGTTGTTATCCGTAATCGAAAGACCCTAGTCTAGTACAAATTGATAGGAAAAGGCCAAGGCCCTCTTTAACAAAGTCACATCATATCTAGAACATTGCACTTCAACAATTTAAATTATTTATGATCAGATATATAAATTAATTAGACATGGCCACGATTTGGGTCGGAGAAGCATGTTAATCGGGTCAGGGAATCATGATTCTGAATCGTGATTGGTTCATGTACATACGGGGTTGTTGATTAAGGATTGAACTGAGCGGCCAACCTTTTGAACCTGCAGTTCTGACCGGATGATTCAAATGGTAAACAAGTTGAGCCAGCTCATGCAGTCAACGAACCAACTCGACAAAAGTTGAGCCGACTCACGAGCTCCTTATTTATTTTTTTATTAAGTTTATTTTATATATGATACAATAAATTTTTTTTTATTATTGATGTTGTTGTTGATGTTGTTATCATTATTATTAAAAACAGAATTACTTTATTTATTTCGAATTTTCATCGGTCAAGATTAGTTAAATCATAAATGTTGATAATCAAGATTCCAGATAGTCAAAACAAATGGGCCTGCAATATTAAAATGAGTTATGGGCCCAAACGATGGGCCGGGCTATTTCTAGAGAAGGTCAGGCCCAATCTAGACTAGTTAGTAATTACCACATGATTCCATCCACTGTCCACAACACTAGTGTCACACTGTACATTATTCCAGGATTTCCATATTTAATTCTTAATTAATTACACAATTTTATCAAGAAATAAAAAGAAATAAAAATCCTAGCTTCATTTTGTTGAAGCAATGGTGCTTTATAGCTCTGTCAAAATTTCGGCTCTCCACTTCTAGAAGATGTTAACCGTTGGTCGTTATAAGCCCTTTGGCATGTTGACTTTCCATTTCGAGCGTCATCAACGATTTCTGTCGATGATACCTGTTTCTCTTCGAAGCAAGAGCTGTCCAAATAATCAAAACATTTACTTATCCACATGTAATAATTCCAGGCTTTTCGACACCAAATAGTTATGTTCATCGGAAAAAAAAAACGGAATGTTGAAATGGTATATATGAAGCTTACACATTAATTCATGAGGTAGACCGAAGTCGTATTCATTGTGCCGCCTCTTGACGCAGATATAGTATATCCCGAACACAAGTGCGGAAAAAATTAACAGACACGATAGCCCTATTCCAATTTTGCCCCCGGTGGATAACCCGTTTTTATCCCAAAATAGTGGGCAATCCGGCAAAGAAGGTACACCGCACAATCCTTTATTACCAGAAAGGCTGTAATAACAATAGTCAGACTATTAGTACAAATGTGAATGAAATAACTATGAAAGAAATTATGAGGTATATATATATATATATATATACGACGACTTACTCTATAGCTCCACCATGGACCCCAATTGAATAAAGTTCGTCTGGAACTTGCCCTTCCAATAAATTGCCATTCAATAGCCTGAAAAAATATAACATGAGTTTGAAAAACGAACGTTAATACGCAAATGCATGCAAACGAATGATGCGTTTATAGGGGGCAAATTTGCCAATAAAATTGAATCATAGGGGTCTTTTGCTAATATTTCTACCATGGATTGTTTTTTAACAATAAACGTAAACACAGGGGGTGCTGAATGCAATAAAAGAAAAAAAGAAAGAAGTTTCCAACTTACACCAGTTGCAAGCTAGACGAAGTTAGACCATCCGGTAAAAATCCTGTAAATTTGTTATTCGATAAGTCCCTGAATTAACAGAGCAGAACAAATTATAATATATACAAAAGGTAGATATTAAGAAGGAAAAAATGCAAGAGTTATACAGTATGTGATCTTACAGCTTCACAAGCGAGTTTCGACCCAATCCCGAGGGTAAATTACCTCCTAAAGAATTGGAACTCAAGTTCCTGCATATAAAAATAATTAGTTTAATTCAATTTAGAAAATGAAAAATTATTAAAAAAAAAAAGAAAAAAAAAAAGTATGGATACTTACAGGCTTACCAAGTTCGTCAAGAGACCAATTTGATCACTAACGTAACCTTTCAATCCTTGGCTCCCAAGATCTCTGGAAAAAAAAGACGATAAAATGAAAAGAATTATACAATTTCTTCTCCCTTAACAAACTAAAATCATGGTTCCATATGTCACGTATAATCGTAAAGAAAATCGCAGCCTAAGTATATAAGACTTCGAACATGCTGAGGCATAACATAATTCAGTTGTCCGTAATATAAAATGAATAAATACCAAAGAGAAGAAACAAACACTTACATTTGGGAGACGACGAGGTTAGATTCGTCTTTTGTTGGATGACACGTAACACCCTCCCATGCATCCCATGCAGTAGGAGCACAAGGGTCTCCGTTCCAACCCATTCTATCGGGTACGTGAAGTGATGCCTTGAGCGCTCTCATAGCAATAGCTGCAAAAGTGTTTTTTCTCTTAAGACTATCAAAAGGGTCGTTTTGCGTCGCGTTCAAATTAGCATAATACTAACTTATTTTCTCGACTTCCAAACAACTACTCGCACGAAGTAAATACTGAATCAAGAAGTCAAGATCCCGTCATACTAAATCGATGAATTATGTTCGTTGTGTCTACCATTACGTTTTATTGTAACTGCATTGTCTCATTTAATCGAACAAATCGCTTATCACCTATGAAATTATCCAAAGTTGATCACAAATTTCATCAATCTATATGTATATTTATATATACTATACTCCCAAACGGCAAATTCTGTAATTAATTAACTAATTCTTCACACAGACACAAAAACGAATCGAAAAAATTATAGAACACACATACCCTGCTCAGGTACAGTCTTGAGATCAATGGGGACAATTGCGTAATTCTCGAGCCCGCAAATGACGGGTGCGCCGACCACCGATTCCAGCCTTACACTCAAAGTAGTGCTGCTCAAATTCTTGACAACGTAGCTCCAATCGTACGCGTAAAATCCCCCGACCTCCTTATACACGTCGATCCTACTCGCATTATCCCCATTCACAATCACATCGAACACCCTCTGCCCCGCTTTCGTCACGCTCACGTCAATCTCCGCGAAATGGAACACGAGCAGGTAATCCATCTTGGCATCGACGGGCAATTCGTACTCCAGAACCCCGCCTCCGTTTCCAGAAGCGGTGATTGCGGTCTGGTAAAGCTTTTCCGGGAAGTAATTAGGGCTTTTTTCGGTGTTTGCTATGCTCTTAATAGCGGAAATTGCTTTGATTGTTGCTCCGTTTGTGATGGAGACTGCTGGAAGCCGGAATTCAGCGTCGGATTGCCATGACCGGCCGAAGAAATCGGTGTCGTTGGTGAAACCGGGGCCCCATTGATCGGAACCGGAGGAGAATCGACCGTAGTTAACCAGGATGTAGTTGGTGGAGTTTTTGGGGTAGTTGTAGGGGTATGAATTGGGGTCGATTTGGGTTAATTCCAGAGATCCGATAACCGGAGAATCGGTGGCGATGCTGTAGAAGCAGAGGTTCACGACGGAATCGTTTGAATAGAAGAAGAGATCCGAGTAGGCGCCGGAGCGGGAAACGGATTCGGGCCATGGGGATTGCCAGGAAAAGACCAGAGTGCCCTCGACGGAGACGTCGAAGGATGGGGAGTGGGATTTGCCGTCGAAGTTGTCGTAGACGGTGAACGTGCGGAGGGAGTAGCGTCCGCCGCCGCCGGCGGCGGGGGTGGGGATGGAGTAGCAGTTCTTCTTGCCGGAGGAGATGGGGAAGTAGCGGAGAGTCTTCTCCTGCTGGTGGTGGAAGTGGAGGGGCTCGGAGACGACGGAGGTGGCGCCGCCGGAGTGGAAGCGGTCGGAGAGCCAGGTGGTGTGGAAGGCGTCGGTGGAGTTGACGTGGCCGCCGCAGTCAATGTGCAAACTGTAGTCTGAAAAAACAAAAAATGAGAGTTAGTGCGTTATACGTAGATATACAGATACTGTATGTATGTAGAGGCGATGGTGGTGGACTTACTGAAAGGAATGGAGAGAGAGAGGGAAGAGTAGTGCAGTAGTAGTGAGAGGAAGAAGATGAGAGAGAAGCGGGACATGGTGAGTCAGTGATGATGGTGCAGCTGTATATCGTTTTTTTGACATAAACAAACGGAACAGAGAAGAGAGAGAAAGTCTAGAGAGAGAAAGAAAGTAGAGACTGTAGAGAGAGAGAGTAGAGCGAGAGTAAACGGAATGACAGGGACGTAATTTGGAATTGGAGAATTTTTTTATTATTATTTATTTATTAATAAAACAATTCCAAGTACAAGAAATAAATTATGTAGGATTAAATTATTTTAATGAATGCATTTATTTATTTAATAATGTTTGAAGTTATGATGAGAAAATGAATCACGAGAGTGGAGTTGAATTTAGTGCATAGGTGCCGTTGGGATGCAGTTGTGTTATTAAATTATTGATATAGAATTATAGATAGTACTACTACTACTCAATGCCATTTAATTAATTGAATCCCCCAACAAATAAAAACCTGTGAATTAATTGCTTCACATTTGTGTGCTGAATTTGGTTCAATATAGTAATATATTGTTGTCCCACTAAATAAAATTGAGAATGATATGATAGCAATTACTTATTCATATAATAATTTGAATTAAAAGTTGAAAATTAATTCCACCGGAGAGATGGAGATATTGCTGTATTAATTAATAACGCCTGCACAATTAAATGTTCAATATAGTAATATGAAAATAATCATATTGGAGTAATATTTATAATCATTTTTGGTACGAAATGATTTTTTTAAAATAAATTATTTTAGTCGCAGTGGTTTAAAAGCACCTGATCATACATAGGTTTGAGTTTTCAACTTTTCATACGTAGGGAATTGGAAATTGGAATTCCTCTTATGTGGGCCCCATTCTTCTTCAATGGAAGCCGCGCATTTACTTCCACC
The DNA here is from genome assembly GCF_056151865.1 of Erythranthe guttata. Lineage (NCBI taxonomy): Eukaryota > Viridiplantae > Streptophyta > Magnoliopsida > Lamiales > Phrymaceae > Erythranthe > Erythranthe guttata. The sequence continues at coordinate 1,590,822 of NC_142537.1, read as the reverse complement.
AAACAATTCTAATACTCTGTTTTTTTATTTATGAATTAATAGTTAACATATATTTAAATTTTTATCATAATGTATTTATTAGTTAACATATATTAAATATATTAATAAAAAACAAATGTAAACTGCGGATCTGAAGATGGGTTGAAAACCCAACCCGTGACTTTCATACCTCAGATCGAGTTAATTGCATAGACCCCCCTGTGTTATTTCTCGGAAGCAAAAAACCCCCCTGGAAAAAAAAATTAGCATATGACCCCCTATGTTGTGTTTTAGTCAGCCCACCGCCCCTTTGTGTGCACTGACTCGTTGACTTACGCGAAATGACAAAAATGCCCTTCAGATAAATATATCCAACCTCTAGAATTTTATGACTCAAATGAAATTTTCAAAATTTTCAATTCAGTCCCTAGCACTTCCAATTTAGCCCTCTTCTCCAATTGAAAAAAAAAAAAACAACGCACACTTCAATTTCAATTTCTCAGCTCATAGCTCAACGGCGGCTGCAACGGCAGCTGTGTTTGAGAGGATTTTGCGATGGGCTTTGCTATTCGTCGGAGAATTCGGCGAAGTGTAGCTCGCCGGACCTCGATTGGCGACGACTTTAGAGAAGATCTGAACTCGCGGCGGCGGCAGCGGCGGCAGCGGCGGCGGCGGCAGCAGCGGCGGCGGCGGTCGCTGGGCAACGTCGGAGAAGATCTCCATATTTCAGAGGTGGAATTCCCCTGCGAATTGATCTCCCCAGGACTCCGGCACACCTTCTCCACCAAATTAAACCCCTTCGGCGGCGGCGGATGCAGCAAATACTCCGAACCGTCGTCCATAACCCGAAACGGCATAAGCAAGTCCGACGTCTCGAATAAAAACGGATTCTTTTCATTACCGCCATGCGATTTGGTGAATTTGCAGGGGTTTGCTTTGGTTGGGAAAATCTTAGGGTAAGCCGTGGAGAGAATCGCCGCCGCCTCGTTGTAAGTCTGGTTCGGCCGTTTCCGAGGCGTCCGCGGCTTCCGGGTGGAGATTGCGAGAGGGCAGTTGCTGGATTCAGAGAGAGTTGATGAAGGAGAAGATGAGTTTGAAATCCATGGAGGAAGGGGGGTGGGGATGGAGGAAGGGGAGTGGTTCAATTATTTGGGGAAGAAGACGATTTATTCTTTTTTTTTTCCTGTATTCTTTATATTTGTTTTGACAATTTTGATAATTACAATTTAGTCCTATAACTTTAGATTATTTATAATTAAATCAATCTGAGTTTTTTTCCTCTTACAAAGGGTTTTTATGTCTTTTCCTGTCCTAAAATGTCCTAAAACGCACGCCCAGCTGCATGAACCGCGAGTGTATCCCACGATTCGCTCGTAGGGTCCTTATTGTCATTGACTTCCTTTCATAGGGGGGTATTTGCTAATTGTTTTATCCGAGGGGTTTTTTTGCCAATTAGAGATTTCACAGGGGAGCCGAGTGCAAATACCCCACCTCAGATCTTTGTATTCTTTCGAATATAAAATGACAAAAACTCAATTCATTAAAAATAGGGTAAATTACAAACACCCCCTGATGTATGGTCAAATTACAAAAACCCCGATCTTGTTTGGATAATTACATCTACCCCCCTCAACTATGATTTTTTCTTAGACCTCCACCTTTATGGTGTCAAATTCAACATAGTCATCTAGATTCCGTGAAATGTGCTCTAGTTTGTACTCTTTTTGTGTAAAAAATACAGTTTCCGATGCACCACAAACTGATATATACAAGCTAAAAATCACATATTATGATCACATTGCTTCATAATGTAGAGTTTAAATGGGATAAAACGGGTACAAAAGTGATAATATTCCATATAATCTCGAAGATTCCACTAAATTTGATGAGTTGAGGGGTGGTTGTAATTATCCAAACAAGAGGGGTGTTTTTGTAATTTGACCATACCTCAGGGGTGTTTGTAATTTACCCTTAAAAATATAATAAAATAAATAAATAAAATAATTTAGAAATTGACAAAACTCAGCTTACTTTGTATCTCTTTACTATTCCATGTGGGCTTTATTATATAATTAGAACGGCGGAAATAAATAAATGGGTTTGATTCAATTTTCTTATGGGCTACATTTTTATTGGCCCAATTTGCTGGGCAACGGTAAATGTGTTAGTATGCTGACTGATAGGTGTTTAAATGAAAAAAAAACTCAGATCTTTCTGATGAACTCGAGTTTGAGCTTATCCGTAATTGTTTATAAGCTGACGAGTCGCTTACGAGTTTTTCATTTTTTATTTTTTTTATTTTTAATATGAATATAACTAGTATATAATAAAAATATATTTATATATTTATTTAAATAATAATTTTCAATTCTATTTTTTATTCCATTACCTTTTTTTATATTATAAATAATTCATAATAAAATATAATACTAATACTATGTAAAAATAAAAATAAAAATAATAAAAGAATAATAAACTGAGTTGAGCTCGAGCTCATAAAATGAAAGTTCGACAAGCTCCGAGCTCGAAAAATATAATTGTTATTACTAATATATGCTATATATAAAAGAAAGAAACGCTTAACAATCCTAAAAAAACCCTAATGAAATTTCAGTAATTATTTATTTTTAATATTTTTTCTCTACTAATTTTTAACAATTATCAAAATTAAATTTAACCCGTGAAGAATCCTACCTTATTGTTACTTATGTAATTATTTATTTTTAATATTTTTTTTGTACTAATTTTTTAACTATAATTTTCAACAATTGTTAATCTCCTATTTTTCATCGATATATCTCAAATCTTAAGAGATAAAGCTATAAATTCGATTTGTTAAATCTTAGTCTATTTATTTGGATTATAAATCTTAATATGTAAGATTTAAAAAAAAAATAATGTTATATAAAATATGCATAATACTACATTATTAAATTATACTGTATTTTTTTATTAGGGATCTTAGGATATAGGTCCCTGGTGACAAAATTTATTAGAACTAAATGACAAGTCTAACTAAACATTTGCTTCACATCCTTCATAAATTTTATTCCAAAAATGCCCTCCACAGACAAAATATGAAATTTGCACCAAGTAATATTTAAACTGCATTTATCATTTTTTATTATGCATTTAACATTTTCATTTTGCATCGAACATTTTTTTTATTATTTTTTTTACGTACAACACATTACTCTTGTTTTTTTATTCATTTTTCGTATTTTTTCAGTATTTTAGGATTCTATTTTTTCCATTATTTTCTACGTAATATTGAAACTTATGAATTAAAAAAAAAACGATCGGTCTCAGTCATGTATAGACATCCATAGGAAACTGTAATAATCCGTAGTAACCTGTAGTAACACGTAGTAATCCATAGACATTTGCGATAACATATTCTTGAAACCCTAGCTTCTCCTTTTAACCCTAGCCGGACACCCATAGTAACCCATAGACATCAAATCGAAAAACTTGGACTCATCCCACCAAACCCTAGATCCACCCACCAAATCCTAGATCCGTGACGCCAAAGGCCACCCAACCCCATCCACGCCTATAATGATACCACCCACCCCACCCAAGCTGCCATCACCTACCTCAGCATCACCGCACCACCAACACCATTCTCGAACTCCGAGCGCCGCCGCTGGGTCAGCGTCACCCTCGAAGCTGCCTCCGCTACGCACTCCATTGCCGCTTCAGATCCATCGCCGCCACCATAGATCCGACGCGCCACCGCTACCCACTCTGTCAACGCCTTCAGATACATCGTCACCATAGATTTACCGTAGCCGCCGCCTTAAGATTCAGTTCCGCCCACTCCGCCGCCGCCTTCTCGTCCGCCGCCATCCCCGTTTGCTTCTCCAAACAAAAAAATAGTCTAGAGGGATAGAGAGAGAGAGAGAGAGAGAGAGAGAGTGAGGGAAGATGAAATAGAAATAAATTTTATTCAAAAAACGTGAATGAATACGTAGATTAAAAGATTTAGGTTATAAGGGTAATTTAGGGATTAAAAAATAATTAAGGATGTATGTCATATATTGTTTCAAATTAAGGATTTAATTAAAAGATTGGATTTGAACTTGTTATTTAGTTCAAATTAAGTTTCATTTGAGGGGCTCCTAGCATATTACCCCTTTTTATTATGTATTAATTGATTATTTTTTTCACTATTTAAATAATATCTGGTGCATCGCACGGGAAAAAAATGCTAGTTTGTATTACTCACTATCACTTCATAGACCATAACTTTGTAGAATTTTGCATTTGAATTTCGAGTTATTTTTATTAATAATACACAAGCAAAATGTTGTCTAATCAAACTTACACTAAATAATTAAATTAAAAAAAAAAATTATCCAAAAACAAAAATAAAAGATGGCTGGCCCAAGTAAGCCTACGTGTCACCTGTGGTCTGTAGTTCTCCCCATCCCCACCAAAACTCCTTCCCTCCACAAATAATAACAGTCACCTTAAAATCCCAGAAATAATAAAATAATGAAAATCAAAAAAATCATACCCCAAAAAAGATAACTAAAATCTGCAGAAATCAAAATCAAAATCAAAATCAAGAATTTGTTTCTAGCTTCAAATTTGCAAATGGCTGCAGTTGGCCATGGTACCGGAATCGGATTAGGCGGAGTGAAGCTCCACTCCTTCACCCCCAATCCACTCTCCTCATTTCTCGGCAAAACCCTAACCCTCAAACCAATCCCACGCGCCGCCGCCCACAGGAAACCACCACCCACATCAAGACCCAGAAGCCTCGCCGTCTTCGCATCCGGCGGCGAAATCTTCAACCTCTTCAACGATCTTTTTCTGGGTGTCGGAGTTGGGCTCCCATGTACTGTAATGGAGTGCGGCGATATAATATACAGAAGCACTCTGCCGAAATCAGACGCAATCACGCTTACTATACCCGGCGCGATTTTAGCTCTGGGCACGCTTTCTTACCTTTGGTCTACACCTGGAGTTGCGCCTGGTTTTTTTGACATGTTTGTTCTTGCCTTTGTTGAAAGAATCTTTAGACCTAGTTACAAGAAGGTTCGACAATTTTTAAATTTTTTTTTTGGAATATAAAGATTGGATTTTTATTTGTTTTTTGTATGAATTACAGGATGATATTGTGTTGGGGAAGAAATTGGGTGAGGGTGCTTTTGGAGTTGTGTATAGGGCTTCATTGACTAAGAAACCCTCGTCTCGAGTATGTGTGATTTCGTTTATTAATTCTCGATAAATTGCATTTATTTATTTATTGAATTACATGGTATATTAGTATTACTATCATTTTGTAAGGTTTGTTTTTTGTATTTTTGGTTATAGGATGGTGAGGTAGTATTGAAGAAGGCGACGGAATACGGAGCGGTGGAGATATGGATGAACGAGCGTGTGAGAAGGGCTTGTGCGAATAGCTGTGCTGATTTCGTGCACGGCTTTCTTGAGGTTTGCTTTAGCATTCTGAAAAAAAAAACCATTGTTTAAAATGTGGAGTATTTTGTTTTGCTTTGATTATTTCGATGAGTTTACGTGTGTATGTATATTTATATTTCAGAATTCCGGAAAGAAAGGATCCGAATATTGGCTCATATGGAAGTTTGAAGGGGAATCCACACTTGCTGATTTATTGCAGAACAAAGAATTTCCTTACAATGTCCGTACTTTCTCGAATCATACGTTTTTTTTTCTTCTCTTAGAAATCATCTCCGTATGTCGTTGATTTAAAAAAAATTCGATTAGGTGGAAGCACTGATTTTGGGAGAGGATCAGAAGATGCCCAAGGGATTGGAGAGGGAAAATATAATCGTACAGACTGTAATGCGACAGCTCTTATTTGCATTGGACGGTCTTCACTCGACTGGGATCGTTCATCGAGATTTTAAGCCCCAAAATATTATTTTCTCCGAAGGTAAAAAAGCCCCCCAAAATAAAATATTAAACATATATTTTGTGCTAATATATTCTAAACTGTTTAAACAGATTCTCGTACATTCAAGATCATCGATCTTGGAGCCGCTGCAGATTTGAGAGTCGGCATCAATTACATTCCCAAAGAGTTTCTTTTGGATCCTAGGTAATTAATTTTAATTTTAATTTTTTTTACTTAATTATAACTCGTGTTTATAATTTTCTCAATTAATGAAATCGAAGTAATTTATTCGATTTTTTTTTATTTCTATTTTTAAGATATGCTGCACCGGAACAATATATTATGAGCACTCAAACCCCCTCTGCCCCGTCAGCTCCCGTCGCAACGGCACTTTCTCCTGTTCTGTGGCAGGTCGTTAATTAATTTCTCGATATTATAGTTTCGATGAAATTTGACTCGGATATATTAAAAAAATTTCGTTCTATTTTCATTTCCAACCAGTTGAATCTTCCGGACAGATTTGACATCTATAGTGCCGGTCTGATTTTCCTACAAATGGTAAGTAATTTATTTACTACAACTTATCTTTACGGAAAATTGTTTCTAGAGTGAGAAAATCACGCGCTGGTGAATCTTGAATTTTATTCAAGAATGTTCAATTTTTCATGTAGTAGTCCAAGTTAATTTAGACTGAAATAAACTCCAAATTTATTTTACGAAAATATGTAAAAAAAAATTTACGAATATCTTCTATATAGGCGTTCCCGTCACTACGTTCGGACAGTGCTCTCATACAATTCAACCGTCAGTTAAAAAGATGCGATTACGATCTAATAGCATGGAGAAAGACCGTCGAGCCTCGTGCGAGCCCCGATCTCCGACGTGGATTCGAATTGCTGGATTTAGACGGAGGCGGAGGTTGGGAACTGTTGACTTCAATGGTTCGTTACAAAGCTCGTCAGAGAACGAGCGCTAAAGCAGCTCTAGCTCATCCCTACTTCAACAAAGAAGGCCTATTGGCCTTGTCGTTCATGCAGAGCCTACGGCTACAATTCTTCCGAGCAACTCAACAAGATTACAGTGAAGCTGCTAAATGGACTATTCAGCTTATGGCGCGATCAGGAACTGAAAAAGATGGCGGGTTTACCGAAGCTCAACTTCAAGAACTCAGGGTTCGTGTCTCTCTCTCTCTCTCTCTCTCTCTATATATATATATATATATATATATATATATATATATATATATATATGCACACACACACACACACTGTATACACACACACATGCAAATTGTTATTATTCGGAAAAAATACAGTTTTTGTTCCTCAAGTTATTATCGATTTTCACAATTGGGCCCTCATGTTCACAAAAAACACATTTGGTCCCTCATGTTTCAAAAATTCTACACTTTTAGTCATTTCCGTCAATTTTCCGTTAAAACTAACGGAATCAAGCGTGTTCCCATCAATGACTAAACAGACTAACGTTAAATTGACAGAAATGACGAAAAGCGTTAAATTATTGAAACATGAGGGACCAAATGTGTTTTTTTGTGAACATAGGGGACCAAATGTGAAATTCGTGCAAATTTGAGAGATGAAAACTATAATTTTCCCGTTATTATTCAAATGAATTTATTGAGACTTGAGACCTAAGTTTTAACTTTGTTTTTTTTTTTTTTAATAATATTTAGGATATTGGGCCTAAGAAGAAGAAATCGAGTGTACAGAGGAATGCGCTTGCTTCTGCTCTTCGGGCGCAAAGAAAGATAGCAAAAACGATAAACGAGAGCGTCGACGAACTGAATCGGAGTACGAAGAGTATATGGTGGAGCAAGTGGATCCCTAGAGAGGAGTAACTTTCTGTAAATATATAAATTAAATGATCACTTGTTTCTATTATGTAAATTTTGTGGATATAAGTGAAAATATGTGATAAAATAAGTACTGAGAATAGTGTCATATGTATTTGATTAATCATATAATTAAGCAATTAATAACAATCATAAACTTTCATGAAGGTGGTGTTTGCAAAATTTTATTGATAAAAGTTTGGATTGTTTGCAAATATTCTGAAAAATCATCTTAAATAGAAAAGCAGGTGTAGGAGTGTTTATAAAAAAATAGCTTAAAACAGCTTATTTTTAGAGCAGCTTTCAAACATCTAACAACAGATTATGAGCTATAAAATGCTCAGAAGTTGTTTTTAAAAGCTTTTGCAAACACCATCCAAGTCGTAATAAACTAATTAACTTTGTGCTGGAGTTTGTTGTCTGAAGTGAGACAGTGTCGAAAATCAACATTCGATCCGGCTTGTCCGACTGCATGAATTATAATCATTTTTTGTGTGATGCGCGACTTGACTACGTAGTTAGCACCCCGTAAAACACGGTTTATGTTTAATTACGTTTAATTAGATTTAATTACGCATGGCTATTAGATTAATCCAGGGGTTTAGTAATTGAGTAAATGCTTCGAAATCTGATGCAAATGAGCCATTCGAACTCATGTAGAGCTATATATCACAGACTAATTAATCATGAACAAACCTTAGTTGACCAGTGATTGACCAGCTAATAATTAATGCAGTTGGGAATTAATTAGATTAAAAAAAGGATTAAGGATAATAAAAATGTTTAATTAATTCGATAATGTCGAGAATAGCAGAGACAAACAGCCGATGCAACCACGATACCTTCACGTGTGGCATGCATTTCTTGTTCACTACATCCCACATTAATTTTAAATTACTACAGTTACTTATATAAAATTAGAATTCTTTAATTATTGGGCAGCTTTTTTTATTTTATTATTTTTTAAAATTTCTAATTTTATAATTAATCAGACATTTTTCTTCCATGATCTATCTGATTGCTTTTTCTTTACTTTTGTTGTCTTTATTATTAAGTTCTATAATCAAAATTCTTTTTTTCTTTTTTAAGGTAACAATTGAACTTGCAACTAATTAACTATATGTACTCTGATATGTAATAACTTGCAAACCATACAAGAGACGTACGTAAACCAGCTCGATCTAGCTACCGTTGACAAAAGATCTAGAAACGGGCGTGTATAGAATCGTCTTCTGAGCATATATATATATATATAGCACAAGAATCAAGATTGACCATTCTTTACATAATTGTCTGAAAAGAAAGGCTAAGAGTCACTTGAAGCTCATTAAATTTAGGGTTAATGAGAGATAATGGTGTCCTTAGTGAAATGGGAGGAACACAAGACGAATCAAGTGGGTTAATTATATTGTTTTTTTATTTTACTTTGTTGTCCTTAAATTAATTAATTAATTATTCTAACACATACTTGGGGTTTGGAATTACTGTTCCTTGGTTTATTAACACAAACTTTAAAATATTTTTTACACCATGACTGTCTGTTTGTTCACGTGTGGTTTTTTTTTTTTAACTGTTATTTTCGTCTCGGTAAAATTACTGACAATTATATTTGTAGTGGTTTGAGGATTAAATTATTTATTTAATTATTGCCTAATTAAGGTAATTATGCGGTGATTAGTGAAAGAGTTAAGTGGAAATGTGTAACAATTGTTTGTGTAGTGTAGTGTAGTGGTCTAGTGGACATGTACTAGGGGGTCATTGTCTAAATTTGAGATTTTTTTTTTTACTAATCATTGGAGCAACATACCTAAATTAAATCACGATTAAATGATTATTAATAATGGATTAGTGGTTGATTATATATTTTATCTTACTAATCCTCTAATTCATTATCTTAGTGTTTGATTGTTCGTCTAAACATGTGCAGATAGTGTACGCGTTCTAAAGTATAGATAGGAATAATTATTATAATTATTTTTATAGGCATCTTATCTTGTTCTAGAAATAAAATTTGGCATATCCACAATAATAAAGATTTAATTTAAATCATTACATGATCTATGTTTCCTACATAATTGCTTAGTCAAAAAAGCTAGAGGAAACAATTGTTGTCACCAAATTAATTAAAGATTAATAAAATGGTACTTTAAGACATGCCATATTAAGTAAGATCCAACTGAATTATAATCCCAATTGTCTTGTTGCCTGTTTTTAGTTGGATTCAACAATAAAATAAAATTAAAATAAATATAATAAAATGTTAAATAAATAGCTATATACATGAATAAGTCCAATTTCCACCAATTAATTATGTATATATCACTCTATCATCAACATATTGCAAGGCAGCTCATAAACTATGGAATTGTGTTACCTGATTCAAGAAAATGGCCGACCCATTATGTTGGTAGGTAAACCCTACAGCCCCTAGTGATTAAAACAAAACAAATTAATTAAATAATTAATTGTAATAATAAAATAAATAGTGGATAGCTTTGGACCCTATTATACTAATTTATACAAATAAAATAAACACCCAATAATATACAATTATTGATTAAGCAATATATTTTTTAGTAAATATGTAGAATCAAACCTCGGCGCCCTAACGTGTATTTGTGACGAATGAAACGCCTCATTTGCCCAATTGAAGAAGATTCTCAAAGATTTATGTGGATTCAAAGAATATATTAGGGTGGTTTGTGCTAATTAATTTATTACTAACCGCATCAATTTGATGAGCAAATAAATCGAACCGAACACAAATCAAATAAGAGTAATTTGATTACTTTGTACATATAATTGAGTTCGAGCTCAAATTTCATATAGCTTCTCAAATGAAAACATGTATTAAAAGCTTTTCATTACCATTCTACAAATTTTCCAAGATTTTATTAAAGATATTCAAAATTAATTTCACATTCGGAAAAAAAAGAAATATTCTCAAAAATGCTAGTTCAGTTCAAATCTGATCTGATCCGTCCGATCTTCACTCGCATGGACAAACTCATAAAAAAAAACCCATGCCAATTCTTATTTCCAAAACTATATAAAATTGTACCTAAAACTAAATAAAAATAAAAAAAATCAAAAAATATTATGAAAAAATAATTGTTTTTGTAAATATGGTGTTGGGGAAAGGAATCCGAAGTTGGGGGTGGTAGTGGGACCCACAGATAAACTGAAAGGGGGCAAACGCACGGCCTTTGATGCCCCATAGTTGTCTCTTTACTCGACCAATCCCAATTTAAAACCCATTACCCCACTCCCCACACATTCAACCCTATAAAAATACCCCCAATTCCCATCTCCACTCTCAATCAATTCCAATTCCCAATTCTCAATTCCAATTCCAATTTCAGCAATCTCACCCAAAAATTTCACCCAAATCGAAAGAAAAATTCTCTCTCTTCTCCAGAAGAAACAATTATCAAATATGAAGATGATGATGAACAGCAGCAGCAGTAACAGCAGCAGCAGCAAGAGATCGAGAATTTCAAGCCGAGGGCTCGGAGGGGTACTTCGGGAACAAAGGGCTAAACTTTACATCATTAGACGATGTGTCGTTATGCTTCTCTGCTATCACGATTGATTTTTATTTTGATTTTCCTTTTTTTTTTTGTTCTTGGGTTCTTCTGGAGTGTAAATAGCAGCTTAGATGTGGAAACGGAGAAATTAGGGTTTAGATCTTCACAATTTTGTACTATTTTGCCCCCAATCTCAGATGGGGTTTTTCTTGTATACAGTAGCGATTTGAGTTGAAATTAAACTATTGTTTCGATTCAATTCTTTATTTTTTTGGTTTTTGGATTTTGATTCTTTGAAATTAAAGTAAAGATTGGATCTTTGATCTTTCTCACTAAAAATAAATAAATCATTGTTTGCCTCTTTCTTTTGGTTTAAACTCTAAATTAATGATTAATTGGATTAAACACTTTGTGTTAATTATTTGAATAATTATTTGATTAATAGAACTAGGAAATGTTTTTTCTCCTCAAAAGCCTATATTAAATCTTTTTTTATAATTAAAAGCCTATATTGATTATTTGCTTTAATTTCCTCCATATGATTAATTTAATTGGATACCACTAATCCCAAAAGCAATTTAATAAACCTATGATTTTAATTTTAATTTTTTTTATATGATTGCAAATTCAAATCCCACTTTTAATCAGTCAAGACTCCTTTTTTTTTTCCAACCGTTTGATACTGTTTAACGGCACGTCTCACAAAAGTGTTAAATCAAAAAAAAAAAAACAGATCATGTGTTTTTCTAGCCACTTTAAAGCACAATCGCATGATCAAATCACGATTAAAGATTAATGTTTTGTTTATTTCCGTTTTGTCTTTTAAATTAATCATTATTAATTAGAGGTTAGTCGACATAAAACGGTCTTGATTCTAGATGATTTACTAAGATATAGTATTTTTCTTCAAAAACAGAAAAAAAAGGATAATATTGTTTAATTAAGCATGTGTTGAATTACCAAACAACATGAATTATGGCAATATTTGTCAATGTTCTCCAACTAGCCATTAGGTGTTAATTCATAATTGTAATTAGAGATAAGGCTTAATTAAGTTTATTGAGTCATAAAATTGATTTTTATTTTTATTTATTAGACGATAAAATGTAGGTGGGGGGAAATCTGAAAAAAATTAGTGATGTCGGGGCAATAATTAAATTAAAATAAAACAATAAAATTAAGTCGAAAGGTCCAAACCCGGACCCACACCGGGTGACCCACCCACCCGACATAATGTGATGAGTCAAAAGAGCAGCCTTATCTTCCCCCACGTGCATTTTCCTCTCTCTATCCCCACCATTATTATATTTTATATATTTATATTTTAGGGTAAATTACAATCACCCCACTCAGGTAAGGTTTATTTAGACAAAACCCCTCATTTTTACATAATTACATCCACCTCTGAAATTTATAGATTCCTTACATCAACACCCTTTTACAAACTACACATGACTGGATGTAATTTCTCAAAAATAAAGAGTATGCTCGTATTTACATTTTACCTAATTTGCCCTTATTATTTCTTTATTTTTTTAATTATTCTTTTCATAGCCTCCATTTTTTTAAAAAATATTATTATTATTATTATTATTATTATTATTATTATTATTATTATTATTATTATTATTATTATTATTATTATTATTATTATTATTATTATTATTATTATTATTATTATTATTATTATTATTATTATTATTATTATTATTATTATTATTATTATTATTATTATTATTATTATTATTATTATTATTATTATTATTATTATTATTATTATTATTATTATTATTATTATTATTATTATTATTATTATTATTATTATTATTATTATTATTATTATTATTATTATTATTATTATTATTATTATTATTATTATTATTATTATTATTATTATTATTATTATTATTATTATTATTATTATTATTATTATTATTATTATTATTACAAGGGATGCAATAACGCAGAAGGTGGTTTCAAGTTGAATGATGTCAGAATAAGAAGAAAGTGTCAAAACAAGTTGGGTATGTTGTGGGCGAAAATGAACACGTTATTATTTTACGATATATTATATTTTTATATATACACATGCATGCATATATACATACAAGTTGCTACTCATGTGAACCTGCAATTCTGCGACTCGTCGCTTTAATTTGTCGTAAAATTGTTACCAGAATAACCAAAATTTCGAAAATCAGAATAAGAAAACAAATTTATTCCAAAAATTGAAAATTATTTGAATTGCATGCAGTCGACAAAATTCAAAATTTCCGTTTCGAATTGCAATCATAGTTCATTTCTTGTGCGTTAGATTATTTATAAAAAGAATATATTAAATAAATAAAATACAACATTAGGGAAGTATGATTGATTGTGGATATAATATATATATATATATATATATATATATATATATATATATATATAAAAGTATATATGTGTGTGTGTGTGTGTGTGGACTAAGACAAGTTGTGTTTCAGTAGTCAAGTTGAACATGCATGCATGGACCTGGACAAATTAGGCTTTGAGTAGTCGTATATTTTGATTCTTCCCTTTTCTTTTTTAATATTTGGGCCTACTTCAACTTCTAATATATATATATATATATATATATATATATATATATATATATATATATATATATATATATATATATATTAATTACTATTTGAAATGATAACTACATGACTTACTCAAGTCTTAGGGTTAAATTAGGAAAAATCATCAAAATTCGAAATCGAATCTTAGATTTGTGTTCGTAGAGTTAGATTTGGGGATTAATTTGTTGCATCAAGAAACTAAATTTCATCAATAAATTTTACAAAATAATTTCCTTCCGTCTTGATAAGATGCAATGTTATTATCTTTGTCTGACGGAGAACGGAAGCACGGTAAAAGAATTAATTTTTCGAATTAATTATATAGAACAAAATTACATTCGAAATCCACCAAAAACTGTGCAATCCACCAGAAAATTAGAGAAAACTCTAAATATTTTATTAAAATTCGAAATTCTTCTCAAAATAAAGTCATAAGACAGCTATTTATACTAAAAAGCTGAAAACACTAATTAAACTAAGAAAATAATAAAAATTATCAAAAACAACAAAAATGAGTTAAAGTCTGATTCTAGTAGATCTCGTAATTTTGGGAACAACCCAATGGAATTTAAACAACATTGGATTGCTGAAATTTGACGTGATTCATGACCTTTGCTCATGAGGTTTGTTCCTTGCGCCATTTCACTTGAGATAGAGTTCGTTTCGTACTCAAATACAATTTGAGTTCGTCGAAAATTCTTATTCTTCCATAATTTTTTTCGATATCTCCACCGATGTCCATTATTAAATCTTCTCAAAATTAAATAGTTATTTTGCAATTTGAATCCAATTTGACGTTCCTTATCACTGCGTCTTTTGCGAACGGAAATGTTATTGAGATATTACTAACTTTTTGAATTTTTCATCAAACCATATATATATAAATTATGCCCCTACAAATAATTTATTGAGTTCCTTTCACATGTGGATGACTCATCATTGTCCCATCTCATCAAAATTACAATTGGTTTTTATTACAACTCTCATCAAGTACTTACATTTTACACGCAGTAGTTGAATTTCAGTAAATAAATAAAAGATTATTAATATATTTAAACGAGGGATTAATTTGAAAAGACATATATCTACATCAAGATCATGACTTGTGAGTTATATCTGCAACCATACCAACTGTACTAAGTTAGACATATATGAATCCTTATCTATTCAATTATCAATTAGTTAGGTGTAACTTTTAAATCACAATGAAATTTATTTTGAAATTTATTTTAAATCACCATGAGACATATATCACTTATATCTTAAATTTTAGCAGTTAATTACACTTTATTTGTAAGTATCTATTAATGTGACCTCTCTCTCTCTCTCTCTCTCTCTGAGAGACACACATATATATAAGATTATATTTTAAGCGGATCAGCTGGTATTTAATATAAATCGGATTCCACTAATTTTTTGACATCTGGCACTCTTAAATCAACTCTTAATAAGTCAACTCTTAATAAATCAGTAGGGTTTGAGGGGTTACGAATTATGATGGTTTTTTTTCTTTTCCAATTATTAGAATCCTAATTATATTTTTATTTAAACTATCCACGTGTCAGTCATCCTATGTCATCTGATTTTCCTATTAAAATCCGGTCTATATATATATATATATATATATATATATATATATATATATATATATATATATATATATATGCATGCGCGTATATGTATATTCGGACGCCTTTTGGAAACAAACGATGGCCCATTTTTACGTGTTCGTAAATTCAGTAGGGTTTGCTCTGGCCTTTATATAGGTGAGGCACTCGAATTTTCTTATCCACAAGAGTCAAGTTTTCCTTTCAAATAATGATATGGCTAACATAGTAGCATCATACAAATTATTTTTTCAATCATCAACATTTTCTTGGCCCCTCCAAAACTTGAATTCATATACATACATATATGTATGTATGCATGCATGTATGTATATATTAATTATTGCATGTTACAAAAACAACAACCTTATTGACCTGTAAAAGATCTAAGTTCTCCAGGTTCATGCACTTTATCGCATATTTGAGGGGCACACAAACCCTTAAATGACCTGTAAAAGTCGACAAATTCATGCATCGTTCCAAATTCGAACGCTCCTAGTATAGTAACTTCTAGATATTTTATTTTGTGTCGGAAAAAAAAAAAAAAAAAGACAGGAGGATTATAGAAGACAACAAGCATATATAATATATTACGAACGGCTAATTCATCAAAACAAGTTTGGTTGCTGCGCCTAATTAATTCGTCAAAAAATAATAATCGCTAGCACCAAGAAAGTATTTGTTTCATCTTAATCATCAGAATGAAAAATCATATACCAAAAAGAAGCTTCCGGAGAATTCCGGATCTCTAGCCAATCTTCTTTCCTCCTCCACCCCAAGCGATGTAGCTATCTTGAGACTCAAACTCCTGCATTCATTTAATAATTTCATATAAAAGTATTTAAATTATCAATTAATGAAAAAAAAGCAAAAAAAAGAATAAAAAAAAAACTCACGAGTTGGCTCAGTCGGAAATCAGGAGGGGTGTCGAGTTGACTCAATCGAAAATCAGGAATATCGAGTTGACTCAATCGAAAATCGGGAGGGGTGTCGTCGATTTCTATGTTTGCTGCTGGATCAGAAACAGCCATATTTTGGCACTCCTCCAAATCCCTCTTCAAATCCTCCGGTCCTAAACGAGCGTAGTCAGAAAGACGGGGTTTGCAATTCAGTCCTTTAACTTTTCCACTTTCGTCAGTTTCATCCCTATTTGGAGATTGGCTTTGGAGAAGCTCGTCGCAAAGAGACAGCCCTTCAACAAGCTGCTGCGAACTCAGCAAATACTGCGACTCGTTTTCCCACCATTTAGCATCTTCACCAACCTCTTCTTGATCAGCATCAAGATTCTCCACATTGTTCACATGATGATTATCGGATTGAATTACCAAGGCATTTTCCAATAACTCGTCTTCCATAAGGCCCTCGTTCTCATGCTAAATCGTAAAAAAAGAAAAGAAAAAAAAAACATGTGGTCAAATGTCAACCTCATTTCAAGTTATATTTATCTTAGAGGGTGTTTGGCTAAGCTTATGAACAACTTATAAAAAAGAGTGGCATATAGTTAAATGTCGAAATCTCATTTCAAAGAAAGTATCTTTACCTCTACATTTGGAATTATAGAATCTTGCACAGATTCGTAATTAGAAAACCTCCTTTCTGCACGAGGCTCGGGAGTGGCTGACTTTGGGGTGACAGGGTCCACCTTAGCAATAATATTATTATCAGAAATATTATCTTCTTCTTCTTCACTTTTTTCGATCACTTTGACTTGTTGTTGTTGCTGATAGAACACTTTGGAAATGACGTATTCGCCCTCCAGTTCATCCTCACCCGTGCCCAAGTGATACTGGTGCATGACCCAATTAGTCTTTTCAGCCTTGCCACCTCTCACGGGGCTTATATACAAAACCATAATCTTTTTACAACCCTTTTGCACACCGTCCAATAAAACGGGTTTGGTTCGACCCGTTTTATGCCAGCGTACGTCTCCACAGTCGTCACCGTGTATCTTTCGACGCTTTCTTGTACCTGTGTTGTAAGCTTTGATTGCTCTGTGGAAAAAGTGGGATACACTTCCGTCTTGCTTCACACCTAAGTATTTATTTGAGAAAAAAATTACGAAAAAAAATGATAAAGACAAAGATACTAGGATCGAACAAAAGTGTACCGGGTAAATTTTGAGGATGTGTGTAACAAATGCCGTCACTTTCATGAACAGTTGGAATGAATTCATCAATAAAAGCATGGGGAGTCAAATTTTCGACACCGGCTTTCGCAATTAAATGCCAAATAATTTCTTGGTCGGTGGGATCGAATTTCACGCCACGAGGTAATCCAGGCCATGCATGAGCCACCTGGAAAATGATTAAAAAAAATTGAATTAAAAATTACTCTAATTGATTAGACATACTAGAAGATGGCTATATGAATATATTGGTAACAGAAATGGGAAAGAAAACATACATCACTATTGTCGATAACGTATTGGCAATTTGGGCAGCTTTTCGAAGGGTTGCTTTTCCAGTTGACTTTCGATGCGTCGAGTGAACCAGATGCGCTCCTTATTTTAGTGGCGATTCTATTCGGGTCAAACAACCATGATGGCCTGCATGAAAAGTCAAGCAATTGAGAGGTAATTAGAAGCAAAAGATAAATATTGTAATAAAACAAAAAGTTTCGATAAGCCCTAATCATCAGATTCGATTGATATGATTCGAAACAACGGACACCTTCTTTTAGCATAATGTTCGAAACAATTTACGATAAGCGAAAATTGCAGTATGAAGAAATTCTGAATACAGGGGGTTTATAACAATTTCTAGGTCGAAATTTAAGATTCTGAAAATATCAGATTCTTCACACAAATACTTCGAAATGCGGGAAACGAGGATGTCAGAACTTAGTATGTCCACGTAAAAGTACTATCAATGAACTTCTCGGCCAATTCATTTTTCGTATGAATTTGATAAGGCTGATTTGCAATGTTTCCCCGTGATATCAAGAAACAATAGTCGGATAGACTAAGAGTCGCTTCAAAATGCAAAACCCCCAGAAAATTGCGAAAGCTAAATTGTTAACAAAATCCAAGCAACACGAAACCAAGTTGAATAACACAATCGACACTCCTTATCGATACTCAAATCTAGAAAGCACAAACCATTTCCTTGCAAAATTACCCAATGTTGTTTCGTTGTTGCTCATCATCAAGAAATATCCAAGAAACTCTTTAGCGTCCAGCATTATTCAATTTAAAATCCTCAAAACGAGATACGAACAAGTGGGGGAATTATCGGACAAGAGCTTATCATTCCATTATACCATGAATATACTTTAAGTTTGTCTTTCCAATCATCAATAATCATCTAGGTCGGAAGTCGAAAAGACAATTCTTTTCAATCAAATTTAGAATTATCAAATTAAAAAAACACAATAAAAACAAGAAAGCCCAGATCCAAATCGGTTAGCATCTAACCGCATAACAATCAAAATAAAATTAAAC
The DNA here is from genome assembly GCF_056151865.1 of Erythranthe guttata. NCBI lineage: Eukaryota > Viridiplantae > Streptophyta > Magnoliopsida > Lamiales > Phrymaceae > Erythranthe > Erythranthe guttata. Next base: position 1,571,949 of record NC_142537.1, on the reverse strand, counting down.
AAAATAAACTCGAGAACACGTGTGTGTATATATGTATATATATACATATCCATTTCCTAATCATCATACAGTCTAGAAAGACACTAAACAATAAGCTCTATGTAAGGCCAAACACATACAAATCCCTGCTATCACTAAAATCAAAACAACCCATGTCACTGTTTTGACTTCAAGATTCAAACTAATGCTGGTAAAGATCAAAACCTTCAACAACAGCCCAAATAAAAATTGAATCTTTCTGCAACAAAATAGAATCCCATTCCATAGTATAACTTCAAAATTCAAACTAACGCTGGTAAAGATCAAAACTTTCAAAAACAAGCCCAAATAAAAATTGAATCTTTATACAAAAAAATAGAATCCCATTCCATAGTATAACTTCAAGATTCAAACTAATGATGGTAAAGATCAAAACTTTCTATAACAAGCCCAAATAAAAATTGAATCTTTCTGCAAAAAATAGAATCCCATTTCATAGTATAACTTCAAGATTCAAAAAAAAAAAAAAAAAAAGACACGGGATTGAAGAAATACCCAGCCATGGTCGAAATGCTGCGAGGATCGAAAGCTTCACTTTATTTTTCAAGAATTAATTTTTTGGACGGTTATTCGAAATTTAGCCCTTTTTTCAAGAGTTTCCAGATATTCTTGGGGATGTTGCCTAAAGTCTAGTCTTGATTCTTGGGAAGTGATTTTCTACTATTTTCCCACTTCGTCTCTGTTTCCCATTCTTTGTTTTTTTTTTCTCTTTTCTCATTTTTTTTTTCGATTTGTTTAATTTCTTATGATCTCATTAAAATGATTTAAGATAGATTAACTATGTAGTTACATCAATTTTAGGATAAATTATGGCCTACCCCCTTAGATAAGGTTAATTATGAGAAGCCCCTCCTATTTGGGTAATTACAACTATCTCACAATTAGGAATCTTCTTACACGTTCACTTTTATGGTGTCAAATCCAACATAATCTTTCTTTTAGATCCCGTGGAATATTCTCTAGTTTGTACTCGTTTTTTGCAAAATTGCAGTTTTGATGCACTACAATCTGATATTTACAAGCTAAGAGACACATATTATGATCATCTTGTTTCAAAATGTGGAGCTCGAATGCGGTAAAACATGTACAAACTGGAGAATATTCTACATGATCTAGAAAATTCCACTAAATTTAATACCACAAAAAGGAACATATACTAAGATTCATAGTTAAAGAGATGATTGTAATTACCTTAAACATGAGGGTTTTTTTTCAAATTTAATCTTACTTCGTAGGTGGTGGTAATTTACCATTAGAATATATTCCTAGAAAACATTAGAATATAACACTATTGCTTTATTATTGATATAACTTTGGAATTTAAAATTAAGTGATTAGTAACATCCCACTGGAGAAAGTCAAAAATTGGGACAGACTCAATTATTAGATGGAGTAAATGGTGGAGTTGACTCGGTCTACCTGATAATACTTGTCAATAAAATATTTATCTTTGGTTACAACACTTGATATATTTTATTTATTTATTTCAATATTTGACACATATTAATATTTATTAGAAATAAAAGTTCCAATCAATTTTCATTATTTATTGATTGATTAAAACTAGAAGAGCTTATGTTTTTTTGAGAAAGAATGTAGTTTTTTCTTGAACAAATTTAAAAGGTAAATTACACCTACCTCCCCTAAAGTTAGGTCATATTACACATAGATCCCCTCAAATTAAAAAAATACTTATACCTCCTTTAAGGTTCGGTTCCAACGAACAATTTTCCACCCATCTCAAACTGATGATGTCAGCGGAAAAAGTTTTACGACAATGCAATATTCATCTCGACACTTTCTAAACATACCTAAATTAGGTAATAGTTTTAACACAATGCAATATTGTTAGAACGATATCTGCCAAAGTCAATCGAGTTCGTATTTGAGAAGGGTAAAAATAAAATAGAGGTTTTATTTTCTTTGCAAGATTTTTCAATAGTTCTGAGATTGCACCCCGAGAGATCCAATTGACATAAATTTGAAGAATGAATTTGTCCACTATTATGTGCAGAAGAAAACTTCGTAGGCTCCGGACATAACCTACTTGCTGAAAAATTGAAGGAATATGCAGGAATAACGATCGTGTGGATGATTTGTGTAGGTTGTACACACTGTTTATTTTTAATATTTTTTTTATTCTCAAATCCTAGCGAGACATGCTCAAACTTTACAATGTAAAACCCCTCACGATAAACCTCACGGGAGGTATATATAATTTTCAAAAGTTTAGGGTGCTTAGCTGTAATTTTCCCTAATCTCGGGGTGTAATTTACCCAATTTAAAATCAAGTTCTTTCGTCTTCTAAAAACCAAAATCGCTGAAGCTGCACTATAATCGTGTTACGACGTCGTATTCGTAGAATACAGAAAACTAATCTGAAACCTATTCCAGAAATCGCCACCGTTGCGCCACCATGAGCAGCAGCGCCAAATCCCGCAACTTCCGCCGCCGTGCCGTCGAAGACGAAGACGAAGACGGCCACAACTTCTCAACTCCAACGGTCTCCAAAATCAACGGCGGCGCTTCTACCGCGAGCAAACCCTCCGCCACCACCAACAAACCAAAAAAACCAACCTCTCAGCCCCCCGTCAAAAGCCTCCTCTCCTTCGCCGACGATGACGAGGAGTCCCCCTTTTCTCGCCCCCCATCCAAGCCCCCCTCATCGTCGTCCTCTTCGCGCATCAACAAATCTTCCGCCCACAAGCTCACCTCCTCAAAAGACCGAATTGCCCCTCACCCTCCGTCCACCTCCCTCCCCTCAAACGTCCAGCCCCAAGCCGGACTCTACACCAAAGAAGCCCTCCTAGAGCTTCAGAAAAACACCAAAACCTTCGCCGCACCCGCCCGCAGCAAACCCAAACCCGACCCGGAACCTGTAGTAATCCTAAAGGGTTCGATAAAACCCATAAATTCGACCGACTTGAACTCTGAAACTGCTGGTAGAGGTGAAGTGGGCTTTGATCAAAAGCGCCAAGGTTTGAGTGCCGATAGAAACGACGCAGAATCCCGATTGAAGGACATTGCATTAGGGCCAGATTTAGGGGAGGATAATGAAGTTATGCCGGATCAAACAATGATCGATGCAATTAAGGCGAAGAGGGAGAGGTTAAGACAGGCCAAACCCGCAGCTCCGGATTACATAGCATTGGATGGCGGGAGTAATCATGGCGAAGCCGAGGGTTTGAGCGATGAGGAGCCTGAATTTCAAGGGAGGATTGGTTTCTTCGGTGAGAAGATCGGAGGGCGTGATAGTAAAAAGGGTGTTTTCGAGGATTTTGAGGAGAGGGCTATGTCGAAAGAGAGGGGAATCGAAACGGGTGACGATGAAGAGGACGAGGAGGATAAGATGTGGGAGGAAGAGCAGGTGAGGAAAGGGTTGGGAAAGAGGCTAGATGACGGTGTTGGTAGTGTTAATAGTAGCGTTAGCGGTGTAAATAGCACTAGTGTGATGCATCCTCCGTCGAAAAACGTTGGAGGGGCGGGGGTGGATATATTTGGTATTGATGATATTTCGATTTCTCAGCAAGCTGAGGTTGCCAAGAAAGCCCTGACTGAGAACTTGAGGAGGGTTAAGGCATGTGTTTTTCGTTTTTTTTTTTTTTTTAATTGGTGTTATTATTTATCGGCTTAGGGAATCCGAGTATCTTGACGTTGTATGTGGTTTTCTTGTTATAGGAATCCCATGGCAGAACAATGATGTCGTTGGCAAAGAGTGAAGAAAATTTATCTTCATCGTTGCGGAATGTTCTTAGCTTAGAGGATTCTTTGGCTGCCGCCGGTGAGAAGTTCGTCTTTATGCAAAAGCTCCGTGAGTTTGTTTCTGTTTTATGTGAGTTTCTGGAGGTATGACTTAACTGGTTTACGAGTTCTGTGTATAATTATGTCGATTAATTTGGTGATGTGTGTATTTGCTTATCTCTTATTAGGATAACAGGGATTTGGTTATTTTACATGCAAATGTAGCTTTGGTTGCATCTTGTTCATGGCAGAGTGCAAAATTCAGTGCAATTACATTAAGCTAATAGAACAATTTGACTAAGCTTCTAGCTTCTTGGTTTGAAATATTTTGTTACCTTTGCAATTAAAAGACTCGCTTACACACAATGTTGACACGTGGATGAAATGAAATACCACAGTAGCATTGCAAATGAGAGTGCAAATCTATACCCAGAGGATTGTAGTGTCTATCGGTTTCATGATAAAATATTGTGAAGCACACACAGCATTCTCGAATATCAAACTAAACAAAGCAGTTTAGAACAAGAGAGCATGATGTATCTATTGAACTAGTTTGGTTGGTTATCTCTTGCCCTTTGCATATCTATCAAGATAATCTAAAATCATCTATTTATATTTCTTGCAACTGTACACTACGAATTTTCATATTTCCGATTTATTTGATTAGAACAATCAGTTGTGCAAACTCATGTTCTAATGATATATGCAATTAAACAATCGTAAAAACATAATATGATATCTGATTTGGACTCTTTTTCATGTTTTATAATGTCTTCTGCTGTTCAGTGTCGTTTTTTTTTCATTTAATTTGCTTCCGATGCATGGTGGGAAGGCTGGCTTTAATAATGTCGGCACTTTTCTTGCAGCATAAAGATTTTGAAATCGTGGAACTTGAAGAACGATTGCAGAATCTTCATGAAGAGCGTGCAAGAGCCATCGAAAAAAGAAGAGCAGCAGATAATGATGACGAAATTTCTGAAATAGAGCAAGTTATTGCTGGTAGTAATGCAAGAGCAGTTAAAAGTGTACCTGTTGAACTGGATGAATTTGGAAGAGATGTTAATCTGCAAAAACGTATGGATATCTCAAGGAGGAGGGAAGCTAGACAAAGACGGAGAGCCAAAGCTGATTCTAAGAGAAACTCGGCCGTGGAAAAAGATGGTTCCGTTCAACAAATGGAAGGAGAGTTAAGCACCGATGAAAGTGACAGTGAGAGTACAGCTTACGAGTCGCACCATAAGGAATTACTTAAATGTGCTGATGATATCTTCAGTGATGCAGCTGAGGAGTATTCTGAATTTTCGAACGTGGTTGAAAGATTCGAGACATGGAAGAAAGAATATGGATCGAGCTATCGTGATGCTTATATGTCGATGAGTATACCCGAACTTTTCTCACCTTACGTGAGGCTGGAGCTCGTGAAGTGGGACCCACTTCACGGAGATGCAGATTTTATGGATATGAAATGGTAAGCAATGAAATCATTTTCCATTGAAATGGCATAGAAAGTTAGAAACACTTTCTTTCGAGTTCCCTGCATTTTACTGGAATAATAAATTAAGAAAAGTTATGTATAGGCATGTGTTTACGGGATTTTTGTTCTACATGTGAACAGTTCTATTTCTGTTGATTAAACTATATGTATTTCGTATATTTTTTTCCAGGCATTCCTTGCTATTCAACTATGGTGAAAACGGAATCAGTGGAGAGAATGCAGAGGATGATGCCGACACAAATCTTGTTCCCCAATTGGTTGAAAAAATTGCAATTCCGATTCTACACCACCAGTTAGCGTATTGTTGGGACATCCTTAGTACTCGTGAAACAAAGTTTGCTGTCTCTGCTATGAACTTGGTCATGACTTATGTAGATCACTCCAGTTCGGCTCTTGGGAAGTTAATACCTGTTCTACGTGATCGTCTCACCAAAGCTGTAGCCGACTTGATGGTAATATTTTTTTACTAATATTCTCGTATTACGACGTTTTGTTTGCTAATGACAGTTTTATATAATTTTGTTTATTTTGGATAATAGGTGCCTACGTGGAGCCCGCTTGAAATGAAGGCTGTACCGAATGCAGCAAGAGTTGGGGCGTATAGATTCGGTACATGTGTTCGTTTGATGAGGAACATATGCTTGTGGAATGGGATTCTCGATAAGCCCGTACTTGAAAAGATTGCTCTTGACGAACTTTTAGGCAGGAAAATTCTTCCTCATCTTCACAGCATAAGTTCAAACGTACACGATGCAGTTATACGCACAGAGAGGGTTATTGATTCATTATCTGGTGTGTGGACAGGCTCTGGTGTTGCAGTGGATAAGAGGTATTTTTTACATTTTCTCATTCTTAAATTCACTTGGGCCTCGTTTGGTTGGTAATATAAGTCATATTATGGAAGGAAAAACGAAAAGCTCTTATCTTGGCTTATTGGGTTAATGTAAGATTGCATAATCTTACTTTAGGAACCAAACGACGCCTTATTTCGCACAGTAATGCAATCAATCCCTGGTGTGTGTCTACTGAAAAAATAATCAATTTTTTTTTATTTATTTTTAATAATTCCTCGACAGCTAATTATATGGATTTTCTAATACGGTAGAATTAAGTTGACTTTTCAATAGACTTGGTTAGGAGGGAATAAATGATTTGACAAAAAAATCGTTATCTAGATACAGTTAAACCTCTATAAATTAATACAGTCGGGACTTGGGAAATTCTATTAATTTAGCGAATTATTAAATTATCGAGTTAATAATTTAACACGTTTTCACCGAAGAGTCGGAACCGAGAGAAACTATTATTTAATCGAGGTTACTAATTTATTGCGTATTAATTTATCGAGGTTCTACTGTAGTATCTTCTTCAAGTAGTGTCTTTTGTGGTAAACAAACATGTTAAGTTCACTTTCATGTAAAATCTCGTTTTTTTTTTTTCGTTTGGTTGTGGCAGAAAATTGCAGCCATTGGTGAAGTTCTTGCTGTTGATAGGAAAGACACTAGAGAAAAGGCAAGCTTCGAGTGCAGTGGAAACTGAATCTGGTACACTCGTTCGAAGATTGAAGAAAATGCTGGTGGATCTGAATGAGTATGATCAAGCAAGAGAATTATCAAGAAAATTTAATCTCAAGGAGGCGCTCTGATTTCGCTCTCTATCTCCGTGAAGTAAATCAATTTTTGAGAATACATTTACTGCGTGCGCATCGAGATCATCTTTAAGAAAAAAAAGGGGCTTTCTCATATGTATACAGTCCTCTGTTTGTAATTTGGAATAGGCTAATTCGAAGCGTTTTTGTTCTTACTTTAGTTGTCGCCTGTCGGTGCACTTTAATTGATGTAGAAACGAGAGGTTCCTTCACGAGCACTTACGATATCGTAATATTATTTGATCTCCATGTTGTTTGCAATAGTCATTACACAGTTTATGGTTTCTGATTGAAGTTGCTATAGTTGCCAAATCAATGTTTAATTTAGGGTAAATTACAGTAGACATGGCCACGGGCCGGGTCTGCCCCGGACCCGACCCGGACCCGGCCCGTTGACTGCCCCGACCCGCCCCGGCCCCGCCCCGTTGACCATGGACCCGGACCCGGACCCGGCCAAGTCCGGGTCGGTTTCGGGTCCCGATTATGTGGACCCGGGACCCGACGGGTCTACCCGGCGGGGGGACCCGAGGGCCCGGACCCGGGGACCCGGCCCGAGGACCCGGCGGGTCAACCCGGAAATATCCGGTTTTTTATGTCCAAAAATGCAGCTTCCGAGGTTCGAACTCGGGGCATTAGAGACGAAAGAGGAGCTCTTTACCACTGGGCCAACCAACGTAATTGATAAATAATAGACAATAAATATATATAATATACAACTACGGTATAAATGATAAATATGTTAAATAAATTAATAATTTTCATATTAATTATTATTGAATAATTTTAATTAAATAATTAACAAATGTAATATAAGAAAAAATATATATATAATCACGGTTCAATACTTTAAAACATCTATTATTAATTAATATATCAATATAATCTCCACTATTAAAAAATATAAAGTATTGAATCAATTCACTTATGTTATTAAAATCGATAGTGTGAAAAAATTGATTGAAAAATAAAATAATATGTTTATTTAAAAAAAATAGATTATAACTCATTTCAATTAATTTAAATCGATTTACCTCAATTATTGACAATAACTTATTAATATTATTGAGGATTTTATTATATAATTATTTAAAAATATAAATGATGTTTGTTTTAACAAAAATAGATTATATCTCATTTCAATTAATATTCTTACTTTAAAAATAACATTATATATGACTAGTATAATCAAAATATTATAATGTAATTTCTCTTTAAATAATTGGTTTAGTTTGTAAAAATCGTAAGAATTAAATCGTAGATTATATGATTTAATCTTTTTTTTTTACATTTACATTTTATTCAAATATTAGAATCGAATCGAATCGTAAGATTTAAATAGATTAATCTAAAGTCCTTTTAATTTTGATATTATATTTGTTAATAATGTAATTAAAATTATTTAATAATTATGAATATGATAATTAACAATCCATTTAACATTATTTATTAAATCATTTTATACTGTGTTTATATGTGATATTTATATTTCTTGCAAGTAATTTACCAAATATTTATCTTGTCACAGTGGTTCGGATTCCTTTTCAAGTGCATTACAACCCAAGTTCGAACCCCATTCCAAGCATATTTTGGAAATAGTTTCAAAATCCGGTTCGGACCCGGCTCGACCCGGAACCGACCCGGACCCGGGTGGACCCGAGTGGACCCGCCCCGGACCCGGACCCGCCTCCCCGCGGGTCGGTTTCGGGTCCTCCAAAACTCGGACCCGGACCCGGCGGGTCCGACCCGGACCCGGACCCGGACCCGACCCGACCCGGGGCCGTGTCTAAATTACAGCCACTCTTGAGGGAATGTTAAATTACGAAAATACCCATCTTGTTCGATGTTATATAAACTATATATATAAATCACGCAATACATTAAAATCTGTTGATGAAATGAGATTTAACAGACCAAAGACAGTCATTCATATTAATATTAATGGGTTTTCTTACAAGCAGTGCAACTAAAAATTCTTGCACTTCGATACAGCAAAACCTTACACAACAAAAGAAATGGAAAAACAACCTATGACTTAATTAAATACCTATTATATATATTATATATATATATATATATATATATATATATATATATATATATATATATATATATATATATATATATATATATATATCATAAAAATATATATACATTCCCAACCATTAGTCCATCACAAGCTCTCCATTCATAAATACTTGAAAATTTATAGGAAATTAACTAGAGCTGGAAGCCAGGCCAGGAACATCAATATATCGAACAACGTAACCACCGATCGATCATTAATCCAATGAAGTGGTGGTGGAACGGCGGCAGGTGGCGGCGGTGGATCATATCGGAGGCCATTTGCATGAAATATTACCTAATTAACTATTTCTTAATTGAAGTCACCAAATAGAGATTTGGATAAAAATCAACAGAAGCAACTAAAAACAAACCCCAAAACCCACACAAAATCGAAAAAAAAAATTAGGGTTTATATATATAAAAATATAAATATAGTAGTAAAAAATGAAATAGATAAATAATTAAAAAGACCTGTATTCAAGAACACTAGTATTAACTCTTTGCCTCTTAACACTCCCAGCCGAACCCGACTCATCACCGTTCGACGACGATTTCTCCATAACTGCTCTTAGAGCTTCCTCAATCGACCTTATCGAGTAATCCCTCTCCTCGCGGATATTCTCCTCCGCCACGTCATCATTATCGTCATTGTTATCGTAATTACTGAACTCCTCCTCCTCGGCGGTGATGTACAGCACGTTCTTAACCCTTCCTCCGAGTGTCGTGATCTCGGCTCTCAGGGTTCTCAACCTCATCGATTTCAGAGCCTTGATCAGCTCTGGCAGAAGTTCCGGCCGGTCCTCGCAGCATATCGACGCCTTGACGATCCATTTACCGTCCTCGCCGGCGTCGGAGGCGTTGTCCACCGTCAGCTCGTCGGTCTCCGTCGGGACGGGGCTCGTTTCTTCGATAAGAGATGTCTGCCGCTTTAGCTCCTTCACGTGTTGGATCACTTCTGCCAGTAGTGAAGCTTTGTCCGTCTGCAAATTCAAATAAATTTATAATAAATAAATAAATAAATAAAAAGATTGAATATTAGGAGGAAGAAAGGGTTTTTAATTATTCATTGGAAACAATAGGGTTTGGGGAAGTGTACGTATATATTATGTATATGTGTGTGTATATATATATATATCGGCGTGGGTATAATTCTGTCTGAAAATTCAATGAGAACAATGACTGACAAGAATGCTTCTTTGTCTCTCTGTCTTTTTTATTTAATTTAATTTATATTTATTTTAGGGTATTTGTAATATTAATTACTGCAAAATTGGGCAAGAATTTTCTAATAGAAGCTTTTCGACTGCTCATTTGTTTCACTTTTATCAATGCCTAGGGCATTCATTCCCCTTTTCTTTTGGCCCCCCTTTCTTCTTTCCTAGAAATTACCACTTGGAATATTATCACACACATACATACATACATATATATATACATCTATACATACATATATATACATATATGTGTGTGTGTAAAAAGTGGGTAGCTAGTTATATACACACATGTATTTTGATGTCACATTAAGAATATATGAGCTCCAAAATTTAAAATGCATTAATAATAACTAGTCATATATACTCAATCTTGAAAAGTTGAAAGATCTTATAGAATGAGTATTTGTAGATTTTGGGGCATATTCTAAAGAATTCTTTTGCAAACTTTAAGGTTGTTATTAGTAGCAACGGCGAAGCTAGTATAGATTCCGAGGGGGCCATGACCTCCCAACAATTCTCAAATTCCTATGTTTTATGTATACATTTAAAAAAAGAATCGTGCATAAACAGACTTAAAATTCTGACTCCGCTGGTTTATATTAGGTGTAAACACAAGTCATGATTTCATGTGAATGTAGCAATTAAGTATGTAGAGGAAAAATAATAAATATGAACTAATAAAATAATTTGTGTGTATGTGTGTATATATATGTGTATGTATATATAGATGGTGCTTACTTTGGTTGTGCTAGGGAGTAAGCTTCGGAGCTTAGCAAGATGGTTATTGATTCTCTCACGGCGCCGCCTCTCGGCTTCGCTGTGGCTTTTCGAAGCTGCGATGGCTTTCGCGTCCATTATTTCTTGTGCCGTCATTTTCTGGAGCTCCGCGTGGAGCCCGAAAGGGGCGGCGCCGCCACATGATGAGTTGTTCGGGTACTGCACCACCTCCGAAATCATCCGGAGCTGGTGGCTATGGTCCACCGGCGACCCGCCGTCCATGTACCCGAACTGCAGCCCGGCCGACTGCGGCCGCCTGTTGAACAACCCACCGTAGGATGATGGAGCAGCTGCAGCTGGCTGATGAGAGAGAAGAAACGGGTCGTGGTCTCGGGTCGAGAAATGGGTCGCCGTCGGGTTGAAGCCGTGGGCGGCTTGAGTGAGATTCCATGGTAGGATCTGTGATATCTCCGGGAAAGTCAGAGTCGATCCACCACCACCACCACCACCACCTCCTCCACCACCACCGCCGCCTATTCCCATGTACCCATCCCCGCTGCTGTTGTAGTACTGCTGCTGCATCTGTTTTGAAATAAGTGAATTAATTACTCTTCAATCTACAAACCCTCAATAAGACAAACAATACACACACACACACACACACACACACACATATATATATATATATATATATATATATATATATATATATATATATATATATATATATATATATATATATATATATATATATATATATATATATATATATATATATATAGGAAAGAGAAAGACATACATACCTTTGTTTGCTGCTTCTTCTTCTTCTTATTCTTGTTTGTTGGTTTGTTGGTTTGTTGTTCTTTATAGTGAATGGTGAAGAATGAAAAAAGACCTTTTTATCCTTGCATAAAAAAGACACAACCTTTCCTTACAATTGTGCTTTAATTTATTTCTTTTTGTTTTCTGGTTTATTTAGTTTTTTTGGCCCCTCCACTCCAAAGTGTGATCGATCGAGCATATATATATATATACACATATATAATATATAATATATAAAAATAGGTATAAGAGCGTAGTGTTAGTCTTCTTTCCTTTCTTCTTACGGCACACCCTACTTTCTCTCTCTAAACTTCCATTTCTGTAGCATTCAGACCACACAGTACTCCTCCTCCTACTTTTTTCATTACACACATTCACACTCACATCTATATACATACATATTATATATATATATATATATATTATTATATTATATATAATCCAACGTCTTGCTTCCTCTTTCCTTCAAACCCTATATTTATAATTAGAGAGAGAGAGAGAGAGAGAGTATAGAGAGAGAAACCATGGGTCGGGTCACGTTGTAGCATAATATGTATGGCCTTTAGTTAGTCACTCCTATAGGTATTTACACGCGAAGCCCTTTCTGCTTCACCCAATGCCCATGTAATCATTGTGTCTTGGAACGCACTCCTGATCCACCCCCCCCCCCCCCCCCCCCCACCTCCAGCTTCCATTAATGAATACAAAAGCATTTCTGTCTCTATATGTGTGTATATATGAATTTCCTCGGTTTCAGACGCGTATGTATTTTCATGCTATTAATTACCATAATTTTTATCTTTGCTGCAGAGAAACAAGAATGACCAGAATCCTCAGTAATATATGTCTAATGTTTTATTTATTTATCTATTTATTTAATAATAATCATCTTGGGAACTGTATGAATATATATTAATTAGCAGATATATTGACTCTTGTCCTCGTATGGGGTGTTATGATTCAGGTTACATCTGATCTTATGTCGATTTTACTTTAATTTTCTGGTTTTAATCCAACTTACAGTGGTTTTTTAATACAATATTTTACACATACCAATGTTGGTATGTGTGATTGTATAAGTTTAATTAACTTTTACAAGTTAGCATTTTATTTTACACACACGAATATTGGTATGTGTGTGTTTGTGTGTATATGAATGGTATAAGTTCAATCAATTTTTGCAAGATAGGATTTTGTTTTGTATATATATAGTTTTATAAACATTACAATAATGTTGTCACACCTAATAGGCTGTTTGGCTAAACTTATAAAATGTTAAAAAGTACTTATAAGATGTTTAAGAGTTTATAAAGATAGTAAACAAATCTTAAAAATTCAAGAATAAGTTGTTGAAGCACAAATAAAATCTTTTTTGAAAAGTGCTTATACCTCTTATAATAAGTAAAAATGACTTATAAACTTATTATCCAAACATTTTACATAATTAATTTTAAAATTAAGATATAACAACTTATTAGCTCTTAAAACATGTTATCAAAAGAAAAAAAAAAAAAAACTTATCAACTGTTTAAAACAAGTTTAGTCAAACAAACCCTAGTTATTGTGATGAATTTGAAGCTCAAAGTATTTTAAAATCAAGCATTTGAAATTCATTCATTAAATTATTATTTTTTAAATCCAAATGGAGCTTTGACTACTAGAAACCAACAAAATCAAGCATTTAAAAGTTAAAATGTTACTATTACTTATCTACAATAATAAAATGAATTATATATATGAAGTAGTATAATTTATTCTCCAATATAAATAAATTACATTTTTTTAATCCTCCACCTCCAACCATAATTTTGTATTGTACGGAATTAATCTTGTATTTTAAGAAACAAAATTAAATGATTTAATCTAGTGGTAGAAATTTCACACCATGTACTTTGAACAATGAAAACACAAGGCACACGCATGTTTACTTTGGTCCCCATTTTCTTAACCTTTTTATTGCCTTTATTATTTATTATTTTATTTATTTATTTATTCATGCACTATTATATATTTATTTAATAACATTTATTTTTTATTTTTTATCATATGCTCCGATTTTAGTAAATCCCATTATTCAAATATTTGATGATGGCTGTACCCTCCACTAAAATACAATATAGAACACGAGAAAGCCTTTTTCTCTCTCTTGGTGGGGGTGGGGGTGATGATGACGTCAGTCTCATGCTGTCATGACGTGTGTTTTAATTCGCCCCCGACACTACATGGTGCTAATTGCGCATAATTAACTTCGGACTTAATCATAATTAATTATTCTTAAATCGCACTTACATATTTAGGTCACATAATTAATAGTAAGGTTAGTAACAGATTGGTAATATTCACACTTTCAAAACATGTTATTAAATGCTACTATATATTTCATTAAATTGGCGGCATCCCGCACTAGATAAGTAAAAAAAAATACTATTTTATTCTTCAAAATGATATGTTAATTTTATTAAATAAAATGTTTTATAGGAATATCACATATAATACTAGAATTTAACATATTTAATACAAGATCGAATCCAATGGACTGAACGCTCTTACTAATTAAATAATTAATTAATCAGTAGATAATTAATTCAATCTCATCTAAATTAAACTAATTTGATATATGTAACCGAAAGAGCCCAAATTAATATAGCATGAAAATTACTCTCTAGGGCATATATATATCTTTTTGGATTGTTTGTGCATATATTGAAAAATAATAAATAAATATAACGAAAGAAAGAAATAAAGTTCCATGAGGAGGAGCCTCGTTTGATTTTTTTTTTTTTTTTTTGAATTATTTCAGAAAAAAAGAAAAAGAAAGAGAATGTGATGAATGAGACATTTGATGATAGTGGACCAAGAAAAATCTAACCTATCTCAATCCCATGGATTACAAATTAATCCTGTCCGTTTGTCGGATAGTAATGCTCGATTGATGCACCGGTCTAGTTAAATAGACAGTGGCGGAGTCGATATATTGCCAGGAGGCCATGGCCCCGACATTTCTCAAATTTCTATCAATTCATCTGAAAATATAAAAACGATGTGTACAATCTTATTAATAGCCTTCCTTTAAAAAAAATTAATGAATTCGGTCGCCCGAATTTAAAATTGATATACCTAAATGGGCCGGCCCAATGGGCCCTCAAATATATCTACAAATTAGGCCCACTACACGAAAGCCCAAATACCTTCAAAGTAAGGCTTGGGCCCAACAAAGTAAGCCCAATCCAATCACCGAGATATAAATAGGTGTTTTACTCATTTGTAAAGGTACGTTCTCATTATTTACAATTCACCTCGAGTTTTATTCTCTCTACTCTCTCTACGATCCGTACATCTGACTTGAGCGTCGGAGGGGTTTCCGCCGGATCAACCCCCGGCTTAGTTCACGTGTGCTCTTTTCGCAGGGACCTCAGGATCATCGAGTTATCAAGCTACTGATCCGCTTTGCTCTCCCAACTCATTTCCTATACCCCCTAGGTGAGCTACACATTAGCATCATCATTTTGGCGCCGTCTGTGGGAACGATGCAAACCAGATCACGTAGCCAACAAGATCCTCCTGAGGCGTCAGCTCGGAGAGAGAATGACACAGCAAGTAACCTTCCAGTCCGTGGAGGATCGGGCATACCACCTCCTCCACGCCCCGCGGATCCACTTCCCCCACGTCCCACGGAGCCAGCTCCTCCACGTGGGGCAGATCCACCTCGCGAGGTTCAGGTGATCCCTCCTCGGGACCCACCACTCGCCGATCCAGCTCTCCCTGCTCCTCGAACGGTTCAAATAACCGAGGATGCGCTCCAACGCATGATAGCGGAAGCTTCAACTCGCGCCGCCACAGAGGCTGTGACTCAATATATCGCTACGATGGGAGCAAACGCTCCCAATGCGATACCAGCACCAGCTCCATTTGTAGCTCCACCTGTGGCGCCACCGCCAATCCAGAATCAAATAAGTGTCTCCTCCTCTACCTCGGATCCACGGTCCCGAGTGCAGCTATCTACCAACCATAGAGGGGCACAGCCCAGACAGCGACGTCCACGCTCACCCCCACGGGGGAATGCGTCACCACCAAGAGTCCCTCTCTTTAATGAGAGAGAAGGCGAAGTAAACAGCAGAATGTCTCGCCAAAACCTTTTCTCCCAACCAAATAATCAAAGGGATGAAAGAATGCCTCCCCCAACAAGACGCAGTCCCTTCACCATAGACATTCTCAACGAGATTTTACCTCAAGGAGTAAAGATCTCGGGGTTACCACAATTTGAAGGGACCACCGACCCACAGGAACATATAGAGAAATTCAGTGCCATGGCAGATTTATATGGCCCAACGGATGCCGCGATGTGCAAAATGTTCCGCACCACTCTCTCCAAGAGGGCAATGAATTGGTTCAACTCCCTACCCATAGGGTCGATTGACACCTTCGCTCGGTTGTCGACCCGCTTCACCAACCAATTCGCCATCAACAAACAATATGCCAAGACTCCAGCTCATCTTTTCTCTATAGTACAGAGAGATAACGAGACGCTCCGCAACTACATTAAGCGTTTCGTAGAAGCCGTCCACGAGGTCCCCAGTGTAGGGCAAGACATGCTCTCCGGGATCATGCAGCAGAACTTGAAACCGGGTAGATTCAAAGAATCTATCGCCGGAAGACCTCCAGGCAACCTAGAAGAGTTGCTTAATCGAGCCGAAAAATACGTCCGGATAGAGGAAGCCTCTACCCATGCTCCTTTAAAAAGGAAAAGGGAAGATGACCGTCAAGACAATAGGAGGCGCGATGATCGACGTCCACCACTTCCACCTCAAAGTCAACCCTCTACCTCCTACAATAGGTTCACTCCGCTAAACGCTCGCCTCACTGAAATCCTTCACGTGATAGAACAGAAAGGTTTAGCAGAGCCTCCACTTCCTATGCAGCCAAATGCAAAGCGAGAAAAGTCGGATCGTTATTGTCGATTCCACAAGGACAGAGGGCATACTACGGAGGAATGTGCACAACTTAAAATGGCAATCGAGAGGCTGATCAAACAAGGCCATTTAGGCGAATACATTGATAAGCCTCGAAACAAGCGCCGTGATGATCCTCCACGTCGAGATAATAATCGAGATCAACAGCAAAGGCGAGAGGATGGGGGTCACCGACGTGACCTAGATAACAATGATAACCATCCCACCCGGGGAATCATCTCCTTTATCTCCGGAGGACCGGCGGGGGGCGATTCACAAAATGCAAGACGCACACTCGCCCGATCAGCGCGCATGAATCAAGAACACGCTTCTCCATCCGAACGCATATATCAAATACGAAGACCTGATCCCAGCATAGTCTTCAACTCCTCCGACCTCGAAGGTCCAGATGAAGACCATGTCGATGCATTGGTAGTAACAACAACGGTGGCCAACTTCTTGGTCAAGAAGATATTAGTGGACGGTGGAAGCTCAGCTGACATCATGTACCTCCACGCTTTTAAGCAGCTAGGCATAGATAATGCCCGATTTAATCCCGTCTCCACACCCCTGAAAGGATTCACAGGAGAAGGCATTTTATCCATGGGAGAAGTAGAGCTGCCCGTCTCTTTAGGGGAAGACCCCTGTCGAATCACGAAACTAATCAAGTTCCTCGTCGTCGACAGACCATCACCCTACAACATCATTCTGGGGAGGCCAGCCATCCACACATTCAAGTCAGTGCCTTCCTCCTATCATCAGAAGTGGAAGTTCCCTACTCCCTATGGAATGGGGGAAATATTTGGAGATAGACGTCTCGCTCGAGAATGCTATGCAAGGGCCCTACGAGAACCCTCAAAGAAGCCTAAACCACCCGGAAAGGGAGACGATACCCAAAAATCCGACAAACGGAAGTGGGTCAATGCGATCATTGAGGACAATAAAGAAATCCTCATCAGTGTACCAGACGATAGTATCAAGCTAGCGGCTGTCGAAGAGCTTAAGCTCATAGAGCTCACACCTGGAGATAATTCCAAACTCCTACGCATCGGATCCGATTTAGATCCTGAGACAGAGCATCAGCTAATCAACTTCCTGCGACACAATGGAGATGTGTTCGCATGGAAAGCCCAAGATTTGTCAGGCATTCCCCCACAGGTAGCCCTACATCGGCTTAACGTCGACAAGAGAATGAAGCCAGTCAAACAGAGGAAAAGGACATTTGGTCCTGAGCGCAACAAGCATATCAAAGCGGAAGTGGCAAAACTCCTTGAAGCGGGCCACATACGACCAGTCCAGTATCCTGAATGGCTGTCGAACGTAGTACTCGTTCCAAAACCAGGTGGCAAGTGGAGACTATGCGTAGACTTCACCGACCTCAACAAAGCTTGTCCTAAGGACCCTTTTCCTCTACCTAGGATCGATCAACTCATCGATTCGACCTCGGGATGCGAGCTCCTCAGCTTCCTCGACGCATACCAAGGGTACAACCAGATCTTACTTGCGCCAGAAGATCAAGAGAGAGCTAGTTTCATCACTGACCAAGGCATCTACTGCTATCAAGTCATGCCCTTTGGATTAAAAAACGCAGGAGCCACCTACCAGCGTCTAGTGAACAAGATGTTCGCAGATCAGATTGGTAAAAATATGGAGGTGTACATCGACGACATGCTCGTCAAAAGTGTTAAGGTCTCGGACCACTTAACGGATCTGGATCAGTGTTTCGCCACCCTGCGAAAATATAAGATGAAGCTCAACCCCCTCAAATGTTCATTCGGAGTTCGGGGAGGTAAATTTTTGGGATATATGATTTCGCAGCGAGGAATCGAAGCTAACCCCGCGAAAATTGAAGCAATCACCTCCATGGCTCCGCCGACGTCGATCAAGAAAGTTCAACAGCTCAACGGCTGTTTAGCATCCCTTAACAGATTCATTTCAAGGTCAGCGGACAAGGCTCTCCCCTTTTTCAAGATTTTAAGGGGAGGAAAAAAGTTCGAGTGGGATGAGGCATGTCAAAAGGCATTCGTTGAGCTGAAGTCGTACTTAGCATCCCCACCCTTGCTCACAAAGCCTCAGCCCGGAGACACCCTCCTACTGTACTTAGCTACCTCAGCTAATGCCGTCAGCGCAGTCCTCATCCGAGATGGAGAAAAGGGCCACCAGCCCATATACTACATAAGTCGCGCCCTCCAAGGAGCCGAACAACGCTACACCAACATGGAGAAACTCGCTCTCGCCCTCATCAACGCAGCTCGGAAGCTCCGACCTTACTTCCAGTCACATCAGGTGGTGGTTCTCACCAACTACCCTCTGAAGCAAATACTAAGAAGTCCCGAAACATCCGGACGATTAGCAAAATGGGCGATAGAGCTAAGTGAATATGGAGTGGAGTTCAAACCCCGCCCAGCTATCAAAGCGCAAATATTGGCTGATTTTTTAGTCGAAATGACCGGTGTAGAAGAAAGCACCTCTCTACCTACTTGGACCATTAGCGTCGATGGGTCTTCCACTGCCACAGGAGGGGGAGCGGGTATCGTCCTAACGAACCCTGATGGAGATGAGTTCGAATATGCTCAACGATTCGAATTCACAGCCTCAAACAACGTCGCTGAGTACGAGGCCCTGATAGCGGGAATCCGCCTCGCCCTAGCAGCTGGAGCGCGCAAACTCCTAATCCAAAGCGACTCTCAGCTCGTCGTTAACCAAGTACTCGGAGTTTACGAGGCCAAAGAAGACACCATGGCGAAATATTTAGCTCTCGCGCACACTCTCCTATCAAAACTCGAGAGCTACGAGATAATACAAGTACCTCGATCAAATAACGTCCATGCTGACAAATTAGCCAGGCTAGGGAGCTCCGTGGCTAGCATCGGAAGTCGGAAGGTGACGCTCCTCACCTCACCTCAGCCGGAGATAACTTCACCCACTGAAGTACAGTACACCGAGGAGGATGAACCATGCTGGTTCACTCCAATCTGGAAGTATCTAAAAAAGGGAGAATTTCCAACGGATCCCACCGAAGCGCGAAAATTAAAAACGAGAGCCGCTCGATTCGTCATAGTGGGAGAAGAGTTGTACAAACGAGGGTTCTCATTCCCCTATCTCAAGTGCCTCGACCCAACCACATCGGATTATGTACTTAGAGAAGTACACGAAGGCATCTGCGGAAATCATTTAAGCGGGAGAACTTTAGCTCTCAAACTACTGAGGCAAGGATACTATTGGCCAACGATGCATGAAGACGCGAAGAAGTTGGTCCGAAAGTGTAAGCCTTGCCAAGAGCATGCAAATATTCCTCACCTGCCAGCGGCATTAATGCAGCCAATTGACAGCCCCATCCCTTTCGCCCAATGGGGAATGGATTTAGTCGGACCATTCCCGCCCGCCACAGGAGGACGTAAATACCTCATCGTAGCAGTGGACTACTTCACCAAATGGGTGGAAGCTGAACCCTTAGCACGCATCCGAGAAGAAGAAGTCATCCAATTCCTATGGAAGAACATCGTCTGTCGCTTTGGGATCCCACGCTCCATTATCTCAGATAACGGAACCCAATTTTGCGGTGACAAAGTAAAGAATTGGTGCCTCGGCTTAGACATCAAACAGTTCTTCACATCCGTAGCCAATCCACAAGCTAACGGCCAGACGGAGGTCACGAATCGCACCATACTCCAACACCTCAAAACAAGGCTTGGAAGTGCCAAAGGGAAGTGGGTGGACGAATTGCCTAACGCACTATGGGCTTATCGCACAACCCCAAGAGCAGCAACTGGAGAGTCTCCCTTCAATCTAGCTTTCGGAACAGAGGCAATCGCACCCGTCGAAATCGGAGAACCATCTTGGCGAGTCACCAACTATGACCCAACAGCTAATGAAGAGGCTATGCGGGGAAGCCTAGACCTCGTAGATGAGTTACGTGAGATCGCATACATCCGACAACAGATGTATAAATCACGCATGGCCAAGGCATATAACTCAAAGGTTCGCCCTCGCTCCTTTCAAGTCGGAGATCTAGTCCTCCGAAAAGCTGAAGCCTCCCACCCCATCGGAAAGCTCGACCCAAAGTGGGAAGGACCGTATAAAATCACAAAGGTGGTCAACACTGGAGCATATCGCCTCGAGAACAGTGACGGAGACCCTATACCCAGAACATGGAATATAGGGCACCTCAAACGGTTCTACGCGTAAGGTATACATCTACCTTACTTCAGATCAGTTGAGATCACCACCCATATTTCTTCTATATGAAAGTTATTTACGATTCATCACCCATGCAGACCCCACATCCTTCCACGTCACACGTCTTGTAAGGTTGCTTCTACATGGTTGGAAATTTGACACCATATAACAAGGTGCGTTAACATCCTACCTAAACTGGGGGGCTAATAAATTTATTTTCACCAGCAATTCACCATCACTTCCCACCATCTTATTACAGATTGAGAGCCAATTACGAGGGGATGCATATTACTCAATCAACGGCCCAAAGAGCGAGAACACTCCATACCACATCGCCAAGGGTAACTATACTTCCACTAGCATTCAACACACGGATGATCTTATTTACTCCTACTAACATAAAAAAAAAATTCCACTAGCAGGCATGATCACATAGTAACTCGCAGCAACTCACGAGTTGATTTCATATCCCGAAGTGCGAGGAAGAAAAAACATCCCCGTAATATGGTACGTAGATCGGCAATGCTCATCCCCTCAGCTTCAATTACTAAGTCTTCAATACAAATGCTTAGACAAAATTCTTTTTTCTCAATTATATTTGACAGGCATAGAAACGCCAAATGAATTCATTTTACCATCAGCACAGCAAAACGAACGAGTACAAGCAAGACGTGGAAGAAGAAGAACAAGTGTCGTACAATCACTTAGAACAATTTTTATCAAGTCAATTTTTTTTCTTTCTCGCTCCACAAGTAGTTATTTACCTTTGCCTCACGTAGGCCCATCGCATTAGTCATTTACTTACATTCGCCTCACATAGGCATGTAACAATTCTCCTTTGCTATCGTTGAATAATAATACTTTTCGCTTTACTATCTACGCATTTACGTCTATACAAATTACCTCTTACTATGAGTTCAAGTCAAAACCACCCCACAAACACTTAGAGAGATTTAGATAATCCGTATAGCCTGGCCAGCTGGATTATCTAGGTCCCTTTAGCTGTTTCACGAGGTGCTACATTTAAAACGTGGCCACGGACAAAAATATCATAGACCCAAGTGGTCCAAACAAAGGGCACGACCCCTAACAAAAACCTTGGGAGATTGATCCCCTCCTCAAGTACATCGCGTATAATGCTAATGTAAACACATAGAAGCAACGCATTCATTCTCGACAATGTCAAAATAAATAAATCGAAATATAAAACTTCAAAGTCAAACGAGGAAGAAATTCAAACGAAATAGTAGTGGACATACCCATCTACATCAGCGATAAAAATAAAATACGAAATCCATAAAAAAAATCATAGCAATAAAAAATAAAAGGGAAAAGTTAACTATCCTAACAGATAAGTCTAAACTCCCCTACCACGAGCGGAAGACGCAACCACGGTAGAATCATCCGCAACCATATCATCCACGAGCTCTGTACCCGTCCCATTGACATTTACCTCATCGTCCTCTTCGTCGGATATGCCAGCTTCCATCCCACGAATCACTTTCTCACTGATACCACCCGCATCCCGCAGATATTTGCGACAAGCGCGCACTAATGGCTTATAAACCACAGCCAATGCGTGCTCCTCAATCATAGCAGTACACTCGTCACTACCTCGGAAGCTAGCCTTGGTTTCCTCCACGATGGACTCCTTATAAGCCACACCACCTGATGTCGTGAGGAACCTCTTCCCCGTCGCCTTTTCAACTTCATATTTCTCTTTGAGCTGATCGTAACATACGTTCAACTTATGAACATCATCCTTATATGCCTTCGCTTCACTTCGAATAACATCGAGCTCCTCTGTCTTCTCAGCAAGCTCCTCTGTCCGCCGAGCAAGCTCTTCCGAGCGTAGAGCAAGATCAGACCGCGCTTCCTCCAACTGACTTAGAAGCTCATCCTCACGTGCTTGACTTCGAGCCCGATCCTCTTCCTTACTAGCTTCCACATTCCTACCGTGCTCCACGAGGTATCTCCAAGTCGCTACCAACTAAAAAAAAAAAAAAAAAAAAAAAAAAAAAAAAATTTTACACAAGGAAGAGAGGGAGTAACGCCTAATCTTGTTTTAAGTAAACAAAGACTCACCCGACAGATGTCCCCACCGGCTAACTCCAACATGTGAGAAGGACCCTTACCAGACATCCGAGCACGATCATACTCCCGAACAAATCCCTCGGTACTCAACAAGGGCAAATCATGGTCCGACACATCCCAATACGACTCCTTACCGTCGCGATTCACATCATAGGTAAACAATTGTTTCCCTCCTCCACCATGGAAAGCATAAGTCTCCTCTGGATCTACCCGTGGACGCTTAGGCACAGCCACATACTCAGTATCCACCCTCTTTCCCTTGCCACGATCCCTCTTCGGTGGACGCTCTTCCACTACGCCAGCACTGCTACGATCATCTGCTACTACTCGAGGACTTTCTACATGAACCTCCTCGCGAGGCAAACCATTCGAAGAACCGTCCAACTTAGAGGGAACCTTCTTCGATGCCTTCTTCGACGTCCCATTCGCCTTCGCTCGAAGTGCCGCAAAGGTGATACCACCATCTGCAAAAGATAACAAACACATAAATAAGAGGTATACATGACCAAAGAACTACCAAAAAAAAAAAAAAAAAAAAAAAAAAAAAAAAAACAAAAAAACAATTCAAGGCAACAAAAGGATATACGATGCTGACCCTCCACCGTCGGTATCAAACTCCTCGGATCAAATTCCACATCGCACAACCCAGATTCCTCAATCCTCTTCGCCATATTTGCAGTTATCGCGAAACTCTCACACGTAGGATTCCAAACTACGGGAACGTCAAAAGTGGGAGCCCTCACGTAAAAGAAATAGGTCTTCCATTTCCCCAAAGATAGCTTCACACTCTTCACGAATTGGTAATGAACGCGAGGATGAAAGCAAAAGAAAGGCATCTGAGTGGGCCGATGTAACGTAAATAACGCCTTGAATAAACTCACAGACACAGGCAGACCCACTCGAACCACCCTAAAATGAAATGCCTGGAACATCAGAACAGCAGTGGGCGTTAGCTGACTGTACCCAATCTTGAATTCCTCGCAAACCTTCAACAAGGTAGGATGCGGTGTAATCTGGGATGTGCACATCAAGTACCCCAAAAATACCGTATGAAACCCATTAGGTGGCGAATACAAGCGATCGCCCTTCCTAGGCAACAACAACTCCACATTACTCGGCGCTCCAGATAAACGACGAATAGAATGCAACTGCTCTTCAGTCAATACACTGTCAAAATCAACTAAGTCCAAATTAATTAGCTTCTTTTTCTTTTGCCTTCTACTATCGACCTCAACATCACCCGGCGGAATATCATCTTCCTCCTCCTCCTCGACCATCGACCCAACTTCACTACTTGACACCGGATGTTCACTCGCCAAAGGAGCTTCATTCGAATCATCGCTATCACTCCCAAAATCCAAGACTTGACGCCTATAATGACGTCTACTAGAACCCACTTCATCAACGATAGGGGGAATAGTAATATCCTTATGCAATTCTACATCGTCACTCCACGATTCAATGATTTCTCGCCGATCAAAACTCCCTCCGTTTAAAACACCACGCACATCGGAACCCTCGGAAATTCGCCCTTCAATTTCACCCGAACCGGACCCAAAACCCCCCTCCGACGCGCCCTCACGCGCGCGCGGAAGCCCACGAGCAACTGCTCCACGCGCGCGCGCGTCCCCCAATGCAGAGTGGCCGCGTGTCACTTTCCCAGCCCCAGACGCGCTCTCACGCGCGCCCTTTCTCTCCCCCAACGCGCGGCCACGCGCGGGCAGCAAAACACCTTCGCACGCGCGCGCGTCATCATCGGCATCAGCACCAGACGCGCGCGCGCGTCGCCTCACTCCCAGCCCAGCCCCGACCTCTGCTTCATCGACACGTGGCCCAATGGCGCGCGCGCGTCCCTCAACCCCTTCAGCCGACGCGCGCGCGCCTCTCTCCCCACCTGCAGCCGAGCCAACAACTCCCCCATCGGGCTGCGCACCCTCACAGCCGTTAGAAGAGCCGAAAGCCTGGACCAAGCTTTTGGTTCTAGCCGAGCCATCGCGGCCAATAGCCTCCCCTCTCCCATTAATTTGTGCACCTCCAGATGTAGATCCGATTTTCGCACCCGATACCACAAGTTTCTCGCGTTCCATGCCCACGGAACCAAAAGTTTTCTTGCCCCCTTCAACCGGATCTCGAAGTTTAATTCGCAAAGATTTCGAATTACCCGAGTTCGACATGAGAAAATTTTCTCCTCGAAGAAATAATCAAGAAACAAAAAATTTCTACTCTACCACAAAAAAGAAAATTTTCAAGAGAAGAATAGCACAGAAGAAGACTTAGAATAAAAGATACATACCCATACTTATTACGCAGGAGAGGAAGTTTATCTCTTTCTACCGCACAAGAAGTCTATTTATTTGGCCCTGGTATATTATTTAAAACCCTTAAATATATACCACGCTGCCAAATAAATACAATTATCCCTTATTTAAATTAAGAAATTAATTCACCGCCAACGGAAACAATTCAATCCCCGACGAAATTAACTCTCGACACGACCCGGATTCCTCAACACAAGTCCCCATCTCGAATCGAGAGTTGGGGGGCTTAATGATATACCTAAATGGGCCGGCCCAATGGGCCCTCAAATATATCTACAAATTAGGCCCACTACACGAAAGCCCAAATACCTTCAAAGTAAGGCTTGGGCCCAACAAAGTAAGCCCAATCCAATCACCGAGATATAAATAGGTGTTTTACTCATTTGTAAAGGTACGTTCTCATTATTTACAATTCACCTCGAGTTTTATTCTCTCTACTCTCTCTACGATCCGTACATCTGACTTGAGCGTCGGAGGGGTTTCCGCCGGATCAACCCCCGGCTTAGTTCACGTGTGCTCTTTTCGCAGGGACCTCAGGATCATCGAGTTATCAAGCTACTGATCCGCTTTGCTCTCCCAACTCATTTCCTATACCCCCTAGGTGAGCTACACATTAGCATCATCAAAAATCATGGCTCAATTAGTGCAAGTATGTATACAATATAAATTTTGAACTAATGATATCATACTAAGTATAGAGAATTTATTGAATTTAATTATACATGAAGAATATTGGAGAATTTGATGTGTTATTTATTTTAGAATATTTTTTTACAAAAGGTGGGTTAAAGTACAAAAGGCTCAGGTCTCTAAACAAAGAATTACTTGTCTTAATCAGAGGTTAATTCACTAAAGTCAGAGGATGTTCCACTAAATTAAATAAAGGCACACGACATATTGAAATATTGTCCAGAAAAATAAATGTAGATATATATATGCCAGTCAACTTGACAAAAAGTGATTAAAATTTAGACCAAAATGTAACAACTGTGTAACTTTGCTTTTTAATGATTTCCAAACACATGCTATAATTCTATTTATTTCATTTTCCATGCATAGCCGAAAGTATAAACAAAAAAAAAACCAAAAAAATTGGTTGTTAATAATGTCTTTTGGACAACAATATCATTCACACTTTACTGCTATAATTGATTATTTTTTTTTTGTTGACCAATAATTCTTTGGATTAAGTGTGAATATATAGAAAAAAAATAATGTATAATAATCATATTTATATATTTTAATTAAAAAAATACTTATTATAATAACTAGTGTAACAGTGAAAGTAATGGGTTAAATAAAACAATCTAATTAAAAGAAACAAGTTGAATTGGGCCAATTATTAAAAGAAACAGTTTTTTACTGTGTGTATGATGGTAGACTTGAAATAAAATTTTAAGCCAAGTTCAAATTAATGGCCCATAACTAATTTTAGGCCCAACAATGTTAAAGCAACACGACCAAATTTAATTAACGAGCACTCCTACAATTATTATTTTATAGACTTTGATCCTATATAACTTTTGACCCGGATAGAAGATGGGCCATGAAGCAAAGCCCATTTATTGGGAGATTTAGCCCACTAAGGCCTCTTCTCGTCGTAATGTCCGAGTGAAGAAAGCACGCGCCACCGTACCGAGAGCCATGTGGATATGCGGAGCTCGGAGGGGAGCCATAGTGTGACCAGGCCCGTTACTGAGAATTCGGGGGTCCTAGGCGAGATTTAAATAACAACTAAAAAAGGGGCCCCTATTTGAATTTTCTTTTTATTAAATAATGTTTGCAATTAAATATACTAAAAACATATAAATAATATCTTCTAAAAATTTCTAAAAATGGTGGGATAAAAGATTACGGGGGTTCGGGGCAGTGTCCCCTGAAATATTTTTTGAAACGTATGAATATAAAATAACTTAAAATATGGAAAAAAATTCAAAATTAACATGATGATTTACTGATTCAATTCCTCCAGTGACGAATAATTTTTAGGGTTAACTGCAAAAAATCCCCTAAACTTTGGACGTTTTTGCGCTTTACCCCCTGAACGGAAAAAAGTTGCACGGGCATACCTCAACTTACTAAATTGTAGCACCGGAACAAAAATTGTCCATTTTTAGCCAGATTGCTCCCGGAATTGCACACGTACAACTCCCACGTGTAAATGGAGGGGCAAATTCGCCAACTCCCAGGATTTTGGAAAAAATGAAAAAGAAAAAGAAAAAGAAAAATGAAAAATGAAAAATGAAAAATGAAAAAAGAAAAAAGAAAAAAGAAAACCAAAATCCCCATCTCCCAGACACCACCACCACCTCTGCTCCGCCATCCACTTCATCTTCTCCAACCAACAGCCCCATCTCCCAATTAAGCTTTAAGCTTTTTCCTTTCATTATTCTTCAAGCTTAAAACTTGGGCGAAGACCCACCAAAAACTTGATGTCACCCACCAAAAAATCAGGCAGATGCTGTCGAAGGGAAAATCAGACCCAATGAAAAATATTGACGGGGATGAGATTAATGACCTCTTTGAGAAGCATGGGCGCAGGACAACGGCGTTGATTTCGGTTATGGCGCCGCTCTATTCCCTTGCTACGATGTAACATTTCCACTAAATTGGTTGTTTCCACCGCTGCAATTCGCCGCCGCCGCCACCCGTTGATTGATTGGGCAAAGATTGACCCACCAGCCGGCGGTCAAACTTTGAGACCGGAGAACCGGCGAAAACCCCCAATCTCTTTGCCTTGTGATTGTGAAGGGGTGTATTGAATAGCAGATTTTTTAGATCGAACTAGCAGATATGGGGGACGGATTGAAATTGGCTCGGTGGTGCGGCGTCGGATCAGAAGTTGTGGTGGCCGGTGGTTGTTTGATTTGTGTGTGGTGGTGTGTGTCTCTCGTGGTGGGTGGTGGTCTGATTTCAGTATTCTTTTTTTCATTTTCTTTTCTCTTTCCTTCTTTCTTTTATTTTTCCTTTTTTAATTATTTATATTTATTAAAAAGAAAATGAAGAAAATGGGTTTAAAAGGAAATTACTAATTTACCCCAGCTATATTCACGTGTTAGGCACGTGATTTGAATTCCGGTCAATTTTGGCCAAAAATGGACAATTTGGACGTCGGTGCTAAAAAAAACGAAGTTCAGGTATGCCCGTGCAACTTTTTTCCGTTCAGGGGGTAAAGTGCAAAAACGTCCAAAGTTTAGGGGATTTTTTGCAGTTAACCCTAATTTTTATAGCAAATAGACTTCATAAATATTTATAAAACTTAAATACACTAATGAATATTGATTCTTATTTAAGATATAAAAATAAATAATTAAGACATTATAAATTTAATATTTATGGGCCCAAATGTTAAGATTTTTTTTTAAAAATATCTATTGACCATTTATTTTAAATTTGTTTAACTGATGTTCCAAAATATTATATATAATATTTTTTTTAAATAAGTATTAATATATAAAGTATATGTGAAATAATTTGGGAGCCCCAAATATTCGTAAAAATCCAGAGGCCCTAGGTGACCGCCTACTTCGCCTCCTTTTAGAATCGGTCCTGAGTGTGACCCTGTCCAAATCATGGATTTGACAGGTACGGAGGGGCGCATTAATGGTCCTGCCAGGCGCATCCCGGACACACACCGGGGGATTAAATGCCCAAATGACCGTCGACAATCGATAAAAGGGGAAAAGCCGATGGAGCCGTGCAAAAAGGCACCTACCGGGGGCATACGAGCGGCGACCGACTGATTAGCTGAGAATGATGACTTGGACCGCGTGGAGGAAGACAAAAAGTTGGTGAGGAGGGAGATGGAAAGCATACGCTCGCGCGGATTTTAAGAAGTCCTTGAGCTTCGAATGAAAAGATTGCAAATACGAGCATTACCCCTCTTATGAAAGGTAAGTTTTTTCATATATAGAAGCTAATCCATTTCTTCCCCAAAAAATACACGAATCCACTTTCGGAATACATATCGATCCATATTGATTTGATCGTCAGAGTGCTAACTCCGGTATCGGTCATGTTTCCTTCTCTTAGCAGCTCGGTCACATTCGAGAGCCTTAGACTTCCACTCACCTAGAAGCTGCAAATCAACCCATTTAATCGAGGTGTTTTTGATGGAGGAGGAACTTTCAATATTATAACTCACAAATGAAATCTAGTTATTCAATTAATTTCTTATATTATTTTTATTATCTCATAAGTTATTAACAATAGTAGGTAGTAATTGATTGTTATATTTCTAATTAATGATATATTTTGGGAAAAATATAGTTTTTGTCCATCAAGTTTGCACCGGTTTTACATTTGGTCTCCCATGTTAAAAAAAACACATTCGGTCCATTATATTTTTAAAATTCAACATTTTTAATATTTTTCGTCAATTTTCCGTTAAAAGTAACATAATGAAGCGTGTGCCCATCACTGCCTTAACGAACCGATTAACCGTAAATTGATGCAAATGACCAAGAGTGATAAATTATTGGAACATGAGGGACTAAATGTGTTTTTTGTGAACATGGAAAACCAAATGTGAAATCGGTACAAACTTGAGGGATGAAAACTGTAATTTTCCAGATATATTTTCAATTTTACTCTGGAAAATAAATAAATAAAAAAAGAAATTTGATGTGTATGAGAGCATCTTTGTTCTTTACAGTTGTGAAAATAGGAAAGCATGGGGACAAAGCAAATTAATAATGGGGGTGGGGGTGGGGGAGGGGGGCTGCCTTCTTTTTACAGCCTTTTTTTTGTATTGTCCATTTCTTTTGTTTGCTAGTCATTGCCTTTTGGATCTTCCACTATTTCATAATATACTTAATTATTATTATATAATTTCAAAATATATATAATTGGGTACTATTATTTAGAAATTTTATACATATGCAGGAAGTCACAAGATATTCTGAAATTCAGCTCTCATATAATAGCAGACAAATCACAAAATCTTTACATTTGAAAAATAATAATAAGGGTTATAAACACAAGGTCTATAGTAATATTAATATTTAATATAAACATAAATGGAGGAATAATTTAATTTTTGAATTTAATGAAAAATCCTGAAGAGATCCGACAGAAACCAGACAGCTTTTTGGGCCGTTTTGAAATATACGTAAGATCTTGATATACCGAGTTCACAAACAAAATTATCTCGTTACGTGTGATTCATGACTCAGTGAGTTACGGCACTGCGCAACCGCGTCGCGTAAACCCCAGTCGCGCTCGATCCTTGTCAAATTCGAAAGTGTACCCTTGTTGCATTAGGTTTCCGATCACCGAAAACCCCGCCGCCGATGCAACCGGCTGCAGCGCCAGGCACTTGACGTCCTCCGCCGCGTCGATGAAGTAGTTCCGCGGCGGCGGCGAGAAAACCGAACCGCCGGCGAGTTGGAAGCTCAGCTGCGGCAAACTCGTTCCCGGCGGCCCGCCGCCGTCGGAGACGTTCAGGCACAAGTCGAACCCTGGAATCGGCTCGGACAGCGTGGGCAGCTTCACCAGCCGCTCGAAGACGGCTAGGATTTTCTTGTAAGCCGGCTCGGCTAAAAATGTTAAGGTGGTGCCGGAATCTACCACCGTACCACCGTTTCCGGACTCGTCTATGGCCCACACCGAGGGGCTAATCGGTAATTTTGTATCGTTCACGATTACGTTTTCGATTCCGATGTAGTAGAATGTAGGAGAGAGAGGGTTTTGGAGCAGCGGCGTGTAGCTTAATTTAGGCTTCGCTGCGGCTGAGCCGCCGCCGCCGATTAGGAGATAGCTCGTCGGCGGTGGAGAGAGAGTGTAATCCATTAAGCAATATGAGAACTTGTGTCCGAACTGACGGCCCAATTGCGACGAAAATGAAATCGGGCCGCGGCCCAAGCCCATAACTCCGTTAGCCCCATTGAAACTCGGGCCGGATACGCTCGGCCCGGAGTTCGAAAACCCGCACCCGAAGGAGAGAGGCCGGAACTTGAGTAGTTTGCCGGCGCTGGTGTTGAACGCCGTCGTTTCGTGGGAGAAGAATCCGCTGGTGACGGAACCATCGGAGTAGGAGTACTCGTAGCGGCACGTGCTGTGGAGGCGCGTGTGGTTGCAATGCGGCGCCTTCTTGGGGTGGGGGATAAGCGTGCAAGCCGGGGAGTAGCAATGGTGGGGGGAAAACGTGGCGGACTGCCGGGGGAAGAAGGAGACGGCGGCGCGTGGGGTGCAATTGCTGCGGCAGGCGGAGCAGGAGACCCAGGTAAGGTCGCTGCCGGTGTCCGCGACTAGGAGGAGGCGCTGCGGAGGGGTGCCGAGGTGGAGGGAGACGAGGTACTGGCCGGAGCCGAAGGAAGCGGCGGAGTGGAGCGGGAGCTGAGCGTGGGAGCGCTTGCCACCAATGGCGGATAAGAGGGTCGAGAGGCGGCGGTTGTCGGCGGAGAGGGACTCCGGTGAAGTAGGAGGGTAGTGGTTTTTATGGAGGAGCGGTAGCTTGAGGTAGTGATCGGCGGCGGCGGAGGAATGTGGGATGACGACTGCGAGTAGGAAAAAAAGAAAAGTGAAGAAAACAGACAAATGGGATGAATTAAATGCCATTAACATTGTTGGAGATCAAGATTCAAATGCAGGTGGTTGATGTGTAGAGACGATGAGAGTAGGGTGGGGTGGGGTGGGGAGTTGGCTGACATCAATAGAGAGAAGATGTACGAATGGAGAGTATTTAAGAGACACATGTGATTGATAATTCTAAGAAGCATCCTATTTTTATTTTTTATTTAAAAATAATTATATTAGTGCACATATTATATTTTTTCTATTCATTTTTGTAATAATTTTTGAATTTACTAAATGTGGCCAATTTGTATTTAAGAAAATAATCTTTATTAGTACATGATAAATATTCCTTGGTCATGTGATATGTTGTGTTGATTTTGCGGGGATCTATGGTTTTGTTTGTTTTTGTATAGTTTATGATTATTAATAATGGTATGGGAAGAAAAAAAGAGTAATTAGTTAATATTAGTATATAATATTGGAGTGAGTTTGGATGGAAGGATTTGGGGAGGGATTTGATTTGGGGAAGGAATTTGAAATGACTCCAATTTTGGAGTTATTTGAAATCCACCTCAATTGCTCAAAACATAACTAAAAAGGAGGGGGGTGGATTTGAAATCCATCCCCAAATCCCTCAATCCAAACAAGTACAAGGGATTTGTTATTATGGATTTGAAATCCCTTCCCCAAATCCTTCCATCCAAATGCACCCTTGGTTAAATTAAGTGCATGGAAATATGGGAGGATGAGAGGTTGTCGGCTTTTGAGATCCTACACCGGGTGAAATACACCGGGTACATCTTTACCATTTATATACACACAAACACACACACACCCACATTGGTATATGTAGATCAACGGTAAAAAATCACCAGGTGTAACCTTCACCGGGTATAGGATAGATAAAACCGAGGTTGTCGGAACCATGGGTGTAGCCTAGGTGGACGTGTGGTGAGGATCCAATGATGTTCGATGACCACACGATGCATGAATGCTTACCTGGCAAATTATATTGCTTTTTTTCTTTTATTAATATTTGGAAAAGGCTTATTTGCACTCGTTCAGAACCTAATTCAGTCTCACAAAAAAACACATTTGCTAGTGATTTTCGCAAATAAATGCCCTTAGTTAAATACTAAAATTACGCACTCTCTTTTCCCTCTCCGTTTACTTTCTCTCTCCAAATTCCAAACCTGATCCCATTTTTTCCAAAATTTTCGGGCCGATTTTTCTTCACCAAATCACTACTCTAAAATACGGGTCGGTCTTACCCGATCCAGTGCAGCGGGCGAGCCGGTTTTTGGACTGGGCTCAATTCAATAAAGGAAATAAGGCCCAAACTCGTAACTGGGCTAATAATTGACATAAAAACCAGAAATATCCAAACAGTGATAATTCAATTTTTTTGTTAATAATTGCAAATGCCTAATATCTGGAGATCAAAATCCACACCAACAATGTCGGCTAGCTAACATTTGCTTTGTTTTTATTTATTTATTTATTTATTTATTTATAATTAATGTATAGTTTCTGAAATTAAAACCAAATTTGGCTCTCAATGTATAAACCCATATAATATAAGTAATTAAATTAGTAAGAAATTTAAATCTTGTATAATTACACTTTTAATGTTCTTGAGAATTGTGATTTTCCGGTTGAGCCCAAAAAATAAAAAATAACTAAAAAGAAAATAGCAGATTTACAGAGCATAATACAGTAGAACCTCGATACATTAATACCCGATAAATTAATAACCTCGCTTAAATGATAAATTTTTCCAGTCTTGATTCGGGGACAACGTGCTTAATTAATAATTCGCTAAATTTATAAGATAATACACATTCAAAAATTTTAAGAAGCCCCATATAATATATAAATTAATAATTAATAAAAATAATTCTTAAATTACATGGTACAATACATATATTATAGATCTATGAAGGCTTAATACAATATAATTCAACTGTCGCTTGTTTCTTGTTGAAGTTCGCATTACCATCAATCTCGTCCCTCACTTTTCTTAACATGGTTAGAACTTTCGGTATATTTTTCTCGTAACTCAACATAAATCATTTTATACCATTGTTGCTTTAAGAGCTTCCGTTCGTGAAACGGGCTCTATAGTGAATTGAACTAATGGTACAATGAATAATATACACGTAATTTTTTTTTAAATATATCTATTAAAAATAATAATAAAAGCAATTTCATAAATTAAAAAGTTATTGATTAATGTATAAATTAATAATTATTAATTTATCGATAAGTTAATATTTCACTAAATTAATGAAAATAGTTTCAACTGTATTAATTTATAGATGTTTAACTGTATATTGTAATTTATTTAATATTAAATTATTAATCCATCCAAAATAAATACAGTGGTAATATTATTTTACTATGCATTTAATATGCATTGGTGTCTGATGAGAGAGAGAGAGAGAGAGAGAGAGAGAGATGTAAGAAAATGAAGTTGATAGCCAATAGGTTGTCCCCCTATCCTACAAACCTACCCGGACCAATTATTTGAACCAGCATTTAACTTTCTTTATTTCCATTGAAGCCCATGTTTCTACTTTCTTTGACTGTACTCTCTCTCTCTCTCTCACACACACACACACACAAACACACACACACACACAAACACACACAGTCTTGTTCTTCATCATCATGCAAGCGACTCCGTTCTTACCGGACATGTTTGAGAAAGAAAGATAAAACCCTAACTGTGTAAATTGAATTTATACTGAACCATAATTCATAAGCAAAATCTCAGACATGTTTACCGACGAATCTTTTCCCTCTGATCATCGAAACCCTAACCCTAGCTCCATACAAGAATATTACAACAACCCTCCATTTCTCTTCACTAATAACAACTCCTGCTCCCCTCCACCTTTTCTCGACGATCACGACTCCCCGTTGAACCAGATTTTCTTGTTCCACAAGAAACCCCAACCACCACCATCACTACTGAAATGCAATAGTACTATCGACGAGTCGTCGTCGTCGAAATTGGATGAAAAGGAAAAGGAAGTCAATCGGATAATCTCTAGAGGGAACACGATCTCGCCGTTGAAGAGACGGAACCTCGGCGCGATTCCGCGGAGGAGAGCGGGGAAGAAGGACAGGCATAGCAAGATCTGCACGGCTCAAGGGATTCGAGATCGACGGATGAGGTTATCTCTTCACGTTGCTCGTAAATTCTTCGATCTTCAAGATACTCTTGGCTACGATAAAGCGAGCCAGACGATCGAGTGGCTGTTTAATCAATCGAAAGGGGCAATAAAGGAATTGGCCAAGAATGATGATCAAGAAAAGAGCCATGATCATGTGGAAGAATATTCCGATTTTAATATTTCTGAATGCGATGAAGAACCGGGATCGGGAATAATCGAAGAGAATAATAATAATAATTTGATGACGCCATTTTGCGTTGTTAAAGACGAGATCGTTAGAAAACCTAGCAAGAGGGAGTTGAGGGAAAAGGCGAGAGCTAGGGCGAGGTGTAGAACACTCGAGAAGATGATGAATAGATGGTCTAGATCAAACCCTAGTGACGAGGATCGTCTTTCGAAATTAGGGTTTTTTAATAGCCCTTTTGAAGGTGTTTTTGTTGATGGCGGTGATCAAGAATCGAAGTACGAAACTAATAACCAATTTGTTTGTGATTCGATTGATCATGATCAAAAGCAGTACTTAGCCGACGTGGGAACGATCGAGAAATTGCTGATGGGGAATTCGCAGAGTAGTAGTTTCGATATGGGAGTTCTTGGAAACTGGGATGTGTCGAACAACGTTGATCGAACAAATTCGATTATCGAATATGGAGTCTCAACAATTCATGAAGAGGAGCCATTGGCAGGTAAACCCTAATAATTATTCAATTTACTCGATCGGTTACCTCGAAATTTATTTCCATGGTTTGATTTTCAGTAAATTTCATCAATAATTGCACACCCCTATTATTTACTATATATATTTGTCAGAAGTTTGAATCCCTTTGATATTTCTTGTATCGGTTTAGGGTTAATAATATTGTAATCATCTTCTTGTTGATTTTCGATTCCGATTCCGAGTTTTCTTGTTTGTTAAATTTACATATGTTTTTAGTGTGCCAGTTACTTGTTTATGTGACAGTAAAATAGGAGAAAAAATAAATATAATAGCCGCAATACATTAAAGTTGTCTTTTAATTTTGGCAAACACATATTACATAAATATTGAAAAAATAAATGGTTTCAGTTCATGACTAAATATAAATAAAAGATCAGCTGTCTTTAAATTATCAGACGAAAATATAATTAATTCACATATATGTATATCCTTGTAACATTTATTTACAGCATTATTGTATGTTATATATATACAAGCATATATATATAGTCTTAGATGAGAGAACAGTGTACATAAATTTCAAATGAAAATGATTTAGTTTTGAGATATATAATACAGTGCAGCTAGCCTTATAATAACACAACCACCATAACCTAAAACCGATCGACGAGTTCCCCGTAAAGCTTTAATTAATTTGCAAATTTTCTTGCAATCGTTAGTGCACGAATATAAGTTGACGTTAAATATTTCTAACGACACGACGACACTAGCTAGATAATTTAATCGATTGAAGAAGAGCCTTCGATTCATCTTTAAACTGCAAACATTTTATATTGAAATGAGGGTTTTCATTTTTTTTTTTCAGTCACTAATATATATATATATATTTTGATCCCAAAACTAGATCTAATGATTAAAGTAAAATTATTGAGGATTGACAAAAAACTTAGCAACAAATTAAAACCCTTCATCTCAGTAAATGTGGTCAACAAAAGACAAAATAATGTATAGTTAAACCTAAAAAACTAACAAAGAAACCTTTGACTCAATTAAGCTGCAATAATTTTTCATGTATACCTCCAGGCTTCATATATATATATATATATATATATATATATATATATATATATATATATATATATATATATATATATATATATATATATATATATATATATATATATATAATATGGCTTCTTAAATAAATTGAGTGAGCTACTAAATGCAAAGGCGACGGCAAATTTAGAATACTATTACTAATACTAATATTAATATTTATATTATATATAAAAGAAAGAAACACTAGGGCAACCTAAGAAACCTCAATGGCATATTTGTAAAAATAAATTAATTTATGCGTATATATAATTTTTTACCTCCCATTTTACAACCATTTATTTCCTAATTACTTTAATTTATCACCAAATCTCAACCAGCACAATCATAATCCACTATATATAAATATTTTTTTAATAATAATAATAATAATAATAATAATAATAATAATAATAATAATAATAATTATTATTATTATTATTATTATTATTATTATTATTATTATTATTATTATTATTATTATTATTATTATTATTATTATTATTATTATTATTATTATTATTATTATTATTATTATTATTATTATTATTATTATTATTATTTTATCTCCTATTTTCCAGCCTATTTTCTCTATAAAAAAATTGCTTCATTTATTTAATTATCCATTCATATTATGACTATTAAGTTTTTATAGTTTTTTTTTTTTTGAATGAGTTTGTATTATTATTTTTTTTATAAATGCTGATGTTGTTAACGATATCACTAATAAATTTTATTATAATTATAATTATTATCATATATTAAACTAATCATCATTTTTATTTGAAATGTTATCCCGTGCATCGCACGGGGAAAAATGCTAGTACTAATAATAACATGTGGACCTTTGTAGTATATACTCAAAATATATTTATATTTATATATTTGGATAATGAAGATATAATAAGCTGAAATCCGATGGGCCCAAAATTCAAATAAGAATGAACAAAGTAAAAGCCCAATAGGACCATTACTGTATTTATACTGGGCTTTTTTTAAATATGGGCCAGCATAAAAGCCCATTATCCGATATTTATTCTTTTTTTTTTTTTTTAATTTCTATTAATAATTAAATATGCAGTAATTGGCACAAATTTTGCATATCACAATCAAATTACCTCAAAACCTATGAACAACTTTTAATTTCTCCTCTATGTGGTCTTTCATGATTGTGTACTATTAGGAAGTAATAATTAAAATGATCATGCACTAGTAAAACAAGTATTTATCTTCTTCCTCAATCTTTCACCTTTTTTTCTTTCTTTTTTCTATCTCTTCACAAACATTAAGTATATATATAAAGATTGCTTGGTCCAAAGAATACATATGTTGATGGCAATCTCCCCACCCCTCACATGATTTACTCTCACACATATGTCTAAACTCAGTTGAGCTGAACGCATGTTTGTTCCAGTTTTTTTCGGGCTTTTAAAGTTGTGTTTTTGTGTTTGGTTTACTAAGAGATCGAGATCGAGTGAGCTCGAAAAAGCTTTAATCAAGCTAAAATAGATATTGAGCTAGTTCGAGCCGAGCTTTTACAGTTCAGTCGAACAAAAATATGTTCATATTTAGTTTGTTATGTTTAAAAATTGAGCACAAACAAGCTCTTAACAGACAATCTTGAATCGAGTATCGAGCAGTTTGATTTGATTTTGATCGGCTCTAATCTAACACACACATATATATATATATAAAGAAAAATGAATTTTGACCGCCATTTCCCACTTTCAAGAAATATAATATACTTATAAGCCTAGTACTATATATCAATAGTTAAACCACAATCAAAACATTATACAATAATAAAGGGGGGTTTGACAATCTACATTACTTGATTTTTAAGGAAACTTTTATTGGAAACTTAACTTCATCACCTCCCCTAAACATTTAATTAGAATATAAACTATAGCTCCCAACTCTCTACAAATGGAAGCAAGCACTTACCATCTAGCTATCTAATTTCAAAACCCTCTTCTTCTTAATCTTTATATTTGTTTTGCTCTATATTTGTACTCAATTAGCTGTCAAAAACAAATTTCTCAATCCACTAAACAAATTTATAAAATTAAAAAAAAAAAAAAAAAATTGCCT
The DNA here is from genome assembly GCF_056151865.1 of Erythranthe guttata. Lineage (NCBI taxonomy): Eukaryota > Viridiplantae > Streptophyta > Magnoliopsida > Lamiales > Phrymaceae > Erythranthe > Erythranthe guttata. Next base: position 1,533,130 of record NC_142537.1, on the reverse strand, counting down.
CATTTTTCTCTCCTTATTTCATTCATCCATGCTTCTCCTTATTCAAATACCCTACTTCTCCTTCACCATTTTTCTCCACACTATGGTCATGAAAATCCCTCTTCTATTATCTCCATTCCTTTGGTTTCTTCTCATCTTCATATTATTTCATCAATTCCACAACTTCAAATACCTTCAAAATAGTTCAACCGTCGTCGTCAATGCCACGTCATCTACTAATTTAGGGCACCATCATCGTCAAGTACCTTTGATCGCCCGACATAGGAAGATATTGGCCGGAAAGTTCGACTTCACACCGTTTCTCAAACGCCACCGCCACCGGAAACGTCCGCCACCAAGTGGAAGAGAGGTCGTCGATCCACTTTACGGTGTCGAGAAGCGGCTCGTACCCACCGGTCCGAACCCTCTACACCATTAGCTATAGCTAAGTGATATTTGACTTTATATTAATTGTTTCGATTTAATTAGTTCTCAAAATGTATCGTCTTTTTCGAAAACATCGAGTTTTTTTTTTTTCTTTTCTTTTTTTTTACCTTTTTATTATTATGTAAATTGTATGATGACAAGAGTAGTATTAATTTGAAGTAGATACGTTACATGAATGATTTTTTTCTTCATATATTTAGTATGATGATTAATGAATAGTTAATAGTAATTATTATTAGTTAGTAACAATTAATGAAACATATGAGTAGCAGCGACGGCACGGCAGAGGAGAGAAAATGAATTAGTACTTACTACTTAATTTGCTAACGCCATAATTAATTAATGATTTAATGAAATATTAATTAGTGTGGTTGGTCAAAATAGGGTCCTTAATTGTGGTTGATTACTTAGAATAGAATTTACAGTGTGGCGTGCATTGCACGTGATGAGATGTGTGCTAATGTGGCAAAATCCATGTTTCCTGCTGGGGCCATGTGGAATTTTTATTACCCTTAATTCTTGCTACAAAGTACAAAAATGATTTTACTAATATATATATATATATATATATATATATATATATATATATATAGGGTCTATTAGATATAACCCCCTTAGACATTCAAATAATAGGGGTAGACCCAAACTTAAATTTGCCATTTTGATAAAAACCCAAACTTTTCTAAATTACATAAGTATCATCAATCAAATCCCACAAATCTCGTTATTTACCTTTTGAAATAATATCAAATCCCACCCTATTTTCCCGTTAAAACACTATCCCCACAAACCCACTACCAAAAAATCTGCAAACCTCTCAAAACCAGAAATTTATACGGATCTCGCGGCCGGTGCCGGGGGAATTAGATGAGGAAAGTACTGGCTCCTCGCCGGAGTCCGACGGAGACACTGTCCGCTGTGGTGCAACGTCGTAGCAATTTTCCGGCGCTGGATTTCGCACAACAGCCTTTTCTCGTCTTTTCGAAAGCATTCATTGGAGAACTCCCACCGATCAGGCATAACCTTTCCAAATCCCGAAAAATTCATCAGATAAGCAACTTAATCAATAACCGAAAAAAAAAAAACCAAAATTCCTCGTGCCGAACGAAACTGGAGAAATTGTTGTGCTTGAAATACTTGGGCAGCAAATCTCTGGCAAACTCACGTAATTTGGCCCAACGAAACCGACAATATACTAATAAACTATCCCACTGATATAATTTGACTATGGATCTCGTTAATCGACTATGGGCCGCCGTCACTGCTCTAATCTAGGGTTACTCAAATCTAGGATTACTCAAATCTAGGGTTTTGATAATTCTTCGGCCCATAGTTGATTAACGAGATGCATAGTCGAATTACATCTGTGTTAATATACTATCCCATATCATTTAATATACTATCCCACTGGTATAATTTTACTATGGATCTCGTTAATCGACTATGGGCCGAAGAATCATCAAAACCATAGAATAATAATAATAATAATAATATATATGGAAACTGAATAATATGTTTGTTTGAAATACTAATCAATTAGGGTAATTCTCCTTATTATATGAAAACGATTAGGGTAAATAATAAATATATATGAAAAAATAATAATATAAATGGAAACTGAATAATATGTTTGTTTGAAATACTAATCAATTATGGTAATTTTCCTTATATCATGTAATAGACTATCTCATTGATCTAATTCGACTATGTATCTCGTTAATCGACTATGGATTCCGTATTATTCAACCACATAGTATATTAATAATTTCAATATAGTACATTAATCTGCTATGATAGTATATTACGGTAATAGTAGTGATATGAAATTGTGTTACAAACATTACACCACTGAAATGACAAGAACATTGAGAACAAAACCAACGTAAAGTATTCCAACATAACCAATAAAATAGTACATTAATAATCTCATAATTTCAATCTAGGGTTTTGATAAAATACTTAAAACACATCATAACACAATCAAACCAATATGTCGAGTTAAAAAACTCTAGTACATTAATAATCTCATAATAGTATAATAAAATGATAATGGTAGTATCATATGGTATTCATAATAGTATACTACTGTATTACAACGGTTTAGCACTTAACCGACGTTACCGAGCCATTACATCGTAAACACCTCTTTATAGCAACCAACCCACCAAACCTCGAAATCATGTCCTCATCGTCAGCCAAGATACATTCACTAACGTCTTCCAGCCTATATGTCATGCTTATATCCCACCCATCGAGTTGTGGCCACTTTGAAATAACAAATGCAACCAATGAACCGCGAGTAAACCCATTCGAACACCTCTTTTATAGCAACCAACCCACCAAATCTCAACAAAATCCGTACAAAATTCGCCATCGATAAAAACCTTGAATCATGATACGACATTAAAAATACAAAATACTAAAAAATATATTAATATGATAAAAAATAAACTTAAAATGCAAAATTCATACGATAACTTAAAAAAGACTACAAAGTATATTTTAATGTACTACCCAGCGTCCTAAAATCCACTGTTATAAACAAATAAATCAACTATCGACCGGGATCAGACACATGAACTCCACGACCGCAGACAGTTATTTCAATTACTACGTAAACCAACTACGATGTTCATATTAAATAACTCTGGTCCAATCTGCGTGAACAATCCTTATCTAACTCTGTCAATCCTCTTCCAAACAAACATCATCCGCCAAAATTAACGATGTATATATGACGGAATAATTTTGTTAAAAAACGTTCTACATAATATAATCAAGTATCAACACAACTCTTAAAATTTCTAACCACCGTATTGACAATCCTAGACATTGAGCGAAAAATAAAAACGAATAACGCATTCATACCCGGTTAACAACGTCCAACAACGAACGCTCAAATTCGATCCTATTTCAACGACGGTGCAGAAATCTTCAAAGACGATAAAAAACCGCTGGAGCGCTGAAGAGAACCTTCGAAAAATATTGTACACGATTTGATATAACGGCCAATGATCTCACGTAATTTTATTCCGTGATTTTAGGCAACGTATCAGCAAATCTCAAATCACGTAGTAAAGGAAATAAATGCCTTTTAAAAATAAAATAGGGGTATTAAAAGAAAATTATATAATATATTTTGCCAAGTTGGCAAAATTGGGTCTATCTCAAAAAGGGGAAAAAAAATTGGATCTACCTCATTAGAAAATATGAACAAAGGGGTTATCCCTAATAAACCCATATATATATATATATATATATAATTTAATTTCGTGGTTTAATTTACTTTTTTCTGATTGGTCAGTAAAGTCTTGATTCAAAGGCAATGGAAGATACAATTTCTTGATTAATTTCTCAGATCTATTTGTTTTCTTGCTATTCAATGGTCGATTGGTGGAGCTTGTCACACATGGTTAGCGTAATATAACTTACGTCTCTCGTATGGTTTGCAAGCTATTACACGAGAGTGTAGATTTGACCAGTGCAGTTTTTTCATTACCAAAAAAAAAAGTATATACAGCCAAATAATAGCTAACATATATAGGTTTACCCATTGCACCGGTAACGCGCTATTATAACCTATATTTTACTTAAAAATTGAACATGTCTATTTTGAAGAAATGTACAAATTAATTACAACAAACCAATTTGCAAAGTCTAACAAAACTCCACAGAAACTGAAGTGAGAGTTTGACTTTCACAAAAAAAACAAGAAGTCATATGTATCTCATTCTTGATTGGCTAGACTTGGTCTTCAACCCTTCATGGCATGCTCTTGCCGTTGACTCAACTACCTCAGATGGAGTCTATAGTTGACTTTTTGGTTACTAGTAGCAATTGTCCCTTCTTCTTTTTTCTCTATAGTTTCTCAATTTATTCAATAATTACTTTCTGAAATATTTGACTTCCTCATTCATAGTATGCACTAAAATTATCTTGTTCAATATATAATTCAGTACTAATTTGAATAGTAGCATTTAATTGCCAACCTAAATTAATTTAAATATTAACATTCGAACATCTTACTAACTTTTACTATTTAGTCAGCAATCGAACAAACGAGGTGTAACTATATCTTAAACCAATATCATCATCATCATTTATTATTGAACCCTACTGCGTAACAGAAGTTGAAGTAGTCTCCCCCCATCTTCCAACTGCTACCCAAATTTCAGAAGAAATTAAATAATTCTCCACGTATAAAAACACAATATTTTCTTCAATTTTAGGATCAAATTCAAAAACCTTTCTTTTTCTTGAAAAGATCTAAACCATAAAAAAAATTAAAAAAAAATGGTTCGGCCAATAGTAAACCATGCAGGTGCAGAGAGTAAATATTTCTCACACATCGCCCCTCTTGCAATAGGCCTGTTTGTTTCAGTATCATTACTCGTAGCTCTGTGCGCAAAACATGCAAGAAAATATACCTCCAAAACAACCGAAGCAAACACGCCTTATTACAAGAAGTCGCCATTACCGTCGCCAAAGCAGCTTATCTCGGCTCTTCTCATTCATCACCATGCCAAGAAATTACCGGAGAAGCAGCAACCGGATACCGGAACGAAAGGTCAATTAGAAGAAAGTACGGCTGCTGGGCTGTGGCAGAAGGCAATTCTGATGGGGGATAAATGCCGGCCGCCCGACTTTTCCGGCGTCATATATTACGATTATGCCGGTAATAGGGTTTCGGAGATGCCTATGTCACCCAGAGTGGGCCCCATGAGCCCTTTGAGAAATTTTAATTTTCCTACTGATGTGAAATTTTGAAAGTATAGAGTTTGGTGTCAAGTTTCAATTTGCATTTATGTTCTTATTTAATCTTTTTTTTTTTATTTAATGTTAACCAAATAGAGGATATGACGATATTACGTTGGGAGGTGATAACCGTCGTTTCAATTTTTTACATTTATCGTTTCGACTTCAAACATATTTTGACCATTTTTCAATCTAAACTCAAAATAAGGGATCTATAGTCTTTTGAGTTAACTTTTCAATCCAACTTGAATCAGAAACTTCGAACGTTGTGAGAGAAAGATATGCATTAACGAATGAACACCCTATATTATTTTTTTATGTTTCGAGTTATCTAAATTCAAAATGTAACTCGTTCGTGCATAACTTTGTCACACGACATCCAACTACCTGAATGAAGTTGGATTAGAAAACAAACTCAAAGGATTACAAGTTCTATCTTTCAAATTTTACCAAAATCAGACTCCAAAATGATCAAAATCACGTTTAAAGTCGAAACTGTATTATTAATAAAACTGAAACGATATTTAGCATTTTTTTAAGAAGAGATATTCAGCATTTTCAATATTAAGTTCTATTGATTTGGTTTATATTATAAAACAGATCATTTGATTATACTGTTCTCTAGAATACTATCAAATAAAATGTTTACTTTGACTAATAATACAATATATGAGGAGCCATTTGATAGAAAATACAGAAATGAGGGACGAAATTGAAAATAATCGTTCCCTTTCCCAAAAAGGTGGGGGGTGCGAAAAGCATTTACCTAACAATACCTAATTTGCAAATCACACCCTCCGTCTTCTCCCCCCACTCCTCAACCCCCCATCTACATTCCTAATTACATACAGCAGGTAAAACTCTACTCTCAATTTCTCCACTCGGTTCAACAATGGCGTCGTGCGCTTTCCCCCTTCTCGCGCAATCTATTTTTCCTCCTTCCGATTTCACATATTTTCACTGTGTTTCTCCACTGAAAACGGTGCACAGAAGTAGAAGAAAATCAAGGAGAAATGGGGCTATAATTTTGACAATGGCCGCCGCCAATGCCGCATCAAACGACGCCGGAGGTGTTAATCCGACAAAGCTCGTTACTTTCTTAGGTAAAGGCGGCTCCGGCAAAACAACCGCCTCCATTTTTGCAGCTCAGGTATATATATACACACACATACAAAACACACACACACACACACACGTTAATTTGATTAGGTTAATTTCCTGTGCCCTAGAAAGATAATTGATTATGTTAATTGTTGTATCTGCATCAAGCATTATGCTATGTTGGGGCTCAAAACATGTCTGGTGATACATTCACAAGATCCCACAGCTGAATATCTTCTCAATTGTAAGATTGGATCATCTCCTACCAAATGCAATGACAATTTGTCAGCTGTTAGACTTGAAACCACAAAGGCACGTTTTTTTTTTTTTTTTTTGAATTTTTAAATGGTCTGGTTAATCTGGTATCTGTTTGATTTTTTTTATTTTTTTTTATTTTTAGTGAAAAAAGTGTTTATTAAGTGCAGATGATTCTTGAACCACTTAAACGGCTCAAGCAGGCCGATGCACGTGTGAATATGACACAAGGTGTTCTTGAAGGGGTAGGTATGTAATAACCTTTAAGTCTTGGTTTGCATGTTGCCAGGTAGCATATATATGTTTTCGTATAGATCACTTCTTCGTAAATTTGTATAGGTGGTGGGTGAAGAGCTTGGTGTACTCCCTGGCATGGACTCTATATTCTCTGTTTTGGAAATCGAAAATCTTGTAGGATTCATCCGTAATAATGTCTCTCAAAAAAACAACGAAAAACCCAAATTCGACATAGTTGTTTATGACGGTATAAGCACAGAAGAAACCATACGCATGATTGGCGCAACCAGTAAATCGAGGTTTCTGAACAAATACCCTCTTCTTTTTTTTTTTTTTTTGCCTCCCTTGTTTTTCATTTATATGCTAATATTGTTTTTTTCGATTGTTATTTGAAAAGATTGTACTTGAAATATATGAGGAATCTAGCTGAAAAAACCGATCTAGGGAGGGTGGCCAGCCCGTCTATATTGAGACTTGTGGATGATGCGTTGAGTCTAAGTGGCAGGGGTAACAATCTAAATGGGAAAACGAGTTCGGAAATATGGGATTATCTTGAAACAACGTTGACGGTAATTTATTAAGGTTTTCTTGCTATAATTTGTTTATTTTTATTTTTATTTTTATTTTTGGGGAATCGGAATAATTTGCTGATGCTAGTTTCCGAATATCTTTGTTCTACAGAAATTATCTTCTGTATTCGCAGAACCAGAGAAATTTGGGTGCTATCTGATGATGGATCCGAATAATCCTATGTCGGTTAATTCAGCATTGAGGTATTGGGGTTGTGCAATTCAAGCTGGAGCTCAAGTATCTGGTGCATTTGGGATAACTGCACCAGATTCTCTTATTGCATTAGGTGAAACTGTGGAGAATAACTTTTCGCCATTGCCGTGTGCTTTTGTTCCATATCTCAAATTAAATAATCATTTAAATTGGAACGAGATTATGGTGGGGAATCAGAGCGAAGGAGCGCGAAATACACTCTCGGAAACTAACAACAAGAGTCTCCTAAATTCGGTTAAATTTAATCCATCCGATAAGTCTGTGAAGCTGTTTATGCCTGGTTTTGACAAGTCCGAAATCAAGCTGTACCAAGTATGCTCCTCAACTTCTCTTTTTTTTTTTTTAAATAAAAATAATAATTTTTATTTGTAATCGGAAAATGAAAAACGAGACTTTTGCGATAACTTAATTATGAAAAAAAAAATGCAGTTTAGAGGTGGATTGGAGTTGCTAGTGGAAGCAGGGGATCAAAGGCGTGTGATTCGACTTCCTTCAGAAATTCAGGGCAAAGTAGGAGGTGCCAAATTTGTTGATAGAAGTCTTGTCATCACAATGCGATAGTGCTGATTATTGCTTATATATACAGAAGTCTTATATATATATATATCAAGAGTTGTATTTTTTACAGTATAGAAAGTGGTTGAAGTCATTAATTTGTAGTCGGACTATCGCATTTCTTCGCGAGAAGAATTACTTGGAGTTACGAAGCATAATAATGCCCAATTTCGTGTTTAATTATGCGTGTATTTTTTCTTTTCCCTAGAGTGAAATGTTTGATCCTACAACCTCCATCATACATATTGTTTCCGACTCTGCTTTCAGACAATAATGATCCGTACTAGGGTAGAAATCAAAGTGATCAGATCGAATCGGAATTAGTACTTTTGGTAAATTTCCAACTTTTTTCGGAAGTGGAAAATCAATTCTAATTATGTTCCAAAAAAAATTGGAACCGCAATTTCAAAAACCGTAAAGAAAAAACTTGTTCCAACATCGGAATTTTTTTTATCATAATCGGCGGAACTCGGCATTTTTGTTCCAATTTCCATCCCTAACTCATAAAAGCGGGACGTCAATTATTATTATAAAGGAAACTGACAAAGACTATATTCCGTGCTCCCACAAAACACGAACTGGAAAAAACGAAAGGAACAACACATTATAGTAGAGCATGGTCTTGTTCATTAACTCCAAGAAAATTACAACATCCTCCTCAAAGATCCTAATATCCTAGGAATAAAATATAAATATACCTCTTTGGCAGTTACGCTATGCCGCCGGTATTTTTAACATCACAATTTAACTCTCCCATTTCCACCTTCGCCCTGCTTCTAGAAGGACCTTCGCACGAGCTTGGCTTTTTCTTGCCTCGTCTTCAATCCAAGATCTTAACCAACAATCGCCTTCCACAGTCAATTTTTTTATTTTAAAAAAAAAAAAAAAAAAAATTATAATAGCACATAGTAATAATTACCTCAATATACGTAGCGCTTCGACTTCAGCTTCAAGTATCGATTTCGCATCGACCAATCCTTCAAGATTCGCCTCTAAATCACGTTTAATATCCTTCATCCCACATTGCTCATCAATATATTTATTCCTCTCAATACAAATTCTCTCACTCAAATTCGCAACGTCTGCTTTTAAACTCGAGAGCAACTGCTCCTGACAATCCAATGCGGCTTTTTGCTTCACAAATTCAGCCAAGGCATTTTCTTGAAAATTCTTCTCTTGTTCTAATGCAGTAATGGCGGTATGGTAATTTTCTTCAACTTCCAATCCACGGTTTCTTTCTTCTTCAATCTTCGTCTCCCAAAACTGCTTTATCTCGCCACTTTCTAGAAGCTCAGACACAACTTCTCTAAATTCAATTTGCCTTAAAACGTTTTCAGCTTCGATTCTCGATAATTCATCCTTGATGAATTCTGTCGCTCTTCCACTTGTCAGTGCAACTGCGGCCTGACCCTTTGTGCATGGTTTACTAGGTTGTAATCGTTTGCTCTGTCCTGTGAAGAAAATGTCGTTTAGTTGTACATAAATAAACTGGAAGAAATAGACGAAAGGAGAGTAGAGAATATAACCGAAAACTCCTGTGATTATGCTTTTTTCGTCGGCACGAATGTCCACAAAAAGATCCACTAATACGTTTGAAGAAATCTCCTTCACATCCAAGAAACCAATGTTCTTTCTTGATATCTGAACTGCAAGAAAAATCAGGCTTTTAGAGAGAGAAAACAAAAAACTATTAATTTGTATATTTTTAGAGCTAAAAAATATTCCTACCTCTTCATTGATTCCTGGTACGACTTCATACTCGAGTTTTGCTTTCCAATTAACTAGATCCTGGCGACATATAAACCTATTACATAAAAGATTACTATTTTCGGTCAAGATATGAAATTTGGAGAACAATTGGTAAGAATAAAAAAAATTGGAGAATTTTAAGATACCTCTCAGGAAAAAACTCGACAGCTTCGTTCGAATTTGACCCATCGGATAGTTTGCTTCTAACAATACCAGCCTCGGCTAGAGCTAAATTCAGATGCAACACAAAGTTCAAATTATTTAGCCTCGCCAGAAAACAGTCACAATCGAATCTAACAAAACCTTACATTGGATATATTCGAAATCGGGGTCTTCGACTCCCACATCATTAAAAGCAGTAATTCTCGATCCAGAAAGTGCAGCAGAGGTATTTACACGGTGATTTCTTCTCCTAGAAACCAAATAAAGCACTCGGAATCAGGATTGTATAATAGCAATCAAATTGACCTTATTTTAATAAATTAAACGAAAAAAAAAGGGTATGCCGTATGAGTCTACAAATACCTCTCCAGTAGTAAATTTGACAGCACTAACCACCGTGCATACTCCCGCCTTGTACATAGTTCATCTCCTTTAACATCACCTTCAATTATCTGTAAATTATCCAAGCGAAAATCACAACATCTAAGACATAATTCTCGAAAAAATACCCAACTCCAATGAAACCTAATCTTGAATTTATGAATAAAAATAAATAAATCAACGGCGGAACTAAATCATGCGGTAAACATTTTTTTTCAAGCTGCAAAGATTTCCGAGACTCATTTCTTTTTAGAAGAGACAGTGTTTACGTGTAATTTATCAATTTAAGCGGGTAGCAGACTGACAATCATTTTTCAAGAATTATAATTAATCGTAAACGAAACAATCTTCACTGCCCTATAGTCAATTAACAGCTATTGCCAAATTTGTAGAACATAAAGCAATGTCATGTGACAGACATCCACCGACAACATACCTCGAGAGTCTTTAGTGCCAAGAGAGCTTTTCTTTGAGCAGAATCCACAGCGAATGGGATTATAATACGCTCGAGATTTTCTTCTTTCGTGTTATTAAAGCTCGTCTCTTAAAACAGTGAAGAACAAATTAGTAAGAACTACTAGATGTGGAAAGGAACAAAGATGCATTTTAGAAATTAAACGTAATTCTGTCAAACTGCCAAACTTACTCGACACAGCTCAAGACCAATTCAAAATAAAGCAATACGAAAAAAAAATCGATTTCAACATAGTCATATGAAATTCACCTGTTGAAACAAATGCATCTGATACGTCATCCAAAGTTTCATCAGCCATGTGAACGTCTTCTGTTACCTCATCATCACTAACTTCATTGTTTTTAACGTCACTCGTAATAGTCGATTGTGGCACTGACGATCCACGTATAGCATCAAACGGACTTCCGAGCCGAAAACCAAAACCTGATGAAGCATAATAGAACAAAAATTTATCAAACTAGCAATTCGAACCAGATAACTTAAAACTGGATCGCGAATTGGATCTCGGTTACACACTCATCTGCTAAGTTAACTCTAATAATTGAATCCAAGACTTAATAAAACAACCTTTGCTGGAGAGTGAAAAATAGGCAACTAAACCAAGAACAGCAGCAACTGAAGCTCCAATGCCGATTACAGAAAATATGTAGGTACCTACAAAAAAACCCACATAATATATAATCCCACATTTGCAAATACTTGTAAAATAAAATAAGAAATATAAAAGCAAGGCTCATAAAATGCACGAAGATCAAACACTTACCTTTCTTTTGAACTGGTTCAGGGGCAGATTCGACAATGTCCCAACCATTGTATTCATCGTCCGAAGCTTTGTCCGAAGAAACCCACGAAAATTCAAGACCCGAATTCTTCTCGGCGATTGAAGCTGATATGGGGAAGTGGCTAGGGTTTCTGGGCCTGATGTGTAATGGGTTGCCTGAAAAACTGAAATTGAAACGGCGGCGTAACAAAGTATGGGTCTTTGACGGAAAGAAGAGAGAGAAGGATGAGATTGAAGAGCACATCTTCTAGGGTTTTTTTCTGAATTCGAATTCGGGAATCGGAGTTGGTTTTAGGGTTAGACCACCTTCATATCACACAGAAACAAACCAACCAACCAAACAGCCATTAACGAGGATATGAATGTGTACTGCAACTCTGCAATAAAATTTCTATTTGCTCCCTCTCACCATCTCCCACTCTTTCTATTTTCCCTTTTTTTCTGATTTGCGTCTATTTTAATAATTTTGATAAATTAGAACCCTTCCGAGCAAATATTTAACAATTGTTTTATCTATTTACGGAATTGGCATTTTGCACCCTACAAATAGGCATATTTGACACTTCACACCATCGGACTATATAAATGACAGATTACACCCTTTAATTTAACCTTCCTTGCTGTTAGCCCTTTAGTCGGTGACATCGGCTATGACTCGAGTGTGGCCGAGTCATAGCCGAGGAAGAGTGCCAAGCAAGGGTTGGCACAAGACAGTCACATAATCGGCCAATGAGTGGTCGAGTGTTGGGTAAGCATTTTGGGTGTTTGTCCGAGAAAACAAGGAACTGCTTGATTCAAGTAGGAACGTTGATCGAAAGTAATTACAGCTGGCACGGGCGTTGCTCGGCAGGGAATGCGGACAAGCGTGGGCAGTAATCGGCATGTGGCCGGGAACTTGGGCAAACGAGCGTTCGAAGGAAATCGACTACGACTTGACAAGTGTGGGCAAGTTGGCACGATCGATTGACAAGTTAAGGAAAACAGCCTGATGTGCAGGTGTGTCAATGACCGTGTGGACAAAGAACTAGCAAGTCATTGGCAGGGCAAGCAAAATGTGCGGAAAAGGCAAGACAGATGGGTTGCCTAGCAATTGGCCGGGCTGTTTTGGGTCGTTTGGCGCGCACGCGCGCGCGCCCGATCAAGATGGGCCTCGAAAACCAGCCATGTGGGCGGTTTTGAGGGAAGTTGTGGAGCGGTTGAGGCCTGGAAAGCATGAAAAACTGTCCCTTATTACTTGTAATAGTTAGCCAAGTGTCAAGTATATATGCTGCCAAGTGTCCTTAGGTAGTTTTATGTGAAAACTACATTTTTCCTTGTATTTATATGTATTTATATGGCTATGAGTGCACAAATCCGAGCCATCTAGCATTAGAGAGTTCAGATTGCAATTGTGGGCATTTTGAGTGAGGATTTTGTGTGTGCACCTTAGTCTCCTTTGTATTCTTTGTAAGAAATAAATATAAAGGTTGGGCATTGCCCGTAAACGTGCTTGTGTGTTGTTTTCCGCTGCATATGCTTGTGTTCGTTTATGTTGGCTTAAAAGACTTATGTTTGTGCGTTTTGTTCGAAGAGAATCAAGAAGAAGGTTGATCAGGCCGCACGGACAAAAAAAAATTTGGTAGGCAAATCAAGCCGTACGGGCAAAAATTTCTTGAGTAAAGAAACCCCTGTGACGCTTGCCATAATGCACCCCATGAAGCATGAGCTAAAACTTGCATCGGACAAAGTGATATTGCAGGGGTAAAATTGTCAACAAATAGTAATTATCAAACGCATAAATGTCAATAACAACATCCACAAGAAGATTAAAAGCTCTAGCATTAGTTTTCGATTATCAAGAAGTCTCAATAAAAGTACAAAAAAAAAAAAAAAAAACAATAGCTACAATCATTTAGGTGCAACTGAATTAGGGAATTTTTACAACTAGTAGTAAATTGAAGCGGACAACAAACAACCTGCGAGAAAATCGAAAGATCCTAAATCCGATGTGTCCTCATTCTTATTAGTTAAACAACCAACACAAAATGCACAGACATTACAAACAACCGGTACCGAACCAATACCTCTGTCCAAGGGAGGACAGGATTGCCATAGTTTCTTCTTTTCCATACTTCAAAAAAAAAAAGTCTTAAATTGAACGACACATGCTCGAGATTTTTCTACGGTGCACGATTCTGATTCTGCCCAACTCGACCACGCCCCCTGCCCCCATAGCCGTATCCACCCCCATATCCACCACCACCGCCATAACCCCCTCTTCCATGGTAAGAGCCATGAAAACGCGGCCCACCACGCCCGGGGCCACGGCCCCCTCGACCCCCTCTATACCTCGAAAAATCTCCAAATGTCTGCACACGACAATAAATACTATATTTTAGCAACTCCTTAAATGTAAAAATTACATATATCACAACAAAACGGGGTTTGTATGAATGTATATACCTCTGTATCTAACTTCATTTGTTCGGAATACCTAGTCCTTCCGTGATTCGGGTCATTGTCCAGTGCATGTGAGGAAAGGGAATCGAAAAAGTCATCCTTGTTGTAAACCGGCTGCAAAAAAACAAACATATAACCCAACATGAAAAATAAGTTCATCAATAAATCAAAAAATTAATCTTAGTAGACAGTATAAGAAAGTCGGTTTGAACTCGACCTTTTGCAAGTCAGCTTCATCTTCGTCCTGATAATCATCTTCATCACTGCCACTAGCGTTTCCTTCTTTTGATTGAGATTTGTTACTTTTTCCCAGATGACCCCATACTTCGTCTTTCTTGAATTTCTCATTCATTGCCGTAAAATCGAAATCTTCGGTGAATTTTGTCATGGGGCGTGACATCTGCAAGGCAAAAGATCTTAGTTTATTTTACGTTGTATGGCTTAAAAGGAAAGAATTAGGCTCCATGAGAAAAAATCATAAATGCACCAGAAAATGGAATGTGTCAGTGTTACCATTGTGAGAAGCAATTATAAATTAACTACAAAATCAGATAGGGAATGCCATATGGAAGTATATATGAAATAGTTTGAAACGAATGAATCTTGTTAAAGAATAATAGATATTAATCTCAGGAAAATCACGAAGAAATCACAAGCAAGTTCTTACCCCAGGCCCTCTTCCACCACGCCCTCTGTAATTGTTGCGCATGTGGTACGCACTTCCATTTGGCTGAAATAAAAACGAAAAAACCATAAAACCAGGGAAATAATGACAATTAGTTATATTAGACATGATCGCTGTATCCTTTAACAAATACGAAAAATGCAGGACAATGAACTTCGCACATGATAAAGATTAGACGAAAAGTAAAGTTACTACTATGTTGCAGCTCACAAAGAAAATTGCAAATGCCACTCCAACCCTATCCGTACCCCTATGTTTAATTTATGGAATTACATAATTACATCAAGTAGCTTTCTTAGACACCAAAAGGCCAGGTTGTGCTAGGCTCCGTTTCCTAATTCTTGCTACTCGTGCCCCAAAATAAAATTATATTTGTTAAACTTTTCAAATTGGACTTACAAAACTTTTGGGAAAAACTGATCTCTTCTTTAAACATAATTTGACTAGCACATTAACAAATGTCTTCTCTAAAATACAAACAAATATCACGTTATCTTTCAAATTCTTCTTCTAACATGCTTCACCAAATCCTTCAAATATGCAGCCACTGTAAATTGTCTCTTCTCGAAATACAAACAAACATTACTTTATTTCTCAAATTCTTCTACCAAAAAATCTTTCCCCGGAATCAAATGGAACTATACCCCTAAAAGGTGCCAAACAAAGGCTAACCAATTAAAAAAATCATTCACCAGAGTCACTCAACTTATCTATTACGTTTAGACACAACCACCAATAAACAAAAGTCTTTGTTGACCGGGTTTACTCTCCATATGTGCAATATAGTGCTTCACCTTTTCACTGTATTCATGTTAATCGTTATATCATTATTTAGTTCAATCATGTTATGCCATCAATCTTTACAGCCTTTTGACTCGAGAAATCCATAAAACAAATCACTTGTACGAACTAGCATAAACTGAAATAAATAATGATTTTCTCATGGCACTAAATCAGAAAGACCAACTTTTAGTCTCACAAAAAGTAACGGATCAAATGCGAAATTTGAGTGCATAGAAGGAAACAAAGCAAACCTTTTGAGCTCGAGTGTTGGTTGGCAAAGGTAATATTGGTGGTTGAGCTTCTGTTACTACAGGGACAGAATGTTCCGATGAGGGTTTTGATGAAACTTGTACTACTTCAACATCCTTCTGCATTGTTTGCGAAGCTTGGGGTGTAGTAACAGGAGCTGGTCCAGACTGCAGAAACTGACCTGGAGTTATAAGCGAAGGTGTAAGCGTCTCTGAAACTGAACTTGATACCACAGAAGCAGATGCTCCAGGGTGGGTCATGGTCTGCTGGGGCAAGGCTGCTAGACCAGGCACTGTACTAGGTTTGCTAACAACTGAATTTACGGCTGCATTATCAGGCATAGACGGCAAGGCAGAGCTTCGAGCCGACATGGGCATAGCGGAAATAGGAGCTTTATTCGGCTGTTGATTGATCATTGGTTCAGAAACTAGTGACAAGGGCTGCATAGGAGGCATGTTCAAAGAGAAAGTCGAAGCGGTTAAAGGGGTAGGGTTTAAGCTAGCAGAACTTGTGCTGTTAGGAACCAAGGAAGAATGGTAATCTGGCAAACTAGACGTGGGTAAGGCAGATGTTGCTGTTGGCAAAGATGTAGTGAAGCCAGAGAATTGCATCTGTTGCAATGAAGGAGGAATTGACAAGCCAGTAGGTGGTCGAAGCATGGGTTGCTGAGGCAATTGAGACATCCCGTTGGGTGTATTGTAGAAACCCGGCCAATACATTGGCATGGGTAGGCCACTGCCATTTGCATTTTGTGGAGAAGGGCCCCATGAATTTAAGTTTCCTCCAGGTTGATATAAATGCAAGTTACTTTGGAAAGGTGAACCAGGGAGGCCCATTTGTGCAGAATGTGAACCATGGTCTGGTAAAGACCCGCTAGGAGCTGTAGGCAAGCTTGTCGATGTGTTTGTCGGGCGAGGGTAATGAGACTGCATAAAAACTTTGATGGTTAGCTAAATAGCAACTTAGCGTCAAGTTTCTCCTACATCACTTACTAATATAGTTGCCCCACTACTCACCTGAATAATTGCAGGGTCACTGTTAATGGGTGGTGGCGGTGGTGGTGGAGTGGTTTGCACTGGTGGGGAGGCTTTGACCTGTAAATCCTGAGGAAAAAAGAAACTATGGTTTGAGATATAAGCTAACAGCAAAACGAAGAAAAAATGCTAGTTACAGATGAGAGGAGGAGAAAATTTTGGAGGGGAAAATGGTACAAAAAAAAGCTCATGTATATATACCAACTGAACACTACTCGAGCATAATTAATACATAGTTTCTGTTTTCCTCTGTGATGTATAATAACAGTTTCAAATACCATGTATTGGTTGTAAACAGAATCAGGAGATCTCCTAACAGATGAACATTGAAATAACTGCAAAATTCCCAACAAAAAAAACATGAAATTCAATGTGTACCTTGATGTCACTTCCTCTAAACAATATGTATTCATAAACTTTGTCACTCGGAGGAACTTGTGGACCATCCTTTTTCCGCCCTTCTGTACCGAATGATCTCACTGCCATGTCATATAATGCAGTACGTGATCAGCTCAATACAATGACTCGATCTCAAGCAAAAGATTGAAGGCATGTTAAGTGAAACCCATACAACAATCCATTTTCAATTTAACTGATCTCAATGTCAACGAAATATGCCTACTTCACATGCAGTTAAAGAAACCTAGAAATAACTTTCACCACCATAAAATGAGGCATCCCTAGCTCATGGTAAATATATGATATGTAATGCAGTAAAATAACATATGTATGGAGATAAATTCTGATAAATACATACGGAGCCCAATTATATCCAACACCTCAAGAAGAAGAAGAAGAATAACCCCAAGATAATGCAAAAAGTTATGACAAATATCTTTATCACATAACTGGTAACACTACAAGTCAACATGCTGTAACAGTAAAAAAGGATAAAATCTGATCTTTTACTGCAGACATTCCTAATAAGGAAAACTCAATTGACAAATTCCTAACTATTCAATGAAAATGCCAGGACATATAGCAATCGGAGCCATCTTCCGGTATCACATCAAATTAACTAAGCTGAAGTATAACCCTAACCCGAATTACATATCTGGTACAGAGAATCATTGGAGGAAACCCAATAAAAAAGTAGGTTACAATAATTGCGAGCGATGTAAAATTCAAAAATAGATCAAATAAATCCGAAAGTTTATACATACACAAACTCGAGAAAAATTGATCAAATAAACACCACATAAAAAAATTACCAAAAAAAAATTAAAAAGGAAAGGGAAGAATCTCACCGTTGCGTAAGCCGATGCTAGACTCTTCTGTATTGATGTTGTAGAGTATGCCTTCATACCTGATCTCACTCTTCGAAGTCAAACTAATCAAGCTGCCGATGTAGGAATCCGCCGATGCTCCTCCTCCGCCAGATCTACTGGTCGGAGCCGCCGTTGAACTCTCCGCCGCCATCTAATTGAACCCCTAAACTAAAATATTATCCAGTTGTATTTCGAATTGAAAAGGGGAAGATAAATCATACAATATATACGTATGTGTGTATATGTTGAAAGGGCGAATGGGGCTCAATAATCTAGTGTGTGTGTGTGTGTGTGTGTGTGGGAGAGAGAGAGAGAGAGAGAGATGAACTGTAATTTTGTTCAGATAGAGAGAGAATTTTTTACCCTTCTTTGAAATGAGGACGGTGTGTGTAATGGGCCGAGATTGCAATAGGGTTTTCGGATTCTTTTTTTATTTATTTATTTTTCGGTTTATTTTATTATCAAGCATATTAAATCCCTTAAATTATTAATCATATTAACTCTAGTCTCAATTATTATTATAACAATTATATGAAAAATATTATCAACACAAAAATTGTTTATCATATATTACATTATTATTTCTAAAATACTAATATTCAATTGTGTCAATATTTTCAAAATAGACATTATATTATAAGGGTGAATAGTTATTAATTGCTACTCGCGTTTCAGGTTTACATAACATAAAAATGGGTGCTCATTTCTCTTTGTAAATAAATACTCGTATGGGCACCATAAATAAGACCAGTTGCACATAAGCTTGGACGGTCGAAAAATAGAAGTTCAGCTCTGCTAAATGGGTATATAAAATCCTAACAAGGAGAAGATGTCGCTCGCTCATTACGTCGGACGACGACACGGGGTATAGCCACAAGGTGTTATGTGAGACATCGGGTCGGCATTTTAAGCGAGCTGAAGCTCATTAAACCTAAAAGTTCATTAAATGTGGCAGACCTTAATAAGGAGAAAATTAGGTTAAAAACCTTAATGAAGTTTGTTTTCCAATGCACGTATTATCTATAAATAGAGAGTCCACTCAAACTCTTACTCCGTGATGCTTCTTTACTAAAACGCACAATATATATAAAATCTTTTTTCTAATTTGATCGTCAGAGCTTCTACGACGGAAAAATCCTTCCAGTGCTACAGCAACAACGTCGGACCAAGAACTCACGCAAGAACTACCCAGGTGACCATCACCCCGACGTCATCAAGGCAAAGAAGCACGATCAAATATTATACCATTCTATGAATAATATATTTTGATTTATGATGTTTAAAATAAAAGGTCCCATAATTAGTAATGCCCGAACTCTTTCTTGTGTATAAAAATAAACTAACTTATTTCAATTACAATAAAAACAAACTATTGCATTATCACAAATCGTTAGAAAAAGTGCAACTCCACTTTGTTATAGTAGTAGTAGCCTAGCCCATTTATTCTTAATGGGCCTATTACCTTAATATATATGCCCAAATATGTTAACTGCGTCAAGTCCGTTATCACGGAAGCGTTAACACCCAACAGCCCATCAAATAAATGTGATTTGTTTTCAACATCATAATTCAAAATACTTAATTAAATATAATAGTACAATATTTATTTACCAAAAGAAAAAAAAATGAAAAAGAAAAAAAAAAACCGGCAAACCCTATTTTCACCTAATCCGTTGACAAAATTGAAATCAAGTCCAAGTGGAACAAAATTAAGATAAACTAAATTTCAACCCTAAGATTTGATTTAATTGCAAAATATTATAATATCAACTTTATTAGATTCTATATTTTAATCAGTAGTATGTATTAGCAATCAATTCAGATATCGTTCTATAAAATTAAATAATAGAAGTCAGTAACATATTTATTCGATTGACGAAATTGAAACTAAATTAAATCATTTATTTTAATTACGACCAATTCAATTACCTTACCATATTTTCCCACCAACCTAAATTCCTAAGTCGCCGATTTGAGCCTAACGTACGTTTACTAAAAGTCTTAAAACCATTGGAATGTTGTCGGTCCTTCTTCTGCATTTACCACTTTTTCTTTTGTCCACGTCATTAATTAAATGAATTATATAAGAAAATCTATCATAAAGTCAATATATATTTTTTTTCTAACAGTTGACTTTGAAATTGAATAATATTTTCTTGGATCCAACTGTTATGATTAATTAAATGTAGAATACCTAGTATTGATTTTTTTTTATTAATTGAAATCAAAGTCGTCAAATTGATCTATTTCACACCGAACCAATATACTAAGCAGTGAGCACGCATACGATGTGTGTATTATGTGTAGATCAATCGTGTATATCTAATTTTTATGTAATTTTAATACTTTTTTTATTTCGAGCAAAAAATAAGCAATATTGGTGGCAGGTGCATTAATACATGGACCGTACTTAAGGGAACTCTAGATATTAATTAGGGACAAAGCCATTAAATATTTGAACCTTTGTTTATGAGTAATATACACTATACTTGATTAATATACTCATTAAATACATTATTAAACAGTAAACACATTAACATATTGATCACATATCATAGTAGTATATAATTAAAATCGATGACACATAAATATAACAATAGTCGATTAAAAAAATTATTCTGCAGGCGTACGTCTTAATTAGTTACACTAATTCTTTTATATTAAAATTAAATAATCGGCTATTAAAAAATTTTAATACGGGCTGGCAAAATTTCCTTGCTCACCATGTGACAAGTTTCATGAATTAATAAATAAATATATACAAATTAATTATTAGTAAAAATTTAAATGCAAAAAGAAAATATGTCATGTGAAATATTCTTGGTGCTTACGTACAAGAAATTTCAAAGGAAAACACGAGCCGGCATCCATTACAATATTGCAAAAAAATAAACCGTTGACATTGAATTTTCTAACACCTTATTGCGTGTAAATTACTCGTAACGAAACAACCATAATTTTCTTCAATATTTATATGTATATATATGTATATATATACATATCAAAGAGAGGCACAACCCAAAGACAAATAGAGAAGGATATATCATATATATACATACAATACACACACACATAGAGAAAACAAGAATATTCAATATTCTTTTTGTAATGGCTTCTTCTTCTTCTTGTAATAAATATCAATATTTGTCGTATAAAACCGTAATTAATATAAGTTCCACGTGGCGAATGATTATAGCAATAATCTTTCTTGCTTTTGTTGTAATGGATACGTGTACCGCGATTCGTCCGATGAAGAAGGAAGCTGATGATCGTGTTTCGTCGTCGTCGTCAATGGCGGCTTTCGATTATTTTCAAGGTGATAAATTGTACTTTGCTAAACTTCCTAAAGGAGTCCCTATTCCACCTTCTGCTCCATCCAAGAGGCACAATTCATTACCTGGAAATTAATTAGTTTTTAATTTTATATTTATTATTATTATTTTTTTTAATTATTTTTTATTCAAATTTACGTATACGGGTATAATTTTTAATTTGTATTTAGCGATTTTTTTTCTTTTAAAGCGTTAATTAGCGTATCAACAAATGATGTTGACGCGCAAGAGTGATCGATCGTATGGGTTTCGGATTAATTAGTTTTCTTGTAACAATATTGTACAGATTATATAAATGATATATATACATATACAATCAGGGCCGGTTCTGAGGGGAGGCGAAGTAGGCGGTCGCCTAGGGCCCCCGGTTTTTTTCGAAAATTTGGGGCCCCCAAATTATTTTATATACACTTTATATATTAGTAATTATTTTTAAAAATTTATTATATATAATATTTTGAAACATCGGTTCTAAATTAAATTTAAACTAAATGATCAATAGATATTTTTGAAATTTTCTTAACCTTGGGGCCCCTAAATATTAATTTATAATGTCTCAATTACTTATTTTTATTATAAAATAAGAATCAATATTTATTAGTGTATTCAAGTTTATAAATATTTTTGAAGTCTATTGCTATAAAAACTATACGGGAGGAAGTGAACCAACAAATCATATTGTTAATTTTGAATTTTTGTCCATATTTTTAGTTACTTTATATTCATATATTTCAAAAAATATTTTGGGGGCACTGCCCCCGAACCCCAGAATCGTTATTTTCTTCATTTTTAGAAAAAAATATAAAATATTTTTTTGCTACATTCAATTTCGAACACCCATTAATAAAAAAAATGGTTCATCACATAGGGGCCCCTGTTTTCAGTTGTTCTTTAAACCTCGCCTAGGGCCCCTGAATTCCCAGGAACAGGCCTGTATAGCATAAAATGCATTTCATTTATTTATTTGATTTATTAATTTGTCAACGGATATAGATACAATTTATTTATAATTCATGAATATTAATTAGGTGGTCTTGATACTACTAATTGCTTTGGTTTTTGGTCAAATTAAATTATAGTTTGAATGTGACACACTTAGTGTGTGACTGTGTGATTTGACTTTTGACTTGCGGTGATGCAAAGACCGCTTTGCTAGTTATTTTATTTTTAGTTCATAGTCCACGCGGAAAGACTAATAATAACAGCAAATAATAATAATTATAATAATATTAATAATAATAATAATATTAATAATAATAATATTACCACTTTGTTTTGCTCTTCAAATATCAACATTCAACTCCATTAGTCCAATTTTTTTTATTATGAGAAATTGAATATAAATCTATCATATATATTTTGAAAACTAAGCTCTGCAAATGATATCTATAACTATAATATTCTCCTTATAGCTCGGTTTTTTTTGGTAATGAAAGAACCGCACCCACCATATAGATGCATTGGGTAAATCTACACCTTGTAAAATAGCTTGCAAACCATACGAAAAACGTAAACTGCACTAGGGTAACCATGTGTGACAAGCTCCATCTAACGACCGTAGTCTTATAGCTCGTATGATAGATTTGATTAGGGAAAAATCAAAAGGAGCGAGAGCAGAGAAAACTAATATTAATTACAAAAAGGCCCAAAAGTTATTGGCATTTGTTTCAACGGGCCCTTATCTAGTACTTTCATTGGCCCAAGATCCTTTAATTTTACTTGGCCCAAACAACCTGCTTCCGGTAAATTAGAGGCCCATCTGGTAAAGGTTATTTTCGTCCATTAACCTTTTCCAATTTTCCCCTGCTTTTGATGTGTAAGCAAATCTTTGAAATTAAAAAAGAAGCAAAAAATATTCAGAAATTGGCGCCTCAAAAGAATAAAAGAACCTTTTTGAAAATAAATAATAATAATAATAATAATAATATATACTTTTTTGACCAAAGATTTTGTGACATATTTAATTTGCCATTACAGTAGCCAACAGTTCCTGATACAGTATATCCAGCCTCCTATTTAATTCTTATTTCTTATATTAAATATATATATATATATTTTTCAGTTCTTATTATAAACAGACAAGACATCTTTTTGTATTCTTATTGGCAGATTAATGTTTGTAGTTTCAGTGAGTTGTCAGAGAATGGTGACTATCAATTAACTGCATGCTTTTGTTTTATTTACCTAGTATGATTTTAATTAGTCTCTTTAGAAGCTAATTAATCTTCTCAATATTTGAAATTAATCAAATTATAACTATTAATCCTTTAATTATTTGACAAAATAATCCCCCACTCTATCATACTGCTTCAATCATTATTAATTCATTATAGTAATTAATACATAATGTATTAGGCATTATTCGGTAGGCATAATCACATGTATTATTGGAGTCAAAAATGATTTGCTAGCTAAACTCATGCCTAATCATTGCATAATTTTCTTTCTTATTTTGGGGTTGAAATTATATATATATATAAAATGTGCAGTCAAAACCAATTAAACAGAAAAATAATACATAATAAATAAAAGTAAAATATTAAAATTAAACTCTTAGCAAATAAATACTAAGTTCAGGACAACCGCCGCTGACGTCATCAGGGTTGATCATGTAGAAAGCTTGAGAGTCGTTACATCCGACAACCCTCTCGAACTTAGCCCTCATGTACATAATCTCCCCATCGGAATCCGCCGCCCCCGGCGGCGCCGGCAGCACGCCGGCCCCCATTGTGATGGGGCCCACGGCGTTGAGAACCTTCCACTCGTCGGGCCCACATTCCCTCCTGACGGCGTACCCGCACTTCTTCCCGTTACAGTAAGCACTCCAAAATGGCTCCTCCAATATTTTTACGGCGCGCTTCTTCTTCTTTTTCGTCGCTGTTTTCGTCGTTGTTTTTTTGTCGTCGATTCTTTTGTCGCATTCGAGCGCGATTCTGACCTGGCCGGAGGCCATTTCCTTCACGAGTACGCTCGTCGGAGTTGCTAGCTCCACCAGAAAAGCCGGGTTCGATTTGAAGTCTTCCTGGAACGCGAAGCGGACGTGGCCGCGCCGCTGACCGAATAGGGTTCCGACGACTTTCGTGCCCAGGCGGCGGGACGACGGAAAGTGGGCGGCGGCGGTGGCGGCGCCGCCCTTGACTAGAGATATAGCTGACCGGAGTTTCGAGCTGACCGCCGTGACGGAAATAACCGAAAGCTTCCTTCTTGGTGGTTTAATGGCCGACCCCGTCGACAGAGAATGCCGGAGTGGGAAATTCTTGATCTCGCCGGAGTTTGTGGTCATGATTATTTCCGGCGCCACGTCATCGTCGTCGAGTTCTTCCTCGTCGTACTCTCCGACGGACTTCTTTTTCCAGGTGAAGTATCTTCTCGAGAACGAGAAGGAGTCGTGGGAGTTTCTCGCCGTGATTGGCTTCATTTTTTCCGGCGAAAATTACAGTGAGACAAATTAATCAAAACACACACACACACACAGTGATACAGGTGAAAACCCAGAGAGAGAGAGAGAGATACAGAGGAGATGTATGTATAGTAAGTGGGAATGTGAGGAGGAGACAAAGGATTTATGTTCAATCGTTTTCTGAAAGGTGGGGAACAAAGAAAGACATGAGAGAGAGAGAGAGAGAGAGAGAGAGAGAGAGTTGTGTAGGAAAAAATAGATAGCTGCATTTAAGGATAGCTTATAAAGCCACACCGAATTTTTACCCACCCACTAAAACACTATTACATTTATTGCCCCTCATATTATATATAATTACACCTATGTACCCTCAACTGTGAAATATTATAGAAACCTCTCTTAAGGTTTGATTTATATCGAAAATTCATTGCTAACTCAAGTAAGTGACGTTTCTACCCTTACTTAAATATTTATGCTCAATTGGCAAGCTAAGTTTTTTTTTTAACATAAATATTTCATTACCGGCCAACAAAGTATTACAAATTACATCAAAATCAGGGAGTGATTACATAATGGCAAGCTAAGTTACATCAACCTTCTTCAGATTTCAAATAGTACTGGGACCTCTCTTAAAATTTATAATCCTTCGACATTTCACTAGACTTAATCTAGAGACAAGGCATCGTAATTTACTCAGTTCTTGTATATGGATAACGATATGACCGTATGACTCATTTTTTTGGAGTTTGAGCTTTAATAAAACCGATTTCGCGAGTTAGTACAACATATGAATATTGAGTCCAACCACAACCGATGATGATCGTTATAACACAATTATGTGAAATTTTTACCGAAAAAATGATTTAATTTATAAATCACGAACATAAAATAGTCAAATATTTTGTAAATAAGCCAATTTTTCCAAGACAATGTCTCAATATTTTGTCGATAGTAAAAATTGAATTCCCAAATAAGTAATGGTGAGATAAGGTTAAATATTAACTGGCTTAATTCCACTTTACACCCTTGAAATGCACAATTTTGGCACTTTGCACCCTTGAAAATAATTTATGGCACTTTGCATTCCAAATAAAAAGTCAATGAACAGACAAAAGTACCTCTATTGACAATCAGAACATTAGTCAACGCCGGAAAATATGACCTGGAAATAGAGCGGGGTGCATTTTGAACTATTAAAATGGTGCATTTCGAGGGTGCAAAGAAGAATTAAGTCCTATTAACTAGTTTAGCTTTGAGAGAACTATCTGCAATTTTTTAAAGTATAAGGGGTCTAAGTTTAATTACACCTAACTTTAGGGGAAGAAAGTGTAATTTAAAAAAAAAAAAAAAACTAGTTCACACACCGTATCTACTAGCTATATTTAATGTTATATATACTGAGAAATGAGGTTAAGAATAAAGCTAGCATGATTTTGTCTGAAGCCAATTTCATGTTTGTGGGCTACTAATTCAATACAGTAGGCCCACCGCCTAATTAAAAGCCGTAAATAAAAAATAAATAAATTAGTTTATTTAATTTTAATTTAATTAATTAATTAATGCAAATTTTAGTTTAAGAAAAATGAAAAGGAAATAAAGTGGAAGTAATGATGATAAAATTACATCGAGCCAATAAAACATTAACCGAGCAAAAGAATGTGCCGCGCACAATGATTACTGTGAAATTAAATATTAATAAAACATTTACTATTTGTTAATTTAATATTAATTAAATAATAATAACTCAATTAGTAGATGATTAATTAAATATAAATAAGATTTTGTTCCGATCGCCGGCGCCTCCATATGCAACCACATGTGCACACAGTTGCTAGAGGTCAAAATCATTGAATTTTGGCCTTCAACTCTCGTAATATATAAATGGAAAAACATAATTGAGTTTAATCAATTAGTTAATTAGACAAAAATAATTGAGTTTAATAATTAATTAGATTAAATAATTGAGTTTTATCTTTAAATAATTGGGTTCAGAATTTTATGGATCAACTAATCATGGTTTGCAGCCAACAACCTGAGCTATAAAATGAATAGGTTAACATTTAATTAAGTATATTACTTTTTCAAGAATCCTAAGGATATCATGATTTAGAATCAAGATATAATCCAATTATTTAAAATTCGGTTGTAATTAATTTATATTATGAAATTGTATTTGAAATTAGAATAATTGTATATTGCAAAAGTCATCTTTTTTTTTAGTAGTGTCAAATATATATACAGGTGCACTGGGTAAATATATACTCTCGTATAATAACTTGCAAATTATACGAGAGACGTAAATTATACCAGGTTGACAATGTGTGACAAGTTCGACATAGCTATCGTTTATAAAAAGGATTCAAATCTGTTTTGTCGACACTGACTCACTTGCTCCAACTGCTAGATCGGCTCTTGCAGGAGAGTAGCGTCAAAATCTTTGTTTGTCTTATGTGTTGTATGAAAAAAATGTAAGCATATTTAAATATTTATAATTATAATAGTAGTGGTACATATAGACATATAGTGGATCCTACTTTATAATTGGTGGGAGAAAATAATATGTTAGTCACTAGTGGTCGATATTTTTTAATATTTCATTAACTTTAAAATTCCAATTATTTAAGTTATTTTCTCAATCATTGTAATAAAAAGGGGCCCCCAAATTTATTTAAATTTACAAGTAAACCCCTAAAGAGCAAAGCCCAACATAATGACAACTAGGCCCAAGTATTCTAAAATGAAGCCCATTAACATATTAGCATCCAATAAAATTCGGCTTGAAAATTGGCCCATTAAATCAGATGTAACTACTTTCAATTTCAAATACAGTAGAACTTCGATAAATTAATCATCTCGTTTAATTAATAAATTTTCCGATCCCGAATCGATGACAACATGTTAAAAAGTATTATGATAAATTAATATTTTTCGCTAAATTAATAAAATTTGACTGATCACAACTGTACTAATTTAAATAGATAAGTATATAAAATACAATTATGAGTCACGCAATCAAATTAACCAATCGGAATTTGCCACATGTGTTTTACATACGAAAAGATAATCCTATAATGCATAAATTTAATTAAGTATTAAATATAACAAATAAAACAAATAAAAAAGAGGGAAATAGTAATAAAAAAAAGAAAAGTGGACTGGAGTGCGAATAAAGAAAGTAGTAATTTACGTAAACGCACCAGAAACAGAAAACACAGAGTCACCCCAGCAAAAGACGACAGGAAACACTGGCATGAAATTCGCTGCTATCGCCACGTGTCATCATCTCACTCCCTCCATATTCACGGCAAACAATCGTAGCCCCACGTTCACCACCTGCTCCTATTTTCTCCCTCCTACAAAACGAAAACAGAAAAGTAAACTCACACTCCCGATCACACTCTACACACACACACACACACAGTGTTTTCTTCTCAAACAAAAAATAAAAAAATAAAAAAAAATGGCGGAAATGACAGATGATATAGCAGAGGAAATATCGTTACAAGGGTTTGAAGATGACTGCAGATTACTCGGAAACCTACTCAACGATGTTCTTCACAGAGAAGTCGGCCCTGAATTCATGGAAAAACTCGAAAAAACCAGAGTTCTCGCCCAGGTTTTTTTTTCTTTTTTAATTTCGTAGGATTTTTTTTTGGTTGTTTGAATTAAATGTATTGATTATTTTGTTTGTGGATGATTTAATGATTTTCTTGCCTATATATATATTTTTTTATTTATGTGGGTTTTTCTTCAGCATTAGATTTTTCATACATTTTTTTTTGGTTTAATGATCTTTGATTTAGTTTATTATGGAATCTGGAGTATTTTTTTTTTAAATTCCCTGTTAATGATATTTCTATGTAGTTTCTAGATAATTCTCTGTTATTTTAAAATATTTTCTATTTTTTTTAAATTCCCTGTAAATAATTTGGCTAATGTTTAGTTTCTAGAATTTTTTCTTAATATTATCTCAGTTACTAGTGAATGGTTACAAATATAAAACCTAAGCCAAACAAACAACAGAAATCATTTGATTTTTTATAGTGTAAATAATGATTGAGTTTAATATGTATATGCCAAGTGTGTTTCTACTGGTTAAATAATGTCTTAATTTTGGAGTGTTTTTCATCTATTTAACAAGGAAATTAAACTATTTTTTTTCTGTGGATGTACTGTTTTTTTTTAGTATAAATATACTAATTAATGATGCACAAATTATGATTAATAGAGTGCATGCAATATGAGGACAGCTGGCATTGAAGACACAGCAGAACTTCTCGAGAAACAATTGGCCGCAATGCTGTCAAAAATGACCCTCGAGGAAGCGCTATCTCTCGCCCGAGCGTTCAGTCATTATCTAAACCTAACCGGGATTGCAGAAACTCATCACCGGTAATTATCGAACTTTTATTCGTTTTTGCAAACTATTATATAAAGAGTGTTTATGTTATATGAATGAGTATATATACTAATATCCATTTTTTTCAGAGTAACAAAGGCTCAAAGCTCTGCACAGTTATCGAAGTCGTGTGACGATACTTTAAATCAGCTTGTGCAGAGTGGTGTTTCCCCGGATGAACTTTATAACACTGTTTGCAAGCAGGTCGATAATCGTTCGTCTCGTTTTTCTTCTGTCTAGTTTTTACGAGTTAAGGCGATTAAAAATAAAATTAATTTGTGAAGTAATGTTGGTTGTTTTTTTTTTTAACCACAGGAGGTTGAAATTGTCCTTACAGCACATCCCACGCAAATAAATAGACGAACGTTGCAATACAAACACATCAGAATCGCGGTATATTCCATTCCACCAAATTTCGTGATTGTGTTATATATTAAATAAAATATATAATGTTGCTCTGTATTTTGCTTTGTTATCGTTTGCAGCATCTTCTAGAATATAACGATCGGCCCGATCTTGGTCATGAAGATCGAGAAATGTTGATCGAAGATCTGGTAGCTACTTTTCTTTGAATATATTTAATATTTAATATTCAATATTAAAAAAAACCAAAAATAATATATTGAATATTGTCAACGAATTTTGTAGGTAAGAGAGCTTACTTCGATATGGCAAACGGATGAGCTAAGGAGGCACAAGCCAACTCCGGTTGATGAAGCTAGAGCCGGTAAATTCATCTCTAATAGGCTCGGATATTTTTTTGACTTATTTACCCTTTTCGCTCGTATATATAAAATGCTTTTTTTTTCTTTGCAGGTCTAAATATCGTAGAACAATCACTCTGGCGAGCTGTACCTCATTACTTACGTCGTCTCAGCATTGCTCTAAAGAAGGTTATTTTCGTCCATTATGCAAATCTCTTCGAATTAGCTCGTTTTTTTGGTCTCACGAAATTTTCACCTTTTTTTTTCAGCATACTGGAAAACCACTACCGTTGACATGCACTCCGATAAAATTCGGATCCTGGATGGGCGGCGATCGAGATGGAAATCCCAACGTGACCGCAAAGGTGATATCATTACTCGTTTTTATTTATTTATTTATTTTTTTTTTTTTTTTTTTTTATGTTCCAAACAAGTATTTATTTATTTTAGTGTAATTTGTCATTTATGCTGTGTTTTTTAGGTGACAAGAGATGTGTCACTTTTATCGAGGTGGATGGCTATCGATCTCTATTTAGGAGAAGTTGATAATCTCAGATTCGAACTCTCGATGAACCAATGCGACGTGAAGTTACAGAAACTGGCTCGTGAAATATTAGAAAAAGGTCCACATTCTTGATTCTTTTTTTAAATGTTTTTTGATCCTTTTCGAACTTATTACAATTTCCAACATGTTTTCAGAGAAGTTATTGGAAGATAGGCACGAAAATCGGAGTCCTCGATCGGATTGGGGTCAGTATAAGAGCCACAACAGCAATCATCCGCCGCCTCTCCCGTCGCAGCTTCCACCTGGCGCTGGATTACCCTCTTGTGCAGGTCAATTTCTCGAGACAATATATAGATACATAGATTGTGTGTGTATATTACGTTAACGCATTTTCGTTTTCAGGTAATGACGTTAAACACTACCCTCGACTGGATCTTCCTGGATCAGAATTTATGCGGTTTAATCGTGAGGTAATGTTAAAAAATAAATTAAAAACAAAAAAACTATTTTCCTTTGCTTGTTCGACTTTCTTGAAAATTTGATGCATTGCTGTTCTTTTTACTTACAGGATAGTCAGGATTCTTTGATATTCAAAGATTCTACGCACGATACCAAAAAAAATTCCGTCAAGACAAACGGAGACAGCAATCTTGATAATAACAGTAATACTAACAATTCGGGAAATAAGGCTTCGTCAGCTTTGACACCATCGTTTAGTTCGTCTCAACTCTTAGCTCAGAGGAAACAATTTGCCGAATCTCAGATCGGTAGGACCAGTTTCCAGAAGCTTCTAGAACCTAGCTCGTCTCACGAACCTGGAATAGCTCCATACAGAGTTGTTCTAGGCGACGTCAAAGAAAAGGTACCGACTGCTTATAACAGATTATATGTCGAATCTCCTTTTTTTCGTCTTTAGTACGTCCAAATTGTATCGCATTTTAAATTTATATTTTATTTAAATTCAGCTAACAAAGACACGTAAAAGGCTGGAAATTCTTCTCGAAGACCTTCCCTATGAATACGATTCACGAGATTATTACGAAACTTCCGAACAGCTTCTAGAACCTCTTCTACTCTGCTACAACTCACTGGTATATATATATCTTCACTCTGTTAATTCCTTTTTTTGTTTTTTTTTTGAATGGATTTCGATATCGAGTCTATTTTAACACGTGGCGTAATGCAAGTACTGCAGCAATCGTGTGGGTCCGGGATTTTAGCTGATGGCCGATTGGCTGACCTAATCAGACGAGTTGCTACTTTCGGAATGGTGCTAATGAAACTCGACCTTCGTCAGGTGATTTGATTCGTTTATTTTATTCTGTTACAAGAACAAAAGGCTGTTATTTCTGTTGTTAACTAACATGCATAATTTTTTAATTTTTATTTACCAGGAATCTGCTAGACATTCAGAAACGCTCGATGCAATAACGCAATATTTAGGAATGGGTACTTATAGTGATTGGGATGAAGATAAGAAACTCGATTTTCTGACAAGAGAGTTAAAAGGGAAGCGGCCGCTAGTTCCTCCAACTATACAGGTAAATTGCATTTTACTACTCCTAAATCGTATTACAATAAATAAAGTTACGTAACGACGTTTTATTTATTTTTTGTTTTTAGGTTGCGCCCGATGTTAAAGAAGTATTGGACACGTTCAGAGTAGCTGCTCAATTGGGAAGCGACTCACTTGGAGCATACGTTATATCTATGGCCTCCAATGTACGATTTTTTGTAGCCAACACTATATAAACTACACTATGTTGCTAAATTTATTGATTAATTATAATTGCCGTTTTTACCCGTTTGAAAACGGACAGGCTAGTGATGTGCTGGCGGTGGAGCTTCTGCAGAAAGATGCTCGTCTCGCTGTTTCTGGTGAACTAGGAAAACCGTGCCCCGGTGGAACGTAAGACAGACACTACTAAAAGAAAATTTCAACTTTTCAACTCAAGCAATAACAATAATTTAACTTCTCACAAAAAGAATATTCCCTAATCTTGAAACAGGCTGAGGGTTGTTCCTCTCTTCGAAACTTTGAAAGACTTGAGAGAAGCGGGCCCCGTTATCCGGAAGCTATTATCGAACGACTGGTACTATGAACATATTGTTAAGAACCATAATGGACACCAAGAGGTATATCTATATAGTTGCTATACGTATAACTATTGTATTCGTAATATTTGGTGGCTCGTTGAAATCTGACATTAATCCAACGTCAAATGGAAAGGTGATGGTGGGATATTCCGACTCGGGTAAAGATGCTGGCCGTTTTAGTGCTGCATGGGAACTTTACAAAGCTCAAGAAGATGTTGTAGCTGCATGCAATAAATACGGAATAAAGATTACTCTATTTCACGGTCGAGGAGGAAGTATCGGGCGTGGTGGCGGCCCTACACATCTAGCCATTCAGTCACAGCCACCTGGCTCTGTTATGGTAAGATCCCATTTATTTTTTATCGAATATCGTGTTCATATATATTCAGTTATACGTTCATTGTGGCAACTGAAGTTAACTGATTTCTTGATTGAACTATTCGCTTAAAATCAATCCCACTACAATTCTGATCAGTCACAGCAAAAAGATTACTTTTTTATTACACATTTCTTGATCTCAAAAAATGGCAGGGTACTCTACGATCAACCGAACAAGGAGAAATGGTGCAAGCGAAATTCGGGCTACCCCAAATCG
Organism: Erythranthe guttata; assembly: GCF_056151865.1. NCBI lineage: Eukaryota > Viridiplantae > Streptophyta > Magnoliopsida > Lamiales > Phrymaceae > Erythranthe > Erythranthe guttata. Next base: position 1,499,980 of record NC_142537.1, on the reverse strand, counting down.
CCGTCCGCCAGTTAGAAATTTACACGACAGCTGTCCTTCTAGCAACCTTAAAACCACCAAAGCCACCAAAGGAGCAAAAATGGCGCAACCTAATGGACGAAGTCTCCAAGATAAGCTGCACCACTTATCGAAACACGGTCTACGAAAACCCACAGTTCCTCGCGTACTTCCAAGAAGCCACCCCACAAGCCGAGCTAGGGTGTCTCAACATAGGAAGCCGTCCCACAAGAAGAAAGACCTCAACGGGAATCGGTCACCTGCGCGCAATCCCATGGGTGTTCGCATGGACCCAAACCAGATTCGTCCTACCCGTTTGGCTCGGAGTTGGGTCGGGTCTAAAGGGCATCTGCGAAAAGGGTCACGGTCAAGATTTACGAGCCATGTACAGGGAGTGGCCGTTTTTTCAGTCGACGGTTGACTTGATAGAGATGGTTCTTGGAAAAGCGGATATACCGATTGCTAAGCATTACGACGAGGTTTTGGTGTCTGAAAGTAGACAAGAACTTGGGGCGGAGCTTAGGAGAGAGCTTTTGACGGCCGAAAAGTTTGTGCTTTTGATAACCGGACATGAAAAGTTGTCGGGAAATAACAGAAGTTTGAGGAAGCTGATTGAGAGTAGGCTTCCGTATTTGAATCCGATGAATATGTTGCAGGTGGAGATATTGAAGAGGTTGAGAAGAGACGATGATAATAATAAGCTGAGGGATGCGTTGCTTATTACTATAAATGGGATTGCTGCTGGCATGAGGAATACCGGTTGATCGAAAATAATATGGAAGAAAAATATTTATTATTTTACTGAATTTTACAGCTTTTTTTAGGACCAAGATCCCATGTTAGTTTTGTCGACCGGCTTGATTTTTGGCAGTGATGAGTAATTTTTATTATGCAGAAACTCTTTCAGATATATATCTTGACTGAGGAACTAAGCTATCTTGTTCTTTTGAGAATCATGTATTGAAATGTCTTGTTTTTCTATATTTGTTAACCAAGGATTTATGCTCCATTATAGTGTATAGGAATTAAAATCAGATGGATCGGATCGTAATTAGCACTTTCGGAAAAAATCCAATTTGTTTCGGAATTACGGAAATTGGAACCAAAAAATTCGATCTGACATCGTAAATTTTCGGATCCGAGTCGGTGGAGTTCGGAATTTTCAAAATTTTAGTCACTATTTTTTTTGGCGTTTTTTGAAGATTAAAATCGGATCAGAAATTGGAATCTAGTATTCAAATTCCATTAGAGAATCGGAAATCGGTGGAAATTTGGAAAATCCGTTCCAATTTCCAGCGCTTAGTATTATACGAGCATAGTTCTGTGCTAAGCATCTGATGCAGCATCTGATCAAGAAAAAAAGAGGTCCTTAGAGCAGAGTTATTCCAATTTCTTGGATGGCATTTGTTGCAAATAGTTCATCTGTTATGCAATCCACATAACCTAAAACCTATATAAATAGAGACACGATAACGGGAATAAAAACACGAGATCATCGATCAAGGCAGAACTTTAAGGTTTTCTTTAGAATTAAAAAAAAAAGATGGCATCATTCAAAGCTGAGAAACCTCAATCAATTGGCTCGGCCAAGAAAGAGCCTGCAAAAGGCCCCGTCTCCAAACAGGGCCCACCGAAGCCTCGGGAGCCTAGGAAGAAGGTAAATATGCTCGATTGTTTTTATATATACATAAATAGAAAAAAATAGTAAGAAAAAATATTTTTTTGCTTATTATCTGATTGATATTCTGTTTTCGATTATAGGTATCCGGGGCGAAGCCAGGAGGGAAGAAATGAGATTTCGATGAAGTTTGAGTAACTCTCTGAAGCAGCATACTTATGGTTTTTTCAAGTTTTATGAATGTTATGATTATTATTATATGGAGTGTTTTGCATGTGATTATGTAACCGTTTTTCGTCGATGGCTTAGCCTAATAAAACGATGATATTATGTACTTAAAAGAAGTGAAAATGTTTCATTTTCTTTGAGTTGAAATAAATCTGATAGTACATAATCAATTCTTCGAAAAACACGAATATGTTATATATATAAACAATGGTTCTACTTCTAGCTTCTAAAATAGATATAATAAAATCCGTATTTCCTATAAATTGCTTACAAAAATAAAAAGTAAATGGTGATCAGAAAGGGCTAACTTTGTGAGCCAATTTCAACATGAATTCGGGTACGAGACGCTTTCTTGGAGGCGCTGTGGAATCTTTCGCCAGAGCTTCGGAATCTCCAGCATGAATCATTGCAATCAAATCTTGAAACATGTCATCTATTCCACCTCTCATTGGATCCTAATATTTGTGTAGATTTAAATAATTATTATTAAAAAAAAGAAAAGGAAAAAGACCCTCTCATGTTTATGTAAGAAAACTCGAAATAGTAAATGTATATCACCTGAAGGAACAGATCTGTGTGTGTCTTCCCTTCATACAAAATCGACTCTGCTTGAACTCCCAAGCTTCGAAGAGTCTCCGCAAAACTTTTGCTGCAAAATATACCAATATAATATATATAAAAGGGAACCTTAAATCATGTCTGATCTTTAATTAAGCAAACAGAATGCGTTTGAGACCTGGCATCGGAGGGAATAGAATAATCTGCAGTTCCATGGAAAAGAATTATAGGAGGTAGCAGAGAAACCGCAGCCCTATGGTTCGGATCCTGCACCAGCACTTCAGGGGAATATTTCCGCAACGATTCCTCCCCCTCCATTATGCTGTGCATGTAAAACAAATTCATAACAAGATAGTATACGAGACTGTCAAGTTAAGTATATAATCAGCAATTATCGTACCTTAAAAAGATTCTGCGGTACAGACCTCGACTGTGAAAGTGATCTACGAGACTGTAAAAGTTATACCTGTCCATTAAAAAAAATCAAGTGAATTCTCGATTAATTAGCTGATTTTATAGAGTATGGTATTATCCGACAAAAATTACCCTCCGGATAAACCGAAATAAGCTTTTATTTGAGTAACACTCCAAGAAGTCTTTTGTCCACCAGCCTCTTTGATTGCTTGATCTAATAGAGCACAAGCAGCTATGTGTGCACCAGCTGATTGTCCCATGACATATATTCTAATTAATTTTAAAACAAAATGTGAAAATAAATTAAATCGTTGTATAAATTAGCCTCTCGTAATAGAAACCCCGGAAAACGATGAATTAATTAATTACCTGTTAGGATCACCTCCATATTCAGCAATATTATTGCACACGAACGAGATGCCTTGGGCAGCATCTTTCACCATATCACTAATAGTTCCCTGAGGAAAGTTCCTGCACAAAAGTGTATATTTTATTGCGTGTCGACAAAATTTAAGTTGTATGTGAAGAAACGATATGAACACGGTATAGAAACTACGTGCAAAAAATTTCAACGAAAGATAAAAACAATTTTTTTGTTACCTGTAATCTATGCAAGCTACTATAACATCTCGTTCCGCCAACTGTTGTCCTAAAAGAGAACCCCATGCTTTATAACTGAAATCAGCATAAATGCATGTCAGAATATGTAAAAAAGACAAGCTTATGCCAAAATAGAAATGTATGATCAATACTGTTATAAATGACATGTACCTTGAAAAAGTACAATAATTTAAAGCATCTGCGTTAGTAAATATGTTGTCGAAAGGAAACGATAAGAAAACGCATACCCAATAATCCAGGCTCCACCTGTTATAAACGCAACAACTGGCTTCAATCCTTCACTATTCTGCGGTAGATATAGATCAAGCCTGTGCCAGAAACTTCCAGTTGGGTAAAGAAAACAATAAAAACACAAAAACAACTACGAAAAACATAAAAACAACTACGGAAATCATAAATGTATATCTATATATATTATATACAATGATTGCAATCGATACTAAAAATATCGATAAACAGAGCTAAGTAAAACATCACCTGTTTCTGGGCTGGTCTCCGTAAACTATACCTCTACGTATTTGTTTCGAGAAGAAGTAATGATATCCAACTGCGCCAGAGAATCAAGCCAAATAGTTTATGTAATGAAACTAGCTAGGATGTCAAAGCAAAACTAGTTTATGTAACGATACACGAGTGTCGTTTAACCAGTAGTGTGTAGTGTGTATCATATACGATTTGAAACCACAAAAGCAAACCTTGAAGAAAACCGGGAAATAGAAGGAACGAATAACAGCCGAGTGCAATAAATCTGGTGATCCATCTATAGCCTACCCTGAAATAAAAAAAAAAAAAAAAAAAAAAACCTAATAAATTGTTTAGAAGTTTAGTTCACCAATAAAATTCAATCAATTCAATAATGCTAACTTTGTCGAAAAAACGGAGCAGGCGCCTTCGTTCTTCATCCTGTTAGATCTCTTAATTCTATATCGTAAGTCATAACAGTAAAATTAATTCAACATTTACCCAAGATAACGCAACAGCTCAAAGCTAAGTCGAGTAACCACATAAGTATCGGAGGCGTCTCTCCCCACCTCATCCCGGAGGGGGTTCTGGGGGCCGTTGGTGAGTGACAGGAGGGAATTATCGCTGGACACGCGCCGCCGCCTCTTCTGCTGGTACGAATTCGAATTGCCGGCCCCGCCGCAGGCGGCGGCGGCGGCGGCATCCGTGTAACTCGAGGTTCTCGTAATGAACGGTTTCGTCTCATTTCTCTTGTCCTCCTCAATTGAAACCGGCATGAAAATCCTCATCGCTGCTGAATCCGAACCATTTTCAGATCTGATCAGCATTGCAGCTGATGCCGGCGCGGTTTTCATCGTCGACGACGATGACGATGATTGGGTATTGGGATTGGATACAGGAAGTATGTGCGGCTGCATACTTGTATGTATAGATTTATACGTACGTATGTGTGTATGTAATTTGATGATTTGATGATTCTTCGAACGTTTTTGATTTGCAACTCTGTTTGTGTGTTCTTCGGCAGTTTTGAATTTGGGGATATTTTAGTGGAGGGTGTTCATTGGTTTTTTTCTATTTTTGGGGGCTGGTGGGACCCAGTCTAGATGGATGCCACGTGTCCTGTTTTGATTAACTGGATTGGTCTACGTGGAACGTCGGAATAGGTCAATTGTTTAATGATTCTTTTTAGGCACGGGAACGAAAATAAAATAAATAATTAATTTAAACAGACTTTTTTTTTTTTTTTTTTTTTACTTATCAAAAAAAAAAAACAGACTTATTTTTTATCCGGAAGGAAGAAAACTTAAACGGGCCTGAATATGACCGTTAATTGGGCCTAATTGGGTCAAATCTTAATTGGGTCGGGCCATATTAGTTTTAAGATGTACCCACTTTAAATATGGACCTGGACTTTGACCCATTCCACTTGCTGATAACTAATTAAGGATAATTAGGTAATTAGCCACTTAAATATGCTTTTACAATTTTTTCCCTCAATTTCCACAGCATTTCCCCTTAATTAGTTGCATAATTATATCTTTTATTATATTTTATTCAGGGTGTTTTGCTATGAATATATTGGTTATTCTTATGCTACACTCGGTGAAGACTACACATAGTGATTTTTTTAACCATTGATTTACACACACCAATGTGGATGTGTGTATGTTTGTGTGTATATATATATATATATGAATGGTAAAGATCTACCCGGTTTATTTCACCTGCTGGAGCATAGAATAGATCGGATATATTTCATAGTCGCTTATAAAATAAATAAATTTGATATTACTTATATAAAACTATTAAAGTCAAAATAAAAATAAATAAATTGTTCCCTTAAAATTTGAAATTTTCTTTTTTCTCTATCAATTTCAGCAGTCGACCAAGTTCGAATATCTTTATCATCAGTTGCTAGGTTGAGCTTGTCACAAAATTGTTAGCCTAATGCAACTTACGTCTCGCGTATAATTTACGCAATGCACTTATATGACTAGTCGAGGGTTTCTTCACTACCGAAAAAAAAAAAAAAAAAAAAAAAAAAACAGCATTCGAGCCCTATAGCTTAAAAGATTAAAGAATTATTACCTCATTCAACAAATTGAATCAAATTTATTCTAAGTATTAGTACTTTTATCTTATGTGGTTCTTGTCTTCTTGACACTTCATACAGAATCAAATCCACGACAGCATGCTCTTATTACAAGGCACAAAATATATGCAAAGGAAAAAAGCATATGCTCTAGCCAACAATTTCTTGGTGCCCATTATTTATATGACTGAATTTTTTTTTTTAAATTTAATTTTTTTTTTTTAGAATTTTGAAGAGTATTTGATATAAGTATATGCCCAATTGAATCCTAAATCCATGGATTTAGGTATAATAACAAAGATGCTCCTAATCCAATTTTAAGATGAGCAATTTCTACCATTAAAGTGGGATATTCTTCATTGATTTGCACATTTGCCATTAATAATTAACTGCAATTAGGGCATTTGCATGGAACCTACATCCAGAATCATATGCTCTCATCTCATAATTATTAAAGTGTATATAATCTATTTTTTTATAATTATTAGTTTCACAAGATTCTACGACGTTATCGAACGAATATTTTGAACGAAAAACGGATAGCATGATTAATTAGCATAATCTAATGCATGTACTTATAATCATAAATTCCTTATTCTTTTATCTTTTTTTATCTACCTTGATCAAGAAACATGTTGAATTAAACATAATTTTATAAAAAAAAAAAAGGATCAAAATTTTAAATGTTGACCGATTTTCCAAATTAAATGCGTGTGGAGCACTTTTCCGATGTTATTTTTGGTCTGCAATAATGCAACCAATCATATAGGTGCATTGGGTAAATCTACACTCACGTATAATAGCTTGCAAACCATACGAGAGACGTAAATCACATTAGGTTAACTATGTGTGACAAACTCCGACCACCTAGCGACTATTAGTAAATAGATTCGAACTTAAGTCAGTTGACATAAATTCACTTACTCCAACCGCTAGATCATCCCTTACGAAACACTACTTCAATAAATTGTTTGAAAGACAGACAAAATAGGTGGATGGTGATTTTATCACCATGAAGAAAAAAAAAAAACAAAATGGCATCCTACTAAGACCATGATTCTCGTAACTTGTCATTGGCTACATTGACTAATAAAAAAGTCTTATTTATTTCGGGGCCCTTTTGTTCTTTTGAAATTATTGTACCTCGTCCAAAGTCTATTATATCCAATTCTTATACTAATGAAGGTTGTAAATGAGTCGAGTCAACTCATGATGAGCATGACAATTTGGTAAAAAAAACTCGGATTTGAGCTCATTTTTAGTAGTTCAGAATATCATGAGCCGTTTTATTTTCTTTTTAAGCTTTACTACAATTTATATGTGTGTTTGTAATTCCGGGTAAATCTTTTTTATAAAATTTTAATTATAATACAAAATAATATTTAGTAAAAATAATAATAATAACAAAAAAAAATGAGCTGGAAGTTAAGCTTGGCTCGAGCTCGATTTCACCAAATTTGACAGATTCGACTTGAATTCGAGCATGTTGCACTTGTACTAGTGTGTTCTTTTTTTGAATCACACTTCTATAAATGTATGTAGTGTTACTAGAACTAGATGCCAATAGTATAGTCACAGTATTTTAATGTGAACAATTAATCCATTGCATATAAGATCAGCCACATGTTTGTACTTAGATCAGAATCAATCCTTAAAACATTTGAATTTCAAAGTATTAAAAAAAAAATAAAAAAATTGACCAGACAGAATAACAACTATTGCAAAAAGAAACTGCAATTTTACATGTGCCACGTGTAAATATCACAAAAAAGAACTGCATATCTTTGAGTCAGCATTATATTCAAAATGGCGCTTTCAGTTTTCCACATCTGTAACATCTCTTACATGTTGCTATCCTTCTCAACACACACACACACACACACACACACACATAGAGAGAGAGAGAGAGAGAGAGAGAGAGAGAGAGAGAGAGAGAGAGAGAGAGAGAGAGAGAGAGGGAGAGGGGTTATACTTATGGGGTTTTGGAATAATTAAGTTGGTGGTGAAGGTGGCAGTACTATTATTAGTAGCAGAGGAATAGAACTTAGAACATTTATCAAGATAATTACTACTTGCACTACTAATTACTAAACAGCATCTTCTCTAAAGTATTCTTCACAACTTCTTTAACCACAACTTTCTCACTAACATATTATATTAACAAAATGAGTATATTACGGCCATCCTATAAGTAACGTCAAATTACCGAAAAAAACCCCTTATGTTTAAATAATTACAACCACTCCCTCGAATATGAATCTTTTTACACGTCCAACTGTATGGTGTCAAATTCATCATAATGATTTCGTGGAATGTTCGCTAGTTTAATTTGTACTCGTTTTGTGCAAAAAATGCAGTTTCTGATGCGCCACAATCTAATATTTACAAGCCAAGAGCCACATCTTAAGATCATCTTGTTTCAAAATGCTGAGCTCGAATGGTGTAAAACGGGTAGAGACATGAGAAAATTCCACATAATCTACAAGATTCCACTAAATTTGACACCACATGGATGAAAGTGTAAAAAAAATTATAGTTGAGGGGCTGGTTGTGATTATCCAAACATAAGGGATTTTATCGTAATTTGACCTTACCTCAGGGGATAACCGTAATTTACCCTAACTAAAAAGAAAAAAACCATTTCTCATTTAATTTTTTAGCAGTTCCCAAAAAACACAACCACTAATTAATATTTTTTCTTAAGTGAATTAAAGTTGGGGAAAAAAATTAAATTATTACACATCTTTTTCTTATCCTAAAAACTTAGTGGAAAATCAAGCTGGTCTAATTAGAGACAGTCTTTGTGTTTATTGCCAAAAAGATGTAGCAGCCAATAAGATTTCACTTCAAATTAAGTAAGCACCTCTTGACTTTTTATAACAGGGCAAAAATATATCTGTCCCTTCATTAATAATCCAACCCCTTATGCAAATATATCTGAGATGGTTATCAAACATGCAGAAAATAAGTTATAACTTTATAATAAAATAAATAAAATGGACTAATATTCGAAAATAAGTAGGCTGCAAAATCGCTTATTGTTCGATTCAAATTCTCTGACGATCGATCGAACGAAAAAAAACACGATTATACGTTCAAACAAGTGGAATGAGCATAGGATAAAGATACATGTAAGAGAATGTGCTGTCGAGCATAAGTGACCGAAAAAAATTCCCTTACCCCTCTCCATAAATAATGTGATCTTTCAATCCTCTCCATTCGAACACTCACAAAAAAGAAATATCGACGAGACAAAGCCTTCGTTTTTAGGACAATCCGTTTTTTTTTTTCTGATCTTTTTTTTTTTAACGCGAAGATATGGTGAAATTCTCGAAGCAGTTCGAGGGTCAATTAGTTCCGGAATGGAAAGAAGCCTTTGTGGATTATTGCCAGCTGAAAAAGGACATCAAGAAAATCCATTTTCTCAACAATCCAACCACTAATACCGATAAAAACACGACTTCTTTCGCGAAAAGCCTCGTTTCTTGTTTGAGAAAATACGTTTTTGTTGATCATAAGCAGAGAGAACCGAGGGTCATTCAAGTACTTTCCACCCCCATGTTCAATCCTTGTCATGAATGATTTTAATTCATATTTTTTTCACTTAAATCTTTTTTTTCTTCTTACGTATCTTAGGTTCATCGTAAGCTCGCCACGTCAGCAAGTACGGGTGACTTATACGAGACTGAGCTGCTCGAGCAGTTTGCTGACACTGATGCAGCAGTTGAGTTCTTTGCATGCTTGGATCTTCAGCTAAACAAAGTGAACCAATTTTACAGAAATAAAGAGAAGGAGTTTCTCGATAGGGGAGAATCTTTGAAGAAGCAAATGGATATTCTCGTCGAGCTCAAAACCTCGTTGAATCAAAAACGTGCAAAAGGGACTCCTTCTAATGACTCGAAAGAGGAGGACTCGATTTCAGGCACCATATCTTGCGGTACGAAATCAATTTTTTAAGTAAATTATATTTTAAAAAAAAGGTAGAATCTTTAAGCATATTATTACTCATGAATTTTTGTTTGTGTTTGCGAATAGACGAAGAGTCGATTAAGGATGCTATAGATGCAGAGGAGGGGGTGGAGGGTTTAAGTGGAGAACTTGACAAAGATGATGTGAAATTACCGAAATCTCCTCGGTCGTTGAGGATCAAGAAGGATGATGTGGTTAACCGCCAAGGGAGAAACTTGAGAATTCACATTCCTCTAACGAATCCGACACGTGCTTTTTCCGCTATCACTTATTTGCTAAGGGATGATTTGAAGAGTAATCAAGCCTCTTCGAAGAAATGTGGGCCCGAGGCGAATAAATTGCATATTAATAAGAAGAAGCTTCATCATGCAGAGAAAATGATTCGGGGTGCTTTTGTTGAGCTTTATAAAGGATTAGGGTACCTCAAAACTTATCGGTATATATGATCGGTTTTTTTGTTATTCCGTTACCCTTTTGGGAAAAAAAATATAAACTTTGTTACTTATAATGTTGTCTGAAATTGCCTCAGGAACCTGAACATGCTTGCTTTTGTGAAGATTTTGAAGAAATTCGACAAAGTAAGTTTACGATTATTCGACCGATTAATTTCTTGTTTTTTCGTCATCGTAAAAGAGAGATCTTTATTTTCGGTTTAATCGATTTTCAGGTGACTGGTAAACAAGTTTCTCCAATTTACTTAAGAGTGGTTGAGAGCTCATTCTTCAACAGTTCAGACAAGGTAATATTAAAAAAATGAACTCTTTTTTTTTTTTTTTTTTTTTTGTGTAAAATATCTTGTAAGAAAGAAAGGGAAATAATGGTGCAAGAACATCTTTTTTCATGGTATTTGTGATTGGAAGATGATTGGATGTGGGGTAACAGACACATATCCCATGATAGATTATTTTTTCTCAAGACAGTTTAAGGTGGTTTGCAAAAAAATAAAATAAAAATAATAATAATAAATAAAAATAAAATAAAAATAATTTCAAGATTTGTTTGTCTCACACTTGTGAAAAAATTGGCAAAAAGTTAACAGCTTTCACTATTATGACAGGCTTTGAAGCTAGCAGATGAAGTTGAGGAAATCTTTGTCAAGCATTTCGCCGAAGACAATAAACGGAAGGCGATGAAGTACCTTAAACCGACTCATCGAAAAGAATCGCACGCCGTGACATTTTTCATTGGTTAGTTTCATGCAATAAAATAATTCAAGATCTGCATTATACTCTAATAAAGAAGATTTGTGAAGATAATAATCAAAATTAGTTTACCCTTTTTGAGAGATTAAATAATTCTAGTGGGAAAAAGTAGATAATAAATAAATCAAGATCAAAAGATTCACTTTTTTGGAGTTGAGTTTAATAATTGAAATCAAGAAACAGAGTATCTAACTATCAAAACCTTAAAATGGTCGAAAAATTTGGTCGATTTTCGGACATAATTAAGATTAGATAACTATTATTTGAAGCAAATGATCGAAACTGAATTTTTGGTCTAAATAATTTATTTATTTTCGGAAAAAACAGGATTATTCGCTGGGTGCTTCATTGCACTTTTCGTCGGATACGTAATCATGGCTCATATTACGGGAATGTATCGATCTAGTTCGGATACAGTGTACATGGAAACGGTATACCCGTTCCTAAGGCAAGTGCTCGCCTTTATTTTAGCAAAAAAAAAAAATTCATTTTCAACACAAATATTTGAAGTTTCCCTAAAACAAAAAACTAATATTATATATAATATTTTTTTTTTCAGCATGTTCAGCCTATTATTTCTACATTTCTTCCTCTACGGATGCAACATTTACATGTGGCGAAAAACACGAATAAATTACAGCTTCATCTTCGAATTATCACCGACAAAAGAACTCAAATACCGAGACGTGTTCTTGATTTGCACCATTTCAATGACTGCTCTAGTCGGTGTATTATTTCTTCATTTATCTCTCGTTGCAAAAGGGTACTCGTATTCTCAAGTTCAAGCCATTCCGGGCTTTCTTCTATTGGTAAAAAAAATTAATCTTTTTCGCCTAAAATGTACATTTACTTACATTAGTATACTTAAAAATCGAATCTTTTTTTTTTCAGGTGTTTATTATAGTTCTCATTTGCCCCTTCAACATCATCTACAAGTCGAGCCGCTACCATTTCCTTTCCGTAATGAGAAACATCGTTCTATCGCCTTTGTACAAGGTTGTTATGCTCGATTTCTTCATGGCTGATCAGCTCTGTAGCCAGGTAATTAATTAAATTAATCAGCTCAAATATAAATTAGTAAAAAACAATTTCGAAATAGCATATTTTAATCGAGAATTACGAAACAGATTCCAACTTTGAGAAACTTGGAATACATCGCGTGCTACTACATAACCGGGAGCTACAAAACGCAAGATTTCAATTATTGCAGTCGAAACACATACTATAGGGATTTGGCTTATGCAGTTTCATTTCTACCTTATTATTGGAGAGCCATGCAGGTTTGTTATTTATATAATTAAATTAAATTAAATTAAATCAATTTCTTTTTTAACGTAAAAAAAATATCGAATTTGCTATATATATATACATATTAAAATGTCGGCTTTCGATTATGATCAGTGTGCCCGAAGATGGTTCGACGAAGGGCAGAAAATCCACCTAGTGAACCTAGGAAAATACGTCTCCGCCATGCTGGCAGCAGGGGCAAAAGTGGCATACGAGAGGGAAAAGAACGTCGGGTGGCTTTGCTTAGTCGTGATCATGTCGACTTCCGCAACCGTTTATCAGCTCTACTGGGATTTCGTCAAGGACTGGGGTTTGCTTCAGTTCAATTCCAAGAATCCGTGGCTACGAGACGAACTAGTGCTCCGGAAAAAGTTCATATACTATTTCTCATTGGTACAAAAAAAAAATATCCCTCCGAAAAAAATTAAATCTTTTTTTATATACTTATATTCGTAAAATAAACGAAGTTTATTACGCGACGCAGGGATTGAATCTGGTACTACGGCTAGCTTGGTTGCAGACGGTTTTCCATTATAATTTCGAAAAAGTTGATTACAGGGTGACTATGCTGTTTTTAGCAGCTCTTGAGGTTGTAAGAAGAGGGCAATGGAATTTTTATAGGTAAAAAAAAAATTAAAAAAAAAAATATTTATAATATTTTCCCAATTAATATTAATTGAGATGGGATTTATTAATTAATTAATTAACTTGCATGGTTTAATTAATTGTGAGCAGGTTGGAGAATGAGCATCTGAATAATGTGGGGAAATTCAGAGCTGTGAAGATAGTGCCACTGCCTTTTCATGAAGTGGATGATCAAGACTGATTTAAAATATTTGACAGCAAAATAAAATAATTAATATACTAATTAATATTCTAATAGTTAATTAATTAGGGCCTTCAAACTTTTTATATTCTTATGTTGATTAAAATCAAGAAATGATGTAAGATGCCATTGTACAAGTTGATGATAATTATTTAAGATGTCTACTTATATTGGAGAAAATTATGGTAATATATACTTTTTATACGGATTTGATTGCATTTTTTTTTTATTTTAATTTTGTTATTTGTGTAATCAATTGTTTATTCGATAATGATAGGAACTAGTTCCACAAGATATTGAAAAATGATAAATTATTTTTTACAAGATATTATTTTTTTAATAAAAAGTATTTTTTATTAAATAGTTATTTTTACAAGATATAAAAAATGATATATTATAATTTTATTATTACAAATACACACTTTATCATTTTGTAAAAAAAATAATTTATTATTAAAGAATTAAAAAAAATGACATGATTTTACTAAAAGCCATCCTGTATTTATCATTTCCCATTTATTAATTATCATGGAATTTAATTTACGAATTATTCCAAAACAATTATATTATTTCTTAAAATAATTTATCCAACGAGACAGGGTTAGAATGGTCTTTTCACAACTTTTTGGGCCGATAAAATCAGCAATCCGCATACTACAAAAGCTTAGAAAATAGAAGCCCAGAACCTATTTTACCCTGTTTGCAATTTTGCCAACAACAGAAAGGAATTAGGGCAAACAATAATTCTATCTCCAAAATCCCTAAATTCGTTTCAAATACGCTGAACAAAAACCCTAAATTCGCGAATCGCGAGCCTAAGATCGTTGGTGATAGATAAAGTAATTCCGTTTCTTCGACGAGGTATGAGATTTCTCAGTTAAAAAGTTCGACTTTCGTGAATTTTGACACTTGATCGGTATCGGTTTTTGCTGGGCGTGTTTCCAGATAGCAGATTCTCAATTTTTATTGCGTAGTAGTGACGAAATTCTTGGTATAAGCTTGCCGTTGGTGTTATTTCTTAATTCACTTCATAGGAAATATTATGAGATGTCACCCATATTATCAAAGGCAGCTGATTACATTGTAAGGTGATGGAGGTACAATCATGATGGCTGAATTAACATTGATTTTGAAAATTCTCCAATGTTTTTGATTATCAACAAAACTATTATTGGAGCATCTTAAATTTTTTACCTTTGGATTATTGTGAGGACCTTGAATTATTGTGGCCCAGCTATGATCATAGGTTGATAAGCGTCTGGGACAATTATCCTTGTTTTGTATTGTAAGAATTTTTTCATCCAAGATTGCTGCTTCAATAATGTACATATCTAAGTTACCGGCCTTGTATTTAAGTAAATGTTAATTATTTGAAGATTTTGGTCTGTCCAAACTAGATATAATTTATGTTTCATATATATTTTCAAATTTACTGTCCTTGAAGATGTTTAATGTCTATGGATGTTGTCCGTTGTTTTACAAGATATATGTGTATTTTTATACCTCTGCTTTTGTACTGAATTATGAGTTTCAGTCTTATGAATATAAAGTATTAATACATTCACTTATAATACTTGCTGCATATAAATACTTCACACAGTTAAATGTCATTGCTTGACTGTTACTTTTTATGTAGTATAGACTTGCTAACTTCAATTATATTTATTCAATTCATTGAGTTTTTCTTTCTTTTTCATATAGAGAGGAGGTGCAATATTCAAATTTTTTGTTGTTTACTTATCTAGTTATCTAGTTTAGTTCGATATACCATTAATGGTAGCTTTCTTGTTACTTTCTTCGTATGATTTTGCATGCCTACCAACATTATGTTCTTATAATTCTAATTAGTATTTAACATATCTGTACTTTGTTTTGAGAGATTATTTACACTGACACACACATCTTCACCCACTTCTCCCCGGTAGTTCATGTGTTAGGAGAGTCTGAAGACAGACTTCTTTGGAAGTGTTTGATTCTGAGGGGGCCAATTAGAGGAGAAGCCAATTGATGAAGAATGTTTATGGGTTAATGCTGGTGTAACTCCTGTTTATTCATCAATTACAGGAAAGGTTTCATTCATATTGCTTCTACAACCTCTCAACATTAGAAAGAGCTTTGAAGGAGAAGGTTGAGTGTTCGAGGAAACATGGACCCTGGACGCTATGGTCCTCATCAAGGATGGGAAAATAACAGCGTAATTGTGGTTTACTTTTCATCACATATATGGGGTGATATACGAGAATTTAGGCTCATGTGATTGTTCATTTTTTCCGGCATCTCTTCCTTAAAGAATATGGGAGAAGCCATGGGACAGTGAGGATGTGGAATCGTTTGCCTAGATTTACCATGATTATTACTTGCTGACTCAGCTTATTCTCTTGAATCCACAGGCTTTGGAGGAGTATGGTGCAGTTCATGATTCAAACTTTCGGTGAGTACACGGGGATGCCCATTGCCATCAACGTGATTGGTTTTGGTGTTTAAATCGAAGGATCTCAAGTCACCACCTTTTTGAATTTTTTTGTTAAGTGAGCAAAAGTAGATTAGAGCTACCCCTAAAAAAAAAAAGAAAAAAATAATAGAAAAATCACTTGTTACTGGTTTCTATACTTGTGCACTTCTTGTGTTGTATTTTGTGCTTAGTAAATGTGTTAGTTGTTTCTGTTCCTTTCACTTCTTTCTATTGGTAGTTGCCTCAACTTTTTTTGGCAGGGACGGTGGATCGTACGATGAAAGGAGGTTTATAGATGAAAGGTTCTCAAGGGAAAATGTTTATCCGAGGGGAGGTTTTCAGCGAGACGTAGTGGAGAGGGATGACTACCCTCCACCACCATCATCAGTTGGCATGTGGCCTCAAACAAGGAGGAGAAGCTATGAAGAAGAATATTCTTACGAGAAGGATTATAGACGGCATGAGAAACCGTACGTAGTTTCATATTCTTTAATCCATTCTTTTGGTGAAGCTGATAAGCATTTTGAGATTTGACACATTTCTGGATTACGGTAAATTCTAGAATAGTTATTATTGTACTGAGAACTATTGCGATCGTGGATTGACAGCCCTGCTAGATATGGAGGGCGTGACCGTGCAGATTATGGATATGATGATTATGACTACAGATCTCGTGGTTCGCGTCAAAGCAGGGAAGATAGCCGTGAAAAGGATTATGATTATGGAAGACAGAGTTATGATTCAGACTATGATAGAGGCGGTAGGAGAGATGGTAGCTGGAGAAGACGTGAATCTCGGGACCGCGAATGGGACAAAAGAGGCCTAAGTCGGGAAAGGGGCGAAAGTCCTTATAAAAGGCACGAGCATTCTCCTTCACATTCTCGTTCTCATTCTCGTGATGATCGGGCAAGGTCAAGATCTCCTCGAAGCAGAAGTCATGGTCGAAGTCATAGGGAAGACAGCTACGACGATAGTCGCTATGATAGAAGTGACAGGCGAAGAGATCGTGAAGAAAGACGTCATCATGACCATTATTCTGTTGTATGCTCAATTTATTCATCCCCGATCTCCATTTTCTGCTCTACTTGATAAATTGACTGAGCAATTTGCTGTCTTTTTATAGGCTCCCTCTGCTACTGTTGTGGTAAAGGGCCTTTCTCAAAAGACAACCGAAGAAGATTTGTATCAGATCCTTGTAACCCTTCTTCTGTCCTCATTTTTCTTAAAATTTTGGTGAAAGACTGTTGTTACTTTAAGTTGTCATCTTTATTATAAGATGCATGACTCTCATTTTTCCATCAGGCTGAATGGGGACCCCTTCGTCATGTTCGTGTGATTAAAGAGCGAAATTCTGGCACCTCTCGGGGATTTTCTTTTATTGATTTCCCTTCTGTGGTATGATAGTACTGGCATGATGTTCTTATATTTTATGTCGTTAAATTTCATAAAAAGAAATAAAAAAATGGTGTTCATTCTTGTAAAACAGGATTCGGCACAGGCAATGATGGATAAACTTGGACATGAAGGTCTTCTTGTGGATGGTAGGAAGCTGTTTTTTGAGTACAGGTATATACGCCTCATTTTTGTTCCTGCTGCATAATAGGGCAACTTGCTTGATTGATTTGGTAGTGCATCTTACCCTTCTCTGAATAATGCAAAATAATTAGTTGGTAGATTGAAAAGATAGATGAACCCTACTCTATCTTGTTTGTCCGTCGTGAGTTTGATCTTTTCTCCTTAAGCAATTGGAATGGGGCCTACCATCATTTTATTGATTCTTACAAATTCTATGTGCTTGATATTTCTATTCATATCTGTTCATCATGGCCCGAATGCACATTTTCTGCTTTCGATAAGTTAATGTTGAATCTGAAGTAAAATCTGCCGAATAAGTTTGTCAGTGAATAAAATATCAGTGAATGTCATTGTAAACTTAGACTTTTGTTGCAGTAGTAAACCAACGGGGTCAGCTACAGGATCTCTTGGAATGGATGGTGCATCAAGATCAGGCCATGGTAGCCACAGAAGTATCATGGTGCCTTCTGATTGGATGTGCATCATATGCGGATGTGTCAATTTTGCACGGAGAACGTCCTGTTTTCAGGTTTAGTTTCTCTCCCCAATTTCTGTGAAGTTCCTACTTTCTGACTAACATCTCCTTCGACAAGTACATTCTTGTTAGCAAAATCAACAGTCACAATAAATTTGTCTATCCCTTTCGGAAAAAAAATGATGGGTGTATGTGCATAAGTTTTGTCTCATCAAGATCTTCTCAATGTACTATGTGTTGCAAGTTGACGAGCATTGTTCTCTTATTTTAACTTTTAATATCTTTGTTTCTCAGTATATAGACACTGACTTTGTCTATTTATTGGGTTTTTTTTTCCATTTCTTCAATTAGTGTAATGAGCCGAAAACAGAAGATGCTCCTGCAGCTGATATGGCATCATCCAATCCTAGTACTAGTGGCAAGAGAGGAGAAGCAGGTTAGTTTAAGCTTGCAGCAATTTCATCAGCCAGCATGGCTTATGTTTGGAGGAACTTACATTGGATATGCTTCAGGTCCCACCCATGTTCTTGTTGTTCGTGGATTGGATGAAAATGCTGATGAGGAAATGCTTCGCTATGAATTTTCAAAACATGCTCCTATTAAGGTGCAACATTTTTCATCTAGCCGTTGTTTGTTAGTCTACTATTCAGGATGTATAATACTCTCAAACGTTGCAGGATTTGCGACTTGTTAGAGACAAATTCACACATGTCTCAAGAGGATTTGCATTTGTTCATTTCCATTCGGTAAGAGATCAACTCCCTATTGAGTATCCATGCAATATAGTTAAAAAATGTTGGATAAATATTTGGTTGTCTGGGCCATTCTTCTTGTGCAGGGTTGTTAATTATATTGATAAATTATGATGGTCATGCATACTCCTGTTTCAGGTTGAGGATGCAACTAAAGCACTTGAAGTGACAAATGGTACCACTTTGGAGAAGAATGGTCAGGTTCTTCGAGTTGCTTATGCCAAAAGTATTATCGGACCTGGATCAGCAGTTTCAGGAGCTTCTCAATCGAGCAGTCTTGCTGCTGCTGCAATTGAAGCGGCAACATTTGCTCAGCAGGTTTCCTGTCTAGCTTTTCTCCCTTAACATGTGGTGGTCTTGACTGATGTGTCCCAAGCGAATATTTTTTCTGTTGTTTTGCTTCTAAGTGCTAATAACCCATAATTGGATGATAGTAGAAGTCCTTTTGAGTATAATACAGATTCTATAGTATGTCAAATTCACTTTCTGTAGTCTTGCACAATAATCAGTATTTCTCTGTTGACATATGTTCTCTATGTGCGTGCTGCTGCTCCTATGAACAGTTGATAGTTCCTCAGCAGGCATACATTGAATGTCCACTTGTATGAATAGAATTGTCTGAGAATGATGTGTGTTTTTTTATTTTTGGATAAACTTAGTGAATTGGTACACGACCTACAATGCTATTGCTAACCAGATTTTGATGTAATCAGTTTCCTTACTTTTCACTTTTAACATGCTTTATGGTGTGCTAATAAGAATGTTCAAGTTCTCAGGGGCTAGCTAATTTTACTATCCTGATATCGATAATTAGTGGTTATTACTTATTTGCTCTAATGCGAGTATATAATGGATTTTATTTTTCTGTGCATCTTTTAGTATGATGCAGTTGGTTGGGCACCAAAAGAGTACAATGAGGATAACCAATCCAGTGGTGTTCAAGAGAAAGATGGACAAGTCACTGGCCAAACAGATCCTTCTGCTCCACAAGTTGGTTTTGTGTGGGACGAAGCCTCTGGTTATTATTTTGATGCTTCATCTGGGTTTTACTATGACGGAAATACAGGTTTCCAACTATTGTTTGCTTTCTGTAGGACTTCTATATTTTTGGTGTATAATTTGAATTAGTTAGGCATCACCTGATTGCCAAATGGTGAAGAAGATGGTTAATTTTTCCTCTCTGAGAAAGCTGAAGAAGATGGTTAATTTTTGCAATATCTACGCTGCAGGTTTATATTATGATGGCAATAATGGACTCTGGTACACTTATGATCAACACACACAGCAGTATATCCCTTGCACCGACCAAAATGGCAAGACAGCTGAAAAGCAAAGTGAAACTTCCAAGGCATCGGATGGTCCAAATAATAGAAAAGTTGTTATATCTGCACCAGCTGCTACAGTATCATCAAGTGAAAAATCTGCTTCGTTACCAGATGCTGTCCAGGCTGCTGCGGCGGCAGCAATAGCTGCTGAGAAGAAAGAGAAGGAAAAACTGAAGGAAATAAGACTCGCCTCTAAAAGCAGTATTATAGCTAACAAGAAGAAGATGAACAATGTCTTAACCATGTGGAAGCAAAGAAGTCACGAAGGTCAAGCGCCACGTGTCGCTCTTGAAGATAGCCAGTCTGTTGAAGGGAGATCTAACCCCATGAAGAGTAAGACAACAAAGGAAAACATTGTAGCTTCGATGGAATCTACTGTTTTGGAATCCCAAGACAGGGCAAGGCCTATAGTTTCCAGTTCCGGGGGGTCTTTGAAAGGAGTAATTAGGGGTTCTGGAATGGGGGTGGTGAAATCAGATACTGTTTATGCAGGACAATGGGAAGGTACCCCCACTTCGTCCTTTAGTACAACATCTTCTGCAGGATCTTCTTCGCTCGCATTCACAGAGACTTCAAATACGGTGATGCCATTCAGAACAGATGCGTCTGCATTAGGTTCCTATGCGCAATCTGCTTCTACCGGAAGTGGCAAACGAAGGTTTTCCGAGATGCCGGCCACTTCCATTGCAAATAAAGAACAATCCCAAACTACGTATAGAGATCGTGCGGCAGAGAGAAGAAGTCTATATGGTTCATCGTCAGCTTTTGTTGACGACTCATCAAATGCTGGAGCTGGAGATTCAAGTAAGCATTCCTTGCTTTCTGTTACATGCCACTTTTAAATATTGTTCTTCTCGTGGTATTATATTTTTGATTTCAGAAAAAATTCGTGGCTGTATGATTCTGGGACTGGACAAAATTAAGTTGTGTGATAGTCAATAGTTGGAACTGCAATTATGTTTAAAATTCAGAAGGATAGTTTATTTTTCTATGGATTCTGTATTGATTCGTGATAATGTTTTTGTGTGGTTGACTTCAAGATCGAGATTCTACATCGAGAAGAGGTGCTGTGGACTCCATGCCATTCCCTCCTGGGGTTGGTGGTGGGCGAAGCAGTGGTGATGCAATTGCTCAGAGTTACGATGTCATCACAGCAGACAAAGCGATTGACGAGAAAAATGTGGGCAATCGGATGCTCCGCAGCATGGGCTGGCAAGAAGGCTTGGTACCATCTCTAAACCCTGCACTTTCATATACTTCTCTTTTTGGTTTATGCAAGTCCAATGATAAACAGAGAACACCACAAGAGAATGATAAACAATAATGGCAGATTATGTGCAAAAATCTTAAACACAATAGTATACCATAGAAATTTGTCCGTATGGATAGGACAAGGCGCCAGACGTATACAACAGTTTCTAACTCGAATCCTCCTAAAAACTGAACAGATACTAACTACTTATACTAAAACTAACAGAACACTAATTTCCAAAAACTAGGGAATAACGGAAACTAAATAACTGACTCGATAAAAGTTGGTTATGGAGTATCCTATCCTTAATTAACTTCCGTTTCTTTCTGGAATGAGTTTGTAGAGGTTGAATTGTATCAAAACTGAACTTATTCTTCCGCACATCAAGTTTATAATGACACTTCCGTGTGATCAACTGATGTGATCTCTTGTTGGTATATGCTCTGTTGAGATAACATGGATGAATAAGTTGGCCGTCAAGAACAATACTTGAACGTGCATGAATCTTGATCTGACTTTTGTTTTGGCGGAATTTTGTTGTGTTGTTTGTGGTGGGGTCCATCTACAGGGATTAGGGAAACACGGGAGTGGAATGGTGGAGCCCGTTCAAGCCCAGGCCATAGAGACGAGAGCTGGGCTTGGAAGCCATCAGCCGAAGAAAGTGGATAGAGATTTGGAGGTGCAGGCTGGAGATAGCTACAAAGCTGTTATTCACAAAAAGGCCATTGCCCGTTTTCGAGAAATGTCGTAAGGTGAGTGATACTTTGAGGAGAGAGAGTATTAAAAGCAGCTTTCAGGTTTGGGGAAGAAGTTGAATTTGTTTTTCACACAAGTGTTTCGAGATATTCTCCTCGGTTGAGTTACATATTGTAGCACAAAAACTGAAATCGAGTGAAATGTATATGATTATATTATTGTTGTTCATCTCAGATCCAGATTGTTTTTCTTCTTATTGTTGACAGCAAATTTGAGTCTGAACTTATGATTATTTCTATATATGTTTATACATACAAACCTATATACATGTTGGCTTTATTAACATATATGTATTTTTCCTTTGTCTGGTAATTATATTGCAACCTGGTTAATTTTTTTTTTGATTGATTTATTTATTTATTTTTTAACATATATAACCTGTAGATGTATATTCGTTTTTCAATAAAATAAAGAAGTCACTAAACTTACTCTACAACTAAATAAACTAAAATCTGTTGAAACATATAAAATAATTAAAAATTAGTGAGAAATTAATATGCTCAAATAAACTACAGATTTTATGTAAAAAACAAAGATAAAATAATAGTTAAAATTATATTGTTTTCTAGTCCCAAAATAATCTTAATTTTCAATTTTATCCCCAAATGTGTTTAAAATTGAACTTTTGGCATGTATTTTGTTCACTCTGTATAACAATGGGGACTAAAAGTGGAATCAGGTAAACTATGAGGAGCGAAAAGTATAATTCTCCCATTTTTACAATAATAGAATTTTAGTGATTAAATTTTTTAATATTTGATACTCTCACGCCAACCTATCAGGATATAGGAATCCAAGAGTTCAGTGCAGAAGCTTGGAACGAAAAGAAGAAGACGACGCCGTTTTATAGCTCTGCTCAATTTTCTCTTGCTGTAGAAAAATGAATGCAATCAACAGCTGCAGAATTCTCGGCTTCGATTATTCTCTCTGCTCTACGGCCAGCGCCCACGTCAAAATCAAATCCCCAATTTCTTCTCTTCCATGTTCGCAGCTCTTCAGACCTAATTTTGTCTCCACTTGTAAACCCTTTTCGCCACCCAGGTATCTCTATATTTCAATTCGCATTCTCTTAATATGTGTAGGTCTTAGTTGAATTTGTTGTGTGTTTTTTTGTTAATTGTATTAACTCTTGTTAGCAGGTTGAGGATTTCTTACAGAAGTAATGAGGCGCCGAAGCAATGTCTTAGGGTTTCTAGGATTTCATGTCTGCTGGAAGATAGTATTGAACAACACCCAGAAACAGAGCAGCCCTCTTCTTCCAACAATGTATATTTTTCACTCTAATCTTGGTTTTTTATTTGAACTAGAATCGTCAGTAAATTCCCCGTACATATGCTCGTTTGACATCACGGTTGTTGTTTTATTATTCACGGTTATTTTTTTAGAATATGCCTGGCTTGTTAATCGTGAATTTTAATCTGTAAGTGCATTAACTAACAAAAAAACTACGGGATGCATTTTATCAACGAACTGTATAGATGGATCGTAAGATTTTTTAATTACGGAGGAACTTGTATCTGTGTACGAAATTTCATAGGGTTAGTTGCTTGAGTTCTTTTTACTATGTTTACGGTCTTGGCATAATTAGTTAACTTATGAAGTGCGTGCGTTTTTTACCTTTTAAATAAGTACTATCTTAATGCCTTATATTTTTTTGTGATCGGCTTTTTCTCGTTGGTTTTCTTGCTTCCAGGAAGTTGCTATTGATCTTAAGCTCCCGAGAAGAAGTTTGTTAGTAACATTTACGTGTGATTCTTGTGGGGCCCGGTCTCAAAGGCTAATAAATAGATTAGCTTACGAGCGTGGTCTGGTTTACGTACAGGTAATTATTGACTGCTCTATTCATTTTACTCTTCTTCCTATATTTGCCTTACTTGTGTGCTCATAAATATGTTCATCTGTGATCTGTTCTGTAATGCTTTGATACCAATCAGTGTTCCTAGATTCTTCACAAGTGTCTCCCACAAAAAAATCAGTTTGTCGTTTAACGATGTCGTGTTTTTTTTACCTCCATTTTTGCCAGTGCCTATCTGTACATGCAATTCTCTCGACCGCTCAGTAGAAACCACAGATCTTTCATCCTTTTTTCGTATTTGCTGAGAATCTAAGATGTAGATTTCATGGATTCATTAATCAACCCCCGATACTGCATACTTAAAGATTTCACTGTTTATGACTCTAATGAACTTAAAAATTATATTTCATATTCATTATAATTAGGTATGCAGTATCGGGGGTTGGCTTCCTAACCACGTGAATCAGTCTTGTGGGACTAATACTTTACATTTTCGATCTCATGATATAAAATATTTCTCAATGTATCATGAATATGTTGTACTGGATGCTTAGATAAGCCTTCTGATTTCAAATATTTATGCTCTATTTTTTCATTTTTCTTCGTCTTCCTCTCGTGCAGTAAATTTATCCTATCTTCCATAAACTGACTATATTCTATTCAACAGTGTTCGGGATGTTCTCAGTACCACAAGCTAGTTGACAATCTTGGACTTGTGGTAGAGTACAACTTGCACGAGGAAGTTGATTCGGATGCAACTACAAATGAAGTCTAGAGACAATTTAGAATCAATATACGATCATTGTTTGTTCAACGAAAATATCTATGTAGGACTAGGATGTACGACAAATAAAACAATTTTATATAATTTTTTTGCAGTGATAATACAAATTTGGAGGTAAAGAATGAATATCGAATGTTTAAAAAAATGCAGTCATGCTCTGATCCTCTTCTGTATGCCGTACACATTTTCTCCATTGTAGAGAAGTTACAAAGAGAAGCTAGTGATGGACAAAAACGTAGCTAAGGCCAATCCAGCTGTCACCTGCATTCTAATTCTTCCACTCCGATCAAGTGATGCAGCTCCATTCTGCGATTGATTGAATAGCGTGTAATAAGTTAACTATTATGTATTAAAAGAAAGAAAAAAGACAATTTCAGTTTCTTACCAAGTTAATGGTTGGTGAAGGTGCAGGGGCTGTTGTTTCACCGGTATCTTGAGCTTTAGGTGGTGCAGGTGGGCTTTGAATAGTCGGTGCAGGTGCTGGTGCGTGGTGGTGTTTGTGCTTGGTCTTCCGTTTCTTGTGTTTACCCGGCGCTGGTGCCGGAGCGGGCACTGGTGTGGGTCCCACAGGTGCTGGTGCAGGTGCAGGAACCACAGGGGCAGGTGCTTGTGGAGGCGGCGCAGATGGTGGTAGGGCCGGTGGAGAAACGGGCGGCGATGGAGGCGGCAATGGTGGTGGCTGGGCTGGACTTTCGATTGGTGGGCTGATGGTTGGGCTTGAAAGCGGTGGAGGTGTTGTGGGGCTGAGTGATGGTGGTGCGGCCGCGATAGGTGGTGCCGCCGAGGTAGGTGGTGCCGCCGTGGTAGTTGGTGGAGCTATGAACGGTATACTAGAAGGTGCAGCCGCTGGAGATAGTTGTGCATTGACGGCAAGTAACGAAATGCAGAGGCAAGAAAGGCAAGCCCATGTTCGTAAAGTTGCCATTGTTTTGCAGAGGGTTTGAAATGATCAAGAACTTGCACCAGTATTTATAACTCTAAAGTAAGCTTTCTTTTTCCTTTCGAAGTTTGGTGACACGTCATAAGGGCAAAATTGTAATTTTCATATCAATTTCATTCTGATTAGTATTAAACCGGCCATGTGTTGCTGTCATTGGTGTTGTAATGTTTAGTGCAATATGATATTAAATTAAGACCAAATCATTCCTAAACAGCCAATTTATCATTTTTATTAGTGTCACATTGTTTTCATATATATTATTCTTATTCTTTGGTGATTGATTAATAAATGTAATGACTTTTTCTAAACTTCCTTTGGAGTAAAGGAAATGCATTTCTTTGCTAGCTATAGACATGCAAGCAAGGTTGATAGAGAGTTGAGTTGTGGAGACAATAAAAAATAGACATGTTTTATTGGCCAATAATAATTTTCTCGAATCAGATTGTACAAGTCTCAGACAAGATCCGGAGGTGTTTTAAAGACTAAACTACCCTCTCAAATTTTAATATGTTTCAGTTTCATCCCTCAAGCTATATTTTTTTTAATATATTATCAACCCATTTTGACCACCACCACCCACCTCCTCCGGCCGCCGCCAGTAATTGGGGATAAGGGATTGGGAATTGAAAATCAGAAACTGAAATTAGGAAAGTGATACACGGTTTCCAATAAAGCTCGGATAACGGCTAAAAAAACCCGAATCTGGTGTCGAATCTTGATCAATAAAACAGAAATCCATTAAATTACCTCTCTAGAATTCACTATCAAGAATATGATTACAATCAAAGATGATTTTTTTCAGTGAAGAAGAGAGTGGGAAATGCATTTTTCCTGTAATTATAGCTTTTACACGCAGAATATGTGGAAGGCATTGTGCATCTTCATCAAGAATTTGGAGGGACGGTGGTGTGTGATTGGAAGGCACGAAGGAGGTGTCGACGAAGTAGTGGAAGACGAAGAAGACGGAATCTCGGGTTTCTTTTCTTTCTTTCTCCTCCGTTTAAAGAATTGCTGCATTGCCTCTGCACATTCGTTCGACAAAACTCCTCGCCTTATAATTATCTTAGGGTGGAATGGATGTACCGGAGCAGCTGGTTTGTCACTTTGTTCGGAGCTGCTTCCTTCACCACCACCCGGAAATAGCCTGCAAATTGTGATTTATGTTTGTTAATCATTTTACGACATGAGTTAGATTAAGCCAAGTTTTTTTTTTTTTTTTATGGCTTACCTAATCCAGCTGCCGTCAGCTCCGAGAAGCTTGTTAGGAGCTCCCCATACAACAGTGTCTATTCTAGCTTGAAGTATTGCTCCAGCACACATTGGACACGGTTCGAGCGTCACATAGAGCGTTGTTTCCTGTATATGAAAATATTTCAGTGATTGATTTCTTTTTTTAATACAGAAAACGGGATTCTTTTCATTCTCTCACTCCAGACGGGAACGACAACGTACAATTCCTAACTAGACGAGTCGTGGAACAAATAGAATCTGAAAATATGCACTTCGACTATATCCCATTTTCCAATTAAATCCAGGCGATTGTTTACCAAGACACCCTCACAACCAGATAAATCATGTAAATTGTAACAGAGACGAAGATATTACCGAAAGCCTCCATGATTTGAGCGCGTTTGAAGCTTCCCTTATGCATATAATCTCTGCATGTGCAGTTGAGTCACGCAGCTCTTCTACCCTGAAATATTCATGGTAATGAATATGTAACAACTAACTCTCGTTAATAAGGAAAATATTACAAAAATACCACTACTGCTTACAGATTGTAGCCACGGGCAATTATCTCTCCGTTGTGCACTAAAACAGCCCCCACCGGCACCTCCCACATGTCGGCAGCTTTTTGTGCTTCCAAAAGTGCTTCTCTCATAAACGTTTCGTCAAATTTTCGCTGCTCTGCTTCAATCGTATACGCTTCTTCCCATTCATCGAACCTATCTTTCACGACTTGGTCTTTTCGCAGAAGTTTCCTTCGTTTCAGTTCCCCCTCATTAACTGACGACGGTTCTGATTGGTCCACCTGTCCAGTATTTAACGGCTCACTCACGCCACTGCCAGGTGCATTCGCTTCTACACCTTCTGAAACCACTCGCACAGCTGGCGATCTTCGCATCCTCAATGCAGGTATAGGAACCGACGAACCAATTATTACAGCCGAAGAGGTGTCAGTAAAACCACCGTCAGAAATATCTCCACCATGGAATGATTGTGAACCTCTTTCTGGAGCAACCGAGGGTGATGGTTCATTTGAAGTTGATGAGGTGGAAC
Organism: Erythranthe guttata; assembly: GCF_056151865.1. Lineage (NCBI taxonomy): Eukaryota > Viridiplantae > Streptophyta > Magnoliopsida > Lamiales > Phrymaceae > Erythranthe > Erythranthe guttata. Next base: position 1,472,320 of record NC_142537.1, on the reverse strand, counting down.
CCTCTTTGACAATAGATTCGGCGGGTTTTTTTTCTTCTCGATAGCTGCCAGATGAACCTTGTGTAATACTCCTCCCTTCCCTTTCTTCGGTTCCCTCTTCATATTGCTCTGCTTCTTGACCAGAAAACCAAGTTCCACTACTCGTGGATTGATTGGGCGAACTTCTCTCACCCGTTTTTCTCCCCGAGCTGTGACTTTCCGAACGCGGGGACCACCTCAAACGAACAATATCCGCGAACACGTTCCATAACGACCTTCCAGTTCTCTTCACAATGGCATTGCCAACTTCACTTGTATTATCCTGGACTTTTACCTTCGAGGTATCCTGCACAGATGGTTCGTTTACAGTCCACATTTCATCTGCGGGCCCCTTTGCTCCAGACAGCTGTCCATCACCACTTAAGGTGGGCTCCTTCGATTGTGTTATCTCCTCATGCACGGACTTAGTTTCGGAAGTTTTCTTCTCCCTTTGGATTTCGGAACTCGAAACCTCGTTCCTTACATGGTCAACAAACTGGTCAACATACTGTGCCGAGGACTTCTCCAATCGAGCAGCAGAATCAATCCCATCTTTATGTGAGACGAACTCTGAAGGCTGTCCTTGAGAACTACTGCTTCCAGCCCCACCAGATACTCCATGATGAAACTCAAAAGATCCCTCGAGATTAGAATCAAACTGTAAACTTCCATCAGTAGTAACAATCTCATCTTCCGACCTTAGAGATAACGGACCTGTTTCTGGTAAATAAGACGGAGTTCTCACTGGTGTATCCGATTTAGTATTATTTGTGTCCTCTATATAAATTGCACCAGAATTTTCAGATTGAGTGACTGATATTTTGGTCGATTTATCAGATTCATTTATCGAATGATCTTTCTTGATAATTTTGGCATGTCTCTGGGAGCGTCTCACGTCGGATTCTAAAGATGATCCATAAGCTAACTTGGCTCTCTCTTCTCGTGTAATAAGTTTATCCGATTCCGTCTTTAAACTCGACTTACCATCTTTTTTGCTCAATTGTTGGGAGCTGCTCGACTCTACGAGGCCACTTACTTGACCATATTGTTGTTGAAGCTTTGCAGCACCATTAATTGAACTAAGAACACCGGACGAGTAGTCTTCCTTTTTAACACTGGTTTCAAACGTTTGCTGAGAAACGGAAGTCTTTGTAACATCAATTTCTTGAATTTCCGATATTTCAGAAATCTTGCGAGAATTTCTCCGATATTCTTCCTCTCTATTAGTTCTAAGCCCAGCTGCTACTTTCTGTTCTCCAACTCTTTGCTGACTTGAATTTTCAACTTTAGCAGAAATCTCGTTTTTGCCAACGTATACTTTTTGAGAGCCGTAAGAAGCTCTAAAATCGTCACTTCGGGCATCTTGCGTTTCCACATGTTGTTTATACTTCATTCTTGTTTCAGACCGCCTCGAAACATCATCGTCTGTTTGTCTGAGCTCTTGTTTTCTCTCTTCATCAAATTTTACCTTTGTGTCATCATGGCTCACATAATGATCAGAAAACTTCTCATAATTATTTTTACGTTCCGACGAAATATTTGATTCCTTCCTCGAGTTTTCTTTTCTAGCCTCCATCTCTTCCACCGATACATCGTTAAAGCTCTTCTCCGATTTCTTTCTATGATCAGACTCAACAACACTCGATCCACCATAGAATTCTTTTTCTGTGTTTTTCTTCGTCAAACTAGCCCCAAACTCTTCTCTATAATGCTCATGCCTTTTATCCTCTTCCCTAGAATCCCGGTAAACTATCTCATTTCTTTTCGAGTTACTTTTACGAACATTCAACGAGTTCTCATTCTCAATCTCGTTCTCACTGTCAACATCACCAGTCGAAGACAAAGAGTAGTACGAAGAGCAACTCGATCCATCTCTCCTCACCTTCTGCCTCTGCTCCTCTCTCCTCAACAAATCTTCTCTCTCTTCCGTTCTCGAACTCACCTTCCTATTCTCTTTTCTCGACGTAGATTCCCTCTCTTCCTTCTCCTCAAACTTTCGGTTCGTTTTTCTCAACAAAGCCTCCCTCCCTTCTTTTTCTCTCGCCATTCGATTCTTCGAAGCAATCTTAAGCTGCTCCCGTAACACCACTTCTTTATTTTCTTCCCTCAATAGAGCTTCATTCTCTACTCTCCTCCGAATAATCTCCTCTCTCCTATTATCCTTCTTCCTCGACCTAATCACCGATCCACACTCACACCTAAGCTCACTCTCCAAGGCATCATCAATCTCAACAACTCTATTCTTCTTCTTACTCCCACCATTCTCTCTCTTCTCCACCAACGGTTTCTTCACAAATCGTCTAGTTTCCTTACTCACACGAAAACACTCCTCCTCGTCGAAATCCTCCGTAAGCAAACTAAGTACAGCCTCAGCCTCATCAAAACCCCCAAAATCACTCCTCTCCTCGTACACCAAACGCTTCACCATTCCCCCTTTTCTCACACCCACACTTTTATCCCTAAAGTTGCAAACTTTATCACAATAACAACTTCTATCAACATCGCGAAGCGGCAATCGGGCATAATTGCACCGATCGAAACCACCCGGAATCAATTTTCTGTACGGCGACCACTGAATTAAAGAGGATTGCCTCAATCCGTACAAATTGAAGCAATAGGTTTGGGGTAAGGGAGATTTGTACATTGGGTAAGAACAGCACGAACAACACGGTGCCGATGATGAATAGGGTAACGGATTTCTTTCGATCGAGCAATAAGAGTATTCATTTGTTGAAAATGGAAGTGATTCTCTTCTTCTTAGTGAGAATTTTGAAGTTACACAAGTGTTGAGCATAGCTCAGATTCACACACACAAACACACACACACTGAGGAGAGATAATGCGTAAAGGAAGGAGTGATTGTTTACCTTTGAGATATAATAAATGAGAAGAAATGGGAAGATTTGTTCGCTGATTCTTGTTCTTCTGGATGTAGGTTGCTATTTTCCGATTATGAAATGTTATTTACGCTCACAAAATTGCTATTTGCGGTTTATAACAAAATCCCCAAAACTTTTAAAAATATCCAAAAACCCCCCAAAACTGCAAATAGCAAAAAGAAAAAAATCGAAAATTCGAAATCAAGCTTGAAGAAGGGTTGGGCTTCGATTTTTTGATGTAATTTCGACTTTTTTATGTGTAATATGCATTGGGTATGTCGATTACGGAACCAATTTCATGTTAAAAAGCCCTACAAATCAATTTGTAGGGATTTTTTTTTTCGCAAAAAAATGTTCGAACGCCCAAGATGGGCGCCCAAGGCGTTTACGAACACCCCGGCGTTCGTGCCCATCTTGGGCGTTCAATTAAAAAAAAAAAAAAAAAACGTATTTTTTTTGCACTGGACGCCCAACTCGGGCGCCCAAATGCAGCTTGCACGCCCAATTTGGGCGTGCACTGCATGAATGGGTGCCCAAGTTGGGCTTTTACGCGTTTTGGGGGGTTTTTGGATTTTTTTGGAAAGTTTTGAGGTTTTAGAGAGATAAAGTGTTTTTTTTGGGGATTTTGTTATAAACTGCAAATAGCAATTTTCAAACCCGCAAATAGCAATTTTCATCTCTTAGAGTAAACTACGGCAAACCCCCTAAGGTAAGACTAAATTATGAAAATTACCATCTTGTTTGGGTAATTATAATCACACTTCAACCATGTATTGGCTTATACTTTCACCCTTACCGTGTCAATTTTACCTCCTAAATGGTTGAGGGGTGTAATTGTAAATTGTAATCACCCAAACAATAACGTTTTTTTAGTAATTTAACCTTACCTCAGGTGGTGGCCATAATTTGCCATTGTCTTATCTCAAGCCAATAATTTGTAATCATATATATATATATATATATATATATATATATATATATATATATATATATATATATATATATATATATATATATATATTTTTTTTTTTTTTTCAATTTTTACGAAATTTCTGATTTTTGTCGATTTTGATCCTACAGAATGTAATTTTGAAATAATATTTTTTATTCCAAAATATGGTATTCGATTTTTTCTTTAGAATATAAATATATGAAATTTTGATTTATTTCGAAATTTAAATTTCCAATTTTCTAGAAATTTATGGATCAAAATCGATAATTCAAGAATTATTAAATTATTTACAAGAAATTGATAATTCCTGAAATTGGGCACAATGATTAGAAATTTCGTTTAATAATGATTCTCAATTACAATGATCTTATGCATGTAAAGAAATCTTTTGAAAAACAAGGAGCGAACAATAATAAATAAGTTACTAATAGTGGTTAGCGCATGTAAATACTTCTATATAAATTTCTTTAAATAAGAATTTTATGAGAGGTGTTTGGTTTTACCACGTGTCATGAATTTGGTTAGATCCAATGTCACATCTTGGTATGCTATTCATCTAATTATTTTTTCACAATTATTGTGTTAAATTCAAATTGAATTTTAACTTTCGTAGATAGATATAAGCATATTTTATGGAGATTATTTGTCATATTGTGTTTTTATGTACCGAAAGTATGCGATTTATTGTCATTCTAAGTTTTTCCAATTTTATTTGGTCGATTTAATTTATAAGCGAAATGTTATCATGTTAAATACTACTCTACGCTAGTGATACTTGATTTAATCATACGGTTGAGAGTGATTCAATGAATGTTCTAAGTACATTCTATGCCAAATTCAGTACATAGAGATTTCTAAGGATTTCATAGAAATATTGACAACGTGGTGACATCTTTATACATATTTCTACAATATTCATATCTACAAAAGTTGTCTATTTTGAATTTTGTCTTTTGGATTAGTTTTTTTTGGTCCGGTGGAATTTTTTTAACCTAAATATTGTAAATTTTATTCAAAATAGACTAACAGAATTCTTTTATAATACGAAAGTAAAAAATACTATATATATTTTCTCGACAAACAACTTCTCTATTCAAAGTACTATATTTTATAACATGGGCATTTTGACAATTCTCGACGACAGGATAAATTTATATATATATATATATATATATATATATATATATATATATATATATATATATATATATATATATATATATATATATATATATATATATATATATATATATATATAAACAATTATCTAAATATTGATCTTTTATCATTTTGTAAAATATTATCATTATTTGCACTTTTGTAATTAATTTAAATTTACAACGAATAGGAAAACTTAATGAAAATATCAACTTTTGTAAAACAAAAAAAATTGACTTCTAGTATTTCAAATTAAAATTAGACTTTGATTGCATTTTCTTAACAAATCAACGATATTTCTATTTACTAAGGTGACATATTAATTAATGGGAAATCAATTATGTCACGTGGGCCTCTATAGTTGCATGGATATGCTAAAGAATATGATTATATTTCGATTAAGAAATTGAATAAAATGGGCCTAGAAAAAGATCTTAAACCAACTCTCATAAAATAAAACTTGTCTTTTTTACTTTATTGGATGGATTTTTGGCACTTTGTTTTTTGGGATATTCTTTTACTTACTATTATAGCCTAAAATTGTGTCACTCTCCAACTAAACAATTAGTCCCGTTTGCCTTGCTACCTAATCCAAGATTCAATTGAGGATTTTCCACGTGTCATTTATTTCTTTTCTGGACGCGTTTGATTCGGGAGATTAACCATAATTAATTAAATAATTGAACTTTATTTGATGTTTAGAATCTCAAATAATTCACCGGGTCGACCCGTTAATACCATGTTGTATTCACTTAGTGAACCTTTATTGAGTGTAGCATATAAATAATCTCCATATATAAATACAAATTTGATTAACATAATTGTTTTAAGACATTCTTTTGACTTTTGGTGTAACATATATCTGATTGTTTGACACGCAATAGAGATTATATTGTGCTCCATAAATAGATACAGCAAGTGACAGATAACCAAACACATTTTTATTTTATTTTTCTATTTTTTTTTCAGTTGAATAAATTAAAAAGTAATTTGAAAAGCAAGTTCGTCCCAATTAATTAATTTGATATATGAAGGAAAATTGTAATAATGCAGTCGAACGTAATTTGCCATCCTCCTTGAAATACAAATGTGTATTTATTGATAAATATACATATAATATTAATATATCCACCAAATTGCTAAAAATAAGTATTTAAATTCTATTATATTATTATTACTAAGGATGTGCGAATACATTAAATAAACAAAACACATCTAGTAAAGGATGATCTTACAGTTGAAATAAATGAATTTGCGATAATTAATTCAAGATCGAATCTCATGGTCAACGGTTGCTAAATCGAACTTATCACACATGATTAATATAGTTTAATTACGTCTTTCGTATAATTTATAAGCTATTATACGATATTATAAATTTACTCAATGCAGTTATATAGAAACATGATCAATTTGTGACCCCCCAAAGTCAACTTTTGCACCACATGGACTTTATTAATAGTATGGTTATACATATATATCTGTCATGAATACTTTGGTTACACCTATGTTTGAATTTGGAAACATACTTTATTTTTATTTAAAAAAATGAGTTTTACAAGTTACATCAATCATTTAAATTCATTCGGTGATCTAGACTAGCTATTGAATATAATAATTAATAAATCAAAATTAAAATTATATTTTCTGTTTTATTACTTATATTTATAAATTTTTATAACGAAGCAAAATAGTAGGTCTACATTAATTATATGTTTTAAATGTATGAAACAAATAGGTTGACATTAAATCTCTTGGATTTTTTTTTTCTGGCCCTATCAAATTAAATTCTTTTTATTTTTTTACCTAGTGGTGAAAATATTAATTAACTCAAGCTACTGCAGCAGTGACATTTTTACTGCTTATGAGATCTTACACTTGATGAAATACACTGTATGGTTTTTAAACCGTAAATCTACGTACCCATTTTTACGGACCAATCGCACAAAATGGCACATTTTAAACACTAGCAATAAACTGGTCCGAAGTCGAACCAATGGCCAAACCGAGATCGATTGGTCGGATTTGACAACATTATAATATATAGCTACAATTTTTTTAGTGATTTAAACTTTCGGGTTTCTGGTTTTCGGGTTCGATTTCGGGTCAAATAATATGATTAGGCTAATTAGCTCTCAAACTCAATATGAATGAGTCAAAAGATGATACCACTAATAGGGGATCTATGCTAGTAATTTTCTAGTGTATGTTTTTTTTCTTGGTTTATTTTGTGTGGTGGGGGGGGGGGGGGGGGGGGGTTTGGTACTTGGTAAGGTGACATTTAATCATGCAGTTGGAAACTATAGAATAGCAAATTGACTGTATATAGTTATGTCATCACATGCGTTGCAAAGCCTCCCTCCGCCACGTACGGCGGCGCGTGGCCTCAATTCTAACCCCTTCCTCACGTCAAATTGTACACCCTAATTTCTTCAACTAACCAATCACTTTCAATAATATACAGGAGAGTGATCCCCCAATTATTCCCATAATTAAATAATTTTATTTTTTTCACAAAAGAATCAATTTTTTCTTTCCCCCAATCAGTAGTTTAATCGAACAAGCACTGACGTGCATGTAATAATATATTATTATACAATTTTTTTTTTCCCCTCTGTGTTTTTCTTTTTGTCCTCTGTGGAGCTGGCTTTTTGACAGAGAGAGAGAGGAGAGAGAGAGGACCAACCAGAAACAGGAAAAATAACTTAAATGAGAGAGAAAGCATTCTTGGAATGTTTCCCGCGAAAAATTCCCAATCTTTTTGGATCTTTTTCCCCCATTTCTCCCTCCTTCAATTTTTTTTTTCTTATGCCATTGGAAAAAGATCAAATTTTTTGGATAATTCCTACAGACCCTCTTATTTAAATTCAGAGGGCATTGTAAAGATTGAATCTTTTTGAGATTTTAAGGTTGACTAAGCCAACTAGAATCTCTGGGCTGCTGTGTTTCTTACACCCATTTTTGTGTGTGTGTGTGTGTGTATAAATATATGTAAACCCTTTTGTATGTATAACTCCTCTTTCTTTAATTTGAGCCTCTGCTGATATATTTGGTGAAATTCTTCTGTGTATCAATTTTTATTTCTATAATAATTCTTTTGACAACTGGGGGTTGGTACAAAATTCTTGGGGTTAGTTTTTGTCTGAGAAATATATATATATATATATATATATATATATATTTGTTTATTACAAGGTGGTTTGGGTGTAAGTAAACCCCTCTGATTCCCTTCTAGGTATTTGAGTATTCAAAGAGAGAGAGAGAGAAGCCCAAGAACAGATATCCTTATTAAATCTTCTGGGCATTTTTTATTTATTTTTTAATTTTTTGCTTTTGGAGATTTTAAGGATGAAAAATACTGGGAGAAAGAAGAAGTTCAGTTTCAGCAAGATCTACTCATTCAAACGTGGGAAAGGACAATCATCATCGTCGTCGAAAGACGAACAGTCACAGATTGGGGGGCCTGGTTTTTCAAGAATTGTTGTCTGCAATAAGGGAGCAGGAGAGGAAGAAGAAAATGGTAGTAGTGTTGGGTATTATGCGACAAATTATGTTAGGACAACAAAGTACACAGGTGCAACTTTCTTGCCGAAATCTCTGTTTGAGCAGTTTAGGAGGGTGGCTAATTTCTTCTTTCTGGTGACTGGTGTTCTTTCTTTCACTGCCCTTGCACCTTATTCTGCAGTCAGTGCTATCGTGCCTCTCGTTTTCGTTATCGGTGCTACCATGGTTAAGGAAGGTATCGAAGATTGGCGTCGTAAACAACAGGTAGTTTACTTTCCACATTGGGTATTCGGTTTTTTTTTCTTTTTCCGGTTGTGTGTTAATGTTCTTGACAGTTGAAAATTTTCCAAGAAAATCGGGATGTTCGACTGTATACGTGTTTTCGTATCTTTATATGATGTTTATGACATTGATATTCAGTTTTTTTTTTTTGGTTGTGTATTAATGTTCTTGACAGTTGAAATTTTTTCAAGAAAATTGGGATGTTTGAATGTTTGCTTTTATTTTTTATTTTTTATATACGAGTTCTCGTATCTTTATATGATGTTTATGACATTGATATTCAGTGTTTTTTTTTTTGGTTGTGTATAGTGTTCTTGACAGTTGAAAAACTTCCAAGGAAATCGGGATGTTCGACTGTTTGCTTTAATTTTTTTATACGAGTTTTCGAGTCTTTATACGATGTTTATGACGTTGATATTCAGTTTTTTTTTTTTGGTTGTGTATTGATGTTCTTGACAGTTGAAATTTTTCAAGAAAATCGGAATGTTCGACTGTTGGCTTTAACTTTTTTTGTAATACGAGTTTTCATATCTTTATACGATGTTCATGACATTGATATTCAGTTTTTTTTTTGGTTGTGTATTAGTGTTCTTGACAGTTGAAATTTTTTCAAGAAAATCGGGATGTTCGACTGTTTGCTTTAATTTTTTTTTTATACGAGTTTTCGTGTCTTTATACGATGTTTATGACATTGATATTCATTTTTTTTTGGTTGTGTATTGATGTTCTTGACAGTTGAAATGTTTTCAAGAAAATCGGAATGTTCGACTGGTGGCTTTAATTTTTTTTGTAATACGAGTTTTCGTATCTTTATATGATGTTTATGACATTGATATTCATTTTTTTTTTTGGTAGTGTATTAATAATGTTCTTGACAGCTGAAAAAATCGAAGAAAATCGAGTTTTTAACTGTTTGCTTCGCTTGTTTTTCCATACTTGCGTATTGGGTTTTAATATGTTGAAAACCACTTTAATGAAGTAGTTTTTTTGCGGTTTCTAATTCGTTTTCGTTAGGATTACAGTAAATATCCGCCATAAAAGAAAAATAATTTTTTTTTTACACGGACAAGAAAGTTCGTACGTTCTGGTTGATATATGATAATGATGTTTGCACATACAACATTTAGGACATTGAGGTCAACAACAGAAAAGTCAAAGTGCACGAAGGTTCCGGAAAGTTCAGCCAAACCGAATGGAAAAATCTGAAAGTGGGAAACATTGTCAAAGTGGAAAAAGACGAATTCTTTCCGGCAGATTTGATTCTACTTTCCTCAAGCTACGAAAACGCAGTCTGCTACGTTGAGACGATGAATCTCGACGGCGAAACGAATCTGAAACTCAAACAAGCCTTAGAAGTGACATCATCCTTAAACGAGGAAGACCTAAAAGATTTCCGAGCCACAATCAAATGCGAAGATCCAAACGCAAATCTTTACAGTTTCGTCGGCACTATGGAATTCGAAGAGCAACAACACCCTCTCTCTCCTCAACAGCTTCTCCTTCGAGACTCAAAATTAAGAAACACCGATCATATTTACGGGGCAGTTATTTTCACGGGCCACGACACAAAGGTTATCCAAAACTCGACCGAACCTCCCTCGAAGAGAAGCAAGATCGAGAAGAAAATGGATAAAATCGTCTACTTATTATTCGGCGTTCTGTTTTTGATGGCTTTTGTGGGGTCCGTTTATTTCGGCGTCGTGACGAAAAACGACTCGGGCAGAAGGTGGTACCTAAGGCCAGACGATGCTAACGTATTTTTCGATCCGAAACGAGCCACGTTTGCTGCCGTGTTTCATTTCCTGACAGCGTTGTTACTATACAGCTATTTAATCCCGATTTCTTTATACGTTTCGATTGAAATAGTCAAAGTGTTGCAGAGCATTTTCATCAACCAAGATGTTAATATGTACTACGAAGAAACCGACAAGCCAGCTCGTACAAGGACCTCGAATCTGAACGAGGAATTAGGACAGGTGGACACGATTCTTTCGGACAAGACAGGCACTTTGACTTGTAATTCAATGGAGTTCATCAAGTGCTCAATAGCCGGCATTGCTTACGGCTACGGTGTGACTGAAGTCGAAAAGACTATGGCGAAGAGAAAAGGGTCTCCGTATAACAGTTCTCAGATTCGATCCACGATCAAAGGGTTCAATTTCGACGACGAGAGAATCATGAACGGGAATTGGGTTAACGGGCCCCGCTCAGATGTTGTAGAGAAATTCTTTCGATTGCTTGCGATCTGTCATACAGCAATTCCAGATATTGATGAAAATACGGGGAAAGTTACGTACGAAGCTGAGTCACCGGACGAGGCTGCGTTTGTTATTGCCGCTAAAGAGTTCGGTTTTGAGTTCTTTAAAAGGACGCAGACGAGTGTTCATGTGAATGAGTTGTGCCCCGTTATCGGAGAGAGTGTAAAAAGGTCGTACAAACTGTTGAATATTATAGAATTTAATAGTTCAAGAAAAAGAATGTCGGTTATAGTACGGGACGAGGAAGGAAATCTACTATTGCTCTGCAAAGGTGCCGACAGGTTGGTAAAAATTCGATTATTAGTTTATTATGGAAAAAATCGATATATTTTAATGTCACTGTTATGGCTCGATTTTGCAGTGTGATGTTTGAGAGATTGGCTGAAAATGGAAGAGAATACGAAAACGAAACGAGAGAACATGTCAACGAGTATGCTGATGCAGGATTGAGGACTTTGATTCTTGCTTATCGAAAACTCGGTGAACAAGAGTATAATTTGTTCGAAGAAAAGTTTCTGGAGGCCAAGAATTCGGTCAGTGTCGACCGTGGGGCTCACATAGACGAAGTGACTGAAGAAATAGAGAAAGATTTGATTCTTCTCGGTGCAACTGCCGTTGAAGACAAGCTCCAACAAGGGGTGAGTTTATTAAGACATTATTAAAATTTTGTCTGAATTTAATAAAATTCTGATTTTTTTTTAAGTTTGGGCTACAGGTGCCTGAATGCATAGACAAGCTTGCTCAAGCAGGGATAAAAATATGGGTTTTGACTGGCGATAAGATGGAAACCGCCATTAATATCGGGTAATTAAATATAATCTCATTATCCCGATTTCTTGAAAATTTAATCCGACACGAAAAAATGGATCAATCTCTGCAGATATGCATGTAGCTTGCTCAGACAAGGAATGAAACAAATAACTATTACATTGGACAAACCAGAGATCGCAGCTCTGGAAAAAACGGGAGATAACGACGTAATTGCCAAGGTAAATTGATTTCCGGTGGAATGAAAAATGTGCGAAATGCGGATAAAAAGTAAGACCCTAATAGCGAAATGGGTTTGTTTCGATTTTAATCAGGCTTCAAAGCAAAGTGTTGTTAGGCAGATTACTGAAGGGAAGAATCAAGTCGATGATTTGAACTCTGAGGCTCTTGCTTTGATTATCGACGGGAAATCACTTGCGTATGCATTAGACGAAGACGTAAAAAAATTGTTCCTTGAACTTGCAATCGGCTGTGCATCTGTAATATGTTGCCGCTCGTCTCCAAAACAGAAGGCATTGGTATAGTTTTTTTTTTGTTTTTTTTTTTTATTTTTTATTTATTTTTAATGTCGTACGAGTGGCCTGTTTTACTGTTACCATAACTAAAATTGCTAAGAAACCAAACAGGTCACAAGACTTGTCAAAGAAGGAACAAAGAAGATCACTCTGGCGATAGGCGATGGAGCCAACGATGTCGGAATGCTTCAAGAAGCAGATATTGGAATCGGAATCAGTGGTGTCGAAGGAATGCAGGTGACGAAAAAGATCGTTTTTTTTTTTTTTTTTTTTTTGTTTCAGATTTTCATGATTTGAGTGAGAATTTCGTAATCTTGTATAATTTTTCCTTCTTTTTTTTTTTTTTGCGATTTTTTTATTATCAGGCTGTAATGTCGAGTGATATAGCGATTGCCCAGTTCCGATTCTTGGAGCGGTTGCTTCTGGTGCATGGACATTGGTGCTATAGAAGAATCTCTTCAATGGTACTAATTTGTTACTTATGATACAACTTGTATATATATATATATATATATATATATATATATATATATATATATATATATATATATATATATATATATATATATATATATATATATATATATATATATATATATATATATACACTTTATATAAAAACTTAAAAATAATTTTGGTGCAGATTTGCTACTTTTTCTATAAGAATGTCACCTTCAGCTTCACGGTGTTCTTATACGAGGCAGCCGCATCGTTTTCCGGACAACCTGCGTATAATGACTGGTTTTTGTCCCTTTACAACGTTTTCTTCACTTCATTACCCGTGATTGCTATGGGGGTCTTCGACCAAGATGTCTCCGCTACATATTGTCTAAAGGTTTGCTTTTTTTTTTTTATTTGAAAAATTAATTCGAGTTTGAATAGGTTGTAAATGCCGTCTGAAATTTATTCGTTCCGTTCCGACTTTGAAACTCAAAACACCAAAACTATAGTCCTTTAAGTTTGACTTTTTAATCCAACTTGAATCAGTTAGATTGGATGTCAGGTGAAAGAGAGTTATGCATGAATGAGCAGTGGCTACAACTTTAATTTAGACAATACTTCATTCATGCATAACTCTCTCACCCGACATCTGATTTAACCGATTCATATTTTATTAGAAAGCCGACTGAAAGGGCTACAAATTTGGTGCTTTGAGTTTTGCAAAATTCAAACTAAATAAAAAATGGTCAAAACCACATTTAACTAAAATCGAAACGACATTTAACACCGATCCATATATTGTTTCTGATTCTTTGGCTAAACTTTCTTACAACATGGGATCGGAGCAGTTCCCTTTACTATACCAAGAAGGCATGCAAAACGTCCTATTCAGCTGGCGGCGTATAATTGGCTGGATGCTCAACGGTGTATGCAGCGCAGTCATAATCTTCTTCCTCTGCGTAAAGACACTAAGCCCGCAAGGGTTCAACAAACAAGGCAAGATCGCAGAGTACCAAATCCTCGGAGCAACAATGTACACGTGCGTCGTCTGGGTAGTAAACTGCCAGATGGCGCTAGCGATCAGCTACTTCACGCTTATCCAGCACGTCTTCATATGGGGCGGAGTGGCCGCATGGTATCTCTTCCTATTGGCCTACGGGGCAATGCCCCCCAAGATATCCACAACGGGGTATAAGGTTTTCGTGGAAACCCTAGCACCGACCCCGTTTTTCTATCTAGTGACGGTTTTCGTTGTAGTTTCGGCGCTTGTGCCTTATTTTGCGTACAAGGCCGTTCAGATGAGATTCTTTCCGATGTACCATGGCATGATCCAGTGGATAAGGTACGAGGGTAAAATCGAGGATCCGGGGTACTGCGAAATTGTGAGGCAAAGGTCTATCAGACCGACAACTGTCGGTTTGACTGCTCGTTCTTTGGCAAGAACAAGCCCTTTGAAAGATAATAAAAATCAGAGAAGTAGATAACATCCTCCGTCCCCTCCGGGCCCTGTTTTCAAGAAACGGGCTTTTTTTTTTAAATGTAGATAAAATTCTGGCTGTACATGATATTGGTGGCGGTGGCGGTGGTTCGTTTCGTTTGTCAAGTACAAACCTAGGAGTCTGCATATAAGTGTATAGATTTTGATTGTATCGTATGTTGTACAAACTATGTATCGGTTTGGCGGCATTAGTTTGTACATTTCTTTCGATCTTTGTACCTTGTACAATACGGCATCTCGAGAATATTACACAAGTGAGATAAATTGTATGTTGTGATTCTGATATAAAGATCAATTTTTTTTTTCTGGACAACAATTTGTTTGAATAACAGAAAAACAGCATCAGAATAAGTCAAACAAACATATAACACACAGTGATTAGAATTGATGACCTGTACTTATAACACAGCCAAGAGGGCTGGTAAGAAAAGATGAGATACAATATGAACAGACAAAAAAGACTACATTTTTCCATGAAGAAGAAGAAGACAAGTGCAAAGTCAATTTATTGCCATTAAAAAAATAAGAAGATAATAGAGTTGTTAGAATCATCAGCCAATCAATACATGGAATTAAAATTAACATCAATTATAAATAATATGGTACAGCTTGCTGCTAAATTCTGGCAATTTCCATTAGTTCATGTACAAAGAAATGCCTAAACTAAAGAAACTAATTAAAGAAAGAAAAAAAAAAAAACATCAGTCTTTTACATCATTAAAAAAAACAAAAAAAAAAAAAATTAATTTAGACCACCAAGCCGCCATTGATGTCATCATCAAGAAAATGAATTCCTTTTTTTTTTTTTTTTTTTTTTTTAGGGTTGTTTCGAAAATAACACCATAAATCAAGATGCCATTTTTATTGCCCTCCCACCAAAGATTGACTGAATCAGTACAAATGTTAATCATCATAACAATACTAAAATCAGAAACAACCTTGATTCCGGCTGAAGAAAAAAGCCCTAGGAGACAGACAATCCGAGGTAATCAACGGCGGATTTCCCCAAAATGTTGGCGAATTCATTGAAGCTGATGACGCCGTCGCCGTTGGTGTCGGCCTCCCGCATCATCTCGCTCAGCTCTCTGTACGTGAGCGGGTGTCCCATCTTCGCCATGGATCCGGCGAGCTCCGCCGCCGTGATGTACCCGTTGCCGTCGCGGTCGAACGACCGGAAAACCTCCATCATCTGATCCTGGTTGATCAGCACCTGCTCGTTCATGTCGGGGAGAATGGCCTCGACAAGTTCGTCGAACTCGATTGACCCGTTGCCGTTGGCGTCCATGTTGGCCAAGAGGACGTGGATTTGGTCGCCGTTGGGCTTGAGGCCGAGGGAGCGGAGGAGGGCGGCGAGCTCCAGCTGCGTCAGGCTGCCGTCGTGGTCCATGTCGAACCGCTTGAAGATGTCCTTCAGCTGCTTGATTTGTTCCGACTGCATCTTAGCCATCATGGTGTTCGACGAAATGCCGCAGAGAGAGAGAGATTGAATAATGGCCGATGAAGTTTGTTTTTTTTTTTTTTTTTGGTGTGTTTAAGGTTGTGGGGTTGTGCTTGCTTTTTGAAAGATTCAATTTGTAACAATGGATGATAGATACAAAACAGAAAGAAAGCGCGTGGATTTATGGAAAGTCAAATTGTCAACAAAAAATTAAATAAATAATAATAAAAAAGATAAGAATATTTAATTGCAAAATATAATGGGAGTGTGAATGAAGTAGTGTTTGTGTGTGTGACCTATTCTTGGTAAATTATTTCGCACTTTATTTCTATCAACTTTGAAGAAAAGGTAAATTACGGTTACTTCCATGAGGTAATGTTAAATTACGAAAAAACCCCATCTTATTTGGGTAATTACAACCATCACGTTAACTACGAATCTTCATACACGTCCATCCTTGCTGCGGTGTCGAATTCAACATAATTTTCTAGATTCCGTGGAATGTTCTCCAGTTTGTATTCGTTTTGTGCAAAAATACAGTTTCTGATGCACCACAATCTGATATTTATAAGCCAAAATATGGAGCTCGAGTGGCGTGAAACGTTTACAAACTGGAGAATATTCCATAATATCTAAAATTTCACTAAAATTTGACATCACAATAGTGGACGTGTAAAAAGATTCATAGTTAATGGTTGGTCGTAATTATCCAAACAATAGATGTTTTTTTTGGTAATTTAACCTTATCTTGGGGTTACCGTAATTTACCCCTTCATAATTGGATACGAGTGAAGTTTTTAAAAAAAGAGGAATTTAAAATATATAAAATTTATTTTAACTAGATCAAATAATCTAATTTAGCTTATTTAATTTATATAATCTTTTTCACTTATGAAAACTCATTCCTTCCTAAATTAATTAATTTGTTTTTCTTCTTCTCATTATTCTTTGTTTAAGTTAGATCACACAAACACACGCTATTTACTTCTTATGTTAGTTCTGTAATTAAATCAGTCCATTTAATGTAGCTAGAATAGGTAACAATAAATAAATAAATCAACTTGTAGTGCATAAATTAATGCAACTTGAATAAGTAATAAGTAAGAAATCAATGTGTTAACTCCAACTGCATTAAATGTGTTTGATCCTAAATATTTACTCAAATCATGCAATAAATTCTGTATTTTATGGTACAAATGAATCTGATTTCCGCGATCCAAAAATTCCGACTTTGGAACAATTCTTTTCATTCCAAGATTTCGATTTTTCGAAGATATTCAACAACAAAATTGTAATTACTTTTCTATTTCCAGAAAAAAAAACATGATCTTTTTTCTTCCAATAATTAAATATGAATTAATTTAAGCCAAAAGAGAATCTGAAAAATGTGCACACTGGTTGGCAAACACAGACACTGATTGAATCACTGTGTTTTATATTTATTATAGCACCACCGACAGCCGACAGGAATATGAAGTATGCAGCTTCCTAAGACTATCTTGAATTTCTGCCAGTTCATGTAAGATTATTTACAGCAACTAATTTTAATCATAATTAATGTATATATTTTTTAACAATAAAAAAGAATATTAAAAGAAATATATCTTGTTATATATATAAAATTAACATGAACAGAAATCAACAACTCACAAAAACCTAACTAATGATATAAACTACATACAAAAAGAACTGCCACTGCATTTACATCAAGATTCCATCTTTCATTGCATTAATATCATAATCTCCTGCTATTTACCTGATTGCCACTACTCCAGCTATTTTGATTGTAAAAACCTGTACTATAATCTTGACTACCAAACGCCATTCTCCGGAACAATCTAATTTCTGCAGATTGATCACTGTAGTTAAATATTTCACTCTCGCCCACTCTCATCCCGTTTGTCAAATCCGTGGAATCCATACAGTCCAAAGCCCTAACCACCTGGAAAAAGAAAAAAAAAACCCGTTCACAAAAATCGGCACAACTCCATAAAAAAAAATTGTGTGTGTATATATATATATATATATATATATCGAGGGAATGTTTCAATAAAAATCTAGAAATATTGCTGTAAAAGAAATTGTTATTATTGCCTGTCCCATTTTAGGTCTCTTTGCGGATGAATGGCGAACACACGATGCTGCAGCTTCAACCATCCGGAACATTTCACTATCGACATATTGCCTTTCAAGCATTGGATCTGCCAACCCTTCAAAATCCTGAGTCTCGAGTGCATGACCAAGCAAAGGTCGACCCTAAATGCATCAATAATTAGGTATTCCAAGAAAAGCTGACGAAAAAAATCCCAAATTTGGTAGAGGTTAAAAAGAAACAATAAAGTTCTCGATTTTGCTGCTACATTTAGAGTACGAAGAGGCCATTTGATTTCATAGTGATTTGAGTCGTTAATGGAATCTTTGTGCGATGAACTTACCCACTCAACTAAGCTCTCTTCTCCTAGGGGCTGAGATGTATCTACGGGCTTGCGTCCCGTAATCAACTCCAAAAGCACAACCCCGTATGAATATACATCGGACTTATCAGTCAATTTGCCGCTGGAAGCATATTCAGGAGCCATATACCTGAAACACAGACCAGCTCCCGAATTAGATTAACTGATTAAGTTAACTACCATAATTTGTTGAAGACAAATTCTGGACAAAAACTCACCCGAAAGTACCCATTACGCGTGTGGTCACATGTGTATTTGCATCCACAGCTAATTTTGCAAGTCCGAAATCAGAAACCTAAAACGCAAATTTTTAGGAATATGTTTCCGCGAGACAAAAATATAAATAGAGTTTGCCGGAAACTGGACATACCCGAGCTTCGAAGTTGTTATCTAAAAGGATGTTTGATGACTTGATATCTCTATGGATGATACGAGGATGACCTGACGATTAACCAATAACCAACATGGTTCTTAAATATCAATATCCTTCTCTTTAAATTAAATTGGAGATTGATAGTGTACAACTCCAAAATAATTAAATGACAGATTTTATGTTGTATTATTAATCTCTAAAACAGCCTCGAGTTTCGGATCTCTATTCCAAATCATAAAAAGAACTTTGAAAAAAAATGGTGACCAAAATTCGGTAATTTTGAAGATTTGAAATGTGAGAAGAACTAAACATCTTACAATCTTCATGAAGGTAAGCTATTCCGCGAGCTGCACCAATAGCAATCTTTACACGTGTAGCCCAATCCAAAGCTGGCCTACCTTCACCTGAAAATAGTTATATAATATCAATAACAATTTCACTAAAAAGACATTCGTACAACATTAAGCATAAGATTTTACCATGAAGATGGAAGTGGAGGTTATTATTAGGAACATAGGCATACACAAGCAGCCTTCTCTTCTCGTGAATGCAATAACCAACGAGCGAAACCAAATGGCGATGGTGTATACGACTTATTATCTCCACTTCAGATCTGAATTCACGCTCCCCTTGGCCTCCACCGATCTTTAACTGCTTAACTGCAATTTCTCTACCATCATCAAGGCTTCCTTTGTACACATACCCAAATCCACCTTCACCCAAGAGATTATGTGCTGAAAACCCGTTAGTGGCTTCAGCTAGTTCTTTGTAGGTGAAACACGACCTAGACTTGACAAAGTCAATGCGGTCGTGGGACGAATAGACGATACCTTTGACCGAGCCACTTCCATTTTTGTGTGCCGACATTTGCACCTTAAGTAGGGCAGAATCTGAGCAGAGGTCAGATTACCTCTTAAATTGCTTTTTCCACAAAAAAATGAAAATCTAAAATACAACTGCAGAAAAAGTATACCTGATTCTTGAGGAGAACCAAGAAAGGTCGGCATAATGTAACCACTGCCATGTCCGGGAGATTTTTTCTTCCGCTTCCATGCACGACAGGCTGAAGATCCAACGATTCCCAAAACTATGAAAATGAGTACCAACACAATTGCCACAATGCCTCCCTTACTAATGCTTCCACTACCCGAGTATGGTGAATTTTGCGTTTCGTTGCCACTGGAATTGTTGGTTCTTGAAATATCTCGTGGAGCTACGGATGGCGGTGAAGGAGGAGAATGGGGCGGTGAAGGAGGAAAATGGGATGGTGGTGATAAAACGATGGGCGGAGATGGTTTTGACTGTATTGCAGGTGGTGGTGCTGACTTTGGAAGAGAATTTGAAGATGGTGAATATGCTGGGGGTGGGGGAGATGGAACTGGTGTTGCTCCAGACTTAGGGGGCGGCAAAACTGGCGGTGGCGGTGGCGATGGTGGCTGTGGTGGTGGTGGTGGCGGTGAACTTTCGGGAGGTGGTTTAGACAATGGTGGAGGAGGGGGGATCTGTGGAGGCTTAGGTGATGGTGGGGGTGGCAATTTCTTAGGCGGAGGTGGGGTGCTATTTGACGGCTGAGGCGGAGGTGGAGGAGAAATTTCCGGCGGCATAGATGATGGAGGTGGAGGTGAATTGGGAGGAGGATCAGTTGGTACAGGTGGCGGTGGCGAGTCAGCTGGTGGACCATCGGGCGGCGACGGCGATTTTGGAGGTGGAGCTACAGGTTGAGGAGGAGTTGATATTGGGGGTAGAGAATCCATGGGAGGTGTTTCCGGTGGTGGAGGAGGTGGCTGTCGTGGCTCAGTTGCGGCGGTTGGAGGTTCACTAAGAGAGTTAGGTGGTGGAGCAGCAGCAACCGGAGAATTTTGAGGTGGAGATGCAGATGACATATCACCCAGGCATCAAGGCCTCTGAAATTAACTAACTTTCACCATTTCCAACACACAGCAGATCTTCGTAAAAACATCAATTTACTATACAAGTAATAATCCATGCGAAAATACAGAGTTGTACTGGAACAAATCCACTTCTTCCCCAAGCGTTCATTGTAATTTGTACCTTCAATTAATAGAAACCCTAAACAAATCTCTCATAAGAAACCTGCTTCAAAATCAGCTGAAAAATCTCACAATAACCCAGAATTCCCCAAAATCAGTGAAGATAGCAGCAGAAGAATCACAACCAGGAAACACAGGAAAAATTAAGATAAGAAAAAAAAATCGAGGAAAAAGGCCCCACGAATTTCTGCACGCTTGGGTCACATATTAGAAAATGAATAAGATATCCATACGCGCAATCACTTTTTTTTTTCTGAGTGGGGGTGGTGATTTTCAATTTGGGTGCATGCAGAAGAAACCATGTGTGGGGGGAGGGCCACGCGCGCGCGCACAATTGAAAATCGTGGGTAGATATTTTATCACCTGTCGTTTTCAATGTGGAATTCTTCGCGAATATCAGCAAATTCGGAGGGTTTGTGCAGTTGGTTTTTGGACGAACACCGCGCAAAAATGGATTCTTTTTCTTCTGGAAGATTAAGCCCGAAAGACAGACGGAGAAATAGGTCGGTGAAATTGGAAAAAAATTGGAATTTTTTATTTTTTTTTACCCAGGTAAAACACAGCACACAAGCAGTGACGGATTTCAAACGGTGTCGTTTCGAGTAACGGAATGTTGTGCGAAATTCGGATATTGTATGTTAATGTATTTTATATTTACTATTATATTATATATTATTATTAGTAGTATTATCATCATCTTATGATTAGTGGATATTGGATGTTGATATTATTGCTTCAGTTGTTAATTATCAATACCTATTTTGGTTTCGATGTACATGAACTCGTAAGGACCTACCTTTCCGTTTCTAATTGATTGTCGTTTTTCAGCTTTATTATGTATTAAGAATCTCAATAAATATGTCATCGGTTACAACAATCACTTGATCCACGACCGTCATTGGCACTCACCGCCAAGATTCTGCCGTCCAGACCTAGTCATCCACGACCACCAAAGCACTATTTTGAACAAAAACCGCCGTCTTTCATCGATTACTAGTTTTTCCTATCGAACCGGCCGTTTTGCTTTCTAATCCCAGTTTCTTTTTTTCTTTTTCTTTTTTTTCCGTGTTTCAACGTGTAACCATACCGGAAAAGTGGTGGGTTGCGGTCGAATCAGTCGGACTAGTTCAGTTCTGACCAGGGCCGGTTCTGAGGGGAGGCGAAGTAGGTGGTCGCCTAGGGCCCCCGGATTTTTTCAAAAATTTAGGGCCCCAAATTTGTTTATATCCTTTATATATGAACATTTATTGGAAAAAAAATATTATATATATATATATATATATATATATATATATATATATATATATATATATATATATATATAATTATTGAGAACCTTAATTCATAAATAGATATAAATCCACGATTCTTACTTGTTTCTATAATTCATCTAATCAGGGGGCCTAATTATTAAATTTATAATGTATTAGTTACTTATTTTTGTATATATTCACTTGTTTTAGTGCTACTTCATGCAAATTATCCTTAAAAAAATCGGGGGCGCTGCCCCCAAATCCCCGAAAACTTGAACCCCACTATATCACAAATGTCTACTCTTGTCACTGGCTATGTACCTTACAAAATTGAGTTAACATCGAGTTTATCACCTTTTTTGAAAAAAAATAAGTTTTATTGTATACTGTAGAAGGGCCCCATTTTTTAGTCGTTTTCAAATCTCGCATAGGGCCCCCAAAATCTCAGGAACGGGCCAGTTTCTGACAACTATGCATTGCATAGAACAAGCCCTAACTTGAGATGGATTTATTGACGAATGTGCCAAGTTTTTGACTCTTTGACCAAATTAACAGAATGGTCAAACTTCTCCTTTTCTTTCTTGATTGACTCAAAAATAGAATATGGTTTCTTTCTTATTTTATAAATGGAATATTTGAAGCCATTTATTACCATTAGCAACGCAACATCCAAAAAAAACACAACAGCTGATTTTGTATAGGGCTGGGCATTCGGGATCGGGATCCAGCCTCCCATACCGCCCCAAATTCTGGGATTTCAGGATTTCGGTTTTCAGATGAAATACGGGATGGGATTTGGGAATGGATTAAATCCCGTTCGGGATAATTTAATCCCGACTTTCTAAGATACTTTTTAAAACAAGAAATTAATCATAGTCTCCTGCAAAGATTATTACAGTATATTATCAAGTACCACTTTTGCAACTAAGGATTTGGTCAAAATAGAGAAAGAGTGAGTCAACTAATCACCAGATTACAAGTTAAAAAAAAAACAAATGATTAGTTAATTAAATAAAATAAAGAAGTAGCTTAGTTAGACCTATTTGCTAATCTTGAATTCCTTCTGGAAATGATTTCTGCTGCCCATTTTTTCCCAGTTTCAGTTTGAAATTTCCCTTCACCAAACAAATACATATATACACAAGTCATTGACTAGAAATAAAGTATAATAATAACTCAGTTTCAAAATAAATTAATCAAATTATTTGTTGTTAAATTTACCTGCAGTTGACAGAAAAAACTCATCCAACACCTTTCCATGCTCTGCCATACAGTTTCAATAGGACAAGTTTTTCATTAGGCCAAACAATTTATATGTTAATTATAAATTATCTAAAATAATAACCTTTGGATTAATCTTACCTGTTTCATATTCTAATGCTTGCAGTATCATTTCAACCTGGAGAAGCAAGGGAGTAGTTTAGTAACATGCTTCCGACTACTTAGAAACGGAATAAATAAATAAATAAATAAAATTACGAAAAAGTTAGGGCTGAAGAAAGCATTATAAGCCGGAACTAGTAACATACAAAGTATTTGTGCTAAGATCGACAAGAAAATACCCGGGAAAAAAACAAACAGTAACATCAAGACAAAGTGAAATTATTTAAAGAAGAAATGTTTTAGGAGTTGAAAGTCGAAACCAAGTCATAAGAGTGTCATACAAAAATGCAGAGTTACGTACTTTATCGAAATCTTTCACGAGATTGGCCTCCAAAGATGAGTTGTTTTCGTACTCTAGCCATAGTTCTTTGATTTCTTCAGCTGCCCGAAAAGGGTAAAATATATCAAATCCGATACATCAAAAAATGTGTAATTACACATTATATATTGGGATTGAGCATTAGTGTAACACCTCTCATGCCACCACCAAGAACCTTGCACATTTCATCCAATGCTTCTGTCTCCATTCTACTCTTTTCTGCCTTCGGCACACCATCCGATGGTGTAATGTCTCCAACAATAGCTACATAAATTATATAATTTATTTTTTCTTTAATTATTTCATTCTATTTTAAGAAGCAAGACCGATATCGCAAAATGGGGAAGAGGGGAGAGAGCTAGATTATGTAAATTAATACTGAATCAAGAAAATACCTTCTGCAATGTCATGAACAATTGCTATCTTGATACACCTGTTTCATATAATTCATAAAGTAATATTGGTGCACTCGATTAGCAAATGGGAGAATACACGTTATTACCCAAAATCGGCTGTAACAAGATTTTCAAAAGATTGTCTTTGTTCATGCACAAATGTTAAGAGTTCTAAAAGAAAATGATTACTGTATTTATTACAATTAGCCACCATACCAACCAGTTAAGCATAGCAAATTAGCAAAATCTCTCACATACTAAAACGAGACCTCATAAACTAAAGAATACGGAGAGATGAGTCGAAAAAAGAAATTTAACAAACTAAAACCTAGCACATTGAGAAAACCGAAAATGTCTGATCATCCTATCATCGTACGGAACTGAATTGACATATTCTGTGCTGACTTTATCCGTAAATGTGCAAGTATTTTGGAACGGACTGTTGATTGAGATACGAAAACTAATTCAAGAATCAAATACAAGTATTCAAGGCTTTACCCATTTTTTTATCGGTCGCAGTGCAAGTATTTATAATCCGATGAATCATAAATAATAACTAAGACGAATTCAAATTTCACAACTAAAAAACACAAAATGGGCAAATAAATCGACCAGAAAACGATTCAACTTCACCTTTCCCTGTTAACACCGGGAATATCGCTAGTAATCAAAGCCATCAAAGACATACGGTACATGTGATCAGCTATCGATTCAGGACCGTTTATTCCATGATTGACCCATCCTTTCCGTTTTGTCGACTGCGAGAGAGAGTAATAAACATTATACTCAAAAGCAAATTAAATGACACTGCATGCAACAAGTAAGAAACTGAAAAAAAATATATAATATTTCCATTCTTCTGAGTATTATTTACAGTTTGAAGTATAAGAGCATTCATTTAATTTAATTTTATTTTAAATTCATAACATAATATCAATAGCCACACAAAACCCCTAATTCAACCCCTTTCCTGAACAATCATTAGGGCAAAAAAAAAAAGGTTAGAATTCGCGCACACACACCTTCAAACGGTGGCACAATGTGAGAAAATCAATGGCGGAAGAGGCGGAAGATGAAGCATTTGAATGGGCCAGGGTTTCGCTACCCGATCCGAACCCGGATACAGTTTGATCCATTTTGATTGAATCGAGGTTGGGGTTGTGGGAATGAATCGAAACGAGTCTAGGGCTCGTAGATTCTGAATTAAATGGGATTCTGAGTGAATTTTTGTGGGGATAATTTAATCTCTGGAAGTTACAGGGAGAAGGTGAAAGTGTGTTTGCTTTAGGTGCCGCCATTGACGCCATTGTTTCTGTGCTTATGAAACAGAAGCTTTTCAGAATGGAACCAAAAGAAATTTGCTGTGACAAAAATTAGGAAACTATTTTTTTAATTCCTATTTTGTCCCTGTTCTAGTTTGGGCCTTTGAGTTGGAGGAAATGGTTAGAATTGTAATTATCAAAACAAATCAAGAAAATAATAATAAATATTTAAATTTAAATGTGAATATTTTAATTGAGAGATATCAAATTATATTTACCAAGAAACTATACATAGTGAACTTTTCAATACATTATTAGGGTACATAATATAAATTATTGGGGTTATTTTGAATTTTCTTTTCCGGATGAATAAACAAAATTAATTTATTTCCATAATAAATTTTATGGGCTTTTTGTAGCCCAATACGAAGCTAATAGTTCAACACAAAGCACAAACGACTCGAAGCCCTAGATCGGAACAAAATAACCCACAAACTCACATATTTGAACTCTCGTGTTTTCCACACTCAGAAGTGGATCTCACTCATTAACGAATAACAAAAATCCAAGATTCAAATTGCATTAGTGTAAAAAACAATCCAAGGTACAATTATTTATTTCAACATAAACCTCAACCAACACACACACACACACACACGTTATCTATTCCCATTTTGCCCTCATATGATGCAAGTGCTTGAAATCATAAGACAAAACCAAACTCCCATCCATTCTTTTCACATTAAACCTCTCAACCAAAACATAGTATCCAAACTCACTCCATTCCTTTGTTTCCTTAAACTCCTCAACTCTATTAATCTTTACTTGCTTTTCTTCACCACCATCAAAACCACCTCTCTTCTGCTCCCATTTCATTCTTTCGACTATTTCCACTCTCAATCACACGCTCGTTTTTTCGCCTGTGGGACCGTAACTTGTAAACCAAACAACCCCATTATCAACAGATTTCTCATTCCATACAGCTTTCCTCCCTCGAACAAACACTTCTTCTTTCTCAACCACAACGTCGATTTTCACCGAGTTTTCTCCCTAAGAATTGCATGTGAAAACCTTCTCCCATCTCTGCTCGAGTGTCAACTCGTAGTACATTGACCTTTTCACCTGATCTTTTAGTGTTGTTCCTTCGTTGATAAATATGAACGGCGAATACCATTTTCCTACAACAAGAGAGGTAGTTATTTCTTGTGGGAGGTGAGAGCGGAGTTTGTGGTCGAGGCCTTGTGCTTCGTCTAGTTTGAAATTATCGGGAGTCTCGGTGTAGATACCCCAACCCTTGCATCGCAAGAAATATGGAGGGAAGCCATCTTCTGCTATGGATTTGGCAAAGAAGGCACCCCTTGCAGCGCACTCTTCCACGAATGGAACTATCTCGAATTGCTGGTAAATGTTGCATGGATCTAATGGCCTCGGTTTCACGTCTTCTATTTCGAGGCTGAAACAGCATGTGACCTTATCGTCTTCCATTGAGCAGGTGAATGCTTGTCTGAAAATGTTTTCTTTTTTAGTACTATTTCATAGTTACACCTATGTATGTGAATCAAGAATTTGCAGGCTGATTTTAGTGTAAAGATCCCATTTTTATTTGTGTAAAAGTTTGATATTTTACACGTTGCTGATTTCGTTTTGTACCGAAAGGGAGTATATATATGTTCGTAAAGATGTTAATATACAAGAGAATTCTTGGGTTTCCTTATATTTCTACCGAAAGTCGAAGAAGCGCCGTACCATGCAGAGTCCGAGTATGTTTATCAAGAAATTCGAACGATAAAAATGGGATCTTTGCACCAAAACCAGCCTGCATAGTTCTTGATTCGTGTATAAAGTTCATATAATAAAACTACGAAACATGGTATAAATCAAGACATACATACCCTTTGCGTTTCCCATGTGGGACAATGGCGTAGTACCGATTAAACGAGAGTGGTTGATTAAGAACAGGAATCAAGAAAACCGGAATATGAGAACTATGTTTCCCACTGCCAAATCCAACAGTCAACTCCTTGTCTTGAGGGAAAGGCAGCTCCTTTAGGGCTCGATTCTTACAGCATCCGAAACAAGAGTAGGTTACAGATGCCTCGTCTTGGATTACTAGATATCCTGAATTCGGACCATCTGGTTTTGTTGCAACAGATTCCGGAGATTTTAGCAACTGAGAAAGCCGCCTTGTCGAATACATCTTTTACTTTGGCCTTCTACCCTTTTTTTTTTTTGTTGTCAGAAATTTCCGAGTTTTATTAGTGCTAAAGTTGTCGTCACACCGAAGTTAATTGCATTATAATCCACGACGACTTACCTATTAAATCGATCTTAAATACATTTGAGCCAATGAGATGTTGGAATCTAGAACCGCAGCTACTAATTCAAACAAGTTACTTACCGAGTCAAGCGATTGATTAGGTAGTAGTGTACGAAACACATTCTTGAATTAAGTACTAATTTAACTTGCCGTATAATAATATGTACTAGCTTGACTAATTAAACGTGGTCAACGTCATTTGTCGATAATGCAACTCCATGCATATTCAAGGGAATTGTGTTCTAAATTTGTATCAAGAAGATGCATTAGAGTAAAATCAATCCAGGGTAAATTTATATATAATCAACAGAACAACGCAACCGACGCAACACTAAACGAAACACAATTACAAAGGAGAACACTCAAATAAAAGAAAGAACAACATGATTAAGAACATAAGTACATAATTATTTATTCCCATTTAGCCCTCGTCTGATGCAAGTGCTTGAAATCATAACACAAAACCAAACTTCCATCCATTCTTTTTACATTAAACCTCTCAACCAAAACATAGTATCCAAACTCAGTCCAACTCCCTTTTTCCTTAAACTCCTCAACTCTATTAATATTTACTTGCTTTTCTTCACCACCAACATAACCACCTCTCTTCTGCTCCCATTTCATTCTTTCCACTATTTCCACTCTCAATCCCACGCTCGTTTTTTCGCCTGTGGGACCGTAGCTCGTAAACCAAACAACCCCATTATCCACAGATTTCTCATTCCACACAGCTTTACTCCCACCAACAAACACTTCTTCCTTTTCAACCACAACATCAATTTTCACCGATTTTTCTCCGTAAGAATTGCAGGCGAAAACCTTCTCCCATCTCTGCTCGAGTGTCAACTCATAGTACATTGACTTTTTCACCTGATCTTTTAGTGATATTCCTTCATTGATAAATATGAAGGGAGAATACCATTTTCCTACAACAAGAGAAGCATTTATTTCTTGTGGGAGGTGAGAGCGGAGTTTGTGGTCGAGGCCTTGTGCTTCGTCTAGTTTGAAATTATCGGGAGTCTTGGTGTAGATACCCCAACCCTTGCATCGCAAGAAATATGGAGGGAAGCCATCTTCTGCTGTGGATTTGGCAAAGAAGGCACCCCTTGAGCTGCAAAAACCTTGGCTTGCAACTATTTGGATCTGCTGATAAATGTTGTGTGGATCTAATGGCCTCGGTTTTATGTCTTTGACGCATCGGCAGAAACAGCAGGTGACCTTATCATCTTCCGTCGAGCAGGTATATGCTTCTCTGAAAATATTCCAATTTCATTAAAAAAAAAAAATATCAGACAAGCTCATCTTGCATATGTTTCCTTATATTTCAACCGAAGAGTCAAGAGTCAACCAAACACAATCAATGAACTATATATGCTTTGGTAAAACAATCAAATTTTCACCAGCCCAAGAGACAAAAGAAGCAATAGAAATGGAATCTTTACAATAAAAAAGGGATCTTTACACCAAAATCAGACTGCAAATGCTTGATTGATGATAAAGTTGATATAAAACTACGAAACAGTATAAACCAACCGGACACTATTAATGAACTTCCTTTCGTAAAATATCAAATTCTCACCCGACCCGCCCAAAAGTTATAAAAAAAAAAGGTTAAAAATGGAATCTTTATGATAAAAAGGGGAACTTTAAGAGTAAGAAATCCAAGAGATATATATATACATACATACCCTTTGTGTTTCCCATGTGGGACAATGGCATAGTACCGATTGGAAGAGAGGGGTTGATTAAGAACCGGAATCAAGAAAACCGGATCAAGAGAAGTATAGGCGCTCTCCCCAGTGCTTGTTGTGTACCGAACAGTCAACTCCTTGTCTTGAGGGAAAGGCAGCTCCTTTAGGGTTCGATTCTTACAGCATCCGAAACAAGAGTATGTTACAGATTCCTCGTCTTGAATTACTAGGTACCCTGAATTTGGACCCTCTGGTTTTGCTGCAACAGTTTCTGGAGATTTTACCAACTGAGAAAGAGGCCTCGTCACATACATCTTTTCCTTCCTTGGGACTTCTATTATTATTATTATTATTGTTAAATTCTTTTTATTTCTCTTTTGGTGAGAAATATGGTGGTTTTATAGTGCCAAAGTCGTTGGACTACGTCAACGGTCAACGACTTTTTTTTTTTTAATTAAATTTATTTGTATATAATATACGAATCATTTTAATTATAAAAAAGCTTAATTGCGTATATGTTTATGACAGTGAGATGTTTGACCTTTCGACATGGAACCTTAATTGGAAAATTCAAACAAGTTGAGCTCATGAGCTGGATTAAGCTATGAGCCTATGACACGTCTTTGGATTTATATATGTAATTATCAACCTAATTCCTTTTTTTTTTTTTTTTTTTTTTTTTATATTACGAAAAAATCCCTCATGTTTGGGTGATTACAACCGCCCCTCAACTATGAATCTTCTTACACGTTCACCGTTTATAATGTCAAATTCTACATAATTTTCTAGATTATGTAAAATGTTGTCTAGTTTGTACTCGTATTGTGCAAAAATGCAGTTTTGATGCACTACAATCTGATGTTTACAAGTCAAAAAAACACATTTTACGATCATCTTGTTTCAAAATGTGGAGCTTGAATGAGATAAAACGGGTACAAACTAGATAATATTCTACATAATCTAGAAGATTCCACTAAATTTGACACCATGAAGATGGACATGTAAGAAGATTCATAGTTGAGGAGTTGTTGTAATTACCCAAACAAGAAGGGTTTTTTCGTAATTTGACCTCACCTCCGGGACTGGCCGTAATTTACTTTATTTATAAATAACTAAAAAAATAAAAATAAAATAAAATAAAAAGAAAACTAGTATTTGCATCGACTATAATTGGTAATAATTTCAAGGATATTTCTTGATAGCTCAGTCAAGGATTAAGGACCGAAGACGCGTAATTACTAATTAGGTTATTTCCTGGAAATTCAATTTCAACTAAATTTGGCTGTTCTACTTCTGGCCTTATCTATAATTGTGGCCACCTAATATTCTTGATATTATTAGTTAGATGATATTCTCGAGTTCAATTCGTTTACGCAATGCACCAAACTCGAACATAAATTTTCGTTCGAGAGAAGACAACAAAATACGTACGCCCCTCTTCCCGAAAGCTTCGCGGAGACGCTTAGTTCTTGTTCGGCTCGATTACATCTTGTTGAATATCGAATTGAATGTTTATCAAATCAAGCTCAAACACAACTTTTAAAAAATTTGAACCACCACGCCTTTCGATTCTTTTACAACCCCTACATAACGATACTTGATTACACAAGCGAATAACTAAACAAACCTAATCCACACCTACATAATTAAATAAATTATTTTTTTGTCTAAATATTCAGCCCGAAAAAAAAACCCGGAAGCATTCAATATTATATGTGCGTAAAAAAAATATACGGCGCGTAATGCAGTAGCAAAATACGCTCAAGCTTCTTTCCTCGTTATCCTGCATTAAGTTTCAACGCAGACGCAGAAATCAATACTTCGACGAATATAATGCAAATTACGAAAACGGGCTCATAAATGTTTTAGACATTATAATATTCTACGACGGGTGTAATACTTTGATTGGTGATGGAGTTGTTTACCTGAAACAGTAGATTCCCAGAGCCGATGTAATCTCGTGAATCACTGACGTGGCGAAATGCATATAGAGCACCACTACATATACAGCAAGAGGCATTTAAGGGTGCACTATAAGTAACATGGGCATGCATGTACCTAATTCAATTAACTCGTGTATGCATAAAAGAATGCCGTACCTGTGTATAGACAATAACCAAGAAGAACCCAGAACTCATCAACTAACGGAACTCTGCACGATATCAACACCTCATAAGAAATATAAAAAAAAATTAAGGCGAAAATAATGAAGTCAACGATAAAGTCAACACCTACCCGTCGTTTAGGCGGGCAGTGAGAGCATTTGCAATGGCCAATGGCAGATAACACAAAGACTGCAAATCCCAAACAATAAAATTGTATAACAGTAAACAAAAAAATAATAATAATAATAATAAATAATAAATAATCTTAATTTCTAAATATTTATAAAGATGGTACGATTTGATTAAAATCGAAGCTCGTACCATGCACATGTTTGTTTTTAAGCCCTTGGGCTCGTCGCATAGGTGTGCCAGAATCATCCTTCCCTGCAATACAGTTTTCCCGATCATAATATTATTAAAAAAATAAACGAATAAATAAGCTTTAGAAAATGCAATTAAAAATAAAAATAAAGGTCTTACCACAAGAAACCCGAATGCAAGGCCAGTACCTACTACTACAAGATGAGGATAACTCCTCATTAGATCGGCTGGAGATAAATAATTCCTGTAGTAATTATACAGTCAGCATTAAACCGTAAAAACTGGTCAAAGTCAAACACACGAGATCAAAGCAAATTAAGACGTACCACACAAGAACTCCACCCAATAGCACAACAAAAGGATAAATCTGTCAAGAAACGAAAGCAATATATTAATAGATAGAAGAAAGGGGGGAGGGTTGGGTTGGGGGGGGGGGATAAAATATACGAGGTATTAACAGTGTGTCGAACGAATTTACCATTGCCAAAGCTAGAAGCATGTTTCCGTTTCTTGCTTTAACGACCTTGTAAACATTGTGTACACTGCACATGATATCCAACGTTCTAACATATATATATATATATATATATATATATATATATATATATATATATATATATGAAACATTTTATCCGCTAAACATAAACCTAACTCACTTGAATGAGACTGTTGGTATGACCGCAAAGGTTGTCATAAATAACATAACAGCTTTATACATTATGATTCCTGTAGTAAATAGAAAAAAATAATAATAATGATAATTTTTTTAAGAAAAATTAAAATAAATAAAAGAAAGGGAAACGATAATGTATAAAGCTGTCCTGTTTATTTATCTTGCAAGACTTACCATTTAGAAAAGGAACCCAACTAAAGAACGGGATAGAATTTCCGAATGGCTGAGCCCACCACTCAGCACCTGAAAAATAAAGCCATTTAATCAGATCCTCGTCTGGTTGCGAATTTATGCTCGACTACATGTTCAAAATTAAAATTATGAAGATCAGTTTGGATAGGGAAGAAAAGTGAGAGAAAATTACCAACAAAAGCAGTAAAGAAATGGGTCATGTATATCAACATAAGACCTTCAGTCGGTCCGTTTATAACTGGAAGAATGAGAGTATTGGTAAAGTAGCTGTACCAAAAAACGAAAAAAACCAAATGAGTGCAGCACAAACAGCAGAACAAGTACCGAGAACTAGCTGCTAGTTGTGAGCCAATAGTATAATAATAACGGAAAAATTGAAGAATAAAAAAAGGATCTCCCTCATTTAATGCATAAAAGATAGTATTATTTTTCAGGCGAAAAAATACGTAAAATTCGCACAAAATAGAAGCATTATTAAGGAGATAATCGAGTTACCTTTCCCATGTGGCACAATAGAAAGGGACAGCTGATATAACCCAGAACCAGAAAGTACTCTTCCCACACATAGCAGTGCTTCCAAATGCCAACGACTCAAACTAGATGAAGAAAAAATAAAAAATAAATAAATGAAAAAATAAATAAAGAAAAGAAAAAAAGAAATTGAAGAATTCGAAGTTATACATACCGCACATGCAAGAGCATCACATCCTGCAATTTTGTCGGGACAGAGAAATTCGCAAAAAAAAACGTTATCAGTACTTAATAAATTCAAAAAAAGAATGGGAATTCAACGACGAAATACGAGATAAAAGAAAAATGCTATAATAGGAAAAAATGGTCACCGTGGTCGAAAAGTTCTCCCAGCGGACTAGAGGAACTTGTTCGTCTTGCTTGTTTTCCATCAACAGCATCGAAAGTCTAGTGCGCGTT
Organism: Erythranthe guttata; assembly: GCF_056151865.1. Taxonomy (NCBI): domain Eukaryota; kingdom Viridiplantae; phylum Streptophyta; class Magnoliopsida; order Lamiales; family Phrymaceae; genus Erythranthe; species Erythranthe guttata. The sequence goes on along the minus strand of NC_142537.1, from coordinate 1,438,891 downwards.
TTCGAAAAAATAAATAAATAAACACTATTAAGATAAAGATAGTCTGGTATCATAATCGATATAGAAAACATGCACAACTTAAAACCTTCATCGATTAATGACGAAACATTAATCCAATCATCTTGTTTCTTATGTTCTGCTTCTCGGTCACAAGTCACAATAAATCTGAATAATACGAACCAAAAATAGATATCTAAAAGAAAATTGAGCGTACTTGATATAAGAAGAGCAATAATCCGTGGGCAAAATGAACCCATCTTGGTGGGGGCGAGTCCAGTAGAGGGGAATATATCTGCAGAAGGAGTTTAGACAGTCGGATATAACGAAGAAATATAAAACTCGACAAAACGAAATTGGGATGAAAACTTTTATTTAATATAGTTGGTGTTCTAGTCATACTAACAAAATTTCGGAGTCAACACGAACAACCAAAATTAAGAACCAACATCCCCATCAAGGGCTTTGTGAAATTCAAGACGTTCGTCACGTGATCTTAAACTCTGATTATTCGCCACGAACAAAGAGTAAATAGGACAATGAGTCACTTGCCTAACATTTTATACAGATACGTGTGTGTGTGTGTGTGTGTGTGTGTGTGAGGGAGGGAGGGAGGGAGGGAGGGAGGGAGGGAGGGGGGGGGGGGAGGGAGGGAGGGAGGGAGAGGGAGGGAGGGAGGGAGGGAGGGAGGGAGGGAGGGAGGGAGGGAGGGAGGGAGGGAGGGAGGGAGGGAGGGAGGGAGGGAGAGAGAGAGAGAGAGAGAGAGAGAGAGAGAGAGAGAGAGAGAGAGAGAGAGAGAGAGAGAGAGAGAGAGAGAGAGAGAGAGAGAGAGAGAGAGAGAGAGAGAGAGAGAGAGAGAGAGAGAGAGAGAGAGAGAGAGAGAGAGAGAGAGAGAGAGAGAGAGAGAGAGAGAGAGAGAGAGAGAGAGAGAGAGAGAGAGAGAGAGAGAGAGAGAGAGAGAGAGAGAGAGAGAGAGAGAGAGAGAGAGAGAGAGAGAGAGAGAGAGAGAGAGAGAGAGAGAGAGAGAGAGAGAGAGAGAGAGAGAGAGAGAGAGAGAGAGAGAGAGAGAGAGAGAGAGAGAGAGAGAGAGAGAGAGAGAGAGAGAGAGAGAGAGAGAGAGAGAGAGAGAGAGAGAGAGAGAGAGAGAGAGAGAGAGAGAGAGAGAGAGAGAGAGAGAGAGAGAGAGAGAGAGAGAGAGAGAGAGAGAGAGAGAGAGAGAGAGAGAGAGAGAGAGAGAGAGAGAGAGAGAGAGAGAGAGAGAGAGAGAGAGAGAGAGAGAGAGAGAGAGAGAGAGAGAGAGAGAGAGAGAGAGAGAGAGAGAGAGAGAGAGAGAGAGAGAGAGAGAGAGAGAGAGAGAGAGAGAGAGAGAGAGAGAGAGAGAGAGAGCTCACATATCCAAGCAATGCAGATGTAACAAGGAACATGAATCCCATAAGCGTAATCTACGAAGGAACACAAAAGTGCAGCATAAGCTATGAGCAAATAGGCTGCGGAACGATACTGTATACAAAAAAAGAAGATGATACTCAAAGGACTCTTACCATATTAGGTCTGCATCCAATCCACGCACAAAGGAAAACGGAAGTAATTAGCGAGCATTTAATGAACAGGGGATTTGTAGAAAATACCACATAGAAAAGAAAAATATGTCAAAAAAGGTCAAACTACTGGAGCTCGACCCGACCCGTATTCAGCTCGATTAAAGCACGACATGATTGCTTATCAAACCAAGCTCTCAAGCAAATTTTTGAAAGCTCGACAAAAATTCAAACAAGCTTGAACAAACATGCCTTGTACTCGATTTGTTTACACTCATACTCATGCATCTAGATACATAAATACGTACACATATAAGAAATAAATTACATACAGTCACTCTCCGTCCAATCAATTCAAGAACCCATATCACGAAAACACAAACCCAACAAAATATAATTACCCAAAACACCCCCAAAAATCACCAAATTTCAGAAATTAAAATAACATATATATAAATTAAATAAAAAACTCACGGCATCCAAAGAGGGAAGAAATGAACACAGCGAGTCCAGAAAGGCTGCAAAACATATTTTGCCAAATAAGAGTGATCCACTCCACTGTACTTGTACCTATGCAGAGCTGCTACTCCATGCGCCCCTATGTATCCCATTTTATTTATCTTTTCAATAATTTCTACAAAAAGTGTATTTCAGTTACACCGCAAATGAATAATTCTTCATAAATCCTACAATCTGTATCTATAACCTGCACCAACAAAAAAAAAAAAAATTATCTTCTGCGAAAATTTAAATAACCAAAAATTCAGAACCAAAGAATCATGAAAGCAGATACGGAGACGCGATAATTATGGGCAATCGTAAATTGTTTCTGATCTTAAAAAAGAGGAATTAATAAGAGAGAGATTTGGAATTTCACCTTTGGTAAATGACTCTGAATTATCTGAATTGATGAACTACAGCAGATTGTTCTTTGGCTTGGATTAAAAGCGCGGTAAAAGAAAGCCAAAAAAGAAGGTTTTATAACACGCTTTTTATTTAGTTGCTAAAATTAAATGCTTTATACTTTTTTCTTTTGACTTTTTGTGTTAATAAAAAATAATAATAATAATAATTATTGGAATAATTATTCTTTGTCACCTTTTTATATTTGGTGGCAATTTAAGTGTATAATAATAATTAAAACAATGTTGTAATTAGATGAAATTATTTAAAGATGTGGACTTAAAATTTCACATGTAATAAATTAATTAAAATCAGTGAATTTTGAACAAATTTATACAACCATAAATTTCACAAACTATGAATTATTTTTTGAGCAATTATGCATTAATTCTAATTGTTTTAAAAAAATTAGTTCAAACTTAAGTGACAAAATGCATAAATTCTAATTATTAAAATAAATAAATAAAAAAAACTACAAAATTTGTTAAAATACACCTCATAGAGGTATACTTTGCCTCCTAAAACCTCAGAAGCAGCACAGATCAATGACTCCATGCAAAAAGTCTAAATTCCCGATCACAAGGGGGGGGCCGCCCCCTCGCTAAATAATCGTTTTTCTTTTCTTTTCCGGCCTACGAATATTAAATCTTACGTACCTAATAAATTTAAGCTCAATTTCGGGACAATACACCCTTGAACAAAAAAATTCCCAACCCACCAACTGCTAACGATGCTAATAAAATCACCGCATTTCTATTCGTATCGTTTTCAGCAATCCCACTTCGTTTCTTTCTTCTGTCACGAACCAATTTATCCCCCATATTTTCTCGTAAGAGATTGTTCAGATTGTCCAGCTGGTGCATAACTTGGCGCTGCCCTCGCGATATACTCGACAGCTGTCGACAAAACAAAAAAAACAAATCGAGCAAAACTAGAAAATAAGCCACCTTAAAAATCATAATAAGGGCGTCTTTTTTGCTAATATTTAAAACGTGGGGAGTTTTTTAGCAATTTAATATAACACAGGGGTACTTAATGCAATAAACTCTAGAAAAAAGGATTATTACCTCTTCGGTCAAAGATGAATCCTTTGCTAATTGGGAAGAAGACGATGAATTAGGCAGCATCGACCCGGTTAAGGATCCGTTTCCTAATCCGGATATGAAGTAAGAAGTTGGGGCCGACCCGTTACAGGCTTCAGCTTGCAATCCTATGCTTTGTGAATTAGGAGAACCGTTTTTGCTCGTTAACTTGGAATTTAGCTCTTCGATGCGTGACGTAAAATCATCCATACGCTCGTTTAATGTAGAAATTTGCTCCGAAAGCTGTGTCACAGCTCCCTATTTTTCGCGCGCACACAAAAAAATAATAATAATAATAATGAGATATTATATAGCATGTAAGAAATGTTTTTCGAATGTAAGAAATTATACCTGATTTGCTAAAATTGCAGGTGAATCTGCTGTATGGTCGTCGAATCTCCTGTTCATCTTCGACAGGTTTTTGTCCCGGTTTGTTGTATACGATTGCGACATGCCACTGACGGAAACAAATAAAAATAATAATTAATAATAAAATTATGTTAAATACGTCACGAAACTAAAACCATTTAAATTGAAAAAAAAAAAATTGCTTGTCGTAAAGGCGAATTGGTCATAAGCACCTTCTAAGGTTCTTGATTCTGGCTAATGCAGAGGCTCGGGAAAGCGCTTCCTTTGGACTCGAGGCAAAATCGTCGTCTATGCTAAGCTTGTTTTTCAAATCATCTGGCATTACCTGCCACAAAATTTTCAATTAAAAATAAATAAATAAAATCATAATTCGAGGCTATACTACTATACATACAACATACCATCATATCATTCACAATTTTCTCCAACTGTATTTGTTCGATATAAGTTCTCGGAACATATGAACCGTCCAATCCCAGTTGCTCGGCAACGGATTTTACTACAAGCCTATCTCTACCTTGAACCTGTCTCGAACGAAAAGGTTAGCAAACAATTTTTATTTTATTTATAAAAACAAAAAAAAAAACAGAAGTTATGACATACCTGAATATAATTACGGTTTAACTGCTCGAGCCAGTCGATTTTTACGCAGACTTTTTCGTCGCCGAAAATATGGCTACTTCTTTTAAGTATGGCTGCTATAGTGTATCCCAATGCCATTAATCCACCGAGTAGACGCACACTAACTTCGAAAGTTATTCTCGGAGATATCACAAACGGAGTATCGGTCACCCATTCCTAAAAATAAATAAGTCCAAACTCAAAAAAAAAAAAAAAAAAAAAACCTAGAAACACACACACACACACACACACACCTCAAACATGAGATTATATTTCCCGTCTTTATTACGCATCCTAAGATAAGATTGACATGTCTCTGGATCTTCACCGGGCGGTAGAAGAAATATGTCGTACGTCTCTTCTGTACATTCTGTGTGTTCTTCAGACATGACAGATTTGATTTGCTCCACGGGTACACTCTTCAGTGACTAGAAAACGTGCATGCAAACAAACATACATACATAAGAAGAGAAAAGAAACGACATAATTGGGTTTTTTTTTCGAGTCAGAAAATTATAATAGATCACCTTAAGAATATAAGTAGGGGACTGAAAACCAGTAAACGGGTTAAATTTGTTGCCGATTTTTATATGTGCGGTGTCCAGGTCAGGCTCGATAAAAGCCTTGTACATCGGATACACCTGTAAAGAAAATCTAACTGAGAAAAAACTTTTATAAAAAGATGCTGTACATTTATACGTTAGATTATTAGGGATTAGGGTACAAAACTGTTTCCGATATTTGATGTATTATTTCTTCTGGTTCTTGATCAGCTCTATTGATGTCACGTAAAACCCGTTTAACGAGATCAAAGTGAACGCCACCTGTCACGGATACCCGTAGATCAAGTAAAGGACGTAACTTTTCACTTAAAGCATAGATTCCTTCGATTATCACAATTCGCGAGCTCGGTACTTCAAGTGTCCTGTCATCATCAAAATGTGAATTTTCTTGAAATCACTAAACGAAAATCAAAAAATAAAAAAAAAATTTGAAGAAAAAAAAAATCCACCTGTATCCGGTGCGTGAGCTGGATTTGAAGTCGTATATCGGAATATCAACCTGCTTCCCTTCTTTGAGGTCGTTAATATTTTTCAACAAAGTATCGTAATCCGTTAATCTTGGATCTGTTTTCACATGATATAGCCAAGAATTAGTTATCAACAAAAAAAAAAGGATGTGGAAAATGTCATTTCAATTTTAACAATATTATTTTGACTTCAAACATGATTTCGACCATTTTCGAGTCTGAATTTGAAAAAACTCAAAAAACGGAACTTGTAGTTCTTTGAGTTATGTTTCTAAACCTACTTGAATCGCCACGATCGGATATAGGGTGAGAAAGATATGCATGAACAAATGAACATTGCCCACAACTCTGATGTTTTGAGTTATCTAAAGTTCAAAACTAACTGATTCGCGCAAAACTTTGTCAACCGACATCCAATCTAGCTGAATCAAGTTGGAATTGAAATTTAACTCAAAGGACTACAGTTTCCGTGTTTTGAATTTCGCCAAAATCAAACTAGAAAAGGCTCAAAATCACGTTCGAAGTTCGAAGTCAAAACATTACTAGTATAATTGGAACGACATTTAATATTTCATAAAAAAAAAAAACATCTAAAATTTGTAGTAACGAACGCAAATAATTATCACCTACATATATTGGTTTGCTAGAAACTTCATAGTTCAATATCGAATTCCACAACGGCAAAAAAAAATAAAAAAAATTAAAAAATACCGTCAAAGTTGCCATCGATAATTCGACTAGCATCGTTGTAATTGTCCATTGAAATAACGGCAATGCTCGGCATAAAGTTGACTATCTTCTCGGTAAATATGGTCTTTCCAGCACCAGAGGGCCCCGCTACACCTATCAATACAAGACCCTCGTTTTTCTGAGTCAACAGCTGGCATGCACGCACTGTAGCAAAGAAGCCTTTCTCAAACGACAATTCGTTCGGAATGGGGGAAATCTCGTACCGGTTCGAGTCCTTCTTTTTAACCAATTTAACTTGATCCTTCAAAAGACCGGTTTTTCGGTGACTCGACTCGTCGTTGTAAGTGTCTTTCGACATTATGCTCTCTGAAAACATATAAGAAAACACATCACCGAATAGTAGTGCATAAGCAATTAATTATACATAAAAAGCTAAGTAGCCTCGAATTTCTACTAATTTTATTTTCTCGACTAGTACCGATACTAATCGTACAGAAAAAGGAACTGATTTTCGATTCAGTTAGAGCAATTTAAGAGCAAGAAAATGTTCGGAGAAAATTACGAAATCCAGACGAAAATTGAGTCAATTTATCCAATCAATTCAACTATTTATAACCAGCCCACAAATCACAACACACTGCAAACTCCAATAAACAACTAATTAAGTAATCACAAAATTTCTGCAATCACAAAACCAAATTCATCAAGAACAAATGAAACAGAGCAGTGCACAATCACCGCGCCATTAAAACAGAACTCAACACTCAAATCAAATCGAAACCCATCAACCACAAAAACGCCGTCGTTTGATCGGCATTACAAAAAAAAATCATAAAACCAAAAAACACAAACACACCCATGTGAAAAAAAAAAGAAAAAAAATTACCAGAAAATTAAGTCACAAATTCCGGCCCCAAAAAATTAGTTCTTGATTTTTGTTTGGATCTAGAAACCAAAAAATCAAGCTGATAAATATAAACCCAAAAAATAAATTAAATTACAAAAAAAAAACAAAAAAAGAGGTGGGGGAGAAAAGGGAAGTGCGAAGATAAATATAAATGGCGAGAAAAAAATGGATATTCAAACCTTTGCTTGATACTCTGTTTTTCGGTTACAACTTACAAACCAAGTGGGGTTCAGCCCAAGCAAAAAAGAATACAGTAGAAGCTCTCTTTTTTGTTTCTTGTTTTCTTGATTTTTCTTTTATATTTTCTTTTTCTTTTTAATTTATTATTTAATTAATTTATTATTCAAGAGAAGATCTCTAAATGTTGCTTGAGGAAACAGGGATGTTTTAGCTTTTTATTTTTTATTTCTGGGACTTTTTCGGGAAATGGGAATTCTTCAGATATCGACACGTGTGTGTGTTGATGGTAGAGAAGACCGCAGACCGCATAACTCTTTTTTTTTTCTTTTTTTTTTTTTTTTTTATTTATTATTTAGCTTTTCTGTGACTCTATTTTCATTAATAATTTCTTTTTCCTTTTTTTTTTGCATTTTTTTGTATTTTTAGTGGGAATTACACCTACACCCCTAGGTATGTTAAAATAACTTTAAAGTCCTATAGTATCAGTAATTACAATCATCACCTGAAAACATTGTTAGAAACCCTAACGTAATATTGACGAGCGAGTAATTAAGTGGTTGTAATTACCCATATTGTAAAAAAAATCGTAATTTGATCTTACTTCAGTGGTGGTCATAATTTATCCTATAACTTATTTTGTTAGCTGATATTAAAGTTTGGTACTTAAAGAGTTAAACCTACACATTAGCAATATTAAGCAATTAATTCTTTAAAGTTACTTTTTTCAAAGAATTTGTAAACATTCTCAATTTTTGCAAAGAAACAATTATTCATTTTTTAATTATTAATTTTATTATATCTTTTTCACTTTTGCACATAGTGAAATAATAATGAACAAGTGTTTGGCCCACGTTAAGATTATACTAGAGATGTACATTTCAAGAATAGTTAAATTGAATTGTCCAATCTCATAGATTCGATTTTGATGTGTGAGTATATCTTTAGATGATCTGACCTAATCTCATAAAGGTACTCATATTCTAATTACTTAACTTATTTAGAAACTATTTTATTAAACTTATTTTACATATTTGATAAAGTTATTAAATCTAATAAGCTCTTTTAAAACCCAATAAACTGTTCTGTCTTATTTTTAAAATTAAATTTTAAAATATTTGAATAATAAACTTATAATTTATTTATTTTAAATCATTGTAAGATATTAAATAAATAAAAAGTATTTTTTTAAAATTCCAACCACTTATTTTTGAATTTCTAAGACCAAGAGCTTAAAAGCTCTTAAATATCTTATAACAGTTTATAAGTTTAGCCAAACACCCGATTACTCGGAATTTGAAAAAAAATATATATATTACACAAAGTATTCTTGGCTACACTTTGTCCAGTGGTAGTTTTACAATATCCAAATCAATGGTACGAAAAGTATTTAAATAAAAAAAAAGTTAAATTAAAAAAAATAATAAATAATTAAAAAAAAAAAAAAAACTTAGCCAACACACATGATCTAACATAGCAAATTTCTGCTGTTGTCTGATTCATAAGAAATGTTCTTGTCATTACCAAGTCAAAATAAACATCATGTGTAAAATGTACACTTCTTTCGAATCTGCAAAATCGAAAACATATGTAAATTTCGACCCTTTTCGAATGATTCATTCAACGATTCAATATTTTACTCACAACTTACTTTGTTGCAGAGTGGTAAGAAAAAGAATTTCATCGATCAATCTTCGTGCTGATCTTCATCTTCCGAATCTGCACAACCACCAAAAACCCGATACATAAATTACCGCAAAATATACAATAATTTTGAAGCACTATACATAATTCAACCCCATTAATTTTATTTTTTTCGATTTTCAATTTTTCACTTACCAGATCGAACATCTTCACTCACAACACCCCTCGATTGGACTTGCTTGACAAGCATCCGATACATCAAAACCCACCAATATACATGAAGTACGAGTAACGAGAAAAGAAGGAAATTGAATACGTAGTAATATATCGGTCCATCCACTTTGTGCTTATCCTTATCCAATGTCTGAATTACTTCGTAACTGCACATCGTAAAATCGAAAAACGGGTTTTATTGCAATTAGTACACACCCCTGTGTTATATCATATCGCTAAAAAACTACCCCATGCTATTTTATTTACAGAAACCCCCCTAAGAGTCAATTTTTTTGGCACACAACCCCCTAAACAGGGTTACTAATTGCTAAAAAAAATTAAATCATAGGGGGATTTTGCCAATAAAATAGCATACAATAGTTTTTCAGCAATTCAATATAAAGTCGAAACGTGATTCTTTTTTTTTTTTTTTTTTATGGTATCCCCATAAACAAACCTTGTACTCCACAAAATCCAAAACGGATAATATATGAGACGAAGTATGACCCACGAGAGAACAAAAACTACAAACGAGAAGCTAGCCAATGCATCTGCCCCACTGTACTTAGACATTTTTCCCACTTCGAGAAACACATCACTAGCATCATGAAGAGCTAATACAACCGAACCAACACGCGCAAACCTAAAATAAAAAACAATTTTTTGTTGTTGTAGTACAATGTAGTGAAAGTACTAAAATACCCTCGTGTACAATATACAGGAAAACACACCTGAATATGTACGACAGCACAATGAGAATGAAAGTTGCAACATGATGACTCATGGAAACACCAAAATCCGAGCGTCTCGTTTCCCAGAAAATCAGAGCAAATATCGAGTACGTATAGAATCCACCAACGTACATATATAGCCCCTTCAGTTTCAGCCTGGACAAAAAAATATATTAAACTCCGAAATAAAAAGTTACCAATAAACATAACTACGAGTGCCAACAAAAAAATGAAGAGAAGAAATTGTTACTTATATGTTTGGTCTGGCCAGGCCTGGTTTCCCGGGCCCACCCAGAAATATTTTGTTGTTGTGAACCAGGGTTCGTTGTACGTGACAAGAAGTGCTAATATTTCAGCAGAGAGATAATAAATGCATTTCCATGCCGATTCTTTGAACTTCCTTATCTTCTTTTTTTGGTCATCCGTCTCGTTTACCACCACTTGGGTCCATTTTCCGTGTATTAATCGCATCCCAACTTTCTGCAAAAACGTAATCGAGCAAGACTTATTTCGCGAATGGAGAATAGTTCATTCAAATTTTAAAATTTAAAACTAGATCGATAAGCAGGCATAAGATGATTGAAGAAGATCAAAGATCTAACAGAGGACAATCGAAAAGGAAAAAGAAAAAAGAAAAAACTTATTCAACTACAATATATACTAGCAAAGTTTGAATATATTTCTACAATTTAAACCATACGCGAGCTTAAAGTCGGAACTTTCATTCAAAAAGAACTTGTTAGTGCCCATACAACAAGTTCACTTAGTCGGAAGTTTGGTCATTCTTAGGCCCCGTTTGGTTGCCAAGATAAGCCATGATTAACTAAATATTTGGACTTAATTTGATGTTTGGTATCCCCAATAAATTGCCGGGTCGACCCGCCAAAATTATATAATCATGGCTTATCTTGCCTTATCATGGCTTATCTTGCCTTCTAGTGAGTTTTTTTTGTTGGACGTCGCAAGCTCCAATAAAATAATTGGGTTTCATTAGATTATTTGATCTTATCTTGGCTACTCTTATCTTGTCAACCAAACGGGGCCTTAGTGTACCCTTTTATCTGTTGGCAAACTACCAGAGGCAACGGAATCGAAAATTGTCAAAGAAATGGTGTTTCGACTCGTTTTCACATTCAAGTCTAGTTCGAGCTACCCCAGAGGTTGAGAAGAAATTTAGAGAAATACACGAAAATTTCAGAGAGCAGCTTTTGAAGTGCGCATCATTGTCATTTCGCAGCCTAAGACACGGAACTAAACCAAATTATCAGTGAATGCCAAATCAAGCACTAAAACATCTCAAGAGGGCTAAACCACAAAACTACGCGACACATTCTTTACGCAGAGGTTTCTTACAAATTATCGGTATAATGTGACGCTCTGGTATATTTAAATCCCTACTATGCCCTTTTTGATCTCCCCTTAATTCTAGTGTAGAGCACAATCTTGATTCCTATTACGTAAATTCCTCGGCCTTTAACTAAACACGGACATCTTAACCCACACACGGGGCATCGAAATTTGCGATTATTAACACAATCAGCCAATGCTTATTGACCAGCAAATAACATTCAGCTGAGATCGCAAACCAAAATATACTACATTCTCATAGAATCTCAAATACATACACAATGCAAGCATCGATGATTATTAACCCAAACCCATCACAGAAAATCAAATTAAAAGCAAGCGGACGACTCCAAACAACTTCAACGGGAAACAACAAAAGGCGAAAGAAAAGAATCCCTAATTCAGCAAACACTACGATGTGTTTGATAAAATACCTGAAAGACGAATCTGTCGAGCAAAAATCGAATGGTGGGGAAAAATACGGCGAAAAAGGGGAGTACAATGAAATCTTCATACTGCGGGTAGGATTCTTGCTCCCAGTCAATGGAGTTTACCAATTCTTGAAACCCCATTCCTAAGAACAGATTTCTTTTTCTCTCTCTCTCTCTTTTATTTCTTCGAATAATCACATAGATATAGATGGATGATTATGGTGGGTAAAAATTAAAAACAGTGGAAGATTTATCGGATCCTGTTTCCTTGTTCGATCAATCCTCGCCGGAATTTTTTTTTTTTATTCTATCTGTGTTGAAGTTTTCGTTTGGCTGGAAAAAAGATTGGATCGGTTAAATGATGTGTTCAATAGTTTTATTTTTTAATTTGTTGTGAATTACTTATAATAACCTTTTCTTTTGTTATTTATTACAATAATGCCATTTCAAAGGAGTTAGATTGGTTGGTTGACTTGGTCTTGTGAGCTCAAGTATTCGAAAGTTTTAGCTTAAATTTCTCAAAAATGTCAAAATCATGTCAAATTATTATTTATTAATTTTAGATGTGTAATGAACAATCTGATTCAACGAAGTTTCTCTCATTCAGTCATTTCAAAATTCAACGAAAATTCATTACTATTGTCGGTACATGTTGTATTTAGGTCTTATTTGGTTGCGTTAGTAGAATTAATTGGATTTTTTATTAACTGTGAATGTTAGTTTATGCTATTGTCCCGTCCAACCAAATGCAGCGGCAATATGAATGCATCTGTGCTGGTGGTATAATTTGGGATAATAAGTGGCCGACGACGAGTATTTGTGTTGGTGGTATAATTTGAGATAATGACTGCCGACAATTAAATTGTTCTTCAACTGGATTTAGTGTAGCAATCAGTATCCTCTATATGACGTTCGCAAAATTTGGAATTGATAAGGGTCCGACGAGTGCAAGCCAAGTGCCGGTCCTCACATATCGAAGGAACCGAGCATTTGTCACAAACTTGTTGTTTCCTTAAGTAAAATTATACGCGTTTTACGTGTTCATAAGTTTGTTAGATAGGTCGAAAATAAGATATTCTTCATGTTTATAATATTCAACCTCCTAATGAATGGTGAAAATTATTTAATCATATGGTTGGAATTCACTTAATGAATATTTTCGGTATGTTCTGGAGGTCGATCGATATCATAGAGATGTTTCTAGGAGTTTTTAAAAATCTCTACAATTTGGTGACAACTTCCTACACATTTCTAGAATATTACTATCTACAAGTTGTCTACTTTGAGTTTTGTCATTTTATTTAGTATCCGTGGTCTAGTATGAACATCTTTTGATAAACATTATATAGTTCGATCCAAAATCTAGGGACGGTGACATCCGAGCTTCACTTGATATTATTTTTGTCCTACTCGAAATCCGCACCCTCAAGATCCCTTCTAAACCCTACTTCTTAGGTTGTCCGAAAGCCCAACACACGTCGAATTGAGAGGGGCTTGCACATAGATTGATATAGATAAATTATATTAGGTCTTTTCCTAGTATCAAAATACGTATATTTAGCTGATACTCTCTAAAACACATATTTTCCTCTTTATTCTCCGATTTTAGTAAAGGTGAACTCGTTTCCTTGGGCTCTCGGAATCAAACTCTATCCTTCTTACAAGTTTCCCGGCCCATCTTTGAGCCTCAATTAGGCCGCCAAATTCATACAAACTCCTCAGACCCAGTTCGCGATTACCTCTCCGACCCATCTCCAATGATCGAACCAGCCCAAGTTTGCCAAAATGGTCCCCATCATTCCACAGTTCAATCTTTTAGATCATCAACTCTAAATATTTAATATAGTCATATGCTCGTACATGGAATTTTACCGTCCAAAACCGAGGTAAAAAAAAAATAAAAAAATTAAAAAAAAAAATTAAAGTTCTTGTCCTAAGGTTATATACTATGGAAGCAAAATCCGAGAGCATTTAACTGAGAAGTTTTTGTCCTGAGTGTGACAGAGGTTTTTGTACAGTTCCACGTGAAGATGCTGATAAAATAAGATGCACATACATAAAAGCACCTAAATGTCAACATCTTTCCAAACAAGGCCTTAGCTGCCATAATATAATTAAGTGACCATTATATACATACACACACACATGCATGACAACAACAACAAGTTTAATTAATCCCATCAAAAAATCCCCACCTAAGGGAATGTTTGTCTCATTATTTGGAATTTTTCTTTCATTTTTGCTTTCTTTCAATAATCATATAAATTCATCAGAAATGAGACTTATAATTCAACATGCAAGAAAGAATGAATGCAAAAGCTAGCAAAGGGGGCCTATGTTTAATTTATGTTGTCTTATGAAAAGCCAAACAAACAGAGAATAAGCCAAGGGAATATATAATATAATATAATGTAATAATGTAATCATTCATCAATTTTTGTGTCTAAGAATCAAGATTTTATATGTAATAAACTCCTTGTCACCATTCCATGTATAAATTCGGGCAATAATTCAATATATATAATTTAAACCTTCCTATATATACAAGAAGCCAAAAAAACACAGTTGTATTCACTGCATAATTCACATGAAAGGCTGCTCTTTGGTTGATGGCAAAGCCAGAGAATTAAAAGTTCTTCATATATATACATAAATAAATAAATAAATAAATAATGGGTTTTATTTGAAATCATTAGTGTTGTTATTATACTTTCTTTGCCATTTGTAAGAGTGGGCTCCCCTATTTCAAAAGCAGTTTTAATATAGTTTGGGTAAATTACGGCCACGCCTCTAAGGTAAGGTCAAATTACGAAAAAATCCATCATAATTCGATAATTATAATCACCCCTCAACTATGAATCTTCTTACATATCCACCCTTACGTTGTCAAATTTAATGAATCTTCTAGATTATATGAAACATTCTCCAGTTTGTACGTGTTACCTCATTCGAGCTTTGCATATTGAAGCAAGATGATCATAAGATGCGTTTTTTGGCTTCTACGTATCAGATTGTTGTGGATCAGAAACTACATGTTTGCACAAAACGAGTACAAACTAGAGAACATTCCACGGAATGTAGAAAATTATGTTGAATTTGACACCATAAGAGTTGACGTATAAGAAGATTCATAAGTAAGGGGTATAACTGTAATTACCCAAACAAAAATGTTTTCTTTTGTAATTTAACCTTACCTCAGCGAAGTGACCGTAATTTACCCTAATATTTATAAATCACATACAGAGGAGTAAGTAATAATAATTAAAAAAAAAAAAACAGAGATATTTTTCCAAAAAAAAGAAAAATATATATATATTTTGTTTTAATTACAAGTGTGGTTTAGGTTTAGTTCACCTGTAAAGTGCTTATCTGGTAATGAAGGCCAGAGAATTTATTTGTGCAGGAGACAGCTAAGCACAAGTACTTATTTATTTTATTTTATTTCTGTCTTTTGCAATGATGAAGGTTTCTATGCATGAAACAGAAGATTGGTGAAAATATTTACTACTATCTATTATTCAAGAACTCCTTCTTTTCCATTCTTGAAAAAAAAATAAAGAAAAAAAAATGGATTCTTCGAAAATCAATGAAGGGTCGTCGGAAGAATGCAGCAGCAGCGAATCGGGGTGGACGATGTACATAGCTTCTCCGGAAAACCAGCCGGATCACGGCGCCGATGATGATGATGACGATGATGATGACGTCAGCGGATACGAAAAATGCCGTCGGTACGAGAAAGATGCTGCTGATCATCAAGATGCCACCGACAGTGATGATTCGATGGCGTCCGATGCGTCATCTGGTCCGAGTGGTATGCATTTATGTGGCAGCTATGAAAGAAAATATGTTGGTAATAATAAGAATAATTATCTGCAACATGAGACGGAGACTACGAAGAAGAAGACGAAGAAAAACGACGAGCGGATACAGATAAAGACCGAGAAAGAACACAAGTCTGGTAACAGGGCAAATAGTGCTGGAAAATCCAAGAAAACATAGTTAATATATATATATATATATACTTAATATAATCATGTTTATTTATTTTTTTTCTCTGTTTTTATGTGTTCTATAGCATGTAACTCATTATATATATATCTATTTATTAATTTTATTTTATTTTTTCTGAATGATTTCTTGAAATGAAAGTTATTCCAAAGATGCTAATGTAATTAATGCATAAGACTTGAAGAAGAGGAAGAAGAGGAGGATAAGTTTATTTTTCGATTTTGTACATGATATATAACGCGTGGAAAATATCGAGTAAACATATCTGTAAATCTGCATATAATCATATACAAAATTACGAATGCATATATATGTGTAAAATATGTATGTATACATAGTTAAATACACACAGAATTGTTATTTTCTTGACGAATTCAGTTTTCACTTTATCTATAATGGCCCTTCGTTTTAAAATAACTGTCGTTTAAAGTTCGGCACATGTATTAATAAAGCTAATAAATATGTATTAATATGACCAATTAATTAACCTTTCCAACTAATTTTTTTTTATTTAAATATAACTCTTCCCTTGTGAAAAGTGACTTTGTGAGGTACTTAGGAACTTTCCAAAAGAGTCAGAAATCTAGGAAGTTTGGATGACAATTATGATTCTTAATTAAACATGTATATCAAGGGATGTATCTGTAATATTATAAAATACGAGGGGTCCATATCTAATAAACATAACACCAAGGGAGGATAATGCAATTTACTCAATATCCGGTCAAGGGTAAATGATATAATTCTTTGATTTGAGACATGCATTTTTATTACCAGGCGTGATGAACTTTTTTTAATTTGCATTCATTTATCATGCTGCTAAACTTTTTAAAACGTAAATAGTGAGAGGAAGGTTCGAAAAATCAGCCCGAAGATGATGAGCACTATAGCAGGGAATCATAATAATTGCTAACTTAAGCATCTTCCACCATCTTTCGATCTTCGTTAAGCCTCACGTTTCTTCAACAACTCTTTCACAACTGTCCGAAACTTGCTTCTTCAACTTATCTACAAGACCAAGATTCTCTGTCCGAAAACGGACAACCTGAGACCAAAGCTCGTCCAACTGCCTCCTTTTTACGCGTCCTAGATCTTCGTGCAGATTCGCGGTTCGATATCATTCTCCATTGCTTTATATTGTTATTAACGATAATTAGCTTATCGTGATTATTATATTTGTGGTGGTGATCACCACAATCTTCGCCGGCGGTTAATATGATGCATGAAGAATTGATTGGAGTGATGAGTTGGTTATGGTTGTAGTAATTTGGCGAGAATATTCCGGTGGGATCGAGTGTCGGTAAGTTTTCTTCGAAGTTGGTGTTATGGTGAAAAATTGGGTTTTGATGAGATGGATTATTAATCATGGTGGTGAGTAGAGTAATATATATGTTGATTAAGCTAGGGTTTGTGGTGTTGTAGGGGAGTATTTGCATGAAGTGAGAAGGTGAATTTATAGTAGGAGAAAGGCTTATTATTATTATTATCATCTACGTAGACACTTATAATACGAGTGTGTATACAGTGGTGAAAATCAGACGGATCGAAATTGAATTAGTATTTTTGGAAAAGAAAAAAAAAATCCGATGGTGAAACCTAATTATTTTCGGATCAAGTTTGTCTTTTGGAAATCCCATTGTTTTTTTCAATCTATAATATAGAACACATAATTAAACTGGCATTATAAGTATAGTTTCTAGAAAAAAATAGTTTTTTTTTTGAAATATTTCGCAATTTAAAATCGAAATCTCAAATGTATTCCAATTCCGATTTATAAAAAAAAATGCAGCCAATTTCAGAATTTTTGAAAGTCAAAATGAAATATAATGTTCCAAAATGAGAAATTTTCGGATCAAGTTTGTCTTTTGGAAATTCCATTTTTTTTTCAATTTAAAATATAGAATACATAATTAAACTGGCATTATACGTATAGTTTCGAGGAAAAAATAGTTTTTTTTGAAATATTTCGCAATTTAAAATCGAAATCTCAAATGTATTCCAATTCCAATTTCTCAAAAAAAAGAAAAAATGCAGCCAATTTCAAAATTTTTGAAAGTCAAAATGAAATATATTGTTCCAAAATGAGAAATTTTCGGATCGAATCGGTGTAATCCAAAAATTTAGTTTCAATTTCCACCTTAAATGTGTGTTTTGTGTGAGTCAATCTTGGGGGAGTCTTCTCTTTGTATAAATCTCAGAATTATTGAACAATTTAATTTGTCTCTATATATACATACATACTTACATTAAGTAAGAACAATTTGTATCTTGTAAGATTAACCATTATTTCTTTATATAATAAGTTAGGCTTGTATGTAATTTTATTTTAATTTTATATAAACAATATTAAAATTTATGATACGAGATTGGATAAAGTTAATAACAGAGGATCTGAAAACTGCAATTAGAAACTTCATTTGATGATTGTGTGTGTTTGTGTCTGCAATTAAAAAAATGATACTAAAATTGCTCTGACAGTAATTACAGAAATTCACTCTGCAAATTGATTAATGTTTAATTGAAGATAAAAATGTGGAAAATTAGAAACAAATTTTCACAGATATATATATATATATATATATATATATTGATAAAAAAGAAACACAATGATGTTGAGAATAACTATCATCACACATAAACTCCCGAAATTCCCTCGGTTATACAATAAATCCCCGCCGGAAAAGCGACGACGTCAATATTCCGGCAGCAGCGACGACAGAAGTAACGGCTACTCGCCGGCAATACCAAGCAATGGTGGGGTTTTTCCGCCGAAGAGACATCGTCGTGATTGCGCCCGTGAAGGCGAAATTGAGGGCAATCAAAAATGAGTGGAAGTAGTGGTTCCTCGTCTCAAAGACCGTCGAATTTTCGTCGGTTTTTCCGAAGTGTTGTCCTACGGAGGCGCAAACGGTGACGAGAGATACGAGGAAAACGAATTCTTCCACCGGAGGTAGGATAACTGAGATTTTGTGCGCCTTTTGGTCATAGTGATAACCTAATGGAATTAAGCAATATCTATTATAGCTCATTTTTCTGAGTTGTGTGCTTACATATATATGTGTGTATATATATATATATATATTGGCAACCTTATATATGCTCTGATTTTATTTAAGCGCGTTAAAGATAAAATTTTAATTACAGAGTAGTGGGGCATTTCCTCTTTTTTTTTTTTTTTCCAAAATAGTTAGTTGGCATTAGTATTGTTAATCATTTAAATTCCATTGATGCAACAGCTAATAACTAATATACTAAATAATTGAAAGACTCGGTACACAAGTAAATTGTAACGGAATTTTGATTTCCGCCCTTTCTGATTTGATTTTTTTTTTTTTTTGCAATTTTGGGACAAAGTTTTCTCATTCCGAATTCCTAAAATCAAATGCAATTTTTTCGAAGTTTTTTTTGGACCGAAGTTGGTATATATATATGAGATTTCGATTTTAATTTTCGAAAATTCCATTTTTTTTTTCTTAGTAAATTACACTTATAATATCAATACTATTACGTATTTTATATTTTAGGTGAGTAAAAATTTACTGAATTCTGCATATTCCAATTCGTACATTTTATATTATCAGGGTAATAAGAAACATGTTTGTGGAATTAAAAATTGTGCATTGGTATCGCCATAGTCCAACTATACAATTAGGCTTAACCAATTTTGCAATTATTGAATTATGACTAATTCCATTGTAATAATTAAAAGAAAAGATTAAATACACATCCCCTTCAACTATAGGATGTGTCATACTTATATCGTTCAAGTATTAAATGTAACATTTTTTTTCTTTTTTTTTTCTGGTAATGAAGGAACCGATAACCAACTGTATAGGTGAACCTACACTCTCGTATAATACCTTGCAAATTATACGAGAGATGTAAACCACATTAGACTAACCATGTGTGACAATATTGTAAAAAAAATATTATCATAAATTTAGTTAGCGATAAACTTTAGGATTACGTAATAGTAGATGTAATGACTTCAAAGACTATTTGGTGGTGAATATGAAAGTGTGTTGCAAACTATGATCCTTCTCTCTTAATCACTTATTTTCTAAAGTTGAATAAACTTTTGCAAATACTTGCACCAAAAGACGAAATCCCTCGGCCCCAGGGACTCCATCCCTTGGTCTGCTGCGGCTGTCAGGATTCGATTCTAGGACATTGCATCAACTTACCACCTCCAGAACCAGTTGAACTACACCCATGCGGACAACTTTTATAAATACTTAAACTTATGTACATTGACCAAATTGTACGCAGTCAACTTGACCGTTCTACAATAGGAAACATTTTGGGTTGCACGTATTTGGAATTTAGTTATGTAGATCAGTAGATGCTAAAATCAACTAATGATGTTTAAGAAAACCTAAAATTTAATCAAATATCGATTAAAAAAATTAATAAAATAATAATATAATGAATAACATTTTCAATAATATTCATTTTATATTAGGGTAAATTACAACCACTCATAAGGTATGGTCAAATTACGAAAACCCCCCTCTTGTTTGGATAATTACAACCACCCCTCAACTCCTATTTAGTCGAATCTTCGAGATTATATGAAATATTATTACTTTTGTACCCGTTTTATCCCATTCGTACTCTACATTTTGAAGCAAAATGATCATAATATGTGTTTTTTGACTTGTATATATCAGATTGTGGTGCATCAGAAACTGTATTTTTACACAAAACGAGTACAAACTAAAACACATTCCACGAAATCTAGATGATTATGTTGAATTTGACACCATAAGGGTGGCTACGACAAAATCATAGTTGACGAGTAAATATAATTATCCAAACAAGAGGGGTTTTTTTATAAATTGACCATACCTCAGGGGTGTTTATAATTTACCATTTATATTATAATTGACTTCTCTACAATAGGAACTTGGAAAAAGTTTCGTGTTCAAGTACATGTCCATTGCGAAAATGAAAAGGCAATTATAATTCTAATTAACCTCATTTCCGGATATTTAACAGTTCTAAACACGCAATTAGCCGCGTTAACAAATAGACCTTATCGATTTCGGAAAAAAAAAAAAGAAATTGATCTTCCAAACAAGAAAATAAAATTTGTAAAAGCTCTAATATTTCATTTTAACGCTACATAAATAAATTAAAAAAAAAAAGAAAAAAAAAAAAAGACGAGTTCGCTCATATCCAGACTAGTATTTAATATTTATTACTCCCTTATGGTTATCGCTTTCGGTTGTTGCTGACACATTAAAAAAATAAATAAAAAATTGAATAAATATGTATGGATTATAGGAAAAAAAACTGAAAATCAATAAAAAAATTTGTCATTAATAATTTTCTCAATTAATTATATTTCAGTTCATGAAGAGTATTAAAAAAAAGCCAAATTAAAAAAAATGCAATTAATATTAAATTAAAATTCTAAAGTAACAAATAATATAGATTTTTTTACAAGTACAGTAGAACCTCGATAAATTAATACCCGATAAATTAATAACCTCGCTTAAATAATAAATTTTCCCGGTCCCGACTCGGGGACAACGTGCTAAATTAATAATTCGCTAAATTTATAAGATAATACACATTCGGAAATTTTAAGAAGCCCCATATAATATATAAATTAATAATGCATAAAACAAATTCTTAAATTACATGGTATAGTGCATATTTTATAGATCTATGAAGGCTTAATAAAATATAATTTAATTCTCACTTGTTTCTTGTAGAAGTTCACATTACCATCAATCTCGTCGCTCACTTTTCTTAACATGGTTAGAACTTTCGGTATAGTTTTCTCATAACTCAACATAAATCGTTCTATATCATTACTGTTTTAAGAGCCTCCATTCGTGAAACGGGCTCTATAATGCATTGAACGAATTGTACAATGAATAATATATATGTAAAAAATTAAAAAAAATATATTTATTGAAAATACTAATAAAAGTAATTTCATAAATTAATAAATTATTAATTAATGTATAAATTAATAATTATTAATTTATCGATAAGTTAATATTTCGCTAAATTAATGAAATCTTGATGGTCCCAACTGTATTAATTTATAGAGGTTTAACTGTAGTTAGCGAACGCACTTAAAACGAAACTAAATTTTCGTTTACCTCCATTGTCGTACTACAATACTATGTATGTTTCAACTATTACTTCTCGTGTATAATTAGAATCTTATCTCCTTTAAATCTTCATCTTTCTTATAATTTCTTTTTATTTATTTTTTTATTAACCTTTTCGTCGCATTAGTATTTCAGTAAAGGAATTATTGTTGGAGAAAAGAGTGGATTTTTATAAAAGTACTTATTAAATGGTATAATTTGTGAAACAAATATAATTAACGGGTGTACAAGAGAGCAAATGGGGATTTAAATTATCGAAGATTGGTAAACGAACGAAATTTTTATTCGGAAATAATGTTTTGAAAATTGGAGCGAATATTAACTCAAATAAGTTTTTTTATTAGTTTTTATTAGTTTTTTAATTATTTATATTTTATTTTTATAGTACCTATTATGTAGAAATATACGCAAAATAGTTTATCCATCACCAATATCAAACATTAATATGAGTTAATCAATAAAGCAACAACCAGTAAATACAAAAACTATAAAATAACAAACAACATAAATTATATATATATATATATATATATATATATATATATATATATATATATATATATATATATATATATATATATATATATATATATATATATATATAAATTAAATGATCACCACTCCTTGATATTTAAATTAAGTCCTACATCTAAAAATCGGGTAAACTGGTTAAAAACCGGGTGTTTAATTACGGTTTTCACCTGTTATAGTTTTACGGTCCGGTCAAACATCCGCTTTTGTGCAAATCGGACCAAGCAAGACAATGGTTCGCAGTCGAACTGGTTGAATCGGGCTACTCCAATCCGCCGTGTTTCAAAATATTGATCAAAACTAACGGATATCAATAATGTCAATCAAATTTATATCATTTATTTAACAAGACCAAAGTCGCTCTTCGGAAAACATAAAAAAGAAGAAACAAACGACGAAAAAAGTACATAGAAACCGGAACCGCATGAATATTGCATCACCGTTCCGTAATGTAGGAAATAAAAAATAAAAAAATCACACGTACGATGTATGTACGTACATATTTACTCAATAGGAATCTCCGACAGCTCGCACCCTTATGGATGACATCATCAATTGCCGGCGCTAAATATAATATTCTCTTTAACTGGTCAGCAGTTATCGACAGCTGTGGTTTCTTCACTGGGCGGCGGCGTCAGAGCGGCGACGACAAAAGGCAAGACCGACAAACCGCCGCAGAGGACCGGAACCCAAGCGAGGTCCATGGGAAGAGCGGACCCCACCAAACCGTTGAACGACATCAAAACCATGATGATCCCGAGTTGCTCAACAACGTTTGCGGCGTGAGGGAACGTTGCCCTGAAAGAAATCCCGTTCCAGATCGCCATGCAGCCGGCCAACAGTCCGGTCAACACGCAGTAATCCAAAACCGTGTGTGATTTCCCGCCGCCTTTGGTGATCAGAAGGGCAACGGTTATCGGTGCACCCAAGTTGAACACCGATTTCCCGAGCTCTTGATCACGTATCATCACTATGATTGGATGCAGACATAGGCTGCTCCGGCCCGGCATCGGCCCGTTTCTCCGTTTGAACGGGCTTTTCTCCGGAAAGATCGAATGGTAGGCGGATTTGATTGTTTGGAAGAATCCCGGTTTTTGTGATAGTTGTACATCCGAGGCTATTGTTATGACTGTCTGGTCTTCCATATTATAATTAAGATTCATTAAATAAGGAGGCATACATGTATTTTTATAGATATTACAGTGCAGTGTAGTGATATCTATATAAATATATGCGTAACGTCGACTGATAAATTATAAGATGTGAGTTCACGTTTAGGGTTTATGGAGTACTGCAATTATTAAAATAATTGAACCGCGATATGATGACTAAGATTAACCTACGTAGGGCTTCATGTATAGTGACTTAATTAGCTACCGTACTTCAAAAAATATGTCATATGTTGTCCTGAATAAGACTTGGTGGTTGCACACGGTGCTTAATTAGTTAATGTGATTATAAGCATGTGACTGAATCTATTGCGTGATCACAACAATTGTCTTAGTTATATATATATATATATATATTATATATATTAAATTACAATCACCCCTGAAGTATGGTCAAATCAAGAAAAAAAACGCTCATGTTTGGATAATTACATCTACCCCATCCGACATTAACTGTGAATTTCTTACATCTTCACCCTTATAGTGTCAAATTCAACATGATCATCTAGATTTCATGAAATGTTCTCTAGTTTGTACTCATTTTGTGCAAAAATACAGTTTCTGATGCACCACAATCTGATATATACAAGCCAAAAAACGCATCTTATGATCATCTTCGTCCACCATCTTTCGATCTTCGTTAAGCCTCACGTTTTCTTCAACAACTCTTTCATAACTGTCCAAAACTTCCTTCAACTTATCGATCGACAAGCTAAGACTGCGATTCTCTGTCTGAAAACGAACAACCTGAGATCAAAGCTCGTCCAGTTAACTCTATTTTCGCTTCCTCGATCCTTGTGCAGATTCGCGGTAATTGGGTATATATCATTCTCCGTTGATTTCTATTGTTCATTAACGATAATTAGCTTATCGTGATTATTATAATTGCGGTGGTCCCCACAACTTCATTGGAGGTTGAGTTGTTGCTATTGATTAGTAGAATATTCTTAACTCGATAACTTGAGTCTTTGTTTCTGTTTTTTCCTTCATGGAATCGGTTGAAAACCAGATTATTGAAAATATTCGATCAACCATAGAAAAATTGGCATTAATTAACGTACGATATCTTTATTTGTGACAATATTAAAATTTGTCTATATATATATATATATATACATACTTACAATATGTAACATGTTACACTAGGGTGCACTTTGCCGAAAAAATTTAAATTGAAAGGTACATTCTGTTATTATTTTAATTTGAGGGTATATTGTGCCAATGAGGTGTAATTTGAGGGTACGGTGTAAATGCCAATTATTCTCGAAATTTTGAAAAGATTCCTACAGGAAATTAGAAACTAATTATAACCTTTACAAAAGTTCAGGTATCAACTAATTATTATTCAAAAAAAGAAAAAAAACTAATTATTTACACAAATATACACACATTCCAATTTCCAGTGCTATAAATAATTAAATATTTAGCACGTATTATTTCTTATAAGCACATAGAGATATTATAATTCTAGTCAACTATGATTAGTCAATGATAGGGTTCCGGTTGTGATTGAGATGATACACCAGAATATATACGCTGGATGATTTTAACCATTGATGTAGTTAAATAAACATCCACTAAGCACACATAAGCATGAGTGTGCACGATTATGTACAGATCAACGGTTAATAATCACCCGGTGTATTTCACCAGATATAACGTCAAATAAACCGATTCCAATCAGCTAATCACTGGAATATTATTCCTTATTGTGAACCTGCCGCGGGACGCATCAGGTAATTTTCCGGTACCGTTTGGATATGCAGATAAACCTGAAATTTTACATCAATAATTAGAAATCGGAATAAAATCAAGATGGAAAATTCAATCGCAAATTAAAGAATTTAAATGCTATATATATATATATATAAGTATATGTATATAATATGTGTACCTGAGAAAAAAAAATAGAGAAATAATATCGAAACATCTTCTTTTTTTTTTTCCTTATAGATCCACACATTTCACAACCCTGCCACACTCTCCGGCATCCCATGCACATGCACGTATTAAATCACGAACCCCTGCCGGAAAACCGACGACGTCAGTATTCCTGCAGCGGCCAAGGCGGAAAAAACCGCTAACCACCGGTAATAGAAGGCCATCGTCGGATTTTTCTTCCGGAGAGACATGGTGCTCACCGCTCCGACAAAGGCGAAATTAAGTGCGATTAGAAATCCACGGTAGAAGTTGTCGTCCTTGTTCTTGAAGATGACAATGTTTCCGTTGCTTCGCCCTAACGATTGGCTCACTAAGGCGCAACCTATGACGACAGACGTTAGGAAAATTAATTCTTCGACCGGAAATACGATAGCTATGATTTTCTGCGGCTCCTTCGTATCTTGTGTATACAATGGGATCAAGCAATTTTCGCTAAATTTCATTTTATTTTTTTATAATAAGGAAGAGAATAGAGAAATTATGGAATGAGTTTTTTTGTTGCAGAATTGTGCAGAATTGTGCAATGAATATATTTAAGCAAATAGCAGATTGGAACTTTAATTATATTATATTGAATCGCATCATTTCGTAGAAACTTCGGAAAATATAAATAATGCAGGCTTGAGATTAAAAATAAATAAATTTTCATCCAATTGCTGTTAAACTATTGTGAGTATTATCTACGCAGTTGACTTTGGATTGAGACGCCAGCAACATGAATTTGAATTTATTGTATTTAGGGTAAATTACAAACACCCCTGAGGTATGACCAAATTACAAAAACACCCCTCTTGTTTGGATAATTACAACCACCCCTCAACGTAACTCATCAAAATTTAGTGGAATCTTCGAGATTATATGGAATATTATCACTTTTGTACCCGTTTTATCCCATTCAAACTCTACATTATGAAGCAAGATGACCATAATATGTGATTTTTAGCTTGTATATATCAGTTTGTGGTGCATCGAAAACTGTATTTTTTACACAAAGAGTACAAACTAGAGCACATTTCACGGAATCTATATGACTATGTTGAATTTGGCACCATAAAGGTAAGAAAAAATCATAGTTAAGGGGGTAGATATAATTATCCAAACAAGAGGGGGGTTTTTGTAATTTGACCATACCTCAGGGGTGTTTGTAATTTACCCTTGTATTTAATATCTTATAGTCTATCATAATTAAAAAAGGTAATATAGAACGAGTCCCTCAAACAAAATATAATTTGAACTTAGTAAGTTTAAATTTATTTTTTTAATCAAATACTTAGTTTGAAATAATATATGACACACATTCTAAAAAAAATTTAATCTATCTAACCCTTATACCCTAAATTTTATAAATTAAATATTTATGTTTCTCTATCAGACTTCTTCTTCTTCTTCCTCTCCTTTTTCTAGCTCTCTCGCGCCACCACTCCATGATTGAGGAAGGTGGTGGCTATGGCGACGATCACGGTGGTTTACGTAGGCGGCGGCATAGGGAAGAGAGTTATGAAGGTAAGGAAGCGACGGCGATGTGAGGAGGCGTTGTGGTGGCGCGACGCTAGGCCATGGAGGATGACGCTGGCCGAGCCGCGGAGCTTGAGATTAAAAATAAATAAGATTTCATCCAATTGCTGTTAAACTATTATGAATAATTGAATATTATCTACGCAGTTGACTTTGGATTGAGACTGCTTGCAAGATAATTTTGAGTTTATTGTATTTAATATCTTATATTTTATCCTAATTAAAAAGTATATGTATTATTTATTAATATTAACAAAAAACGCTTGTAATATTGTTTTTATCACACATAATACCATAAAATATAGTGGGTTCTTACGTTTTAGATGTAGTTTGCTAAAAAAATTGAATAGTATATGATGAAACGGGGAAACAACATGTTCAGAAATGGGTATACGAGAAGTTGAAGGAGATATGTAAATATTAAAAGTATAAGGAAATATTAGTTTGCAATAGATCATTAATTCAAGTAAATAATCAGGGAAACAACAAAAGTATTTGAAAATTAGTTAATCAAACATATTTCTAACTTTTCAGAAATTGCAAATGGCTCTTAACGTGTCAGGCAGATGTCATCAAGTGTCGAACACGAAATATATCAGAAACACAAGTACGTTAAGAAGTTGAGGTTTTTTTTCAAAAAAAAAAAAAAAAAGTTGAGGTTTCCATGCTAGATAGCATTTTACTAATAAAACAACATAGTGTTAACAATTAGAGAGAATACAAGGGGTGCGAAATGCAAATAAACTAAATTTGTTGCCTAATTGTGTTATTTGAAAGATAAATCCAATCTTGATTCTTGAAACCGGAATACTAATCACCATAGGGATAGTTGTGTGGTGTGTTAGAAATTCACGGATAGTGACACAACACATTTTGGACTAAAATATAATTTATGACATTTTACAAATAAGTCTATCAATTTTTTTTTTTTTTTTTATACTTTTAGCCTTTAGGGGATGGGAGTGCAAAAATAGGGTTTTTGAGGGGGTGAACTACTATTTACCCTTTATAGAACATGAAATTATTGGACACCAACTTCTAGAATACGAACTTGGGCTTGAACTTTATTTAACAATAGATACTATTGAAGCCCAATATCGATCTTGGACTTGAATTAAATTATTCTCAACACCTCTAAATAATGGCTTAATTTCAATTTACACCCTTGAAATTGAGCATTTTGTCACTTTGCACTTTTCAAAAATAATAATAGCACTTTGTTCCCTCAACAAGTATTAATTAAATATTAAACTGAAGGTTGTCATTCTTATTAACCTTCTTAAAAATTAAATATTGATGTATTAACTATTAATCAAAAAAAGTATTTATCTCTGCCGTTGAGCTTTGGATTAAGACGTAAAAAAAGAATATTGACCAGATCGATCACTAACCACATTTAAATTGTAACGTACAGGTTACATGAAAGATTAATTAATATAAGTTGACTATAGAGAAATAGTTTTATAATGTATCCGGTTTCTCTAATCACTATCAACATTCTTGCTTGGACGGTCACACCAAAAGTCAAAATATCTCGTTCTTAGGGCCTCCATTCTTTGCTTCGACAGGTTTTGATGGATTGGAAGAGTATTCGATTATTGCACCAACTTATCATTCTATAACCAGTTGAACTATACTTATGCGAATACTGATCAATATTCTAGTCACTAGCGGAGTCAGGATTTTAAATTCGTGAGGCCCGAATGCATTAAAACTGTTATGAAGGGGGGGGGGGGGGGGGGGGGGGGGGGGGGGGGGGCGATAATACTAATTATACACAATGTTTTTTCAAATTTTTACATAAAAAATAGAGATTCAAGAATTGTTGAGGAGACCATGGCCCCCTCTGATCAACCTATATTAGCTCCGCCACGGATTCTAGTATATTGCACCAACTTATCATCTCAGAACCAGTTGAACTATATCTACATGGACATCTGATCAACATTCTAGTCACTATCGGAGCCATAATTATTTTAAGTTCGTGGGGGCAAATGCATAAAAACTGTTACGAGAGGGGGCCGATAATACTAATTATACACAATGTTTTTTTCAATCTTTACATAAATAGAAAAAAAAAATAGATTCAAAAATTGTTGAGAAGACCATGGCCGCTTCTGACTCTATACCGGTTCCAGTACTAGTATGTAATATATAGCAATCATTGACTACAACAATCCTATCATGATGTCATCCGAATCTCAAGGGAATGATTGTGAATATTCTAACAATTAATACTATAATAAATGAAAGGGTGTTGATAAATGCAGGACGTGTTTTAGTAAATGTAGGACATTTAGAAAAAAAATTCAAAACCTAATACATCTATTCATATTCTTTCAAACTCTTTTTTATAAGTCTCCATTAACATTATTTTGGAAAAATATCACACAATTAATCATCATTAATCACCAAAACATGGATTTATTGGTTTTGGAGGATTGTAAGGCTGAAGATGAGGTAAACAAATTCATTTCGGTGCGAATTTTTTTTTTTCCTTTTTTCGGTGCGATTTTTTTTTTCCTTTTTTCGGTGCCAAATTTTCCGTTTTCTATTTTATGTGCCAGATTTTATAATAGATATTAATTTTGTTACTACTTTGGACCATGATCATCTCGAGACGTTTAAAGAAATCGGTTATAGTAAATATTTTCCATCGAACATAGTATTTTGTAGTATAAACG
The DNA here is from genome assembly GCF_056151865.1 of Erythranthe guttata. Classification (NCBI taxonomy): domain Eukaryota; kingdom Viridiplantae; phylum Streptophyta; class Magnoliopsida; order Lamiales; family Phrymaceae; genus Erythranthe; species Erythranthe guttata. The sequence goes on along the minus strand of NC_142537.1, from coordinate 1,409,235 downwards.
AATTTAAAGAGTTTCTTCAGATGTGTTGAGACTGAAAACTGTAGATAATACATGTAGTTCTATAAACAGTTAATGATAAATATTTGATGAGAATTAATTTTTATATTAAAATGTCTATAGCTACTAAAATACATTTTAAAATATGGATAAAAATTAAAATAAAATAATTTTTTCTATATTTACTAAAAGGCGTTCTGTATTCATCATTTTCCTAAATGAAAATTATAGTATTACTATTAAACTAAGGGAAAATTATTTGACTTAGCTTTAAACTAAACATTAGGAGAGTGGAAGCGTGTGCACATAAAATACTGAAATCCTTTTTAATTTGCGTTTAGTAAATTATATATAACTGGAATTTAAATCTAGTATAGTAATTCAAAAACTAATTAAATACAATTAAATGGAATTAATTAGATTAATTCTCTATTGAATGTGTAATTAAGTAATTTATAAATTAGATGTCCAGTTAGTTATAATAGATCTATATTTTTTTTTAAATTAAATTGTTAAAATATGTTATTGAAGGTATTTTCTCGATAGCTCCCAAATATTACAATAATCGAACGACAGTTGCTAACTAATTTATTAAACATTAGGTTTTATTTTTTTTATTTTTTATTTTTCCGAACCACGTATTATCGATCAACCAGTTGACTTTAGATTGAGACGTCTAACAGAAAACAAGTCGATTGAACTGATCTACATTCTAAATTCCATTGTTTAGCTTATTATAATGATTACTGACAATGATTAGAATTTAAAAGGAGATAATTAGACTTTATTTTTATTTTTTTTTTGTATGATTTAAGAAATTATAGTGCTCTTAGTCAACTGTTAAAGCTTAATTTAAAAATGTTTAGCTAAATTAATTAAATTACATATGTACGTGTGACTAATTCGACCGAGTCGTGTTTCGGGCAAACAAAAACAATTTTTATTTTATTATTGGAGAATTTTAAAAAACCAGATAAAAATTAAACAACATGGTTCAAGTTTATTCTTTTAATCACGTTCAAAAACCCTAGTTAAAAAACATATACATAGTATTATTATGTTCTTGAAGAAACAACAGAGGCACTCATGAAAAAAAAAGGAAGACATACAAAAAATCCGAAATTAGCTCCAGATAATCGACTTTCCTCTTCGATTATTGAGGATGTAATGGCAAAACAAAATGATTTATTGCAATTAGTATCCCCGTATTATATCGAACTGTTAAAAATTATTCTAAGTTATTTTATTGGTAAAACTCCCCCATAATTCATTTTTTTATGGAATTTGACAGAATCGTGTTTTTGTGCAAAGAAACATAACACAGATACATAATTTTTATTTATTATTGTTGGAGAATGTATAAATTAAATTGATACATTAATCTACTCCCTTTTTTTTTTTTTTTTTTTTTGTGTGTGTGTGTGTAATAATAATTAGGTGCATTTGTGTTACAATCATGAAATTCTAGTGATTGTTGTTTTAAACTTGTTAATACCAAATAAAAAACAACATGGTTCGGTTTATTCTTTTAATCATATTTAGTAAAAACCCTAGTAAAACAAAATACTACATTAAGAGGAAAATACTACATTAAGAGGGTGTTTGGCTAAGCTTATTTTAAACAGCTAATAAGCTCCTACGTCTGATAAGATGTTTTAAGAGCTGATAAACACTGTTACATCGTATTTTTTGGATTAATTTTTAGAGTGTTTGGATAATTAGTTTATTTCCTATTTTTACTATTATTAAATCTTAAATATAATGTGGAGTAGATGTATTTTTTTGAAAAGATCTTATTTATTTTCTAACAGCTTATTTTAAAAAAAATGAAGATCATTTTTTAAAAAAAATTACCAAACACTTTGGAAGAGGTTATAAGCTCTAAAATATCTTATAAGCTCCTTTTAACATCTTATAAGCTTAGCCAAACATCCTCTAAATCACGTATAACAAGAGAGAGAGAACCACCCAGACATTTATTATATTGTCGTAGAACAAGATGATCAAACCTGTTGAAAATTCACGGAAAAAGGAATTACGGCAAAGAAAATCGGAAAGTAGCCCCAGATAATCGATCTACTTTCCTATTCGATATAATATAGTGGCCATACTAATTACAATAAACTCAAAGCAAAATGCATGCAGCACCAAGCTAAGCAAGGCTTGTTACTCGAATAGTTTCGAAAACATTATCAGAAACCACCCGGAAAAACAAACGATCTTGCTGGTCTGGATGAACTTTAAATTAAATCACTCTTCCACAAAATCCTGCAGAAAAGTGGGGAAAAAAAATTCAGCAGCTATATATTTGATCGAGCCAGTGTATTATGTACATATTTATACGTATATAAATAACATATACAGTAGAACCTCGATAAATTAATAATCTCGTCTAAATAATAATTTCTTCTGGTCTGGTCCTGACTTGGTAAAAACATACTAAATTATTAGTTCGATAATTTGATATTTCGCTGATCAAATTAATTAATAGAATTTTAGTAGCTAGTAGTCCCGATCGACTGTATTAATTTATAGATGTTTAATTAACTGTTGTACGTATGTATGAAATACCTTGAAATTAGAGAAGTTAGTTTACGTGATGAGCAGGCGCGCGAAGGAAAATCGCGACGGCAAAAGGGGAGATAGAACCGGCGCCAAAGACGAATACAACCCATGCAAACTCGGGAGGAAGATAGCAAGCAACCAACCCGATGCACGATACCGACGTGATGACGATACCCAGCTGTTCGATGACGTTAGCAGCGGCGGGTTTGTATTTTTGAATCACAATGCCCACTGTGATTGACCCGAACCCGATTACCAGACCCGTGAGCATGAAGTGCAGACCCGGGAGTTTCTCGAGTTTCTCGTGGTTCATGATCACGAACCCGATCGCGCCAGCTCCGAGGGCGAGAAAGACTTTCCCCATTTCCCGTTCTCGTACCATCAGATTAATCGTGTTCAACGAATTGGAACTCTGCTCGGCGGCGGCGGCGGCGCTCGCCGCCGCCGCTGATGGTGGTGCTTCAGTTATAGCAAGTGTTCCGATGGCGATGACAGTCATATCTGGAGATGGAGGCACTTCGCCGAGGAGGAGGAGGTCGTCGGTTATAGAAATACTGATGATCTGATCATCTCTTTCGTCAGCCGCTGACACATCCGCCGCCGGCGGCGGTGGCGGCGGGGTGTGGTGATTTTTTTTGAACAACTGAGTACTGATCAACTGCCGGCCGAATTTCCAAACTGCTGATGTGATTTTCTTGAAGTATCGGTACATATTTCGGTCAGAGTATGGTAAAAAGGAGTATAAAGGGGAGTGGCGCGTTACTATTTTCAGTGGAACACTTATTATATGTATTTTTTTAATCTGTAAAGGCTACAGCTATTTAAAAAGAAAGTCAAAATTTGTCATGTTTATAGGAAATGGCACAGAAGTTTCTAGAAAACATGAGAAGCTACCTATTAATTCATATTGAATCTATATTATATAGGGTTTTTTTGCAAAAACCACCCCTGTATAATCTAGAATTGTCGAAAAAACACTCGTGTTAAAAAAATTAGCACATAACCCCATGTGAAAATTAGTCAAAGCAAAAAAAGGACCCTGCGAGCTCAATGTGCGATGCACTCGCGGTTTGTGCGACTGGGATTCTGATTTTTGACCTAAAAAGACCCAAATACCCCTAACTCAACATTTTCGAAAATTACAAATTTATACAGGATTTTTCACATGCCTAAAATGAAATTTTTATAATTTTCGATTCAGTCCCTAACAATTTCAAAAAAGCCCCCTCTCCAAATTGCATAGGACCAAATTGCAATTTTCATAATTTCTTAAAACCTAATCATCTTCCTTCTCCCTCTCCTTCTTCAGATCTGCTCCTTTACTAAAAAAGAAAGGGGACAAAAATTCCACCCCCCCTCCTTTCCAGAATTCAAGCTCGTTTGCAAAAGAAGGAAAAACAAAAAAAATTGCTTTCTCCATCGAAACCCGGCGGAAGACGAAGGCACTTCACATTGAAGAATTGACAGATGAGAATTGGAAGAATTGCCCGTCCCTTCTCCGTTTCTCTAATGGTGGATCTGAATTAAAAACATTTTGAAATAAGGGTAAATTACAAACACCCCCTGAGGTATGGTCAAATTACAAAAACACCCCTCTTGTTTGGATAATTACAACCACCCCCTCAGCTCTTCAAATTTAGTGGAATCTTCGAGATTATATGAAATATTATCACTTTTGTACCCGTTTTATACCATTCAAACTCTACATTATGAAGTAAGATGATCATAATATGTGATTTTTAGCTTGTGTATATCAGTTTGTAGTGCATCGGAAACTGTATTTTTACACAAAACGAATACAAACTAGAGCACATTACACGGAATCTAGATGATTATATTGAATTTGGCACAATAAGGGTGGAGGTGTAAGAAAAAATCATAGTTGATGGGGGTATATGTAATTATCCAAACAAGAGGGGGGTTTTGTAATTTGACCATACCTTAGGGGGGTATTTGTAATTTACCCTTGAAATAATTGTTTGAGGTTGGGGCGGCGGGTGTGTTGGTAGTTGTGGTGCGACGGTGGAGGGCTGGATGGAAGAATTGGGTTGGGGAAGGAAGATGACGACATGAGTTGACGGCCCTGTGCGTGATAAATTTTTTGTTCTTTTTTCTTTTTTTTTTCATTTTTTTAATTATTTTATTTTATGCATTTTATTTATTTAAAATTGAAATATTATTAAAAATTATCAGGGTTAGTTTAGTGATTTCATATAACTTAGCAGCCAATTTTAGAAAAAGGGGCGATGTTCTTTACCAAACAAAACATAGGGGGTATTTGCTAATTTTTATAACATGAGGACCTTTTTGGCTATTCAAGATTACACAGGGGGTTATGTGCAAATTAGCTCATATTATATATAAAACTAAAACACACAATAAAACTTAACCATTTGAGAAGATTGAGTCCTTTAATTACAAAAAAAAACCGATCCATGCACAGTCCTAGTTTTAATTAGGGGTGTTAATTTGGATCCGGTTCCATGGATCCGATTAGATCCGGTTCGGTCCATAAGAATCTAGTTTAGATTAAATCTAGTTGAAACAAACCGGATTGGATTAAGTTGATTTTTTTTTAAACTGGATTCATGTGGATCCACTTTAGATCCATTGAAAGTTCAACTAAAAATGCAGTGGGTCATATTGGATCCAACCAAAACCAAATTAAATACTAAAATAATTTTCTAAAAAACAAAAGTCCAATATTATTTTAATTGTAAATTTAATAGATCAAACATTTTCAGCCCTAATTAGAGAGGGATATATACATACATAGAGATATATATAGAGAGAGACGGGTATATATATATATATATATATATATATATATATATATATATATATATATATATATATATATATAATGATAAGTGTGTATGTGCATGTAAGTGTGTGAAGAGTGTGTCTGTGTGTAAAAAGCGTGTGTGTGAATATGTGTAATTGTGAAACTTGCGATATTAAACCACATAAGTTGAATTAAAAATGCAATGAATCCATGTCGATCCAATTCGGATCGGTCTAAATTCGATCCACATTAAATCGATTTATATAGGTTGATTTTGGATCCGGTTCCTTTTGAATCCGATCCACATAGATCCGGATAGGATCCGGTCCAAGTTGAGAAATTGCCACCCCTAGTTTTAGTAGAAAAAACATCTTCTTACACGTCCACCCTTGCGATTTCAAATTTAGTAGAATCTTCGAGATTATATTCCTAAATTAATCTCGAAGATTCTACTAATTAAATTTGAAACCACAAGGAAGTACGTGTAAGAAGTTTTATAGTTAAGGGATAATAATTACCCAAATAAGATAGAGGTTTTCGTAATTTGACCATACCTCAGATGTGGTTGTAATTTACCCTTACTATAATTGTTCAAAAAATCTTAAATTCTTTATTTACAACTGTAAAAGGTAAAAGAAATCATAATCAAAGTCATAATTTTAGCGTTTGATATAATTTGTTATCATATTTAATTTTACCGTTTCTACAATCACAATTCACAAGTAGAGTGAAAAGGATAAAAACGTAAATGTAAAAACTCCAATGCCCACAATAAATAAGTCTTTATTTTTTCCCCCTTGTCTTTGACATTTTTCTAGATAAATTATTAAAGGGTTAAATAAAAAATACTCCTATACTATAGATTTTGTATTGTATACCACATGTACATAAATACAAAAATTCCCCTGTTGTTATATTTTCCAAAATCTGACAAAAATACCCCTGTTAAAGCCTATAAATGTAGGTGTTTGTCTGAGCCATTTTCCACTATATATTTTAACATTTTCGATCAATACTTGGAAAATTTTGTATTTTTATTATTTTCTACAAAACATCTAATTGCTCAGATTTTTTTTTTTATTTTCAAAGTAAAACCTTTTATTTTTGTCAATTTAAATTTCTTCATTTTTTTCTTAAATACCTTCTGGTAGTTCAAATTCTCAACAAATTATATGATTGTAAAGATGTTTGTATCTTAGGATGTTTGAACTAACGGAAGACATTTAAGGAAAAGAAATAAAGAAATTCAAAATGACAAAAAAAAAAAAAAAAAGATTTTATTCAGAAAATTAAAAAAATCTAAGCAATTAGATGTTTTAGAGCAAAAAATATAAATACCAAAATTTCGCCGGTAAAATTGACTGAAAATGGTAAAAATATATAATGGAAAATGACTCAAACAAACCCTTATATACATGCTTTAGCTGGGGTATTTAGGTAGTATTTTGAAAAAATGTAATGACATGGTTTTTTTTTATTTATATGTAGTACAATGGGTATATAATACAAAGCTCACAGTACATGTGTGTTTTTGTATTTAACTCTTTATTAAATTCAAGCAGTAGAAGATCATCTTTTGTCAGCATTATACTCTGACGTGGACCTTTGTGATTCCACGTGGGCACTATTCTTCTTTACATAACACGTGCATACCCCACTCAAACATAGCGGAGTTGTGCCAACTGTTGAACAATAAACTCTGCAATTTTGATTGGTTCTGCACTTCGGAGGGCGACGCGCCGCTGCTGCCGTCGCCGGGGCGTTAGACCCTGTGATTCATTTACTATTTAATTTATAATTAATCCTTCAACAATCACAAGTAAATGAGAATATATATATAGTGGAAAAGAGATTTGACCTGTTGCGATGAGTAAACGGGCAGTGGCAAACTTCATTTTGTTGAGAAATAATTAAATTAAATTAAAAATAATAATAAATTATTATTGAAGAATGATTGTGTCTTGTAATAGGTATATATAATCGATGGTAGATGAACATATACATGATTGACTTGATTAGAGATTCTTATTGCATTTTTTTTAAGATTGTTGCCAAATTGTATTTAGATTAATATATATATTGGGAGTAGTTCATGTGGATGTTCAAATAGCCCTCACATTTTAATAAGCTTCAATTTCATCTTTTAATTTAATCTAATTTCAATTTAATTTCAAAATTTTCAAATTATTCAATTTTGACCCTAAACATAATTTTATGGACAATTTCGTCCGTCACTGCCGGTCTCCGGCGTTGATTTTTTTAAATAAAAAAATCTTTAACATCTTTTTGCCCCCCTCTCCCGTTTAAACAAAAATAGTACTGTGGCTGATAGTAGTATTACTGTTAAACACAATAAAATTAACTATACTATAGTTTAACACAGTAAATATTGTTAGATTAATCTCTAGCACAGTAATATTAATACAAAAAAGTCATTATTATTGTGTAATAAAGTAATATTAATACATTGACCGATCAACAAAGTTAAACATAATAAAAAATCAAAAAAATTAATATTACTGTGGTTGACGGTAATATTACTGTTGTTACAGTAATATGACCGTCAACCACAGTAATATTATTGTGTTTTCAGTAATATTACAATAATAGACAGAAGTATTATTACTTTACTCCGTCAATAACTCAAACAAAACAAAAAAACCAAAAAAATAATAATATTGATGTGATTGACAGTAATATTATTGTGTTTACAGTTATTTTACCATCAACGACAGTAATATAATTACGTTGACTTGTCAACAAATCAAACAAAGTTACCAGAAAAAAAAAACAAAAAAAATAAGGGTAAATTACAAATACCCCCTGAGGTATGGTTAAATTACAAAAACACCCCTCTTGTTTGGATAATTACATCTACCCCCCTCAACTATGATTTTTTCTTACCTTTATGGTGCCAAATTCAACATAGTCATCTACATTCCGTGAAATGTGCTCTAGTTTGTACTCTTTGTGTAAAAAATACAGTTTTCGATGCATCACAAACTGATATATACAAGCTAAAAATCACATATTATGGTCATCTTACTTCATAATGTAGAGTTTGAATGGGATAAAACGGGTACAAAAGTGATAATATTCCATATAATCTCGAAGATTCCACTAAATTTGATGAGTTGAGGGGGGTGGTTGTAATTATCCAAACAAGAGGGGTGTTTTTGTAATTTGGTCATACCTCAGGGGGGTGTTTGTAATTTACCCAAAAAATAATAATATTATCGTTGACTCTAATTGTAGAATTGTACAGTCAACGATTGTACCGCCCCGAGTAGCAAACACCTCGTGGCGGAACACCACTCAACATGCATTACATTCAATAACCCCTAATATGCTCCTCAAAATTTCGACAATCAAAACATTAAACCCCAATATCTATACCATCGTGTTTACAAAAGGGGATTCTATTACAAGTCGAATTCGACACTACTTACTCTATTACAAAATTCTCGATCAAAGGATCCTATACGGAACATTATTAGAGATACCTCTCGACGAGACTAGTCAGAGGCATACACGAGCTTTAACACTTGGTATGAAAATTTAGGTATAGATTTTTCTTTTTCCTGCGCATTAATATCATAAAGGAGAAACGAATAAGTCCGAATGACCTAGTGAAAAACATATGATCCATGAGTATGATGAGAATCAACATAACATATAACGAGAGACTTTGCAATAATTTCATTAACAGAAATGTAACATGTACAAAAGTGTAACATGTACGGCTAAAGTTCAATATTTAGTGGGGTCTCCAACCTTGTAACTCCCAACAAATAAAATCATATCACATCATTATCCCTCCACTCCGTCCCGAGTGACCACTCGGCCGTAAACAAGCAAGAGGCACGACCGGAACGTGCCGATCCGGCTTAGGAACGTTTAACTCCAAACGAACGTGAGTCCGAACCATCAGGTGGTACCATTCGGGAGACCAGTCATCGTCAGCCAAATACTGCCCGATCGTCTTGCCGAAATGGTCCTAGGTCCCAGCTTCCCCAAGAGCGTCCTCAAGGGTGGGGACAGTAGATTTAAGAATCAATATCATTCATTTTAGGAATATCAAGTCATTCATTTCAAGAATCAAGTCATTCATTTCAATATTCACAAGATAAGTCATGATCATGATCATGATAATCGAACATCAAGTCTAAGGATAATGAACATGTTGAATGAACATGTTCGAGAATGAACATGTTCGAGAATTCAGGTCAAGCCAAGGAAAGATTATTCGTGAATATGGAAGTCAAGAAGAACAATAAGGTTCAATATCGGATTCCAAGAACGAGTATATCAAGATCTTAATGAATTCAATAAACATGAGATTTAAGTTCGAGCCAACGAAATTTTTATTCTCGGAAAGCATTCAAGACAAGATTTTGAGAATAAATATAGTCCAATATCGAGTTCAAGAAAAATATTCAGGCCAAGGAATTAGATGTGAACATAGCAACTAAGAGAAATGACAAGTTCAAGATTTCAAGAACAAGATCAAGGTTCCAAGTTCGAGCCAAGAAAACGAATATGCTCGCAGAACATTAAGGATCATATTCCAAGAAAAATATAATCAATGCATCAAAGGATTCATGATGGTTCAAACAAAGAAGATATTAAGCGCATGAAAGAAATCAGATAAGGAGTCATAGTTTCTCACCTGGAGTCTAATGCTAGTGCTATAGGTGCATCTTTAAGCTTAAACCTTGAGTGAGAGCTTTACTACGTTCAACGCCTATGCAAATATTAGAACTAAATAAGATTCCAAACAGTAATATATCCATATTACCATGCACTTTATGTCATAGTCAATTTATTGAACATATACTAAGAATTGCTTCTCGCGGCACTTTATTCTAGTAATCACTGCGATCGTCGTACTTATCCGAATGACCTAAACGATATATAAAGTTAACGATAACATCTTTATCTACAAGTTTACTGAAGACATTAATCCCAAATTAACAACATAACCCGTCAATAACAACCCCGAAAGATAATGCATAAACCTGCCAGATTTTCGGATAATTTCGTTTGCTGTCACAGTCCGTTTGAAAAATCATACAGTAATCCAAATTGTCCAAATAGTACATCAAATGAAACCTGGCAGTTTAATCTACAAGTTTCCTTAAGTCACACAGCCCAAATTATGATCCCAGCATATTGAAAACAATCCCGCAAGAAGACAAGTTTCGGCTCCGAAAACAGGCGCGGCAGCAGATTTTGCTTCCCTTCGTTCCAACAAACGAGCTGAAGTTCTAGCCAATTCCGGTGACCACCGCCGGTGTAAAAAATCGAGAACCACCACCATCACTGGAAATCTAACTTATTAAGGTTTCGAACGGTACCTTCTTCTTTGGATTCCGGCCACCACCAGCAACCACCGCCGAAAATCATAAACGTCGGTGTAAAGCTGACGATATACACGTCAATCCCTATCTCAACTATAAATTATGAAAATTGGCTATAAGGCCAAATTGTTTCCTTAATTACCAAATAGATACCATAACTTTAGATAATTACAATTTCTACAGTTCCCATCAAATTCAAAATATATTATAATCCCATATCGACACATATTAACTAACTAAATTCAATTATCCTAAGACTTAAACAACTTACACATTTACGGGGTGTTACAACGGCGGTACAATTATATAAATGTACTGTCAGTAACAGTATAATTACGTTAATTTACTGTCAGTGACAGTATAATTACGTTAATTTACTGTCGGTGACAGTATAATTACCATTAGTGATAGCACAATTACGGTCAACGTTTAGCGGCTGCCGTAAAAAAATAAACAACAAAACTAAAAAAAAGTGAAATTAAATTTTTGTGGTCAAAATTGATTAAATTGGGGTTACAATTAAGAATTTGGTGTAAATAGTTGGGGGTAATTTTGTTATATACATTAATTTTTATTTTATTTATAACAAGGTTCTAAGTATCGGTTATTGGGTCCGAGGCGGTTAGGGACCGCCACACAATAAATTGGTGCGGCGGTGATTAATCGGATATATATCGGAAATAAATTGGTTTTTAAGTTTAGTGTAATATATTTCTAAATATTAAATACTTCAAAGGTATAAAAAAAAATTGAACTTGATTCTCTCCTCATCGTTTATATATTCTAATCAAATATCAAAAGTTTAACTTTTAGAACTTGATTCTCTCTTCGTCGTTCTAAATGAGCTTTTTTTTAGGTCAGGTTCTTCTTATGAGGTCGGTGAATTTGGGTTTGATTGAAAGAGATAATGTGTTGGAGTTGAAAAAAAATAAATAAAAAAATAAACACCATAATTTCGTTGTAATAAAAAATAAATAAACAAATTAGAAAAAATACTTTTTCGACATATCGCTCGAAGTTTGACCCGGTATACCGGTTTAACCCGCCACAAACCGCCTCGGACCGCCTAACCATCAAAAAACCGATTTTCAAAACCGCCACACATATATCGTAATGATTTATGCCCGCCACCGATATGGCGGCCGATATATCGGCCGCACAACCGATATTTAGAACACTGAGTTATAATACATATTAAAGGGATGAGCTTATTGGCGAAACAGATATAGCATCTGAACCTAGAATAATTAAGATGGTTGGTCAGGGACACTTATGCACAAAAACCGCATATTAATTTTGACCTTTTCAAAGTTTTGTAAATAGGTGTATTAATCTTTTATTTTTAGGTTGTTTCTCTATAATCATATATAAATTATAGATATAAAATCATATATAGTACGAAAATATAAAATAAAAGGTTAGAACTTTTTACTGTTTTACTTAAAATTTAGGGTAAATTACAGTTTGCACCCATGTACTATGAAAAAGGTCGCATTCACCCCCTTTACTATCAAAATCTACAAATAACCCCCTGCTTTTAACAGTTAATGGTCAGAAAAAAAAATTCTGATACAGAAAAATGCTGATTGAATTTTTTTTTAAAAGTTAATGGTTTTGACTGCATTGGAGGGATGACATCAGTTCTGCTAGACATTAACCCTGATGTAATATCTTATTTTGAAGTTATGGATTCAGTGAAAGCAGCTGGGTACGAAAAGAAAACAGGAAAAAAACGAGAAAAAAAAGAGAAAAAAAGGAGAAAAAATGAGGAGAAAGAAAACAGGAGAACAAACGAGAAAAAAAAGGAAAAAAAATGAGAAAACACGAGGAGAAAAAAAGAGGAAAAAAGGGGAAAAAAATGAGAAAAAACGAGGAGAAAAGAAAACGGGAGAAAACACAAGAAAAAAAAAAGGAAAAAAAAAAAAGAGAAAAAATGAGCTGAAAATGTGAAAATTTTGGTGAGAAAAAATGGGCAAGAGTATGCGGCATCTACATAGTGATTTTTTGGGTATTTATGTCAGAAAAAGCCAACGGCTCTAAGAAACGGTCGGTCAACGCGTCTGACAAACGGTGTCAACAGTCTGTGCTAACGGCAGGGGGGTATTTGTAGATTTTGATAGTACAGGGAGGTGAATGCGACCTTTTTAATAGTACAAGGGTGCAAACTGTAATTCGCCCTAAAATTTATGAATACTTACCTTTTTTTTCTTCTTTTTAAGTAAAGTAGTTCAAGGAATTTGATTATTATTAATCCGAACCAAATTAAACCCCCATAATATAAATTTGGGATTTAGGTGGTGTTTGCAAATGATTATTTAAAAGTAGAAGTTAGTGATTGTGATTTAAGTTAGTTTTAAGTACTTATTTCTAAAAGTTTGGGGTGTTTGCAAAAATTTCGGAAAATGAACTAAAATTGAAAAAGCAGGGTTAAGGGTGCTTTTAAAAAAATAGCTTAAAGCAGATTATTTTAAGAGAACCAAAAGCAAAAGTTAATTTTGCAAACACATAAAAACAGATTATGAGCAAAAAAACCGCATAATCACTTTCAAAAAGCATTTACAAACACCACCTTAGGGGCACAAATACACTGAAAAAAAAAATTAAAAAAGGGCCAAACAAATTATATATGGGTCATTAGCAATAAACTCCTCGTATAGTTAAGAAATGGTGATATGTCCACCCCTTAAATCTTTCCTTGTGATAACCCCTAGAAATTTTATTCCCAATTCTACCCTTATGTCAGTTAGTATAATTCTCCCAATTATTTATTTTTTCTCTCTTTCCATAACAATAATCTAATTCCTAAAAATATGCTTCTAAATTCCTAAAAAATTACTACCAGATAAAAAAAAAAGATTTTTTATATTTTTTATTATTTATTATTTTCGGACTTTATCTAGTCATTTTTTATTTATTTTTTAATACTTCTTTAATAAAAACATTTTTTTCTTAAACAAAAAATTGAAATTACTTTCTCGACGCTTTACAACGCCGAATATGACTATAGTTTAATATGACTATATGTGACTATATCAACTGTAGTCATATTCTTTGTTTATAATGCAGTTTTTTATATTTTTAACTCAAAAACTCCGATTATATAGTGCGGTACAATCATGTTTATCAAATTATATAAAACAACGAAGATTTCCTATTGTTTACGAAAACATTCCAATCAACATTCACAAAAAATCACAATTTGAATCTTGTTATTTACAAATCAACTTGAAAGGAGAAGATAAAACATATATTTAAAATATACCCACTAAGCACACATTTGCACAAGTGTAGGCAAATATATACCAATCAACGCCTAATAATCATCAGGTTTATTTTACCGCATATAACATCAAATAAACCGGTTCCAATCAGCTAATCACTGGAATATTGTATTTATTCCTTGTAATTATTTATATATTATATTTGTGAACCTGCCGCCGATCGCATCAGGTAATTTTCCGGTACCGTTTGGATATGCATATAAACCTGAAATTTTACATCAATAATTAGAAATCGGAATAAAATTAAAATGGGAATTCAATTGCAAATTAAAGAATTAAAATGCTATATATATACAATATGTACCTGAGAAAAAAATAGAGAAATAATATGGAAACATCTTTTTTTTTTTTTTTTTCCATATAGATCCACACATTTTCACAACCCTGCCACACTCTCCGGCATCCCATGCACGTATTAAATCACGAACCCCCGCCGGAAAACCGATGACGTCAGTATTACGGCGGCGGCCATGGCGGAAAAAACCGCTAACCGCCGGTAATAGAAGGTCATTGTCGGATTTTTCTTCGGGAGAGATATGGTGGTCACCGCTCCGGCGAAAGCGAAATTAAGCGCGATTAGAAATCCATGGTAGAAGTTGTCGCCCTTGTTCTTGAAGATGACTATGTTTCCGTCGCTTCGACCTAACGACTGGCTCACAAAGGCGCAAACGGTGACGAAAGACGTTAGGAAAATTATTTCTTCGACCGGAAATACGATAATTGTGATTTTCTGCGGCTCCTTCGTATGGTGTGTGTATAATGGGATTAAGCAATTTTCGCCATATTTCAGTTTTTTTTTTTTTATATAGAAAGGAAGAGAATAGAGAAATTATTGAAGGAGTTTTTTTTCTTTTAATTTGTTGCATAATTCTGATATATATAACTCCCAATTCATTGAAACTCAATTCAACTCCAATTTCATGATTTACACCACAATTTAGCCTAATTTCCTCAATTAACCAATTTTAACCCTAATTTCAATTTTGATCCCACTTTTGACTCGCCACCACCGGAGACTGCCGGCCGCCGCCGTTGACCGCCGGTCTCCGGTGTTGACTTTTTGTTTTTTTTTTTAATTTTCTTTTTCCGGTAGGTCAACCGCCCAATGAAACTCAACGAAACATTAGCTCACGAGCTACTATGGTTTTGGCAATTTGATAACGTTACATGTTTTTTTTCTAATTAGAGTGACCAAAAGGTTTGATTTATCTGGGCAATAATATGTTTTAATGTGGTAATAATGGGTTACTGTACGTAATCAAACAACTTATAATTATAATGAATCATTTGATTATGATAGAACGTATTAAAATATTAGGGTGGAATCAACATTTTTTTTTGTAATTTTATTTTTTCTTACAAAAAATATTTTAATTAATATTAATGTCTTGGCTACTAAATTACTGCCTCCAACAGTTATTTAACTGTCGGAGACAGTAATTTAACTGTACTTTTTTCTTTTTTCCTTCAAAAATATTTTAATTAATATTATTGTATTCGCTCCTAAATTACCGTCTCCGGCAGTTATTTAACTGTCCAAGACAGTAATTTAAATGCTAATTGACTTTTTTTTTTAAATATTTGAATTAATATTACTGTATTTGTTGCTAAATTACTTTCTCCAGTAGTTATTAAACTGCTGGCGACAGTACTTTAACTGTTAATTGACTTTTTTATTCTTAAAAAAATATTTTTAATTAATATTACTGTATTCGTTGCTAAATTACTGTCTCCAGCAGTTATTTAGCTGTCAGAGAAAGTAATTTAACTGTAAATTGACTTTTTTTTTTGATTTTCTTTTCTTAAAAAAAATTATTTTAATTAATATTATTGCCTTGGCTGCTAAATTACTGTCTCCAACAGTAATTTAACTATCTTAGACAATAATATTAATAATATTACTGTTCGGGAAAATAATATTCATAATATTACTGTCCCAAACAGTAATATTACTGTCTAAGACAATAATTTAGTAGCCAAGATAGTAATATTAATTAAAATATTTTTTTTCTAAGAAAAAAAAAATCGAAAAAAAAAAATCAACGTCGGATACCGGCGGTCAATGGTGGTTGACCGGACGGAAAAACAATTCAGGAAAAGAAAAAGTTTTCAAAAAAAAAAAGTCAACGCCGGAATCTGGCGGAAAAAAATTTTCAGAAAAAAAATTATTTCATGAAAAAAAAATTATTTTAGGGGTTAATGTGATATATTGTTTAAATCCGGGGTCAATGTGTAATATTAAGGAAGTTAGAGCATAATTGAAGGTAGGGGTGAGGAAAAAAAATCCGAAACCGAAAAACCGAACCGAAAACCGAAAAACCGACCCGAAATATGTCGTCCCGAAGCAAGAACCGCATATACGGTTTTTTATTTCCGCCGAACCGAAATTTTTGGTTCATACTCGGTTTTTCAAGTGGTTAACCGAGCCGATGTACCGAACCGACCCGAAACGACGTCGTTTTGATAGGGCCTAATATATATTCCTGATTTTTTTCCCTCTGAATTTTAGAGTGTCCTAGCCCAATAACCCGCCCCAGCCCGCTTCTTTTTCTCTCTGAAATTATCGCCTCTCCCACTCCCAAATAAAACCCTAGCTTCTCCTCGGTCAATCAATTCAATTCCGTCTTCCGACGTTACAAATAGAAATACTTTGAGTCTGAGAGTCTTCTCCTTCCAAAGTCTGCTTGGTAAGTTTTTTTTTTGGTTTTTCACATCTCCGTTTTATTTATTACTATATATATATATATATATATATATATATATATATATATATATATATATATATATATATATATATATATATATATATATATATATATATATATTTTGCAGATTGGTATAAACAATTGGGAGATCTTTCAACTTTAATGGAGTCGTGGGGGAGTTGGTGTCTTGGTGATAATATCTTTGTTTTTTGCAGTTTTTGTTAACTCTCCTAAACGATCTTAAGTAGTATTACAACTTTGGTCTTTGGATTTATGTTTTAAACTCATTTCTTGGTGCACTGAATCTTTTGGTGATTTGGTTACTTTCTGCCTGCACGTTTTTTCTTTATTTTTTGGATGATGAAATGTTGTTGTTTTTTTTTTTCTTTTTTCTTTTTTCTTTTTGTTGTGATGTTGTGCTGCTGAACTTTTGATTGTTGTTTCTTTTCTTAAGTTTTTTTTTAATGTTGTGATATGATTTTTTTGTGTATGTTTTGATTTTGTCCTGAGTTTTGGGTTTTTTATTTTTTTACTCTTTTGGGCTTTGTTGGTTCAAAATGGGCTGAATTATTTTTAGCATATTTTGGGCTTATTTAGATTTATTTTAGAGAAAAGAAAGGGCTGAAAACCGACCCGAAAACCGGAACCGTTAAGAAACCGAACCGAAAATTTAAGAACCGAAAAAAAAACCAAAACCGAAAAAAAAACCAAAACCGAAAAAAAAACCGAAAAACCGATTAGAACCGAACCGACATGAACCGACCGGTTTGGTTTTTGGTTCTTCGTGAACCGACCATTTCGGTTCCACGTTCGGTTTGAGGCTAAAACCGACCCGATCCGAGCCGATCTCACCCCTAATTGATGGAATTGATAATAATTATAGAGTAAAAAGCAGTATACCCCCTAAACTATGACCCGTTTTGCGCTTTGCCCCCTAAACAATTTTTTTTGCACGTTTTTACCTAAACTCATTTTTTTTGTTGCACGGTGCCCTAAAAGTGGTATTTTCCGGCAAATGTCACCGGAATCTCACGCACGTGCCATTCATGTGAGATTCGGAGGGGTAAATATGTCTTTTTACTTTTATTATGTTCTGACTTCAATTTTTCTTCTTTCCTCCATTTTGGTCTTCTTCCCAACTGTTCTTCTTCCCCTACTCTCTCGAATCATGGTTGCTACTTCTAAGTTCTAACCATCTTCAAAGCCGTCTGTGCACCAATTTCTAGGCAAAACAAATTTCAACAATCAAAACAAATCATAAATCATTCTCCAAACACACACTTAAGATATTATTCCGACAGCAAATTCAACCCCTACAAAATCTTGGGGGCATGCCTGAGGCCTCTGCCATATATGGATCGGAGTGTTCTTCAAAAAGAAGCCCATCTCAAAAGACAAACCATCTCCAAGGAGCTATTAGGGATAAGGAGTGGATTTCGGGACGGCAAAAATGAGTCGAAAAAATTCATCAAAGAATGAAAGAAACCACCACAGCCTCTTTCATCCCTACCCGTATCTCCGCCTTCTTCCACCACTTCTATGGCGGCGCAGGGAAGAATAACCACGAACATCCAAAGCAGCAATAAGCTGAGCAAGAACTCGACGACGCCGACCGATTTCACCTTCGATTTGTGTCGCCAATTGGAGAGAAGCTCGTTGCCCGCCGACAAACTCTTCAACAACTACAAAATCAAGTCATTAAAGATATACCCAAGGTTTCACTACGATCAAAACAAGCCCCAAAAATTTACCGAAATCCCCCAAAATTTTCATCGGAGAAGCATTCTCCACCGAAACAATTGGGCCAAAGATTTCGACCTATTTCTCACAGCCATGGATCAAACCTGTAAATGAAAACGTCAAGAAAATAGGTGGTAACGGATACAGAGAATGGCATGAACGGAGGCGAAGCGAATCGAATCGGCGACAAGGGGAATAAATATTTTCTGGCTGGAAATGGGCTTGGAAGGGGTGGTGGGCGACGGGAATAAGAAGATGATACTTTCTTTTTTTATTTTGTTTTGTTATTTTTTCTTTTTTCTTTTTTCTTTTTGTTTTATGTTTTTTTAATGATTAATTCATAGTTAATATATAGAATATAAGTGAAGGGACGAATTTACCCCTGCAAATATCACGTGGAACGCACGTGATTTAACATTCCGATCGAAATTGCCGGAAACTTCAGTTTAGGGGGCACCGTACAACGAATTAACGAGTTCAGGTAAGAACGTGCAAAAAAAATTTGTTCGAGGGGCAAAGTGCAAAACGGGTCATAGTTTAGGGGGTAAACTGCTTTTTACTCATAATTATATTATGGAGTGTATTTTAGACTAAAGACATGGGTATGAATTTAATTGAGAGACTGTTTTTTTGTGGACCAATGTGCATTTAAGTCTCATGTGATGGAATTTTTGCCATTCGCCCTTTCTAAAATATATAAGCAATTGACTTATATATATATATATATATATATATATATATATATCAATTTAATAACATATATAGTAAATTAAAATCAAGAAAAACGGGTTGATTTTTAAATTGCCAACGAATATATTTTGTTGACAAATCTCTTGGAGCATTTACAACAAAAGATTTTGTCGTCTTTAGTCACTTATTGGTGACAAAATAAACTTGTTGCCGTTGTAAATGTATTTACTACAATTTTATATTGTAGCAAAAATAAATACTCTTTTGTAACAAACAAAGTTGTTGTCTTTCATGAAATTCGTTGCGAAGTATATATGATACTATACACAACAATATATTTCGTTGCCTATTAGATTCAAAGGCAACAAAAATATATTGTTACAAAAAACGTTAATCTTTAGCCACAAATACTATATTTCGTTGTTAAAATATAACTATTGATAATGAAATACCAAGTCTTTTATGCCAGATAACAGTTGAAATTTTATTACAAAAACCTATATGAGAGTGATCTAAGACATAAAGACCTTCAATCTTGTTACCCTTGCCAATCATCCTCCAAGCCCTGTCCTGAAGAAGAAATGAGTGCATATTGAAACTTAGAGTATAAGAACTGTTCATGAGAAGTGCACTGACAGAGATAAGGTTAAAGGTAAATTGAGGGACATAAAAAACATTAGTGAGAGTAAGGGTTGAATTTAATTGAACATCACCAATGCAAGAAACATGAAACATAGTGGCATCAGGTAAAATTACACTGGCATTATGCACAAATTTCAAGTTAAAGAAAGCAGACTTATCATTGCAAATGTGTCTGGAAGCTCCGGAGTCCATTATCCAGTGATGAGGCAGGATGGGAGATTGTTTAGTAAAAAGAGAAGAAAAAATACCTGAGACACAGGAAACTGTACCAATGTCCTGTCCAGAAGCAGCCACTGTGGAAGAAAGCATGAACATGAGGTGTTGGCATTGTGTAGGGGTCATGTTCTGTAGAAAACCTTCAATGGGAGTAGGATGAAGAGGATTCTCAGCAGGAGGCCAGGAGGCATGGGAAGAGGAGCCTGTTGACTAGAAACTTGATTGATGTTGGAGCCTTGAGGAGGAGGAGCTCTTGGTCTGGGCTTGAATCCAGGAGGGTAACCATGGAGTCTGTAACACTTCTCCACAGTATGTCCATTCAGGTGACAGTGAGTGCAAAAGGGTCGGTCCTTTTTCTTGAAATTGGGATTGTAAAACCGGTTATTTGCTGGTCTTCGAAAACTAGCATTGGCAGCAAAGCTGGTAGCCAAAGGCTCGTGAGAGATGGCAGAAACAGAGCGCTGCCTTTCTTCTTGCTGATGGAAGGAAGAGGATCCATGAGAAGGATTTGACCTCTGGTTTGACTGAGATGTTCAATAAGCCCCATCAAGAAACTCATCACGTATTCTTGATTGTAGTGAGCAGATAAACCAGTCAATCCTCCACAAGTACATTTATTGCAAGTACAAGAAGGTCGATAATTGGCTAATTCATCCCAGATGGCTTTGACTTTAGTAAAGTATACATTTACAGATTGAGAACCTTGGGAGAGATTTGCCAATTCACGACGGAGCTGGAAGATCCGAGGGCCATTGGTTTGTGAAAATCTAACTTTTAAATCATCCCAAATGTCTTTAGCAGAGAGAGAGTACATAATGCTACCTTGAATATCTTTGGACACGGCGTTGATGATCCAAGACATGACCATGTTGTTATTGCGAATCCAAGCAGTTTGGAGGATCGGATCTTCGATGCCGGGATCAACAATCGTGCCGGTGACAAAACCGGCCTTGTTTTTCACCGTGAGAGAGATTATCATCGCACGAGACCAGGATGCATAATTGTCCTATGTTAAGGCTTGAGAGACGAGTATTAGTTTGGGACCATCGGAGGGATGCAAATAATAAGGGCTAGAAGCATCATCAATCGGAGATCGAGCGGGCGCCATGGGGAAAAATTATTAGGAGAGAACGAAGATAAAAGATGAAGCGAAGAAATCAGGTCACCAATTGCGGTGAATTTGTGATGGGCAGAAGAAAGTCTGAAACTGATACCATGTAGAAACCTAATTTAGGTTTCGATAAACCGCCATTG
Organism: Erythranthe guttata; assembly: GCF_056151865.1. Lineage (NCBI taxonomy): Eukaryota > Viridiplantae > Streptophyta > Magnoliopsida > Lamiales > Phrymaceae > Erythranthe > Erythranthe guttata. Next base: position 1,388,000 of record NC_142537.1, on the reverse strand, counting down.
ACGACTTTCGATAGAGAAGAAAGAAGAAACGTAAAGAGAGAAAAGAGGAAAAACTCAGAATTATTATTGAATTAAAAAATCTGTTACATTCTATCTAGCTGTATATCACAGGAACAGATATATATACAATAGAAACTAAAACACGATATCTAAAACTAAACATAGTCGTGTTTAACTTAACCACAACTTTAAAAGGAAGAAAACAACTATATTAAATACAGAGTAAAAATTACTATTTATATCAATATCTAACAGCCTATTCTGCATTTTCTTATAGTGATTAATAGAGTACGGTGGTCGCCACAATCTTCATCGGAGGTTGAGTTGTTGCTATTGATTAATAGAGTATTCTTATAACTCAGTAACTTAAGTCTTTGTTCATGTCTTTTCCTTCATTGAATCGGTCGAAAACCAGATTAGCGAAAATATTCGATCAACCATACAAAAATAGGTATACCTTTATTTATGACAATATTAAAATTTCTCTCTCTCTCTCTCTATTATATATATATATATATATATATATATATATATATATATATATATACATTAAGTAACAATTGCACTAGGGTGCACTTTGCCCAAAAAATATATATTGAAAGGTGCATTCTGCTATTATTTTAGTTTGAGGATGAATTGTGCCAATGAGGTGTAATTTAAGGATGCAAAATGCAAATCTCCGTAATTTTTAAAAGATTCCCAATTTAAATCGGAGAGGAAATACAGGAAATTTTAGATAAGTTTATTGCATTTACTATCCCTGTGAAATCTGTATTTGCTCAATTTTTCCATGTCATAAAAAAACTAGCTAATACCATCTATGTTTATTTTTAAGATGCATACTCGACACATTTAACTTTTGATCGTTGACTAGTTGTTAAAAGACAACAATACCCCGAGTAGAACTGGGTTAAGCCTCAGGTTTAAAAAAAATTAAAAATAATTTATCAGGTTTTAAATATAAATAAATAATAATTTATGATTAAGTTTGATTCACTGCCACACACCCAGCAATCATGAAAACAATTAAATTCTTTATAAAATATTTTATTTTCAAAATGAAAAAATAGATATTAAATATAAATAAATTCAAAAAACAGAAAATGGAAAAATAGTTCAATTTTAACCCAAAAAATGCAAAATATATATTAAATATAAAAAGAAAAAAAAAATGGTATATCATCTTCTTCCGTTAGCAGAACAGGGGAGACCTCACCATCACCACCACCTCGGGCTCCGCCGCGGCCGCGCTACCACCACCATGATATGTGTAGAACCAAATCCTCCACCGCCATCCAATTCACTATCCACGCCGCCTCTACTCCAACCTGATGCCTAACAAGTAATAACCCATCTCCGTCATTGCACCCTCATCCAAACCGATTTGATTGCCGGTTTTGTAACCGATTTGATAGGTGGTTGTTGCTTGAATTTAATTTTTAATTATGTTGTATAAAATTGTAATTTAATCCCTCAAATTTCTACAATGTTTTCACAAATTCAATTTAGTCCTTTAACTTTAAAAATTGTCAATTTAAGGACTAGGTTTTTCTTATATCAAAAAACCCAGGGATATTTTTGTCATTTCATGGTTAAAAAAAGAAGAAAAAATCGCAAAAAAAGCGAGTGAGACACACGACTAGCTCCAAGGGGGGTTTTCGTCTTTGACTAATAAGCACAAGGGAGTATTTGCTATTCTTTTAATGACATGGGACATTGCACAGTTGTGAGTTTCACAGGGGTACTAAATGCAATAAGCTCAATTTTAGAAACTAATTACAACCTTTACAAATGTTCAGGTATCAACTAATTTTTACACAAATATACCACACAAATATTTAGCAACCTTTCCAGTGCTATAAATAATTGAATATTTAGCACATATTATTTTTGATAAACACATAGAGATATTATAATTCTAGTCAACTATGATTAGTCAATGATAGGGTTCCGATTGTGATTGAGACGATACCCCCAATTATATATACTGGATGATTTTTAACCATTGATGTAGTTAAATAAACATCCACGAAGCAAACATTCGCATGAATTTGCGTAATTATGTACGGATCAACGGTTAATAATCATCCGGTGTATTTTACCATATATAACATCAAATAAACGGGTTCCAATGAGCGAATATTATTCCTAATTGTGAACCTGCCGCCGATTGCATCAGGTAATTTCCCGGCACGTTTGGATATGCACATAAACCTGAAATTTTACATCAACAATTAGAAATCCAAATAAAATTAAGATGGAAATTCAATAAGCAAATTAAAGAATTAAAATGCTATATATATTTTCTCTATGTGTATGTATATATATGTATATGTATTTAATATGTGTACCTGAGAAAAAAAATAGAGAAATAATATCGAAACATCTTTTTTTTTTTTTCCTATAGATCCACACATTTTCACAACCCTGCCACACTCTCCGGCATCCCATGCACGTATTAAATCACGAACCCCCGCCGGAAAACCGATGACATCAGTATTACGGCGGCGGCCAAGGCGGAAAAAACCGCTAACCGCCGGTAATAGAAGGCCATTGTCGGATTTTTCTTCCGGAGAGATATGGTGGTCACCGCTCCGGCGAAGGCGAAATTAAGCGCGATTAGAAATCCATGGTAGAAGTTGTCGCCCTTGTTCTTGAAGATGACTATGTTTCCGTCGCTTCGACCTAACGACTGGCTCACAAAGGCGCAAACGGTGACGAAAGACGTTAGGAAAATTATTTCTTCGACCGGAAATACGATAATTGTGATTTTCTGCGGCTCCTTCGTATGGTGTGTGTATAATGGGATTAAGCAATTTTCGCCATATTTCATTTTTTCTTTTTCAAAAGAAGAGAATAGAGGAATTGTGGAAGGAGTTATTATTTTATTTTTTTAATTTGTTGCAGAATTGTGATATATTTAAGCAAACATCAGATTGGAAATTTAATTATAATATATTGAATCGCATCATTTCGTAGAAACTTCGGAAAATATAAATAATGCAGGCTTGAGATTAAAAATAAATAAATTTTCATCCAGTTGCTGTTAAACTATTATGAATATTATACGCAGTTGACTTTGGATTGAGACGCCAGCAACATGAATTTGAATTTATTGTATTTAATATCTTATAGTCTATCATAATTAAAAAAAGGGTAATATAGAATGAGTCCCTCTCAAACAAAACATAATTTGAACTTAATAAGTTTAAATTTATTTTTTAAATTAAATACTTAGTTTCAAATAATATATGATACACGTTCTAAAAAAAATTTAATTTTTATCTGATCATTATACCCTAAATCTTATAAATTACATATTTATGTTTCTCCATCAGACTTTTTCTTCTTCTAGCTCTCTCTCGCCACCACTCCATGATTGAGGAAGGTGGTGGCTATGGCGACGACCACGGCGGTGTACGTACGCGGCGCGGCGGCATAGGGAAGAGAGTTATGAAGGTAAGGAAGCAACGGCAATGTGAGGAGGCGTTGTGGTGGCGTGACGCTAGGCCATGGAGGATGACGGTGGCCCAACGACGGCGCTTGGGGTTCAAGGATGATGCTGGTGGTGCGGTGATGCTGGGGTAGGAAATGGCGGCGTGGGTGGGGTAGGCGATGGTGGCGTGGATGTGGTGGGTGGTCTTGGCATCACAGATCTAGGGTTTGTTGGCACAAATCTAAAAACTTTCGATTTGATGTCTACAGATGTTTATGAGTTACTATGGGAGTCTGGTGGCTAGGGTTCAAAGGAGGAGCTAGAGTTTCAAGAATATGCGACCAGAGATGTCTACGCGTTACTACGGTTTCCTATGGGTGTCTATAGATGACCACAGTCGATTTTTTTTTTAAATTCATAATTTTCAATATTATGTAGAAAAAAATGAATAAAAAATTGATTTCTAAAATAGTGAAAAATACGAAAATGAAAAAAATAATAATAACATGTTCTACGTAAAAAAAAAAATATATATATATATATATATGTTAGATGCAAAAGTGAAAATGTTAAATGTAGAATAAAAAATGATAAATGCACTTTAAAGGATATGAAATAAAAATTATAAAGGATATGAAATAAAAGTTTAGTTAAATTTGTCATTTAGACTTAATTTTAATAAATATTGTCATCAAAGACCTATATGTTAAGACACCTTAAAAAAATATACGTATTATTTATTAATATTAACAAAAAAACGCTTGTAATAATGTTCCTATCACAAATAATACCATAAAATATAATAGTGGGTTCTTATGTTGTAGATGTAGTTTGCTAAAAAAAATTGAATCCTATGTGGCGACACCCGGAAACTCAGAAAATGAGGATTTATATAAACTAAATTTGTTGCCTAATTGTGTTATTTGAAAGATAAATTCAAAATTGAATTATTGATTATTGAAACGGGAATACTAATTAATCACCGCAGGTGCTAGTTTTTTTTTTTTTTTTTTGAGTAATCCAAGTCCATTACAAGAGGAAATAATGGAGGGGAGACTCAAACCCTAAACTTTTACTCTGTACCAACTCTCGATGAGGATCAGTAACACCACATGGCTAGTTGTGTGTTACTGAGAAATTCACGGATAGTGACAAGACATATTTTGGACTAAAATATATTTTATAGAAGGGCAAATAGCACTTCACCCCCTAAAAAATCTCTGTTATTGCACTTTCTTCCTCTAAAAATATAAAAAATAGACAATTCCCTCTCAAAGTATACTATTTGTTGCACTTTGCCCCAAAAATGCATTTCCGGTGAAATCCTTGGGAAGGTGCAACAAATCTTTATATTTTGAAGGTGGATTGCCTGTTTTTTATATTCTTAAGGGGTGGAGTACAATAATGGGTTTTTTTAGGGGACTTGAATTAAATTTATTTCAACGCCCTCTAAATTAGTTGGTTTGTCATTCTAATCAAGCTTCTTAAACAATTAATATATTAACTATTAATCAAGAAAAAAATATTATCTTACTGCCGTTGAACTTTGGATTAAGACATACAAAAAAGAATATTGACCAAAACATTAAGAACATTTAAATTGTAACGTACAAGTTACCAGTAAGATTAATTAATATAAATTGAAGTACTAGAGATGAATAGTTTTATTCGGTTTGATTATTAATATTGTTGCACCAAAAGGCAAAATTTATCGCCAGGAGGGCTCCTATTCTTTGGTTCGGCAACTTTTGATGGAATGGATGAGTATGTTATTCTAGTACCTTGCACCAACTTACCATTCTGGAATTAGTTAAATTGTACTCATGCGGGCATCTGATCAACTAGCGGAGCCAGAATTTTAAGTTCGTAAGGGCTGAATGTATTAAAACTGTTACAAGAGGTGGCCAATAATACGGATTTATGCGGAGACCATGGTCCCCTTTAACTCTATACTGACTCCGCCAGAGATCATTATATACCAATCATTGCCTACAACAATCCTATCTTAATTAGGACAATGATATTATGCGAATTTCAAGGAAATGTTTGGGAATATTCTAACAAGTAAAACTAATAATAAATGATGGTGTGTTTGTCAAGTCACCTAAATAAAACTAAGGGAAAATTAATTTGACTTGGCTTTAAACTAAACTTTAGGAGAGTGGAAGTGTGTACTAGGGGTGTGAACGAGCCGAGCTCGCCTCTTTTGGCTGGCTCGAGCTCGAGCTCGAGTCTATTTTGTTGAGCTTGAGCTCGAGCTCGTCGAGTTCTTCTTTTTTTGGCTCGAGCTCGAGCCCAATATTTTTTTTTTCAATATTTTTAAATTATTATATTATTATTAAAAAATATTTTTAAAAAAATACAAAATAAAAACTAAATTGTGGTTATATATTTTTTTAATATTTGTATTTATTTCTATAATATTTAATATTATTATACATTATTTAAATAAAAATAACATATAAAAAATATAAAAAAATAAAAAAATAATAATAAATCTGGCTCGCGAGCTGATGAACAACTAAAATCCGGCTCGTTAGAAAGCTCGAGCTCGAAAACCTCGAGTCCGAGTTCGAGCTTTTTACGAGCCGGCTCGTCGAGCTTACGAGTCGGCTCGGCTCGTTTACCACCCCTAGTGTGTACACGTATAAAACACTGAAATCCTTTTTTAATTGGTGTTAATTAACAATTTTATATGTATAACTGGAATTTAAATCTAGTATAGTAATTCAAAAACTAATTAAAAATAAGAATTTAGAATACATTGTAGAACAAGTTCGTGTTCGGTTACATTCAATTAATTGCATAGGTCTGATAAATTAAAATTAGATGTGGAACTAATTATATTATTTTTCTCTTGAATGTATAATTAAGTAATTTTTAAATTAGATGTCCAGTTAGTTATAATAGATCCATTTTTTAAATTAAATTGTTAAAATATGTTATTAAAGTTATTAGGGTTTCGTTTTTTTTTTCTTCTTCTTTTTTTTTCCGAACCACGTATTATCGATCAACGAGTTGACTTTAGATCGAGACATCTAACAGAAAACAAGTCGGTTGAACTGATCAACATTCTAAATCCCATTGTTTAGGTTAATATGATGATTAATGACAATGATTAGAATTTCAAAGGAGATAATTAGAATTCCTTTTATGTATGATTTAAGTAATTATAGTGCTCTTAGTCAACTGTTCAAGTTTAATCTAAAAATGTTAGCCAAGTTAAGACATTATTAAATTACATATTTACGTGTAACAAATTCGACCGAGTCGTTGTGTTTCGGCCTTTGGGGCAAACAAACGTAACACATATACATAACTTTTATTTTATTATTGGAATAATTACCAAATAAAAATTGAACAACATGGTTCAGTTTATTCTTTTAATCACGTTCAAAAACCCTAGTTAAAAAAAATTAACAATTAAATCACGTCTAACAAGAGAGACAACCAAAAATCCGAGAGTAGCTCCAGATATTAATCGACTTTCCTCTTCGATTATTAAGGATATAATGGCAAAACAAAATGATTTATTGCAATTAGTATCCATGTATTATATCGAATGGCTAAAAACTCAAAGCAAAATGCATGCGGCAGCAAGTAAGGCTCGTTATTCGACTAGTTTCGAACATTATCGATTTATTTGATATTACACCCGGTGAAATACAATCGGTGATTATTAACCGTTAATATGTACATAATCACACACACGTGCACCATATGTATGTGTATTTCATCACATCAATAATTAAAAATCATTCGATGTATTTCACCGGGCGTAGCATCTCAATAACCAAAATTATCAGAAACGACCCAAAAAATAAACGATCTGGCCGGTTTAATTTTAAATTAAATCACTCTTCCACAAAATCCTGCAAAAAAGTGGGGGCAACAAAATATTCAGCAGCTATATATATATATACGCATAAAATTTGAGCAGCTATATTTATACGTATACATATATTGTATATATATATATACCTTGAAAAGAAGTCAGTTCACGTGATCGGCAGGCGCGTGGACGAAAATCGCGATGGCGAAAGGGGAAACATAAACACCGCCAAAAATGATTACAACCCATGCAAACTTGGCGGGAAGAGCTGAAGCAACCAACCCATTAAAGGAAACCAACATGATGACGATACCCAGCTGTTCGATGACGTTAGCAGCAACGGGTTTAAATTTCCGGATCACAATGCCCACCATGATTGACCCGAACCCGATTACCAGACCCGTGAGCACGAAATCCAGACCCGCGAGTTTCTCAAGTTTCTCGTGGTTCATGATCAAGAACCCAATCGCGCCGGCTCCAATGGTGAGAAGTACTTTCCCCAGTTCCAGCTCTCGTACCATCACGACGATCGTGCTCAACGACCCGGGACTCTGGGCGGCGGCGCCGCCCGCCGCCGTAAATGGTGGTGCTTCAGTTACGGCGATGATCATTTCTGGTACCTGATCCGTTGGAGATGGATGCACTGCGCGGAGGCGGAGGTCGTCGATTGAAGAAATTTGGTTCTGATCATCTCTTTCAGCACCCACCGCCGCCGCCGCCGGCGGCGGCGGTGGCGGCGACGGCGAAGTGTGGTGTTTCTTTTTATTTAGCATCCGAATACTGATCAGCTGCCGGAATTTGGTCTTAGCTGCTGATATGAATTTCTTGAGGTATCCGCGGCTCGTCTGGAAGACGACATCTTCACGTTTCTGAGTCTCTCTGTGGCCGTGCTCCGTCGACATGTTTTGGCCGGAGATCTCCGGAAAAAAAATGTATATATAAATTTAAAGAAAGCGGAGTTATTATTTCACTTAGAATAATTATACATATAATCTAATTGAAGTTACAAATGTGGGAGAGAGCTCATTGGCCTTTTTATAGAGAAAATCATTACTCCCTCTCTTTCTTATTATATGTTTTTTTGGAGTGTTTTTTTCCGTCCCAAATTATTTGTTACTTTAGAGTTCTAATAAGGTATTAATTGCATTTTTATCAATTTTACCCTTTATCACTCTTAATTAGTTAATTAAAAAGTAATTAATGCAAGGGTATTTTAGTATTTACTATGTTATTTTTGGTATAATCTATGCATATTTATTTACTATCTTAATCTACGCGTAACCAAAAAAACGACATATAAAAAATTGACCGAGGAAATAATAAACACGCCGGCATGTCTAGTCATTATATTATTGTAGAATTGTTCTTCCACTAGACATATATACATTAGTGCAAGCCATCTCATAATGTGAGTTTAGTTTGGTTCATTTTAATTTAGTTTGTGTTTAATTGTATATCTTTGTTGTGTATTTTTTTGAAATATCACCGATATTGTTTATATAACGTCACTTCGTAACATAGTTTTATATGAAACAATATCACCTATATAAAATTAATAGTTTCTTTATTTTGTTCATTAAGGATGCCTATCGATTGGAACAAATGAGTATGTGTCAATTAACATAGGTTCGAAGTCCCTTATCAATGATCGCTATGTCGAGTTTGTCACACATGGTTAGCCTAGCTAGCTAGTGCGGTTTACGCCTCTCGTATTATTTGTAAATTATTATACAAGAGTGTAAATTTATCAGTGCATACCTATATAGCTGGCTATGAGTTCCTTCATCGCTAAAAAAAATAATAGACTTGGACCAATAAATTTTATGTATTATGAAATATTCTATAATACATGTATATGAAAATTATAATATAGTTGATCTTAGTCTAAAGGTGATCTCACGCTGACGCATTGAAGTTCTTAGTTAAATAGTAGTGATGTCAATTTTATAATGATAATTATTTATGATTACATTAATTATATACTTTTATGATTAAATGTACGCATACGTTGACATTGTTAGTGTGCAAGTATGAAACTGCGATTTGGTTTGAATTTGAACAAGTTTGAAGGCCCTTTTGTAAAAATAATTTGTGACATCAACATTTTGATGGAATAATTACATCGGGTGAAATACATCGGTAGATATTCATCATTCATATACATACAAATACACACACCCACATTGATGTGTACATCAACGGTAAAAAACACCCAGTATAATGTTCATTGGGTGTAGTATAGAAATAATTGAGTAAAAAAATATGGAGTTAAATAAGTTCAGTACAATGCATAAATAAGTTCAGTACGTTTATGCATAGTAATGTGATTTACAATCAGTGCGCGCGCGCGCGCACACACACACACACATATATATATATATATATCTCAAGGAATTTGATTGTCATCAATCCGAGTCCTAAATTTGGGATTTAGGGGCGGTCATATGTAGCACGGACACAAAAACGGCAATACGGACAAACATGGAAGCAATATATTTTAAAAATAGAGTATAAGGGTCTTTTTATAAATATGTTATATAAACATATAATTTATATGTGTAAATATTAAAAGTATAGGTGGTTATTTATAAATATGTTATATAAACATACCTAAATTTTTTATTTATATAAAATTCTTTTAATATATTTTCATGCAAACATATTCAAAATACAATTTTACTATCAACTATCAATTTGCAATTGATCATTAAATCATGTAAATAATTAAGGAATAAAAATAATATTTGAAAATTTTGATATTCGAACATGTTTTTATTTTTTTTTCAAATTGCAAAATAACACATATATATATGCTATGTTTGGTAAGCTTTTGGGTTTCCATTTCCATTTTATTCTGGAGAGAGATGTTTTGGGAGAATAATTTGAAAATAAAATAAAGTTTGTTTGTGTTTTGAGAAGAGACAATTTGTACTGTAGCAAGTCAAATCATGTCTAAAAGGTGTTGGTAAAAGATATTTTAGAAGAAGAATTTGAAGGATAAAGTGATTTTAGTTTATAATTTAGTGAAGATAGTTTTTACAGTCAAATCATATCTGTTAGAAAGATAAAAAATTGATTTTTTTTTTGGAGAAAGTTTTTGAAAATATTTCAGAAAGGTAATTTTATTTTTGGGAAAGAATTTGAGAAGGTTAACAAATATATCCATAGTGTATGACAGGTGTTCTGGAGTGTTCGAAAAAACACCCACACAAATTATATTTCTCAATATATCATAGTGCAACAAGTAAAAGAAATCTTGACAGTAAATCAGTAACACTGAATTAATATATACAATTAATCCATATGTTATTAATCTTTCAGCCAAAAAATAAAATTAATTAGTCTGACTAATCCTTTGTAAGATGGGCGGCGGCGTTTGACAAAAAGAAGGGCATAGGCGGCGCGTCGCATCCACGGAAGCAAACCCCACCAAAGCAACCACAAAATATACAGTGAGATCCACACAGTGGCAAACAATCTCTGTTCTCTACACAATTAGGTAATTGCAACGCCTCTGCCTTCACCATTATTGGACCTACAACAAATTATCAAATTTTATAAAATAAACTATTTCTGAAATTTGTTTTAAAAAAAAAAAGTCTTATGGAAGAGATATAAATAAATAAATATAGAGTTAATTAATTAAATGGATTGAAGAATTACCAGACAATGAAGCCATGAGAAAAGATAGGACTACCAAAAGAAATTGAACTTTCTTCATTTCTTTTTTATTCTTCTTGAATTGATTGAGAAAATCAAAATATTTTGTTTTTGTTTTCTCCAAATTTCGGTATTTAATTGAATTTCTTACTTCAAATGGTGGTATATTCTATATTATTTTTTTATTCTTTTCTCCTTTCCAAATTGCAATTTTTGCTCAGCGCTCTTTTTCTTTCCGCGGAAATTTATGAAAACTCTTTCATATATAATATTTATTATATTTCATGACACGTTGACGTAATTTAATAATATATATTATAGGAGAAATATGTGAAAAATTAACTAATTCCACTATTATTTTTATCACAACTTCAATCAAATAGGTGTAAGCTAAAAATCATGGTCCAGGCCCAATACCACAATTGTTGATCCAATAATATTATATTGATATTAAATTTTATATCATTAAAAAACCGAAAATAATAGGAAAAATCCTTAAAATTTCAGTGTATTATAAAAGTATTCTATGTAATTCTTTTTTTTTTTTTTTTTTTTGAGTAAATTCAAGTCTATTACAAGGGGAAGTAGGGGTGGGGGAACTCGAACCCTAGACCTTTACCCTATTGGTAAAGGCTAGGTACCAACTCTCCTAATGAGGGTTTGTATGTAATTCAGTAATTGTATAATTTATATTTTAATACAAAAAGTGTTGTCATACTATTTTTAGAGATGTAACCAATATGCTGCAAATAACATAATTTAATTTCAATTTTAGCATTTTTTTTTAAATTGAAAATCTAATCATTTACTGAAAAAATGTCTACAAAATCTAAATGGACAGTCGTCTCTGCCAACAATCTCCAATACAATTGAGGAAATATTATCATTAGCCCATTATAAAAATTAATATCATAATCTAATGAGATAAAATATTATAAAAATAAATATCATCAACTAATTATCACTCCAAATTTGCAGAAGAACACAATCTAACATTAAACCCGAATATATAAAATATTAAAATTAATTAAATAAAGATAAGAAAGAAGAAAAAGCAATCAGAGAACTTTGAAGACCACAACTCGATAAATTGAGGTATTCACTTGAGGTTTTGAATGGGGAATGTGGCCTAACTTTTGTTCTTACTTGTTACTATGTTTTTTGTGGAACATGTTGCTCGAGTTGTGGGGGCCATTTTTTTTTTACAATATTTCGGGATTTTTTTTAGAAAATTGGGGTGGTTTTATAATTGATTTCATAAATACAATAAAGCGTCATTTAAAACGACGCTATTTAAGAACCGTTGGATTGTGTCTGGATCAATGGTCATCTCTTCAATTTTGTCTTCTTAATCTGACGGTCCGAGATTGATCTGGACGATCGGACGGCCCTTAAAAGGCGTCATTCAAAACGACGCCCTATTTTGTGAACTATTTTTATGCATGAATAGCTAATAATTAGGCGTTTTATTTTTATTTAATAAAATATAAATTTAAAAAAATATATATATATATAATTGACAAAATAGTTCTTTATTTATAATTTATGCAAAAAAGTTGTTCATTTCACAAAAAAGTAATATAATTGATAAAAGAGTTCTTTATTTCTTAATTTTTGTTAGGTTATAATTAATTAACTTTGTATTATTTTATAGTGAATTATAAAATAAATTGCATAATTAAATCAAGGAAAAAAATTTAAAAATACAACATATAATTAATTTAAAATTAAAATTCAATTAAGTATTACAATTTAACAATAAAAAGAATTAAGTAAATTTAAAAAACCTCAGCTCAAATCCATCCGTTGATATAAACACAATCCAACGGCTGCTAAAAGGCGTACATGTGAATGACGCTGTAATCCAGTGCGGCGGGTCAAAGGGCGTCGTTTTGAATGACGCCTTTTAAGGGCCGTCCGATCGTCCAGATCAATCTCGGACCGTCAGATTAAGAAGACAAAATTGAAGAGATGGCCATTGATCCAGACACGATCCAACGGTTCTTAAAGAGCGTCGTTTTAAATGACGTTTTATTGTATTTATGAAATTAATTATAAAATCACCCCAGTTTTCAAAAAAAAATCCCGAAATATTGTAAAAAAATAAATGCCCCCGAGTTGTGGGTACGAAATGTGGTATATTTTGAAATTTGCGAAAAATGTCGGGTGTTGGTTAACTGGTTTATGTTGTTGATGAAATGAAAGTCGAGTTTCCTTGATTCGAATTTGCGAAAAAATATTGTTGCAGGAAGATGATCTCTTTCCTTGATTCGAGTTTGAGTCGATTGAGTAAAATTGCTAGTTGTGTCAACTTATAGTTACTTTAATTTACTTGTTTTTGGATGATGCCGTTTATATGTTGGTTGTATTTGGAGTCCAAGTTCCATGGACTGAATGAGTCGGTGGGTAATTTGTGGGTTCAGTTTCAAAACATGGTTTTGGGAAGCGTGTTGTTAGTCATGCACAATTCAAGAGATATGGGGTATATGTCCAAGAATGCATTTAGGACTTGTATCTATATGGCTACGAGTTCACAAATCTGACCCATAGAGAGTTCATATTGCATTAATGTTGAGCATCTGACGACTGACGTCTGATTTTATGAGTGTACTTTGATCTTTCTTTGTGTACTTGTGAGAAATAATATAAAAGGTTGTCCATTGCCCGTAAACTTGTTTGTGTCTGTTTGTTCTGCCCTTCTTACTAACTCATTGATTGTCGCGCTTACATGTTTGATCAAAATTCTTATGAATTTTGGGACGAGTTTCGAGAGAAAAACTAACTGGATTTGTGTAGAAATTAAACTACCAGGTCGCACGGAGGCGAAATTTTGTGGACCAAATCAGCCCCTGTGACAGCTAGCTAGCTAGGCGACTAATTGAATCAAATTTCCCAAGTCCTTATTGATTTTGAGCCCATATGAGGCATATGACTTATTCGATCAATCTTTTCGACTTCAGCACCGTAAAAAACAAGAAAAAACGAAATCGCAAAAGTTACATATATATAAGAAATACATAATATATATATATATATATATATATATATATATATATATATATATATATATATATATATATATATATATATATATATATATATATATATATATATTCAGAGTACGCCGACTGCTTCAGCTCCGAGCACGTTTGGATTTTGAGATAAACCTGAAATTATACAAGCATAATTAGAAATGTATGTAAAATAGTAATAAGATGAAATTTAATTCGTAAAAAATTAAATGAATTAATATGCAAATATATATATATATGTACCCGAGGAAAAAGAAAAAAAAAGAAATAATATCTTAGTTTTTTCAACGTTAGATTTGATCCTCACATTTTACAAACTATGCCAGCTGGCACACATCCACCCTCCGGGAGATGCACTTGTATATATCAAAGCAGAAGCCCCCGCCGGAGAACCGAAGACGTCAATATTCCGGCAGCAGCCAAGGCAGAAACAACCGCTAGCCGCCGGTAATATGAAGCCATTGTCGGATTCCTCTTCCGGAGTGATATGGCGGTCACCGCTCTGGTGAAGGCGAAATTAAGTGCTACGAGAAATCCATGGTAGAACGTGTCGCCCTTGTACTTGAAGATGACTATGCTTCCGTCGCTCTGCCCTAACGATTGTCCGACAAACGCGCAAACGGTTACAAACGATACGATGAAAATCAACTCCTCGACTCGAAATACGGTAATCGAGATTTTAAGCGGCGGCTCCGTTGCATCGCTATATGTATGTATGTATGTATGTATGTATGTATGTATGTATGTATGAAGTAGTGCTTCTCGATTTTTTTTTTTTTTTTTTTTTTTGAAGGTAGGAAGAGAGTGGATTTAAGCATATATATATATATATATATATATATATATATATATATATATATATATATATATATATATATATATATATATATATATATATATGCAGAGTATTGGATGTTATATTTAAGCAAATATCAGATATGAACTTAAATTTGATTATATTGAATTATATCGTCTCATTTCGACGATGGGTGAATTTTGTTCGAGTTTCAATAATGCTTAATTTTTTCGGGTTCATAAAAAAGTTTGGTTTTGCATCATTTCGAAATTGAATAGAATGTACTTAGGCTAATTAAAACATGATTGAGGGACTATAGCTTATAAGTCTATATACTACTATAAGAATTAAGAATTGATAACAAAAACAAATAAATAAGATCATCCATTTGATATTTCGACTGATCGAACTCTCTTCCGACAAAAATAGAAAAAACAAAAAAAAAAAACTTTACAATATAGAAAACAACAACAAGGAAAAGGCTCGTTATTGGATCAAATAGATCGATCAGAAAGACATAAACTACCGGCGGCATATATATATGCATGCACGTGATAATGATCAGACACTCTGATTGGCGGTACTACTTTCATTATTCTCACTATGAGGCGCGCGGAAGAAAATGGCGATAATAAAAGGGGAGACGCATAAAGAGGCGAAGGGTACTACAACCCAAGAAAAGTCGACCGGAAGAACCGAAGCTACCAAGCCATTGAAGGATATGAGCATGACGACGATACCCATCTGTTCGATGACGTCACCTGCTTTGGGGGTGCACTTTCGGATCACGGTTCCGACAAGGATGAACGTGAACGCCATCAAGAAACCCATGAGCACCAAATCGAGACCGTTGATCATTTTGACCAACTTTTCATGGTTCATGATTAGAATGACAATAGCGCCGGCTACGATGCTGAGCAGCGCTTTCCCTAGTTCCTGCTCCCGTATCGTCACGATTATCATGTGCAAGGATTTCGTCCACACAGCTTTCGCACCCGACGACGAGGCTATAACAGGTGCACCGGCGGAGGGTTCTGGCGCCTGATCGAAGAGAGGTGGTGGAATGGGGCGGAGGCGGACCTCATCGGAGGGGGGTGTTGGCGGCAACGGCGGCGGGCCCCCTCCGGTTTGCCGGATTTTGGTGAGCAATAGCGACAAGGTGTTTCTTAGGCCTCCCTGGTTCTGGGCATCGTCAAGTTTCTCCGGCATCAGTATTGCTATTTGATCCATAGCAGTGGACAAATCAATACAACGTATACAAAGAATTGAGAGAGAATGTATAGAGCAAAAGTACGGAGGTGTTATGTAAGAAATTCAAATAGATTTACTTGACAGAACAGGGGCAGTAGGCATATTTATACTTGGGATCAAATTTCTAGAAATTGTTACATTACGTCTAATTGCCAGAAAAGTCCTTGTGTTAAACTTATTAGCATTTAACTCCATGTGTACATGCTAATAAATTTATTCCCCTCGATATTTTAGTATTGTTATGTGACAGTTTACGCAATCTGACTATAGTTGTTTAATAAGTAAATCAATCATGGTTTTCTAATAGTCGATTTATTATTTTTAGGTCTAATATATGCTTTAATATATTAATCAACTATACAAGTAGCACAGTCAATTTACGTCAAGTTTAATCCAGAATTTCACAAAAGAAAAAGAAACATAAGAAATGATTCCTCACTAATTATTTGGAAAAGGTGGACCTATTTCAATACAATATCAAAATGAGGGGTTTTTCACTAATTAACACATTAATTAAACAAAGTGAAAAGGCATAGAAGAAAAAACGATACATTTAGGGCTGGCAATCGGGCCATGTGAGCCGAGCTTAGGTTGGCTCAAGCTCATATACCATCGGGCCTCATTAGTATAGGCTCAACCTCAAATATCATCGGGCCTTGTCCCTATAGGCTCAAACTCGGCTCACTTATTTTTTCGGGCTTCGGGTTTATATCGGGCTTATATCGGACAATAGAAAAATAACTATCTTTACAACTTTGCACTCGAATGTGTTCATAGAAAAAAGAAAAAAAAAAACCTTCGCAACATAAGAGCAAAATGTAAAATACTCTTGAAGATCAAAATTGGATAAAACGACATAGTCTATTCCTTAAATTATAGTTTTAATATTTTATATGAATTAAGAAAAAAGTGAAGATACGGTTAGTATCTTTGATGTAGGAAACTTTTCATTTTCTAAAGATTGATTTTGATTAAATTTATAAATTAATTACTATTAATTGAGTAATTGTTGACTTGTTTCCATCCGTGCATATTACCTATTAGTTAAACTATTTTGCAGTATATATATATATATATATATATATATATATATATATATATATATATATATATATATATATATATATATATATATATATAATATTTTATATTTAATTATCAACTTAGTCGGGCTTTATTCGGGTTGAGCCATAATAAGCTCAAACTCGGCCCATAGTTTAATCGGGTCTAATTAAAAGGCTCAAACTCGACCCGGCTCACAATTAATTCGGCTCGGCTCAAATAAAATCGGGCCGAGCCATCGGGCTTCGGGTAGGCCCGGCTCAATTGCCGGTCCTAGATACATTAGGGAATGGCAGCCAATTCCAACGTGTCACAAGTGGAAATTAAAATACAAAAAATGACACGTGGGAGCAGAAGACACACCCGGTGTTTATCACCGAATGTAGGGTGTAAGAAGTCCCCATAATTAATAATTTAGCAAATATTGATAAATTAATAATAGAAAAAATATTGTAATAAATTTTTTTTTTAAAAATTTAAAATAAAGTGGCCGTAACAACTTGATTTTGTAAAGGAAGACTTGGACCCAAAATGGATTTGATTAACAATTAAATCCACGTGTCACTGTATAAAAATAAATTCTCTCTCTCTCTCTCTTTTCAAATAAACCTTTTTTTTCCCGTATAATATTAATAAATGATATTAAATTAAATAAAAGGACGTCCGCTAACTAATAAACTAATAAAGTCGTCCATAGGACTTGCAATACGCAATCGTGTTTGGATCGTTTGAAGAATATAATTACTTTTGTGCATATTCCATAACTATAGCTAAAACATATGTATCACTAATTAAATTACTTATGAATTTAAGAATAAATTAATGGCCTAATTCCACTTTGCATCCTTAAAAACTACTTTGCACCCTCGAAACATAATAAATCATTCATCATGCACAATTTATTGAATATTTAAAATTTAATGAGAATTAAATTATTATTTTCTTCTATATCCAACTTAATATCGAGTGTACAAAGTGCAAGAAAATAAAAACCGTGCCGAATTACTTAAAAAAGTACCCAAAAAAATATAATATTTTCTCACTAAATTATTCGTTTGTTGGATCTTCAGTTGTAACTGGTAAATATACTTGGTAAAAATCTTTGAAAAAAGTATAATTTTAAAATAACTTAATAACAAAATAATTGAAGGGATTTTTATTTTTTTATTTTAAATTTTTTTTTTTGTGATAATTTTTTTTTTGATTAATGATGTAATTTTTTTTCATTTTGTAGTTTCGAAAGGATTAATGAATTAATTTAACATTTTCGCATCCAAAAAAACACCACTAAAAATATTAAATTATCTTCTTTAGCTTTAAAAATTCATTCAGGGTGCGTTATGCATAATTTATTGTGTTTTGAGTGCAAAATGCTATTAATATTTTTCAAGGGTATAAAGTGCGATTAAACCAAAAATTAAGATTTAAAATTTTTATATGTAAAAAAAGTATCCTTATGTTTGATTGAGGCCAACCTAATCGACCATATTAAATGCCGATGAAGAAAATCTTCTCACATTCCTGAATATGTCTGAATATATCGAGATCTATACCATTGAGTATTTGTCTATGATTAAGTAATTATTTAATGGGGAAATTTGCTAGACACCCCTAGTTTTGAACTTATATGGGTAGAGATCCATTTCATTAGATGAATATAGGTATAGATCCTTTAGTCAATGAAATTAATTTAAATAAAATAAAACTATTAGTATATACCCATAAATACCCTCAATTAATATTTATATGAAAATAATTATTTATTTAAATAAGGGAACAAATTCCACATATCACTCTATCTATCATTTCCCTCTCATCTCTCATTTTTTTCACCTCTCTTGCTTTCACTCTCACGTGTGTCTCTCTCACGTGTGTCTCTCTCTCACACACACATGTTTCTCTCTCATCCCACATATCATCTCTCTCTTTCCCATATCTCCTTCTTTGTATTTATGTATAATTGAATTATTATTTTTATTTGCATTTTTTAATTGATGTTGTTTCAATAAACTACCAAAGTTATTTAAAATAACAAAATGTGTTTGCAATAAAAATAAATAATAAATGCAAATTGAAATAGAAAAAACAAATGATACAATATTATAGGATGTGCAACAAGAATCTAAAAAGTGTAATATTTTCACAATAAATTATATTTGCCGCAACAATAAATTAAATTTCAAAGAGTAAAATGAATGTAAATCATTAAACAATAATTTTTGCCCACTTGCACTATCGAGGAACATCTTCCTGTCGCGACATCAACCGAAAATGGTCTTCTTTCTTTTTTCCCAGGCATGTATGAGTTGAAACACTCACATGATAGAATAAAATGTACAATCTTGAACCTATAAATAATAAATTGCAAATTTTAACCACAATTTACTAATTGCAAATTGAAGAAAAATAGCAAAAAAAAAAATTGTGATTGCAAACAACAAACAACATATGCAAGTTCAAACAAAATTTGTAAAATACAAACTGCAAACATCTAATAAGAACTTCAATTAAGACCAAACATGAACTGCAAACAACAAATAACAACTTCAATTATAATAGAGAACCATAAGTGCAAACGCAATTAGAAATGTATACCCAATTGCAAAACAACTAGATGTAGCCCCTAGTAACATGCTCACCAAATTAACCACAACAACATGCAAACTCATACTAAAATTTTAAGTGCAGACTCAAAATAGCAAAGCCCAAATCATACTAAAATTTGTAGACTTCAAACTAAACGCAAACCAAAATTTTCATAAAGTTACCTAAATACCAAAAAACAAACTCAACATAGTAAATACAAACTCTTAATAATAAACTCGAAACAACAAAATGTAAACTCGAAACAGCAAAATGTAAATTCGGCATAGTAAATTCAAACTAGAAACAATCAAATACTTCGTCTCAAGAAATTAGAGATGCAAACTTAAAATATAGTTACATCTAAAAAAAACATAAACAAACTACTAACATCAACAAACCTTGCAATTTATATCTGATTTCTCGGGGATTCGATTTCATCATGCTCGTTCGATGTCTGAAGGGAAAAAACGGGCTTTTGAATGAGTATTGAAAAAATCGAACAATCATATGTACATGTAATTAATAGGAGTATTGCTTACCGAGACTAAATCGTGTTTGAGTCGTTGTAGAAATCACAAAAAATAGATGAAGAAAAAACAAACGATGTCTTCAAACAACAAACGATCTTCAAATAGCAAACGAGAAAAGAAAAAAAAACTAATTCCTCAACGTAAACAACAAACGACAATTTGTAAATTGCAAACGGTCCGAGGACCCTACCTATGGCAGACTCAATTCTATTTTTGGTTAGGTTTGATATTAATAAAATTGATGTTTGGGAGCGATGGAAATTGAAGAAATCGATTCTTGAGAGCGGTGGAATTTGAGATTGAGAATACGTGAAATTTTTGAAATGGATTGATTAACTGCAGGGAGAAAAATATGGGATATTTATTTTGGAGATTTTTTTTTCCATATATTGTGAGGGATATTTTTGACATATTAAAAATAATAAATTTACTAAAAAATGAGTTTTATTAGTTGGATTTATAGACATAATATCTCTTATAGGAGGACCTATAGCAAATTGCCCCATATTTAATTTGCCTTTTCATGAGTAAGAAACATGATTAATGATTTCTTAATACCAATTTGTTACATTCAATAAAAAAGAGAATATAAATTATTAAAGACTAAAAGCATATAAAAAGTTGTTGAAACAAAATCACCCCATGCAACTTTGAATATCAAGTACCCACCGACTAATTATATTTATAATACATTATATTATGACCAGTCCAACAAGTAGGAGAAATCTTGAAAATAAATCAGTTACACTGAATTTATATATAGAATTAATCCATATGTTATTAATCTTCAAATCAAAATGAATTTAATTACTAACAGCCTAATGTAATTATATGGGATATTGTTCATGAGTAACGGGCCTCGGCGGCGCGTCGCAGCCACGGAAGCAAACCCCACCAAAGCATCCACAAAACCCACAATTAGATCCACACAATGGCAAGCAGTCACTGTTTTGTACGCAATTTGGAAGGTTCACTGCCTCTGCCATCATCACTAATGAACCTACAATTAATTTTTATTTAAAAAAAATAAAAAAATCTACAATTGTTTTAAAAAAGAATATGATATATTTATATAAATACTGTGAAGAAAGATTAAGTCTTTATAACTGTGAATAAACAAATATATATATATATATATATATATATAATTATAATTATAATTATAATTAGAGGGATTACCAGATATTGAAGCAATGAAAAACACTAGGAGAACATAAAGAAATTGAACTCTCTTCATTTCTTTTTTATTCTTCTTGAATTTCAGACAGGAAAATATTTTGTTAGGTGTTTTGGAATTATGTTTGTCCAAATTTCAGTATTTATTTTCATTTATGTATTGATTTTTGATATTTTTCCTATTCCTTTTGATTTTCTTTTCCTTTTTTATTTCAACAAAATAAATATTTTAGCACGTTTCAGATTAGCAGAATCCCTCCGTATCACAATTTTACAATAGGTTTATTGCAATCGCTATTTTATTACTATAATTGTTAATTTTGTTACGGCACTTTTGATTGGCTAGAATTCGAGCAATTAGTAATTTAAATTTTCTCTTATCAATTTATTACGTAAGAGTTAAACGCCAATGTAAAAACATAAATGTACCAAATTTTATTTATTTTCTGTATTTGACATTTTTCTAGATAATTAATTAAATTCAAGCAGTAGAAGAAGAGGACTTTTGGTCAGCCTTGTACTCTGACGTGGACCTTTGTGCTTCCACGTGGACACTATTTGTCTTTAAATAACACGTGCATACCCCACTCAGACATAGGGGAGTTGTGCCGACGGTTGAACAATAAACTCTGCAATTTTGATTGGTTCTGCACTTCGGAGGGCGACGCGCCGCTGCTGCCGCCGCCGTGGCGTTAGACCCTGTAATTCATTTAATTTTTAATTTATAATTAATCCTTCAACAATTACAATTAAATGATAAAATATATATATATAGAGAGAGAGAGGAAAAGATAATGTAAAGAGATTTGACCAGTTGCGATGAGTAAAAGGGCAGCCACAATAAACAATATTGCAGTGGCGAACTTCATTTTGTGGAGAAATAATTAAATTAAAAATAATAATAAATTATTATTGAAGAATGATTGTGTCTTGTAATAAGTATATATATTTATAATAGATGGTGGAGGAACATATAAATGATTGAATTTGATTAGGGATTCTTATTGCATATTTAAAAGATTTCGTTGCCAAATTGTATTTAGATTAATCTTTATATTGGGAGTAATTCATATCCTATGCTCAAATCTCAATAACCGCCCATGAAATGTAACTTATTTCTAAAAATAATGTTTTATCTTGAAAGGTAACTTATAGTACAAAGGATACATATGAAATTAGGAATTGAAGTAAAAATATTGGTAATTCAGTAATTATTTTAAATCCAAAAAATTATGAATGTAAGGATATTGAGCACGTATATGAATTATGTTTGGGCCCAATCTCACTTTAATCCGAATTATAGTCCAATTCATTGATTTCACCTAAATCCAAGAAAGTTCAGCTCGAATGATCTTGACTACATAGTTTTCTTGACTAATCTTTACCCGTTCATCCACTCTCATTTCTTCGGTCGTGTCTCTATCCTCTTCTTTCACTCTTCCTGCAATATCTCCGTCACCCACTATCTTTTTATGGCGACATATTACCATCTTCGTTGTACAATGGGACAAATTAACTATGGAGTTCTTCGCCCTGGAAATGCATTTGGGATCTTAACACCACCAATTGAATTAAATTCTTCGATTGGCAATTGGCGCATAACTGTCTACCAAATCTCTACTTTCTAAACGAAAAATAACGGAATCAAACGTATGCCCTCTTTGCTAAGAATTTCCAGAAATCAACTCACACCTATTCCTGCAATGTACGGCATTCAAATTCATCATTAACAGACTTCCCATAGGGAATGTTAATGGGAATATTAATTTCTGCATTTTGCTTAACCAAGCAAGCAAAAACTCATACAAACCAAGTTTTTTAGCAACAATCTTCTGGTTAATGTGGAAGGCTAGAAACAACTTCATCTTCAGAAATATCAACATAAATCAATATACCATATGGACAAATGTCAGCCAATATATCAACATAACTGACAAGAAAATAATGACTCTCCAAACCCTAACCCTTAAATGGGGTACTCCACCAAAAGGCTGGTTCAAATTGAATATTGATGGATCAGCACTGTCAAACTCGGGGATTGCAGGAATAGGAGGAATCATTCGTGATCACTTGGGAAAATTCGTTTGCGCCTTTTCAAAAAAAATTGGGATTGCCTAATAATAAAGCAGAAGCATAGGCTCTTTGCATGGGACTCAAAATAGCAGCTGACATTGATATAAATAAACTCATTATTGAAACTGATTCAACTTTCCTTATCTCTTGTGTTGACAGGAAGAAGGCCCTTCACAACTCCCTCCAGACTCTGCTCGAGACTCATGGAAGATATTGACTAGGTTTGATCAATTTCAAATGACGTTCTTATACAGGGAGTTGAATAGTGCGGCGGATATTTTGGCTAAAAAAGGAACTACTATACAACCGAACGAACTTATGTTTTTTGAAACTTGCCCTGATTTTATTCAGAAAAATTTGTATAAGGATATATCCTCCGTGGTTTCCCGTTGTACTACAAATTCCTGTAACCGTACTTTGGTTTTGAATGTATATATATATATATATATATATATATATATATATATATATATATATATATATATATATATATATATATATATATATATATATATATATATATATATATATATCATGTTTTGTTGTTAAAAAAAAACTATGGAGCACATTCAATGCTACAAATCGTTACTTTATTGGGTATATATACTATTGTTAGAGAGAGAGAAGGGTATATTGTTAGAGAGATAAGGGTAACTCACATTGTTCTCAAATTCAAATCAATCATGTATTCAATCTTCATCTTCTATAAGTACATTCGAACAATTCAAATCAATCATGTATTCAATCTTCATCTTCTATAAGTACATTCGGTTTGATGAGTGATCTAGAGTGTTCCTTATCGACTAGTTAACTGTGCATATATTAGTAAGTCAATTCAATATCGAGTGAGTTTTTGAGTCTCATATGAATGAAACCCTAAACCCTAAATTTATTGCAGGTCCATTTAGTAGGCTAAAATATTAATTGTTTGTTCTAGTTATTTCAATAAACTTATTGGGTATAAATTTCACAATAAACGTGTACCAATAATTACCATGTGTAGATTAGAGTAACATACATATCTTATCCCTTGTAGAATTTAGGAGAACTTTTCCATATATAGAGCATTAATCATATTTCACCGCCAATGAGATGTAACTTTATAATTTTAATTATAGTAGAAAAATGATTCTTGAAAGTGACATTTTGACTGAAAATTAAATAGGTGTAAGCTAAAACAAATGGGCCAGGCCCAATACCACAATTATTGACCCAATATTACTATATTAATATTGAAAATAAAATGTTAATATTAAAATTTTATACAATTAAAAGTATTCTATATAATTCAGTAATTGTATTATTTATAATTTAATACAAAAAGTGATGTATTACTATTTTTGGAGATGTAATCGATGTATGCACATTGCATATTTTACTTCCAATTTTAGCATTTTTTAATTTAAATTGAAAATCTAATCATTTACTAAAAAAATGTATACAAAATCAAAATGAACAGTCGTCTCTGCCAACAATTTCCAATACAATTCAGGAAATGTCATCATTAACTAATCATAAAAATTAATATCATAATCTAATGAGATATAAAATATTAAGAATAATTAATATCATAAAAATATATAAATCCAGATTTGCAGAAGAGCATAATATAACATTAAACCCAAATATATAAAATATATAAAATTAATTAAATAAAGATAAGAAAGAAGGAAAAGCAATCAGAGAACTTTGAAGACCATAACTCGATAAATTAAATCCACATTTGGAATTCAGATCGAGCTTTTTCATCATTTTGCTTCACCTTCAAATAATTAAAATTAAAATAAATAAAAATTAATGTTTTGGCAAAACAAAATCGAATTTGAATTAACTGTAAATAAATTCCAACAAAAATTGTTCCACCAAAAAATTGATCTTTTTAGCACCGAAGAACCTTCTCGAATTTTTCTTCGCAGCTTCTTGCTTTTAGCTGCGAAGGGCTATTTGGTGCATATAAACATAAATCAAAATAATAACTTTCAAACTGCAGTGTGTGTGTGTGTGTGTGAGAGAGAGAGAGAGAGTGCAGTTACAGAGAGAGAGTGTAGTGAGAGAGCGGCTAGGGTTTGTTGATTGATACAGAGGAGGTGCTTTTTTATAGAGACGGGATTGAGATTGGGGGGTTTTTTAATTAATAAATAGTTAAATAAATGCCACAAAACGACGTCGCATCTTCGTTCACAGAAGTCGTGCTGCTAACAACACGTTTTTTGTTCAAAGACTGATTTCTTATTTAATTGCACTTTACCACCTATTTTTATAATTATTTTTTGTCATGATCCAACTGACTACACCTGAGTAATAAAAAATTAAACAATTTATTTAAAATTTTCAATTTACATTACAACCAATAAACCGAATGTTCAAATGTGATGAATCCTATGAACAATTTACAAAAATTATATTCACAAAATAAAATAATAATAATAATAGAAAAGCTTGTGCTATGAAAAGAATCAACTTTGAATAGCTTTAAGGATGTCTAATTTTATTTTTCTTTCTGAAACAAATGTGCAGCTAAACATGATATCACCACAACAAGAATAGCCATGATTATATATATTCTTCGATAATTCCGTTTTTCTTCGAACTTCTCAGCCTCCACGATGTGATTTACCGAAGAAGGAAATCCCGCTTCGTTAATCTCGTCTATCGAATCATCCTCCGTTAATTTCTGCACCTAATTTCCATAATCACAATATCATATAAATCACAAATATGCTAAAGCAAATTGAACAAGAATCTAGTGTCGTATGCATTTAAGAAGAAAAAAAATCTATCGAGGGCCGGAACCTGTAATCTAGAAACAATTTCAAGAATTCAATTCTTGTAGCTTTAGATATCCGGAAAAAAAAAACGAGACAACATTTTATTTAATCTTACCGTAAAACTTTCCGACGAGATTCCTGATTTTGCAGATTCCGAATCAAGAAACTCTTTTTTCACATTGATTCTATTGTCTGTCAAAACTACAGACGCATTCTTTTTTCCGTTCGGTAATTTCTCTCTCAATAATTTATTTTCCTTCGTCAATGATATTAACTGCATCGAATTAAATCAATTAATTGTTGCAAAAAATAATATTATCGATCGACTGAAAAAAAAAAATAATGCACCTGTTTCTCTATGCGCTCCCTCTCGATTCCTAATTCCGTAACCATTTCCATAATCACACTTGTCCTAATACTAATTTCTTTAGCACACAATTTCTTTTCGAGACTAGCTTTCTCCAAAGATTCCTCCATCGATTCCATTCTAGACGCCATTTCCGAATTCTTTTCCGACAAAACAACACATTTTTCCTCGGCATTTTCCGCCACGTTTTCGGCTTTACCAACTTTCTGCTTCAGTTCGTCGATTAGGGTTTCCATATCCCAAATCGCCGAATAAAGCATATTCTGCTGCTCTTGGCTTGCTTCGGATAAAGCCCTCGAATGTTGGAGCTGTACATCAAACTCCCTTAACTGTTTCTCGAGCAAACTCGCCTTCTTCGTATTACTGTCGTTATTCCCCTTGATAAAATCGAGCTCTTCGGTCAATTCAATATTTAATTCGGTCAAATTCGCGGCCTTCTCTTCTAGCATTCGAACATTTTCTCGTAAATCCGTTACTTCAGCATTATCGTTTAAGAGTTTCGTGATCAGGGCTTCTTTTTCATTTAACCGATTTTCGGAATCTTGAAGTTTGGAGTTTGCTTGTTCTTCTCTGTTATTCGAAGCGACGAGATTGAAGAGAGCGATTTGGAGTTTTCCCGCCATTTCTTTAGAGATTGACATTAGTATTTCGGATGTGTTGTCGGATTCTAAGAACCTTCCGGAAGCAACCTCTGCCTCCTCTTCCATGTAGAGGGCGAGTTTTTCGATTAATCCAATTTTTAATCGGAGATCTTTTTCGTTTCGTATGTGCTCTGTTATCTTCATTTCGAGTTCCGTCTCTCTTGAAAAGTTTTTATTTGCCTCCATTATTGCTGCATATGAGAAAATTGAATTATGTCGTGTTATCAAACCTATTTTTCCTTTTACACACAACATATCACACCGAATAATTTCAAATATCATAGAAATTATAATCTAAAATAAAATGTCTTCCAATTTCATTTTTTTTCAACTGGGCTGTAAAAAGACGTTGTTTTAGCCATTAATTCATTTGTTTAATTTTTTTTTTAAATGCACAATTTTGGGTTCCATTATTACGGTTCAACCGGTCAAACCGGGCGGAACCGGACAAGGCAACGGTTCGCGGTTAACTCCGGGTTTCAAAACACCGGTCCTAATATAATTTCTAGATAGTTCAAAAGAGGAAGAAAAAGAAGAAAAAAAAACCCTAATATAATTCCAAATTTGACAGAAAATTTCATATTTCTTAAACCTTTTTTCTGTGATGAAACCATAGAACACCAAAATCAAGCTTAAATCTTCATTCTAATTTCTAAATTCTAAATGCTAAGTTCAGATAAGAAACTAAAACTTTAACTTCAAAATTATGCTATTTATGTATGTAGGCAAATCAAGAACGTTTATATTTCCAATAACCCGCAAACTTGCCTCAAATAGCCAAAAATTTCCTCATCTTACCAACAAAATCAAGACCAAAAAAATATTACAAAAATAAACAAAATACATAAACAAAGTCAAAATCTTAGCCCAGTTCACTCAATATAATCACACATATATATATGTACAGGAAATGGAAAAAAATCTTTGTTTTGCATTAATTTCTTTAAAAAAACAGGACTCACCTGAAATTTTCTTAGTGTTCTTCAATTTCTAGCTGCAAAATTTATTTTGATTACCGTTTGATACATAAATTTAACGTTGTTGAGTATATCGAGAGATGATAGAATCTTGACAGAAGGGAGATAAATGCGAACGTGAGCCCGCGCGGGGTGCATTATACTACAAAACAGGTCAACTTCACCACAGTTGGCAAACTTTGGGTTTTTCACTACCTTTTCTTTTTCTTTTTTTTTTTTAATTGTTTCTGCAGGTCTAGCTGGTAATAGTAAATTAAAAAAAAAGTTCTTACATGGTAAATATTTGTGGGTAATTAATAATCTATTTTTTTTTTCAATTAAGTTGCCTTTAAATGTGATAGTTCGTTATATATTAAAGGGTTAAATACAAAAACACCCCTGTACTATGGACTTTGTATCATTTACCCCCATGTACTACACATAAATACAAAAACCCCCCTGCTATTATATTTTTTCCAAAATATGACGAAAATACCCCAGCTAAACCTATAAATATAAGGGTTTGTTTGAGCCATTTTCCACTATATTTTTTAACATTTTCGGTCAATTTTACTTGGGAAATTTTTAATTTTTTTTTCCTTCAAAACATTTAATTACTTAGGATTTTTTTTTTTCTGAATAAAAACCTTTTATTTTTGTCTTTTTGAATTTATTCATTTTTTTCTTAAATGTCTTCCGGTAGTTCAAATTATCAACAATAATAGGATTGTAAAGATGTTTGTAATCTTAGGATGTTTGAACTACCGGAAGACATTTAAGAAAAAAAATGAAGAAACTCAAAATGGCAAAAATAAAAGGTTGTATTTAGAAAATAAAAAAATGTAAGCAATTAGATGTTTTGGAGAAAAAAATATAAATACCAAAATTTTCAACATAAATTTGACGGAAAATGGTAAAATATATAGTCGAAAATGGCTCAAAATATATATATATATATATATATATATATATATATATATATACGTGTGTGTGCGCGCTTGAGTAGGGGTATTTTCGTCATATTTTGGAAAAAATGCAATGTGAGGGGGGTTTTTGTATTTATGTGTAGTACAGGGGGTAAATGATACAAAGTCCATAGTACATGGGTGTTTTTGTATTTAACCCTATATTAAAAGGGTAAATTACAACCACCCCTGAGTATGGTCAAATTACAAAAATCCCTTCTTGTTTGGATAATTACAACTACCCTCAGCTCCTCAAATTTAGTGTAATCATAGATGGAATATTATCACTTTTGTACCTATTTTATTTCATTCGAACTCTACATTTTAAAAGAAGATGATCATAATATGTGTTTTTTGGCTTGTATATATCAGATTGTGATGCATCAGAAACTGTATTTTTACACTAAACTAGAGCACATTCCACGAAATTTAGATGATTATGTTGAATTTGACACCATAAGGGTAGATGTATAAGAAAAAAACATAGCTGAGGGGAGTACATGTAATTATCCAAACAAGAGGGGTTGTTTTGTAAATTAACCATACCTCATGGTGTTTGTAATTCACCCTATATTAATATACGTGTCTGCGAATTTTTTTGTTAATTAAAGAAAATGTGAAATGGAATTGGGCAACCTTAAATGGACAACTACTTGGGAAGCTATAACTGGGTCGGGTCAGTTTAAATGGGCCGGACCAGTTCTTATAATATACTAATAAGAATGGTGAGCGAGTCGGACTTGTCAACCCTTTGATTTGTCAAATCCAAAAATTGAGAAAATCCGCAAATTTGGATCAAAGACGGGTTCAATTTTTTTTTTTTAAATCCATAAACCCCGTCATGTTCCGTCCCGCCATACAAAAAGGCGTCGTTTTACTTATATTATGTAGTATAATAAATTAATAAGATATAATACGTAAATAAAGTATCTCTTGTATGTCAAAATTTATATCTATAACGACGGTGTCGTCTCGTTTTATATTTAGTTCTTTATTGTATTTAAATCTTGTCTTATAAGCTTTGAATCTGATTAATTTTTTTTAATGGTTTAATGGTTAAAATTTGTATTAATTTTGATTTACTGGTTGAGGTTATTCAGGTTGGTTTCAATTTAATTTTTTTATGCTCGGTTATTCATATTAATTTCTAAATAATTTCGCGTAAAAGTTATAAATTATCAACAAAAAAATTAAATGATAATGAGTTTCGATCTCTGAAGATTTAGTTGTACTGTGAGGATGAACCCACCTTAGACCCACGTCACCCATCTATTCAAAACCCGTGGAAAATCCACAAATTTAGTCATATTTATTTTAGAATAATTATAAGGGATTTTTATGCAAAAGTCCCCAACCAAGCATGTTTATTATTCTAGGTATAGGGGACATATCTCTTTCACCAATAAGCCCATCCCTTTAATATTTATTATAACTAAAGGAAACATTCATGTATATCCCAATATTACCCTCAATCATTTATACCCAATTCTTAATTGTAATCCAAATTAATCAATTTTGTCCATAAAAGTTCAATTTTGACCACAAAAATTCATTTTTGACTTTTTTTTGGAGTATAATTTAATATGCTCCAATTTCATCCTTAACTTAATTTAATCTCAATTTGACCCCAAATTTCACAAATTATTAAATTTTGACCCAAAATTTTTTTTTTTTTTCAAAAAAATTTTTTTTTTCAAAAACTTTTTTTTGCCGCCGGATTCCGGCGTTGACCGGCGGTCAACGCCGGTCTCCGACGTTG
This sequence comes from Erythranthe guttata, assembly GCF_056151865.1. Taxonomy (NCBI): domain Eukaryota; kingdom Viridiplantae; phylum Streptophyta; class Magnoliopsida; order Lamiales; family Phrymaceae; genus Erythranthe; species Erythranthe guttata. The sequence goes on along the minus strand of NC_142537.1, from coordinate 1,357,110 downwards.
ACTTTTTAAACTTTTTTTTTTTTTTTTTTTTTTTTTTCCGGATTCCGGCGTTGACCGGCGGTCAACGCCGGTCTCCGGCGTTGACTTTTTTTTTTTTTTTTCTTTTTTTTTTTCTTTTCTTTTCTTCCGGATTTTTTCGCCGGTTTCCGGCGGTCTCTTTCTTTAGTGTTTTTTTAAGTTTTTTTTTTTTTGTTTGGTTTGTTTTGTTTTTCCACGCCCGCCGCTACACGTTGACCGTAATTGTGCTGTCACTGACAGTAATTTAGCGTAATTATACTGTCAATGATAGTTAATTAACGTAATTGTACTGCCGTTGACATTACATTTATGTAATTGTGCTGCCGTTGACAGTAAATTAATTCAATATTATATTTTTTTATTTATTATTATTTTTTTTTATTTTTTTTGATTTGTTGACAAGTCAACGTAATTATATTACTGTCGTTGACAGTAAAATAACTGTAAACACAATAATATTACTGTCAACAACATCAATATTATTATTTTTTTGGGGTGTTTGTTTTGTTCGAGTTATTCACGAAGTAACGTAATAATATTACTGTCTACTATTGTAATATTACTGTTGCTATAGTAATATTACTGTCACTCACAGTAATATTAATTCTTTTGGTTTTTTTTATTTTGTTTACATTTGTTGAACGGACAACATAGTAATATTACTTTATTATACAATAATAATGAATTTTGTTGTGTTAATATTAATGTGCTAGAGATTAATATAGCAATATCAATGTGTTAAACTATAGTTTAGTTAATTTTACTGTGTTTAACAGTAATATAGTTAATATTACTGTCATTCACAGCAATATTGCTGTTTAAACGGAAAAAAAAGTTACAGAAAAAAAAAAAAAAAAAAAAAAAAAAATTAAAAAGTCAACGCCGGAGACCGGCGTTGACCGCTGGAATCCGGAAAAAAAATCCGGAAGAAAAAAAAAAAAAAAAAAAAAAAAATTAAAAAGTCAACGCCGGAATCCGGAAAAAAAATCCGGAAGGAAAAAAAAAAAAAAAAAAAAAAAAAAATTAAAAAGTCAACGCCGGAGACCGGCGTTGACCGCCGGTCAATGCCGGAATCCGGCGGAAAAAAAAAAGTTTTTGAAAAAAAAAAAATTTGTGAAAAAAAAAAAGTTTTGGGTCAAAATTGAATAATTTGTGAAAGTTGGGGTCAAATTGAAGTTAAAGTAAGTTAAGGATGAAATTGGAGCATATTAAAGTAAGAGGGGTTATTTTAGTCCTTTACATAAATCTGGACCATGTGTGGACTTATTGGTAAAGGAGAATATTGTCTGGATCTCTTTATGAATAAGTTCCCACTGATGGGCTTATTTGTAATATGCCCTAATTATAAAAGATACTTATCATTCTAAAGTAGAAATCATATTCAAATGATTGATCCGACATAAATCAAACTAACTGCATGCCTTGCCTTACTTTGGGATATAGTTGGGCAAACCTTTTCTTTTGGAATTTCATTAATTAGGACAAATCCTAAACTACATTACTTTAATCTTGTTTACGTTTTAGATCATATTAAACATTCCTAAGTACACACATAATTATAATATATAGTATGGTCAATATATATATTTTACTCGATTTAATTATAGCATGAAAAGAATGAGTCACAAACACGAGAGAAGCCAAGAATAGTAGAAATCATAGATGCCCTAGTTTCGGAAAATTTGATGCTACTAAGAAATGTATATTGACCTAACACAATATTCCATATTTAATTTCTTGCATATACATATATGGTAAAATTTTGCATTATAGCAAACATACTGAAAAAAATTATATATAAAATTGTTGGGTACTCGATCTAACTCCATTATAAGATGAACAAACAACAAGGCTAATCTATTACACATAATTAAACCTATGGGGAAGGACTCGGGGATTACAGATTCGACTAAGAAAGAAAACAAAGGAACAATTATAGGAGAAATGAAAACCAAATATACTGAACTATAAACAACTTCTTTTAACGAATGGAGAAGATAAGCTTTTTGTTGCGGCACAGTTTTCTTGTCACTTTTTCTCGTCCAGAACCCACCGGCGATGGCACCCACAACACAATAAAAAGCACAGTCATTGGATTTTTGGCCAAGTCTCTCACCCAAACCACACCTCACCAGATTGGAAATCTCTCGTGTTTCCCTCATTCAGAAGTAAATCCCACCACCTCACCGAAGAACAAATATTCAAATTGTGTGTGTTTGTTCCATACTCTTTCACTCACATAAGGGCTTGCTACATAGATAGAAAAGTTTGATTTGTCTCTGAAGTAGAGAGCAAGAAAGGAACGATCATCGTCATAGTCAAACTGTTGTGTCGTCGAAAAATGCCAAGAAGCATTCAATGCGGAAGTACGATCAAATGAGAGAGAGAGAGAGAGAGAGAGAGAGAGAGAGAGAGAGAGAGAGAGAGAGAGAGAGAGAGAGAGAGAGAGAGAGAGAGAGAGAGAGAGAGAGAGGCGAAGGTAATATATTCCGAATAGACGGTTTGGATCAAACAGTGAAAATCAACGGCAAAGAGTAAGAATCTAGAGGTTTCCAAAAGTTTGATCAGATCTGAGTGGACTTAAGTGTTAGTCTTGTGATTAGTTGGGCAGAATTCAGATGAATGGGCTGAATTCCAAATAATTCCAACAAAACATAGGCCTTTTTAGAGGCTCTTTTATACAAAATTACTTAAAAATATAAAGAAAATACACAATTATTTTTGCAACACTATTACCATACTGTAATTATTGTATACCAAAAATTTTGGTTGGTAATGGTAATAAATTTTGCAATGCAAAACTTAGGTAGTTGTAATTACCATATATATATATATATTATATAATATAATATATACCATACCCACCTTTAGTTGTGAGTCATCATATAGTTGCATGAAATTGACAAAAATCATTGCAATATTTCTTGTCCTTTGATTCCGATTCCTTATCACCTTTCCATATTAACATTCCATTCGTCTCAGCATTTTCATTTTATTTTAATACAACGAAACATTTTATTCATGTTTATAAACATGGAAAATTTAAAGTACATTTTTTTTTATAAATAAATATTAAAAAAAAAACAGAAAATAATTCAAGTGAGTATTTTTTTTATATATTTTTCATATTAATTAATTTAATCCTACATCTAAGTTTTGAGAATAAATTTGCAGGATATTCTCTAGTTCAAATTTTGCATGTCCGTTGAAATTTGGGAGTGATTGAAATAAATTTATGAATTTTGGATGTATATATAAATATTATGAAATTAATAGACCAAACTGAAAAGGGAAAAAATATTTCTGAACCGAAGCTAGTACCTAAGCTAAGTCTATTGACCAAAGAAACCCTGAACTTATTAATTATTACAAGCTATGTTTCGTAGGTAGAGTCTAGCTACGAAGGACAATAATGTAAAACATAAAAATGAATATGGTGAATCTAGATACATGCAAGATTTGGCTATGTCAGTTGCTAGCTCAAATTATGTTATCTTTATCACTAAAATACACAAACACAAAGTAAACAAACAAAAGCAAAGTTAACACATAAAGCTGTATATATCTATATATTTTAATATATATATTTGCATGACTTGTGGTACAAATTATGAATCTTGCAGGTAAAAGAAGTATAGATAATAGGGTTAAATACAAAAACACCCCTGTACTATGGACTTTGTATCATTTACCCCATGTACTACACATAAATACAAAAACCCCATGCTATTATATTTTTTCCAAAATATGACGAAAATACTCCTGCTAAACCTATAAATATAAGGATTTGTTTGAGCCATTTTCCACTATATTTTTTAACATTTTCGGTCAATTTTACTTGGGAAATTTTTATTTTTTCCTTCAAAACATTTAATTACTTAGATTTTTTTTTTAATTTCTGAATAAAACATTTTATTTTTGTCATTTTGAATTTATTCATTTTTCTCTTAAATGTCTTCCGGTAGTTCAAATTCTCAACAATAATAGGATTGTAAAGATGTTTGTAATCTTAGAATGTTTGAACTACCGGAAGACATTTAAGAAAAAAAAATGAAGAAACTCAAAATGACAAAAATAAAAGGTTTTATTTAGAAAATAAAAAAAATGTAAGCTATTAGATGTTTTGGAGAAAAAAGTATAAATACCAAAAATTTCAACATAAAATTGACTAAAAATGGTAAAATATATAGTGGAAAATGGCTCAATATATATATATATATATATATATATATATATATATATATATATATATATATATATATATATATATATATATATGCTTGAGTAGGGGTATTTTCGTCATATTTTGGAAAAAATGCAATGTGAGGGGGGTTTTTATATTTATGTGTAGTACAGGGGGGTAAATGATACAAAGTCCATAGTACAGGGGTGTTTTTGTATTTAACCCTAGATAATATTATATTTATTGAATTGTGAAATAACTAGGACCGGTAATTGAGTCGAACCTATCAGAAACCGGATTGTTTGGTCCGATTTTATTTGAGTCGAACCAAACTAATGGTGATTTTGGGCGAATTTGAGCCATTTTATCAAAGCCGAAAAGTTTAAAACGAGTTTAAGCTTACTATAATTCAACCTGAATTAAGCCCGATCAAATAAAAAAATTTAAATTTATTAAATTTATTATTTGACATATTTATTAACATTTATTTTTATACAGTTAGCACTAATTGACAAAACAATTGGCGATAAATGAAAATTTGAACTTACATTCGTCCATTGCAGTTGTTTTCAAGCTTATATTAAAAGTAATTTAACGAATTCAAAAGCATTTAACAAATATTTAGGTTTTTCATTGATATGAATTATTTAAATTTACAAATGATTATAAAATAAAAATAAACCATTACAAAAATTCATTTTTATTCAATTTTATGAATATTTGTAGTACATGGAGTATATATACATTAAATTTTTAAAAATGCATGTGTCCGTCACCGCCTGAACTAACGAACTAACAGTAATTAACGAAAATTACCAAAAGCGTTAAATTATTGAAATATGAGGGGTCAAATATGAAATCGGTGCAAACTAAAAGGATCAAAATTGTAATTTTTCCATTTTACTCTGAATCATCAACACTGTAATTAATTGTTCATAGTTCTTACACAATTAAATCAGTGGCGGTGGTCATGGTTAATAATCTAGAGCTCTGTTTTCTATGCCAGGCGTGGCTATAAATTCATCATCTCTCCTTAATAAGCTTTGCATTTTCTCTCTCTCTCTCTCTCTCTCTCTCCATATTTAATGTTTTCTTGATTGCTCAGTGTCATTCTGCACTACACAACTGCCTCAAATGTGACATAAATAAGGGACTCGTATGCAAATATTTCAACAACAAAAAAAAAAAAGAACCAATTTTTGTTTTTGCTTAAATGGCTTCGTCACAGTAATAAGTTGCAGAGGTTCCCAGAAGCAGCACCCATTCTGAAAATGGTACAATTTATTTTATTTATTTATTTATTTATTTTTTCAATTTACCCAATTATAGCAGCTTCCCATTGAATGCTTTTCCTATTCCCCCAATTTCACCATAGCTAGGGTTTCTTGATGAATGATTGACTCAGTAATTATATTTAATTCATGATGCTGAATTTAATTGCTTTTTTCTGTACACTTTCTTCACTTCTTTTATTGCACCGTTGCCCTGTTTTTTTCTGTGCATTAATGGCAGCTTTCAATTCAGTGAGGAGAGAAAAAAAATTATATATATAAATTTTGGTTCATATTTGAGGGATAATTAATTAATTATCTTTTTTTGTAATCTTGTTCTCAGTGGATTTTTTATTTTTGGAAGAAATTTTTGAAGTTAAGTTAGCATTCTTGTGAAGAAAAAAGATGGATATGTCTGGAAATGATACTAATGTGGGCCCACAATCGAGCGAAGATGCCGTAGATTATCGTGTACCTAATGTGTTATCGAATAATGTAACAAATACAACATCCATTGAAATGATTACATCAGCCAATCGAATGGTGAAGTCGTCTTGTTCTTCTTCAGCCCCTATGGTGGATTCTTTCTGCCCCTCTGTTTGGGAGCAGCAGAGTTTAGGCTATTGTGAAACGAGTGTTCGAAACGGAGCGTTGCTAAACGTGCTTCCTCATAGCTTAACTCACTTCCCAACCGATTCGGCTTTTATCGAGAGGGCGGCTCGATTTTCTTGCTTCAGTAATGGTGGGAGTTTTAGTGAAATGGTCAACCCTTTGACCGTTCTTGATCCTTTGAATCCTCGGATTCGGGCTGTGGGGCCCGTGCTAGGCCCGAACGAGGTTTTCTTGGGTAGTGGATCAAACCCTTTGAAAGATGAGAAAAACGGAGTTGATTTATCGGCTAATCAATCCGATGGGGCTGAATTTAGCAGGAGTGGCGAGCGAGAAGAGTCGAATGGAAACGGCTCGAAGAAGAGGAAGAGAATCGAAAAGGTTGAATCTTTTTTTTTTAATTATTATTTTTATTATTCTTGATTAAGAAAAAAAACATTCAATTTTATTATTGTTATTGATTTTTTTCAAATTGCAATTTTTTTTTCATGTGTCAGAAAAATGAAAATAATGAAGCACAACAAACATGTGTTGAGACCGCTGAAATTAGACAAAACCCCAAGGGCAAAAATGGTAATTTGGAGCCCCAAGGATCCGACTCGCCCAAGGAAGATTACATACATATTCGAGCACGAAGAGGGCAGGCTACAAATAGTCACAGTCTTGCTGAAAGGGTAATAGAATTTTCTTTTATAAAGTTTATTACAATTTTCTAAAAATGTATTTAATTGGATCATTAATTTCGATTATTCGTTTATATATATATATATATATATATATATATATATATATATATATATATATATATATATATATATATATAATTTAGATAAGGAGGGAGAAGATTAGTGAAAGGATGAAATTACTTCAAGATCTTGTCCCTGGTTGCAGCAAGGTAATTATTAGTCTTTAGTTTAATTTAATGCAGATAATCATTAATTTTTTATTTTAATTTTAATTTCTTGTCGTAAATCATTGATGTTTTTTTCTCTCTTAGCAGGTTACTGGAAAAGCAGTTATGCTCGACGAAATAATTAATTACGTGCAATCACTACAACGGCAGGTCGAGGTATACCCGATTTCGTCCGAAATTATTCAACTTTTTATGTGCAACTAATTATTAATTTTTTTTTTGTAATTATTTTAAATTTGTAAATTGTATTTTTCATTTCGTTCAGTTCCTATCGATGAAGCTTGCCACGGTGAATCCACGGATGGATTTCAATATTGAAGGATTAATCGCTAAAGATGTAAGTATATACATATATATATACACGATTATATATGCCCTTACTCGTCGCGTTTGAATCGACATTCGACCATGTACCGAGTTATATGTATGATTATCTATTTAAAGTAATTTATAAATATTGACAACAGATATTACAACCTAGAACCGGGATTCCATCTTCGATACCTTATCCGAATGATATGACTATGACGTTTCCTCCATTTCAACCAACTGTAAATGTCAGTGGCGGATTCAGACAACCTAATTCCCAAGTAAATATTCGTCAACGTCTTTTTTTTTTACTTTTTTATATATTATTTGTAAGTATATTTAACCTCAAAGTAATATCTAATTAATTAGCATATGCAGGCACCGAGTACTGCGTGGGAAGACGAATTTCACAATGTATTTCATAATGGCTTCAATTCGAGTTCTCCTCCTAATAATAGCCAAGATTTAAGTGGTATGTCTAATATATATATTAAATAATTATTTCTCGTACCAGTTCGTTTTATTCGACAAATATCCGAGCTGTGTCTTTTTTTTTTTCTTGCAGTTACTTTACCAGGTCACATGAAAGATGAAATTTAAATTTTTTCGGTGTTCGAGACCTTATTACATATATCCGTTTTTGCAAGTTGCTAATTCCGGTGCTGAAGTTGAAGATGATTGTTTTCGGGCTTCGAATAATAGAGGAACAAGATTATTAGATTAATGTGTGTTTTTTTATTTCATTCTTGAATGTAATATTATATATTATTCTTTGTTCAAATCTTTCTTTCTTGTTAGGCTGCTGTATATATATGGACTAGTAATATTTTTATTTCATTTTATTTTATAAAAGAAAATTGTTATTGGATATTGGACACGTCCTAAATTTAAACCAGTCCAATCAATCCACACAACCACACTGTTCAGACAGCCCATATTTGAACATTCATTTTATATTTTAGATAAATTACAGCCAACCCATGAGATAAGGTCAAATTATGAAAAAAATTCACTTATTTTGGTAATCACAACCACCCCCTCAGCTATAAATCTATTTACACATCCATATTTATGGTGTTAAATTCAACATATTTGTGGAATGTTCTCTAATTCGTACTCGTTTTATGAAAAAAATTGCAGTTTATGATGCACCATAATATAATATTTACAAGCTAGGAGATACATCTTATGATCATCTTGTTTCAAAATGTGGGGTTCGAATAGGGTAAAACGGGTACAAACTATAGGATATTCCACATAATTTATAAGATTCCACTAAATTTCACACTGCAAAAGTGGACATGTAAGAAGATTCGTAGTTGAGGGGCTAATTGTAATTATCCAAACATACAGGATTTTTTTCGTAATTTACCCAAATTTAAAAGAAATATTTATTGGACACGTCTTAAATTTACACTAGCCCAATCTGTAGACAGCCCATATTTGAACCTTAATTTTTTTTAGACCAGAATCTTAAATTGACCAATCTGTAGCAGCCTCCTAATCTTTTCTTTGACTGCTACCAACCAAAAAAGAAAAAATAATAATAATAATAATAATTATTATTATAATAAAAAATCTTGACTGAAATAGAAGTATCTTTCATAATGATAGAAAAAACGCCTACCATTCACCACATACGCCAACTTTCCATGATAATTAAATCAAATTACGTGGAAATAATAAATCGCTAGACGACAAAATACATAAAATTGGGCGTCCGTTCAGCACACCGAGAAGTCGTTATTCTTGGTTTCAATCACATCAAATTCAAAAAAAAAAACAATCAGATAAGAAGAAATGCTGACTACTGATTGCTAAATACGTGTTTCTCTTGTCCAATAAAAATAATTAAGATTTAGGTATTTCTTGTTCTTACACAAACTTTCTTATATCATATTTTTTTCATAGTGTTTTTATTACAACATTTTCACATTATTGCAGCACTGAATAGTTTCCGAAAAACGATGACGACAACAAAGGGGCAGAAGAAATCGAAGAATCCATCGCGAAAGTCGAAAAAGGAAGCGGTTTCCCTAACAATAAATGACGAAAAAGCCCCTCTCTTGATGCCGAAGAATAAGGCGGCAGAAGAAGAGCATCAAGAATTCAACGGGGCTTCGTTCACCGGAGCGGTTTTCAACTTGTCGACCACCATTATCGGCGCCGGGATAATGGCTTTGCCGGCAACTATGAAAGTGTTGGGGCTCGGGCTTGGAATTGTTGCCATAGTGTTCGTTGCGGTCCTGACGGAATATTCCGTCGGGTTGTTGTTGAGGTTTAGTAAAGCGGGTGGGGCCCGCTCTTACGGGGGCGTTATGGGGGGCGCGTTTGGGGTTGGGGGTAAAAGGGTCTTGCAAGTTTGTGTGGTGATCAATAATATTGGTGTGCTTGTTGTTTACATGATCATAATTGGTATTTTCTTTTAATTATTTTTTTTTAAATCTTGATTGTGAACTATCTTTTTTTTTTTTTTTTTAATAATTTTAATTTTGGATTAAATTGTGAATTAGGTGATGTGTTATCTGGATCAACTGCAAATGGGGTTCATCATGCTGGAGTATTGGAGGGGTGGTTTGGGGAACAATGGTGGAATAAGCGTTTCTTTGTTCTTGTTTTGACAACTCTTGGTGTCTTTACTCCGTTGGCCTGTCTCAAACGCATCGGTAAGGCGCTCTACTATTGAAATTTATCGAATCGAAATTAATTTTTGAATTTTTTTTTTATTATTGATATTTGAGTATTCGTATAATATGGTTGTAGAATCGAAATTCGATCCTTCTTGTTACCGGTCTCTAAGTCGAGCTGATAAGTAGAAAACGAACGTGTAAATACAATTGTTTGTAAATTAATCAGCTCCGATTGATCAAAACTTAATTGTCATAAGTGCCGTAAATTTAATTCCTTTAAAGTAGATATGATCCACGATTTTTAATTAGTTATGATATTACTTAAATGTAATGTGGAAATTGGAACGATATTTCTGAATTACATTGATTCCGATTCAAACATTTCCTACTTTGGAACAATATCTTTTTATTCTTAATTCTGAAAGTTCTGATTCCCACTTTTTTTCATAAGTGCACTCGAATCCTTATTAAATTTTGATTTCCAATCCGATTTAATTTTTGAAAAAAAAAATCTGAATTTTTTTTTCTTGCGAAAATTATGCTTATAATATTAATCATATAATTCTGACCATTCCGATCCAAAAATTTATGATCCAAGAGTAAGCTTTTTCATTCCAATTTTCCATTTTTCCATATTTTTCCGGAACAGAATTGGAATTAGCTCTTCACTTTCCAAAAAAAAAATTTAAATTTTTAATGAAAGTGCTAATTCGGATCCGATGCATCCGATTTTCACCTCACCATTCATTTTCTCTGCAGATTCATTGAGACACACATCTGCATTGGCAGTATTTCTTGCATTCGTCTTCCTCTTCATCACAGCCGGCATCTTCACCGTTAAATGGCTAAACGGAACCACCACAATGCCGAGATTTCTCCCAAACGCCGCCGACATCAACTCAATTTGGCAACTCTTCACCGTCGTCCCCGTTCTCGTCACAGCATACGTCTGCCATTTCAACGGTAACTTCAAAAAATAATAAATGATAAATTACGGCAACCCCAAGGTAAGGTCAAATTACGAAAAAAAACCCTCAAGTTTGGGTAATTACAATCATCCATCAACTATGAATTTTCTTACACGTCCAAATAATTTAAAAGATTCCACTACATTTGACACTGCAAGGGTGGACACTAAAGATGATTCATAGTTGATGAGTGGTTGTAATTATCCAAACATGATGGTTATTTTCGTAATTTGAGCTTACCTTAGGTGTTGCCTGTAATTTACCCAATAATAAATAAAAAAATAAAATTTTCTTTATCCACAGTGCACAGCATAGAAAACGAGCTGGAAGATCCATCGAGAATAAAATCAGTGGTCAGAACTTCATTAACACTTTGCTCAATTACTTACATAATGACCAGTTTCTTCGGCTACCTTCTATTTGGGGATTCAACCCTAGACGATGTTTTATCCAATTTCGACACGAATCTCGGAATCCCGTTCAGTTCTCAGCTAAACGACGCCGTACGTGTCAGCTACGCGCTTCATCTGATGCTTGTTTTTCCGGTGATATTTTTCCCCCTTCGCCAGAATTTGGATGGGCTTATTTTTCCATCTTTGCCCTCGTTAGCTACCGATAATTTCAGGTTTGGGATGCTGACAGCTGGGCTGATTTCTGTTGTATTTTTGGGTGCGAATTTTATTCCGAGTATCTGGGACGCCTTTCAGTTCACCGGTGCTACTGCTGCTGTTTGCATTGGATTCATTTTCCCTGCTTCCATTGTTTTAAGGTAATGTCTTCTTTTTCTTCTTCTTTTTTTTTTTTTGTGTGTTTGGCGGGGAAAATACAAGTTTATTGCAATTAGTGCCCATGTGTTTTATCGAATTGCTGAAAAACTACGTCATATTATTTTATTGGCAAAAATACCCTATGATTTTTTTTTCTTAGCAATTATTACCTTGTTTAGGGAGGTCATTGAGATGCCACATCCGGTCAAATACACCATTGAATAACTTTTCACTAAACACACATACACACATACATAAGGATGTATGTGTGATTATATTTAGATCGGTGGTTTATAATGCTTTAGTGTATTTGATCGGGTTTAGTATCAAATACACCGTTTAGAAGTTGTGTGCTAAAAAGGTAGAATCATAGGGGGGTTTTGGCAATAAAATAATATTATAGTATTTTTTATTAATTTGATATAACACAGGGCTACTAATGACAATAAACCCAGCAAAAAATTGTATGAATAAGAAGTTAATAAATGTGTTTATGTGTTTGTTTATTCAGAGATGCTGAAGGGATAAGTGGTACGAAGGACAAGATATTGGCGGTGTTCATGGTTGGTTTGGCCGTGTTCGCAAATTCGGTGGCTATTTACAGCGACGCTTACGCTATTTTCAGGAAAAACGTTTCACCTTCTCGCTAAATCAATGGGAAATGTATTGTATTTATTTTATTTTATGTTTGCTTAATTATTTAGTGATTTGTTCTTCTTGTAAGAAAACCACATTTTCCACGAAATTGAATGTTGACACAATTTGCACCCTCCACTTGAGGAGGGAAATGATTTGTGTGTCAATTTTGTGATTAAATATAAACATTACATATATTTTGATTGTATCTTGCCGACAAACGATGATGATTGATTAAGTCGCGCTGAAGTTTACGATATTGTTAAGTGTATATTTTAACACTTTATCGTATCTTTTTATTTGAGCTTTTGGTGTGTTTTAACGATAATTGGTGCTTAAAAAGTTGATTTATTGTATTTTAGGTACAAATTGAAGAATTGGAAAAGTATGGGGTCAAAACTGTAATTTTGGCGAAAATATGGGTCAAAAGTGAAAATATCAAAATTCTGAAGATTTAATGCTGAGACCCCCCGTCCCAGTTTTAGTGCAAATCATGGGACCCCCATCCCATACTCCGAAGTTGCGCAGTAAAGGGATTTTAATTGCACAAGGAAACTGCCTTCTTCCCCAAGTTCTTCACCCTATATAAGAACAAGCCAAGCACACAATTGAGATCTTTTTACACAATTTCAAGAGCAACAAAGCAATAACGAAGACGAAGAATTCGAAGACTTCAAGCATAGATTTATCGTCTATGATTTATTTTATTTTCTTTATCATAAGAATCACGAGTAGCTAAGTTTTTATTTCTAGGATTTTATTTGGAACCCTATGTGGGATTTATGAACCCAATTCTATGATTTTATGCAAGTTTTAATTCTGGATTATTTCTTCTTGTTTTATTAAGTTCATGAAACTGGCCACTTTATGCGCTTTTATGTTATTGTTAATCGCATGAATCGGAAGATCGGGTTAATAATTAGAACTGTGGTAGAAGAGCCTTTGTGGTATTAACATAGGAATATAGTTAATCTCTTAGGTAGCCATTATTGAGATTTGTGCTTAATGCTTTGTTCTAGAATTAATTGCATAGGAATATAGTAATTGAATCTAGAGTATTAGAATTGTAATACACGCGGAAGCGGGTTATGATTATTTTAGCATCTCAGGTTAATAATCCGGGTTAATTGCTTGCATAATTGAAGGAATTGGGGGAATAATAATCACATAGGGGGAAGAATAAAATCCTAGGCTTGTCTACTTTGATTAATCTTCGTATTTTAAATTGCTTTCTTGTTTTTGCTTGTTTTTAATTTAGTTTAATTTAGTTTATTAATCCTTATTCGACTGTGTAGGGTGGGCTTGATAATAATTGGTAGAATTTAGCGTCTAGGATTAGATAATTAAATATTCCATGTGGGTTCGATATCCGGACTTAATTGTCCACTATATTACTTGTACGATACGTGCACTTGCGTGTAGGTTTTCGACCAACAGATATACATGTACATGTCGTATAGTGACGTGTACATTCAATCAACCATTCAATAATAACTTTCTTCTTTCATTCATGTAAACCTATAATTATATGTGTCTCTTCTTCTTCTTCTTCTCCTCCTCGTTCGAAAATCAACAATGTCAAGCAGCGGCAAAAATGTAGTCCACATACTAGTGTTCCCATATCCAACACAAAAATGTCAGCCGGTGCGATGATATTGGGTTGGCCGATGGAGGCGGACCAATTTGTGAATGCTAAGCTGTTGGTGGAGTACAAGGGTGCGGCGGTCCTGGTGGCTGAAGGCGGTGGCACGGTGCCTGACTCGGATGAGTTGGCTCGGAAGATAGCTGAGTCGATGCGTGGGGGTGGTGTGGAGAAGGTTAGGGCAATGGAACTGAGAGATAAGGCGTGGGAAGCTATTAATGTCGGTGGGAGTTCTTACAGTGATTTGGATAGGCTTGTTCAAGAATTAGCCCAACTTAAAGTTATGAGCTAATAGCATATGGCCCCCTGTGTTATTTTTAATTCATGAAAACCCCCCGTGTTTAATAAATTAGCATTCACCCCTCCTATCTTGTGTTTGACATAGCATACAACGCCCTATTTACCATTTTGTTGTTGACTTAACTAACATGACTATACTACCCCCAATAAAAAGAAAAAGTAAAATACCTCAAACACCTAAACAAATTCTCTCTCCTCTGGCTCTTATTTTTTTTCTCTATCTTTTTTTCATACTAACCCGACCATTGGAAAAACTTAACGGTGGTGAACGGAATTTAGTACGGTTTCAGGACTTGATGGGTAGTTTTCGGGTTGGGCTGAATTTGGGTGGACGCAAGACGGGAGCACTTTGTGAACCAGGGTGGTGGCGGTGAGAATTTCGCAGAGGGTTCGCACTTGGGGAGGTATCAGTGGTGGTGGTGGTGGTGGTGTATGTAGGGAAACGAATTGGGGCCTGGATTTGGATAGCTCAATTTTTCCATCGCTTTTTGTGTGCTCGTTTTCACTCTCTCTTCCTTTCAATGCTTCAGCATTTTTTAGTGTCTTTAATTTTGATTTTTTGGTTATGACGAATATTATTTTATGTCTGTGGGCGTTGATTGATCGACTAATGATTTTGATGTGGTGAAACTTTGAACAAAATTATGAGCGGAGAAGTCCATGACCAAAAATATGAATCTTGGGTTTGGGTTGAATTGGGGAGAGGACTTTCTGAAAATGTCAGGGATCCAATTGAAAATTTTAAAAGTTTTGTTACGGGACTCATAAAAATTCTAGGGTGAATCTAATTTTTATAATTTATGATGTAGGGTATTTTTGTCTTTTCAAGTTAAAAACACACCCTAGTTGCATAATGCGCGCGTGCGACACACGTTAAGTCATCAGGGCCTTAATGATTTTGACTAACTTTTATAGAGGGTTTGTTGCTAATATTTTGAACACAAGGGGTTTTTTGGCAATTAGAGATTACAAAAGGATAGTATTTGCAAAAAATCCTAAAGTTATAAATGTTTAGAAAATTCGGTGTCAGCGCTGAGGTATGGTCAAATTACGAAAAACACTCTTATTTGTTAGAAATTACAACGATCTCTCAGTTATGAATCTTCTTTCATGTCCATTATTTCGATGTCAAATTTAGTGGAATCTTTTATTTTATATGATATATTCTCAAGTTTGTACGCGTTTTATCCCATTCGAGCTCCACATTTTGAGGCAAAATGATCACAAGATGTACTTTTTGGCGTGTACATATTAGATTGTGGTGTATCATAAACTGCATTTTTGCATTAACGAGTACTAACTAGAGAAATTCAATAAAATCTAGAAGATTATGATCAATTTGACACCATAAATTGAACATGTAAGAAAATTTATAGTTAAATGATAGTTGTAATTACCAAACATAGGGGTTTTTTCATAAATTTACATAACCTCAGGGGTGGTTGTAATTTACCCATGAATATAAAATAATGCAAGTGCAAATCGATAGTTAATTTGGATTCAAATCATATTTATAATTGTATTTAAAAAAATTAACTTACAATTACATGCAATAAAATAAAACAAAATAAAAAATTAAAATACTCTACTAATGTTAGATTTAAGTGGAATTCCTCCCAACCGACATATATATTGCACAGTTGCCAGTTGCCGGTTGCAACTCACCCAGATTCGCCACTTTGTGTTGTCATCAAACAGTATAACCTTCTTTCCTCTCTCTCTCTTTCTTTCTCTCTCTCATCTTTCTCTCTCTCACACACACAAACACACAGAAACAATGGCGGGCGGCGAAAATGGAGTGCACATACTAGTGTTCCCATACCCAGCACAAGGGCACATGCTTCCACTTCTCGATCTATCTCACCAACTCTCTCTCCGAGGTTTATCCATTACAATCTTAATCACTCCGAAAAACCTCCCAATCTTGAAACCACTTCTATCAGCCAATCCTTCAATCCAAACCCTAGTTTTCCCATTCCCAAAATACCCCTCGATCCCACCTGGTGTAGAAAACATCAAAGATCTAGGCAACAAAGGGAATATACCAATGATGCTCGCCCTCACCCAACTCCAAGACCCAATAATCCAGTGGTACAGGTCACACAGTAACCCCCCTGTTGCCCTCCTCTCCGATTTCTTCCTCGGCTGGACCCACCACTTAGCAAACCACCTTTCTATTCCCAGGATTGTTTTTTACTGTTCTGGAGCCTTTGCAGTAAATGTTTTTGACCACCTCTGGACCAATCCAGAGGCAGTACAACCTGGGGGTGAGGTAAAGTTTCAAGATTTACCCGGGTCGCCGAGTTTTACTTGGGACCAGCTTCCTTCCCTGTTCCGCCAGTACATGGAATCAAATCCCAATACCGACTTGGACTCGATCAAGACTTCAATGGCTGCCAACTGTTTGAGCTGGGCTTCTGTTTTCAACACTTTCGACGCCTTGGAGCACGAGTTCTTGGACTACTTGAATAACAAAACGGGCCATCCACGGGTCTACAGCGTCGGCCCGATCGATATGGTTGTTGGATCCGACAAATTGCGGGCGGGTCATGACAATGCTCATGCTGACACCGCGTTGATGTCATGGCTCGATAAATGCGAAGATGGGTCCGTTTTGTACGTGTGCTTCGGGAGTCAAAAGATTCTCAACAAAGCCCAAACGGAGGCACTGGCGAACGGGCTCGAAACAAGTGGCGTCCCCTTCGTTTGGATCGTGAATGACCACGGATCGGTACCCAACCCTGTTTCGAAAAGGGGCTTCGTTGTAAATGGGTGGGCCCCGCAGAGGGCGATACTGGGTCACCGGGCGGTGGGTGGGTTTCTGAGCCATTGCGGGTGGAACTCGGTGCTGGAGGCGGTGGGGTCCGGGGCGGTGATATTGGGGTGGCCGATGGAGGCGGAGCAGTTTGTGAACGCTAGGCTGCTGGTGGAGCGCAAGGGGGCGGCGGTCTTGGTGGCGGAAGGCGGTGACTCGGTGCCTGACTCAGCTGAGTTGGCTCGGAAAATCGCCGAGTCGATGCGCGGAGATGCTGTGGAGAGAGTTAGAGCAAAGGAACTAAGAGATGAGGCGTGGGAAGCAGTTAAGATTGGTGGGAGTTCGGACAGAGATTTGGATAGGCTTGTCCAAGAACTAGCCCAATTAAAAAGTCAATAATTAATGTTTGTAATAATTCAGCATGTATTTGCCTCAAATAAAAAGTTTGATTTCAACACTATCATTTGCTTCTTACACTGCTATAGCTGAAGAAACACATACATATCAACAAAGCGTTTTCTACTGTATTAATTATTAGTTATCCATAATTTCACCTTTCTTTCAAAATAAACAATCATTACATCTAATCTTAATTAAATGAAATTTGAAGTCCAAATATCCCAGCATGTAAGTCGCATAATAATCAAACACGAAGTTCTTCGCATGAAACTAGGCATTATATAAACAAATAAATCATACCTGAAAAAAGTGCACAATGTCGATATGAAGGTAGCCGAGTAGACAAAGTTCTCGACCAAGTGTCCTACATTTGAAATATATAGTCGAGTATACATTAGTTAACAATTATAATAATTTAACGATATCAAAACAGTATGAAAATGAATGGAAAATGATAAAATAGAGTAACATACCATCTAACAGCTGTTTGATTATGTGAAGCACCACCAAAACTCGTCTGTCATATGAAATTCAACCAAGATAAAGGCCACATTTGGTCATCAAAGCATATAATTGAATCTCGGCCCTAAAATATCCAGCTCGGTTAAACGAATCAACCATAACCAAACAAATCGGCTGGTCAGGTGCAACGCTGTTCCATAGCATCAATCGAAAAAAATCCATAGCTTCATGTAATAAAAACCTTTTGCACAGTCTATTAATCACAGCACTATAATCTCTCACCGAAATTTCAAACCCAATCTCAGCCATTCGAAGAAAGAGTACCATAGCCCTTTCAACATCTCCCCCCTTTACACAGATTGCCTTTATAAGAGTCGTATACGCAACTTTAGACAACCTAGTATTTTGTTCTTGGAGAAAATTAAATACTCTTTCAGCCTCACCTAAGTCCCCATACACACAAAAACCATTGATAAGAATGTTGTACGTGGCACAACTTGGCTGAACATTAAGCTTAACCATCTCTTCGTGTAATTGAAATGCTCTATCGAAATTTCGCTCTTTACAGAAACATTTTATCAGAGTATTGTAAGAAATTTGATCCGGATAGAGACCCTTTGCTAACATATCCTTGAGAAGTCGGTCGGATTCTTCGAGCTGCCCGTTCTTACACAGTCCTTTCATAACCACTGTGTAAGTCACTTGATTCGGCTCGATGCCATCTGCTTTCATTTCATCAAGCAGCACGAATATTTCTCTTATGTTTCCCGCTTCAGAAAATGCATTCATTAGCGTCGTGTAAGAAACAATAGTCGGGACTAAATCATGTTTCTTGATTGCATCGAACAACTTTTTGGCATAGGCTAGTTTTCCAGCTTTGCAATATCCATTTATTAGGGAATTGAATGTAACTACAGTTGGGGAAATCCCTTTCTCCGATATTTTGTTGAACAATTCAACAGCCTCCCCCATATTACCGAGTTTAATATATCTATCTATTATAATGTTGTACAAGACAACATCCTGCACCAAGTCACTATTTGTCAACGTATTGAAATAGCTCCTTGCTTCATATATTGTTCTCTTCTGACACAATCCCAATAGAATAGATCTGTGTAGGAAAGAATTTCGGATAATTCTCTTCATGCTCATCTCGTTGTATAATTCGACGGCTTTCTGCACTTCCCCAATCTTGCAAAGACTGTGAATTATCATAGAATACATAAAAAGATCTGGTTTAAAACCAACCTTTTCCATTTCAGAAAGCAACTCCAGAGCTTCGATTATGTGCCCACTTTTACACAAGCTGATGAAAAGCACACGATACGAGATACTATTTAACTGAAGACCCTTCGACAGCATCTCCTCTCTAAGCCTAAAACCCTCTTCAACATTACCTATCTGGCAATGCCCACAGATCAGTATTGTGTATGTCAGAATATCAGGATTCGCCTCTTTTCGCAGCATTTTCTTGGTAAATTCCCCAAATTCACCCATCATACCAAGTTGACGAAACCCTTTAGAAAAAATGTTGTACGTCACTTGATCGGGCTCCAATCCATGTTTTTCCATATCCTTTGTAAAGTCCAATGCTTCTTCTGGTAAACCAGTGATGCAGAGCCCATGAATAAGGATATTGTAACTATATACATCCGGAACTAATCCGTACTTAAACATTTTACAGAAGAATGATTTTGCGATATCTACAGAACCCAGTCTACAGAAACCTGACATCAGAGTGTTGAACCAAACAAGACAAGGCTCGGCATGTTTCTCTTGCAACTGGCGCAGAAACGCGACTGCCTCGTGAAACAAAGACTGCCTGCATAGACCATCGAGGAAAATTGAATTCGTGTAATTGGTTGGAAGAAATCCTTTAGCTTCGATACTGTCGTAAAAATCCTGCATGGTGTCTCTTTGCCTCAAGTTGTGCAACAAGCTATTGTATGTCATAATTGATGGTCGGACGCGCGATTCCTTCATCTTTTCAAGGGCGAAAAGGGCATCATGGACCATATCACTTCTAGAATAAACGAATGTCAGCATATCCCATACCATTATATTTGAATCCCATCCACTGAAGCTTTTCGAAAGCAGCTCACATAGTGAGGGTGCAGAGCCAGACCCTGATAGAAATCATAAAAAAAAAAATCTATAGTAAAAGATGAATCAGCAGTCGAAAATTGATTCCATCATGCAACTCAGCAAGAAGAAGTTATGATACATGTGAAGAAAATGCCCTAATTTTTCTATGAACTATCAATCCAATAATCCAATCAACTACAATTTTTGCAAATAAAATGTGGATTATACCTTCTTCCTGAAGCACTCGCTGCAGATGGCACTGCAGTGCACGGGATCGCTTCTTCTCTGCCAAACAATGGGCGACGACGAACTGCGAATTTCGGGAGTGCTTGAATCCAAATACATTCTGCAACACGAAGAAGAACTCGATTGCATTTTCCGAGCTGAGTTTCTCGATAATGGCGTCAATCTCAGATGGTCCCAATTCGAGAACTTCGTACTTGAACGACGCATTTCTTTGGAGGTAACTGAACAAGAGCTTAGTACTATGACGAAGCGGGGGAGAGTTGAAATGACCTAGAATTCGTGAGACGCTGTCGTTTTGAGGGGAATCCGTGGCGGCGGCGGCGGCGGCGCTGAAGGAGGAAAGGATTTGAGGGTTTGTTGAGAAGAGTGGAGTGAGAAAACGATGTCGTCTGGTGGTTGATCTGAGCATTGAGCATCGTGACTCAGAACAGGGGAGAAGAAAGCTAGGGTTTTAGGGTTTTAGAAAGATGTTGATTTGATGCAGGTTTTAGGAGGAAAGTGCAAAACGACGTCGTTCCGATTCGTGGGTTTCAAGTTTCTCCTTTCTAATATATTTAGGGTAAAATTCATTTTGCACCCCTGTACTATGAGAAATGTATCGTTTACCCCCGTGATGTATGAAAAACATCAAATACCCCCCTGCCGTTAACTTTTTTCTTGAATCCGTTAGTCAAACCCTTTGACTGGCCGTTATAAAGACCCGTTGGCTTTTTTTTTACGAAATTACCCCCAAAAATCTCTATATAGGTTTTGTTTAAGTGGCCAATTTTTTGGATACGTTTGTTTTTGCTGGAAATAATAAGAAACATGTTCAGTTGTTTTTGAAGAATCTAAAATTAAGGTGTTTGGTTACAATCATTATGAAACATAGTTAGTTGGTTTACAAATATGTGGATCTAATACAAATGAAGAATTCAAGAACAGAAGAAAAAATGGGTGAAATAGTGAAAAAAACATGTTGAAAATAGTGAAAAAATGGCTGAATAAGTGGGAAAATTTAGTAAAAAAATGGCTAAAAGTAGACAATCTATATATAGAGATTATTGGGGGTAATTTCGTCAAAAAAAAGCCAACGGGTCTTCATAACGGCCAGTCAAAGGGTTTGACTAACGGATTCAAGAAAAAAGTTAACGGCAGGGGGGTGTTTGATGTTTTTCATACATCAGGGGGGTAAATGATACATTTCTCATAGTACAGGGGTGCAAAATGAATTTTACCCATATATTTATTTCTTTATTTTTAAATTTTTTGTTTGACAAGTTTTCCTTTCTATTTCTTTTTACATTTTCCTTTTCTTATGACATACTACTTCAAAAAATTAGGGTATATTACAACCATAACTGACGTATGGTTAAAATAAAAAAATAAAAAAAATCTTATTTGAATAATTACATCTACTCCATAACTATGAATCTTCTTACATCTTCATATTTACGGTGTTAAATTCAACATAATCATCTAGATTTCGTAGAATGTTCTTTTGTTTGTACTCATTTTGTGTATTATTACAGTTTCTGATGAACCACAATCTGATATATACAAGCCAAAAAACGCATCTTATGAACATCTTATGAACATCTTGCTTCAAAATGTGAAGCTCGAATGGGATAAAACGGGTACAAAAGTGATAATATTCCATATAATCAAGAAGATTCCACTAAATTTGAAACCGCAAGGGTGGACGTGTTAGAAAAGTTATTGTTGAGGGGGGTTGTTGTAATTATCCAAACACGAGGCAAGTTTTCGTAATTTAATCATACATCAAGGGTGGTTGCAATTTACCCTAAATTTTGTTATAATAATATAAGGGTAATTGGCATTTTCAACCCTACAATTATACTCATTTGGTCTTTGCACCGTTAAATTAAAAATATGACAAATTGCACCCTCAAATTAAGGTTTACTTGGCATAGTGCACCCCAAAACCTAAAAGTAGTAAAGAATAAAAGGACTTTGGAGGAACTGAAAGGGTAAGTTTGTGAATAAATTCACTACTAACCGTTTTAATTACAAAAAATATTTATATTTTTCCTCGTCCATGGATGTAATTAACAATAATTGACCATTTTGCCTATTGAATTATGGTAAAATCATTTTCTCGGACACATGCTTTAGCAGAAAAGTGTTTTGGTGGGACAATGTGCCAAGCAAATCTTAATTTGAGGATGTTATCTACCGTACTTTTAATTTAAGGGTGCAAAGTGCCAAATAAATATAATTGGAGGATGCAAAATGTCAATTACCCAATAATATAATATATTTCTTTTTTATTATAATTGTTAGTGTCATGTATTATTCAGAGCACACATATACTGACTGATACACACACTTATACACACGTTAATATATGCCAAGAAGGTAACATTGGCCGGACCTCTAACTAATGTAGGGTCGAACTTCATTTTTCATTTTCGCCGATTTCGATCTATAGAATTTTAATTTTCCAAACGAATATTTTTTTTTCTTTTCGAAATCCGGATTTTGTAGTGGACTATATATATGTTTGGGCAAATATAAAGCAACTAGACGAATATTCCCAACCCCACAAATCCACAAAAATCCACAAATAGTACTTGGTTCTTTGTTTTCTCTTAATCATTACAACTTAAATAGCAATCCATACAAAGTAATGCCCACATGAGAAAACTCCTCACCAATTACAAGTTGTATTAAAATACAAAAAAACCAGATTAGACTGCCACGTTTGTTCTCATCCAAACTTTAATATATAATCTGCTTATTTATTTGATATTTTTTACTGTACTTTACACACTCCAACTCTTTTTTTTTCCAGTTTTGGTCCATTTTTCATTAGTTTTTGCTCATCTATAGTTTGCCAAACAATAGACAGCTGAAGATTGTGACTTCTACCAAACTTCACAATCCTATCCCCTTATGTCTCGTTTGGTCGGAGAGATTAACATTATTAATTAAATAATTAGATTTTATTTGATGTTTGGTATCCCAATGACTTGCATTTTTGCCTTTTAGGCATGTTTTCTGTTAGACGTCTGTCTCGGGATCCAATAAAATAGTTGGATTTTTCATTAAATTATTTATCTTATCTTGACTAATCTTATCTCGGCAACCAAACGAGGCCTTAAAAGAGTATCATATTTTTATTTTATTGCATTACCCGAAAATATGAAATGAAATCAAGACACAATTTTTCGAGTATGTTTCCCCGGCTCGCAATTGAGTTCACATTGTTGCATTGCTATTGCGAACACATTCACTGGAAATAAAACGAGCGATATTGCAAGAAGCCAAGCCATGGAGTTCGTGTAACTAATAATTATAGGAATAGAGTATTTTTCCGTTCGGAATCGACAAAGGTTTGATTAAAAAGAAAATGCAGAAAACAGAAAGAACAAGATGAAAGCCATTCTGATAAAACTCCACACTGAGGAAAGTGGATCCAATATTTACAAGGCAGATTACTTCTCTCAAAGGTTCAACAAATTATTTATCTAACAATCTTTATATTCTAAAAAAAAAAAATTTAAAAAAAAAAAAAATCAAGCAATTCTACTCAAACTTCCAACTCCAGCTTCTGCTTGAAAGAATATTTACACATCACAGTTTCTCTCACTTTCAGGGAAGAAGAAAAAGGAAAAAAGAACACAGAAACTCTACAACAATCCTGCAAATCTTTATTTCTTTATATAATATCTCATAAAACCTCGAAACTCTCAAAACTTGCACGAAGTCCCAAGCCTCTGTCTCTGCTTCTGACCAAAGACGAGCGATTTCCGTTCGGCAAAAGCAGGGTTAAGCAAATCCTGAAACTTGTCCAAAAACAGGCCCCACTCTTCCTCGTTCATATCCGCCACCTTTACAAAGCTCGCACTCGCAGGCAACTGCTCGTTCGCACTCCTATGCCCAGAGGACGAACTCCCTGCATAACCGCCCTCGTCTTTCCCTCCAAAAAACTTGGGGAATTTCTTACTCTTCTCACCTAAGCTAGTATTCTTTAAGGACACAGACAAGGCTGTCACGGTCGGATTCCTCAGCAGCGCTGTCACACTAGCTAAACCCTTTTCCTGTTCTTCTTCTTCTTCTTCTTCCCCTTCGCTCTCCACTTCCTCGACACTCTCGTCCAGTTTCGCAAGTGGGGTACGCCCGTGAAAGTGATTGAAACTCCCAAATCCAAAGTCTTCGAAAGCCGACTTGGAGTTTGCATACTCGTATTCACCATCTTCGTAATCGATATCGAAATTTAACTCGTCTGTATCCGCTCTGGATTTCGGTGACATCATCTCTTCTGCAGTGAGTCTTCTTGCCTCGATGCATATAACTTCGAGTTCACTCGGTTCCTCTTCACCCGCACGAAACTCTCTACTCATCATCTCCCCAATCTCTGCCAAGCAAAGCCCACGCGCAGCAGCTTCCTTGAGAAATATCGTACAAAGAAACAATACACGCAAACAGGCGTCTCTAATCATGGGCAGCTCGCTCCGCAGCATAGCTGAGTCACGGGCAGGATCGAGATTACGAATATACTCGAGCTCGTCCTCGGAGAATGGAATCGAAGACTGAGGCCAATGCATCCACTCAAAATAAGGATCCTCCAAACTCTCGGGCAAGCAAAGCCCATGATCAATTGGGATCAATTCAACCTCACCGAATCCATCGAGCTTTCGAACCAACAGATTACCTGCGTGACGGTCCGTGTTAAGAATCCTGATATCCAAAATCCCGATTCGATGCACCGCAGACACGGGGA
This sequence comes from Erythranthe guttata, assembly GCF_056151865.1. Taxonomy (NCBI): domain Eukaryota; kingdom Viridiplantae; phylum Streptophyta; class Magnoliopsida; order Lamiales; family Phrymaceae; genus Erythranthe; species Erythranthe guttata. The sequence continues at coordinate 1,332,191 of NC_142537.1, read as the reverse complement.
AGCTGGATGTGCCATGGTCACTAGCATCGAAATCGTGAGCCATGAATTGCTGTAAAGATGCAATCTTGCTAACGAGTTTCTTGTTCTGATGATTGTTTCCATTTACACCATCGTTGACATTGAAGATCGAGTGGGTAATCTTCACAAGAGCGGTAGGCGGCACATTTGCAAAGTGGTCATAATCAAGAAGATAAGCAGCCACTTCTCTGAACCCCGTTTCTCCTACTCTCACTGAACGCTTCAATCCAGGCTGTCCGAGAGCTTTACCGACAAAACCCTTCGGATTGTTGGGAGCAAACGGCTCTTCGTCGGTGGGTTTCACTATAGCTACACTCTCACCTCTTACATTTCGGAAATAATATGCTCCGCCGAGCCCACTATGAACAGGGAGTGGATCGATCCCATGATTCACCGCCTTGACAATTTCCTTAACCAGCTGTTTTGTCTTGGCGAAACGGGTCGAATGTCCTAAAATCTCGATGGGCCCGCTCCGATCTCGCTGCTGCATGTCCCTACCTGTGGGTGACAGGCATGGAGTAGACGAGCTTCTGTGGAATACATTCCTTGTTAACAAGAGAGGCGAATCGTTTCGGATTGCACTGAGATCGTTTTTGAGAACCATGTCACCGAAAGTTAAAGAACTTTCTTCGATGGGGAAATTCAGTGCGATCTGCAACCGCCTCTTTACTGTATGCGCGTTGTCGCTCCTGTCCAAATCCATACCCAACACACAGCCCGTCTCGGTCTGGACAAACACTCGTCTCCTGCCGGTCAGTTTGCCTTCCGATTTATTGGTTCCGAAGTACTCCCCACTGCCGAGTGAATTCTTGTAAATCGCCACAGCCATCTCTGTCTGAACAGGGCTTTCGAGATTAGGAGACATGAAAGATGGGGAAAACGGAAAGTGGTTCTCCTCACAGACAGCAACCAAGAATGGCAACGGGAGAGAGATTTCGTCTCACTCTCGGTCGAGCGCCAAACTCAGAAACTGATTGTGAGTGAACCACAGATATATTCAATCCGACAAGGATCATCAACAAATCGAGATCCGAACTCCCAAAACACCCTCCAAAATCACCGAACGGAACCCTAATGAATCACACGGCACCGATGTTTCAGAAGTTAAATACCAAGAGAGAGTGGAATTAGCAGATCACTACATCGATAAAGCCATGTGACGATTCCAATAAAAACTCGAACCACAATCTGCAGTACAAGAAAGAAAAAATCAAACCACAGAAGTCAATAAAATATTCCATCAACTCAAAAATGGAAAATAATACAAACAATACATCCATAAACGGAAAATCAGCCGATTAGCTCGAAAACCGCTTTCAAGACTACAAAAGGTTTACATCAGTACAGATTACAATTAATTAATAGATTACTTAAATTACCGCTAAATGAAGTGTTTAGGTAAGAAACAAGCTAAAAACAATAAATTTATTTCGAAAGAAAACCGTAAACGAGCTAAAAACATTCAATACCTTTGTGATTTAACGGATCTGATTAAAGAATCCAATCAATTCCATCACATCACTATCATTTGATAAACTAGTTTTCACATTTCGATAATCAAAATCCTTAATCCTGTAATCTCAAAATTATGGTTGCTCAAATTACTAATCGATTTCAGACGAAACACGATGTTGATTAAAAATCGGATTTATTGCAAAATCGAATTAAACCAAACAAAAAAAAAAAAGAAAAACCCCAAAATAACCACACAATTACACAATCGATAAAACTAACTCACCAAATGGCCAGATCTGAAGAGTTATTGCTTCGCTCCCCTGTTTCAGTGCACAGATACAAAACCGTTGAGATAACAACAACGTTTGGTGAAATCGAACGATTCAACGGTCGGTGAAATAGACAACAAGAAGGTTTAACGGCTATGGAAAATGTAATCTTCTTTCCTCCGAGGCCTCCAAAAACCCCCTCCTTGCTCCGTGCACACACACTCTCTCTCTATATATATTGCTCTTTCTCTCTCTCTCTCTCTATATATATATGTGGATATATCTGTGTATGTATATATGTATATATATATATAAATTATTTGTTCTATTTATTTTCACATTTCCTTTTTGCCTTCGTCTTGGTTTCTTTTTGTTAAATTGTTGTGTTTCTAACTTTTTAACTTTTTAACTCTACTGTGGATCTAAGTCACGCGTGAACTGCGGTTAGATTAATCGAACCCGGGGTTATATATATATATATATAGACTCAATTTGTGGAAGTGTCTAGAAAGCAGAATCTGAGCCGTCCGATGACGAATGATAGAACCGATCTCAACCGTTTTTGGATTTGGTGACGTGGAGATAAGGGATTGGGAGGTGACGTGTCACGGTCAGCGAATCCCCGCGACTTTTCTTTTACACAATTTCCCTTGCACATAGTTCGGAATTTGACAATGGAACTACATTTGAGTGGACAAAATTGCCCTTGGCTGCTTCAGGGTAAGGTCAGAGTTTGAAAAACCCCTCGTGTTTGAGTAATTGCAATCACCAATCAATAATGAATCTTCTTACACGTTTATCCTTGCGGTGACAAATTTAGTGGAATCTTCTATATTATATGGAATATTCTTAAGTTTGTACCCGTTTTATCCTCTTCGATTTTCACATTTTAAACCAAGATAATCATAAATTGTGTTTTTTGGCTTGTATATATCAGATTGTAGTGCATCAAAAACTACATTTTTGCACAAAACGAGACAAACTAGAAAACATGCATTCTATGGAATCTAGGAGATTATGTTGAATTTGATATCATAACGGTGAACATGTAAGAAGATTCATAGTTGAGGGATAGTTGTAATTACCCAATCATGAGGAATTTTTTCGTAATTTTACCTGGTTTTAATTTACCCTTATTTTAAACAATTTATTTTTTTATCGTCCTAAAGATAAGAAGTTTATTTTATGACATTTTAAAAGAATATCATAGTAGTAACGAAGAAATAATAATTTACAGTAAAGAATTACATAAATTATTAGGGGAAATGTGGGATAACCCCCTAATTTTGAAAACATATATGAATAGGTCCTATGGATTTTTCTTTCCTAGTCAAAAACCCAAATTCTAATCTTAATTTGATAGACCCCCCTAGACAAATCGAAATACCCGTTTTGCCCTTTTAATTACAATTTAAAACCCTAAACCCTAGCTTTTTTTTCTTTCCCCCAACACCTTCTATCAGCCGTCCCCACCCCCCATTGTTGATGACGAGTTTCACCACGCTTTCGACCTTCTAGAATATTCCCACCCCCCACACTTTCCTCTCGAATTCGACGCAGTCGCCGATCTGATCCGGTTCGAGAAAACCCCATTCCGGACCTCGACCCGCCGGGTCGGACCCAGCGAGCTGTACCTGCAGGCGATCTCCGATCGCGTGTCGGAATTGGAGATCGGTTTCGAACGCCTACTGAAAGAGGAGAAGGCGAGAAAGAAGAAGCAGATCGGCGAGCGGAAATACACGTGGACGGCGGAGATTGAGAAGCCGGATGAAGACCGGAAGTACAAATGGACGGCGGGGATTAAGAGCGGCGAGGATGGGAGTGACGTGTTGGAGAAGAGTTACAAATGTACGGCTCAGATCAAGGGAAAGGGCAAGGGCGGCGATTGCCACCGTCCGATCGAACGGAGTTACACGGTTAAGGTGCTAAAAGGAGACGAAGAAGAAGAAAGGTGATAAAGTGAAGGAGAAGGGTAAGCAGGTGGGCCCCACCGCCCGCATTGTTGAGATTGAAGAGCCCTCTCGCCATGGTGGCGTTGTGCTGAGGCAGGTTAGTGTATCCTCTGTTTAATTGATTAATTAATTACTTAATTATTTTAATCGATTTCTGAATATTTTAATGGTGAAGAACAATATGAATTTGGATCTTCTTGTTATACTTTAAACTATTTGGTAAAACAGGTACTTCAAATTGTTTTTTATACTTCGTAGCACAACCTGCTTTGTACTATCCCCTTCACAGCTTTCTATTCAGAATATTTTTATGGACATTAGTTTTAATCTTTTGGTTAATTCTTTGAACACTTGGCTTCTTTTTTATACATTTAAAATTTTCTGCTATTTTCTTGTTTTTCTTTTTTAATAATATATAATGTATGCCTTGAGCAGCATTTGGCAGAGACAATCGAGAAAAGTAGAGCAAAGCAGAACGAAGCATAATTGATTCCTTAAACTGCTGGCACGGTAAGTAATAATTTTCTTTTTCAACCGCATTGTTCTATTCACCATTTTATATAGATTCACTTGTGAACTTTTTTGGTGGTGTAGATGAATTTTATATATATACATATATAGTCACATGTGGTCATGTACACGTAGTCATATATAGTCACATGTAGTAACAAGAATGAACACAACTACATGTGACTATAGTTGACTACATATAGTCATATATACTCATATGTAGTAATAAAAAGACATAACTACATGTGACTATAGTTCACCAAAGTAAATTTATCAATAAAGTGTTTTGCATTGTTTTTTTGTATTTTTCATGTAATGTAATTCGAATTTTGCAGGTATTTTTTGAGTTCACCAAAGTATTTTTTGTACAGCCATCATCGAATTTTGCAGTTATTTTTTGAGTTTTGGTTTTAATTTTTTTTCTTTTTTTTTGTGTGAAGCTGTGAGTTTAATTTTAGGAGTCGACTTGTACATAAAATGCGATTGTTGTGGCAAGAAAAATAATAAAAAAAAAAACTCGAAACTTGTTCCTGGTGGTGGTGCGACAAAACTGACTGTTCATCCATTGAAGGCATAGAAAAGGTAATGAATTTTAATGTGCTTCTTAATATATTGAATCACTGTTTATTGGTCCTCAAATGATTTGTTTACTTTTTTTTATAATTGGGAGTATATGTAGATTCGTGATGAGAATATTTTGTTGGTAATATGATATTGATATTTTATTTATCGAGAATGAAATAAGTGACTACTTTACGTGTGTTTCAACTATTATTTTATCTATGATGTTCCACTTCAACTTGCTTTGATCTTTGACCTTTGGTTATACGAAGAATAATGACTAGCATGCTCTGTTTGTAATTTGATTTTGATAATATAAGCTGTCTCGTATCGCCTGGAGAACAAAGTCAGGTACTTGAAGGGACAAATAAAGTCACATACATGTATATATGGTGTAGTCATGTATAGTTATGTGTAGTAACATACAGTAATATATGGTGTAGTCACATATAGTAATATATAGTCACGTGTAGTAACATACAGTAATATATGGTGTAGTCACATATAGTAATATATAGTCACGTGTAGTAACATACAGTAATATATGGTGTAGTCACATATAGTAATATATAGTCACGTGTAGTAACATACAGTAATATACGGTGTAGTAACATGTAGTAATATATAGTTATATATAAACTATGTAGTCATGTAGTCATATGTAGTCATATGTAGTCATGTATGAGTTATGTGGGGAGTATCTATGTATACCAGTAGGTGATAGTGCGTGTGTGCACATTTAAATTTGAACCAAAATTCGTTGTTTGTTTAACTCTTTTTCTTTTTCACAGGTCTTGGTGTTTGAACTACTATGTAGTAAGTTTTTTCACAGGTTTTGGTGTTTGAACTACTATATAGTAAGTTTTTGCGGAGTGGATTGTGTTCGTTGTTCAAAACAAGCGGTTCTCGTGTTGACAAGTGCGATTTGAGTCAAATTTAGTCGTATAGATAACTGTAGTTATGTATAGTTCCATGTAGTTATATATATTTATATACAAGCTATATGGTTTTTCTGATGAATAGTGATCTTGATGATTGTGTTTTTTTTCACTTTTTTGTTAGGCATTAAATTATTTATAATATCAAGAATCAAATTTTGAATTTTTTTATTGGTATAGATGAATTTTTATATATATAATCAACGGTTTTTATAATCGATCGACCATAACTTTGGGGTAAAAAAACAGTACATGGCTACATATAACTATACATGACTGTGGTATACTATAGTCATGTGTAGTCAAATTCAATACAGTAAATTAAAAATTAAAAAATAAAATTTAAATAATTAAAAATTAAAAAAAAATTAAAAAATTAAAAAAATTAAAAAAATTAAAAAAAAGTTAAAAAAACAAAATTAAAAAAATTAAAAATAAAAAAATAAAAATAATTAAAAATTAAAAAATAAAAAAAAATAAAAAAATACAAAAAAAGGGTACGTATAAAAAAATAATAATAAAATAAAAATTTATAATTTTTTATTAAAAAATCTGAAAAAATGATAAATGCAGGTCTAAAAGTGTGGAGTGCAGTTAGCTATAATGCTGAATGCAGGGGTGAAATACTGAATGCAGTTTGCTGAAAATTACAATTAAGGGCACAATAGTACTTTTGCCTCTCCAGGGGTGTATCTCAAAGAAAGAATTTTAGGGGTGGACTTATCCCTATATATTTTCCATTCTAGGGGTGTATATCAAATGACCCCAAATTATTATTGAGTGACTTACCCCAAAATAAATGATAAACTCCAATCGAGTAAGGTTTATGTACGAAAAAACCCCTCATCTTTACATAATTAAGTCCATCCCTGCAATCTATATATTTCTTACATAAACATCCTTTTGCATGAGTGTATGTAAGAAATTTACAAATTGCTAGGGGTTGGATGTAATTTTCTCAAAATAAAAGGATTTTTTTAGAATTACACTTTAGCTCATGGACCCAAAAAGTGGAATGGGTTTTTTCACTGGTATGGTTAAGGTACGAGGTTCTAATTCGGTGCATCGCGTGTGCATGGGAGGAATGTGTGGATCTCTTGATGTTGAAGTGGGGCCCACTCGATGGTGATGTGGGGCCGATGTGTTAAAGAAAAAGTACAAAGAGGAATTCTATTGGTCAAGTGCGGGTTTGACTTGAATTCTTGATCAAGATTCAAGACTTCAACGAAGCAGGGGATGACTTCTCCTCACTTTCAAGACTTTAATTTTATTGGTCATTAATATTTAGGGTAAATAACTCATAACCCCCTATAGTTTGAACTTTCTGCATAAGATATCCTTGTACTTTGAATATTAACACATGAAACCCTTGTGCTTAAATATAAGTACATAGCCCCTTGTACTTTCAAAAAAATATTCCTCCTAATGAACGTGATTATTTATCAAGTGAAATACCACAAGAGAGTTATGTGTTTATATTAAAAGTATAAGGTGGTCAGGTGCAAAAGATTTAAACCACAGGGGCTTAAGTGCTATTTACCCTTTTTTTTTGTTTTTTTATTACAACTCTAATTAAGAATTAGTATCGAGGACTTTGTGTTAATTAGGGTGCCACTAAGTACAATTAATAAAAACAATATAATAAAGTATGCAATGTCCAAAGCTAAAAGTGGACGTTCAATAATGTTTGGGATTCTTTAGGGAACATGATTTGATGCACCTTAATTCATAAAAAAAATATAATAATATGTTCTTTTGTGGTAGTCCCACTACTCATCAATTTGAGGGAGGCACGTCTAATTGGATACATTATTATAATAATTGTTATTACTTAATAATTGTTATTACTATTGTTTAGGTCTAAAATAAAAAAATAAAAATCAAAGTTAATTATAAAAGTGATTATACTTTTAATATTTGTTAATTATTAATTGAAATACTTAAGTGAAACCGGTTTTGTAGATGCTATAACTGGTGAAGTACATCATGTAATTCTAAGACACTGATCTACAAATAATAAAACATACACACTCATGTGTATAAGCGTTTAGCTGGTAATTATTTGTATAGATGTATTAATTATTCATCGGATGTACCACCTTATAGACAGGTGAAACCTTTGGCATATATTTTTTTGTATATGAGATAATGTGCAAAAAAAAGGGGGAGATATTTTTTTTAAATAATAAAATAAACCTAACAAATTAGGATGTAGTGGATGCATGTTTCCCTCAACCGTACACATGAAATAATATTCAAACAAGTAAAATATACTTGATTTGTCGTGATATCATACTCAATAATTATTAAAGTCATAAGAGACTATTTTTATATTAAAAAAATTTAAATTTTAAAAAATAAGCTATTGGAGAGCAAATAAAACTAACAAAAAAAATTACATCTACCCAACTTTTTAAATTAAAATGTTATACTGAGTAAAAATAGCTTATAAACTCATTATTCAAACACTTAAAAAATTAATTTTAAGAATAAGACGTAATAATTTATTAGCTCTTATCAACATACTTTAAAATAAGCTAATCAAACGAGCCCTAATGTGATGGATCCATCATCTTAAATTTTAGTACGACCGTAGCCCAAATAAAGTAATTAAATAATTCTTATCAAAAAAAAAAAAGTAATTAAATAATGATTAATGGGCTCACTCAATATATTCCTCTACACTTTGGAAGATAAGAATTTTTTACATCGATGTAATTAAAATATTTAATTATTGAAAATAGATTTCGTCAATGGTTTTTGTGAATGGTGAAAAAGTCAATGTGGACATTGTTGACTAAGTATAGTACTACTATGGTTTTATACTTTTATTAAATATCTTAATCAACTTAATTAATTTACTAATCCAAATGACACATATTTTTAGTACAAAGGAAATAAAAACTAAAAAACAAAATTCAAAACATTTAATTGTTAAAAAAAGAAAAAAAAAATATCCCCCACTCTACTCCTTGCAAGAAGAACGCACGCACGTGCGAGGCATGAAACCCTAGGGTTACCAACACACGTGCATGCTTACTATTTTTACATTCTCGTTTGTCGGGTTCACTGTATCTTACGATTTCAGCTCCAAGAAACCGACAGCAGCATTAACCAATAATATCTCTCCACGTCACCAAGGTGCTGCATGCGATTCCTCCCCCCTTGTGGAGCTACAGGGTATTACAGTGGGGGCGAGAGATTTAGTTAAATATTCTATTTATGGTAAATTATTGAATTAGTATATAGGCGGTTTCCGGTAGGCGGTGGTGAAGCACGTGGGTTTGCTCCAGTTCTTACAGCTTTTTGATTCCTATTGGCTGAATTTCCGTGTGCTTTTTTTGGCCCTTATTATTCGATTCTCGCCCGGCCCGGCCCGGCCCGTTAATTAATTTATAAACAAAAAATCTGGGAATGATAAAAGTTTATATACCAGTCCCATTTCAAAATAACTCTGTTCAAGATTTCAGCATAACTTTTGCTAAAAAAAAAAATTAAAAAAAAAATAGAAAACTAATAAAATATATATTTATTTAAGGAAAATATATGTAATTGGACAAAATCAAGTAATCTTTTATTATTAATGATTCTTCCACTTGTAATATTTTTTGATATAACTTCTAAATAGAAAGGAAAATTGTAGTATTTAAAGCAATGACATAATAAAGTGACAGACGATGATATAAAATTTACTTATAATTCATACTAAAAAGTGTTTTTAATATATACTTAAGTTCGCAAAAATTTCAAAAAAACTATTTGAACATTTATTTATGAAGATTTATACATTAATCATAAACTTACTCTATCTTCATTAGCGGAGCAGAATTTTAAGTCTGGCCGGGCATTGATGCTATTATACATGAATTATTTTATATTTTTATATATAATAATAAGAATTTTAGGAATGTCGGGACCATCTCTGACACTATGCCGGCTCGGCTACTGTTTATATTAACGAGAAATTACACGTGGATTGTATTATTATTAGAGAGTTGTCACCGTCATTGTTCCCTAATTTATTAATTACAATTATAATTTTTTTTTATAAACGGCCTGCAATTTATAAACTTCTGTGTTTCTATATCTATATATCATGCTCGCACGTAAATTAAGTCCTCTCAAACTCAAAGTAATTATTAATTAACCGATTTAATTAGTGTACCGTGACTCATTAGTTTATTTCGTACCACAACGGATTTTACATAATTTGCTAAGTGTTGGAAATTGCAATTTTTGCTTCGAATCGGACTTTATTTATTTATTCACATTTTTTTTTTCTGTCTTGTGTCACAGCTTTGAATACTTAATCATGAAGTTATTTTTTCGATATGGTGTTTGCATGATGAGCAACGAGGATTCAACACGTGTACATCATCTGTACATCAGTGGCGTATAGCAAAATTATTGTACATATATTATTTAGGTAGGTTTTGAATTTATTGAGGATAATAAATTTAGTATATGTATTCATGCTATTCCTTCCTGTGTGTAATTTTATTTTTGAAATTAAATTATTTTATTTATTGACCAACAAATAGTTTAACGAAAAAAGATCAGACAAGAAGTGTGATTAATTAAGTTTAAATAGCCCAATTTCAATTTCTGGCCGAACTTCTTTTAGTGGGCCCAATTCATGCCCATTTTACAAAAATATAATAATATGTTCTTTTGTGGTAGTCCCATTACTCATCAATTTGAGAGATCTACATGGTATTAGATTTAGTGAAATATTCAATTAAGCCTCGTTTGGGCTAGGATAGGGTTTGATGCAAAACATAATTAATTACACAATTAACTCATTTTTGCATTTTTGCAAGTTCAGTTTTTCCCGATTTATTAAGGTCTTTTTAGTTTTAAAAGCACACTACTCAAGCAAAACCACCTAACGAACAAAACTCATGAGTCCAGTCATATTTCGGTTATCCAACATCATTTCAACTCATAAAAATCAAATTTTGCTATTTTCGAAGAGTTTTTGAATATTCAAATCATTTCCTATTTTTTCGCCTAATGATCGTTGAGCTTTAAAACCACATTCAAAACCCTGACCAAGCAAAACAACCCTAAGCACACAAGTCATGAACGAACATCGATTTGCCACATAAAAATCAAACTAAGTGATTTCTAGAAAGTGTTAGAAAATTCATATCAATTCACAAAAACATCAGATGAGAATTATCATCAAATCTTATGTTTCTTAAATTGCAAGATGTTTTAAAAGTAGGTATTAACTTACTTTTAATTTTTTTTTAGTAGAATGACTGTTTCTCTAGTTTAGCAAGGTTTTTTGAGTTTTAAAAGCACATTATAAACCCTACACCAATAAAAACATGCCGACCAAAAAAAATCAAGAGCCATAAGCCAACCGCGAAATTTGAAGGATGTAAGTTCCGTAAAGCTGGCCTTTACAACTTTTCGCGTAACACAACAATCTGTACGTAAAAGCAAAAACAAAAGACTCAGTCATATAAACAAGGAAGAAACGTTGGCTGGTTACACTAAGAGTAGCCGGTGCATTATTTCGATAAAAGTACCAAAATATGAATTATTCGAGGGTGAAATATACTTCATCAAAAGACCATATATATTTGTATACACAGCTAACCCTCAAAGTTTAGTTAGAAAACCAAAATCACTGTAATCAAACCATAACACTAATAAGAAACAAAACTCGAGAGTCGTTTATTTTTGCTTTCGAACACTTTTATAAAATCGAGGTCTACATATTAGCAACCATTCCCAACTATCAATTATATTAAATTACCTTTCAGAGTTACTAAACAAAAACTCAGAAGGTGCAAAGAATGACATCAAAATTGTGGTTCTTACTCTTACACGAAGTGGTTTAAGAGTGCCAATAACATCACCAAAACCAACAATCATAAGTCATAGCACGAGAAAATCAGCAAACACATAGCTACATGAAGTCTTCCAATTTTTTTAACGAAAAATAAAATAAAATACATAAAACGTCGTAATTACCTGCAAAATTAGGAGGCGGTGTAAGCTGAGCTGCCGTCGTAGCGTGATCGACCGGGCAGGCGACGGACGGCAGCTCAACTGGAAAAATCGAAGCTCAGCTGGAAACAACAGGGTTTTTTTCATAAATTGGCCATACATCTGAGAGTTGTTGTAATTTATCCTATTATTTATGATAATGTAACATGATGCGGTCAATAGTAATTTAACTCAAATCACCTCGAAATAATTCTCGAACATGCAATAAATATTCGAGAACCAAAACAATCCTTTACAACGACACGTGTGCATTGTCATGAAAATGATGAATACTTTTTAAAATAATCCGACCGTTGTGTCTATTTCGTTAATCCAACCGAACGTGATTATCAAATGGGGAAATATTATCCACAATTAAGGGAAAAAAACAAAGAAAAGTTGTACTTAAGGACAAAAATCGAGAAGACTAGTTTATGTTGTTATATAGCTTATGGGAAAAATGGTTGTCAAACTACGTCGTTTTGGGTCCAAGATGGTCCTTTTCATTTATTTTTTATTTGTTTTCTCATTTTATTTTTCTATAAATTGGCCTTAGTGCTTTTCAATGGCCACTTTAACTTGTCACTTGGCCCTTTGTTCACACATTGAGATCTAATCTCAATGCCTATTTGTTTTTTCTTCTATACGCATGCATAATCTATATATTTGAGTAAATTACAACCCCCTAAAATAAGGTCTATTTATAAAATAAAAAAAAAAAAATTCCTAATTTTTTTATTATTACATCCACTCTGTGTAATTGTAGATTTCTTACCTTAATACACTTTTGTAGGGGCTTGATGCAGGAAATTTACAAACTGGTGGTTGTAATTTATCCTATATTTATATATATTGTTTTTTAGAGGGAAATATATACAGTTAAACATCTATAAATTAATACAGTTCGGGACCAATTAAATTTTATTAATTTAGTGAAATATTAATTTATCAATACTATTTTTAAGACGTTATCCTCAAAGTTGGAACCGCAAAAGATATTAATTAAATAAAGTAATAAACTGTTCATTTATCGAGATTCTACTATATATATTTCATACCAATAATCACCAACTCAAAAGGGCCAAGAAAATCGTTTTGCTAAGTGGGCCTCTATAATGTAGGAGTAGCATATCAAACAAGATATATTTTCTATGGCCCATTTATCTCTAAATTAATTTGGACATAAATGAAGTGAAATTATTATCATTATTATTATTAATTTAAAAAAATATATATTATTTATATTTTCAATAAGTAATCTTTATAGCTGGATTGACCTGAAGATTGCTACTAAAGTACAACACGTGAACCCCTCTCCCTTTTACATGAATTACATCACATGATCCACTACAACTATTTGCACCATAATAAATTAAATTTATTATTATATATATATATATATATATATATATATATATATATATATATATATATATATATATATATATATATATATATATATATATATATATATATATATATAAATAAAAAATAAAAATATGTTATTAGGTTTGATTGACATGGATATTTTACTAGTTGAATATTCAATTTTTTTCTAAATTAATAATATGACATATGCATTTAATTTAATAATGAATAAAAAAAAAGATAGTAGTAATGAATTAAATATCCACTATAGTAGAATTTAAAATATAACTTATGGGAAAATAAAAATAAATAAAATAAAACTACAAATAATAGTTAATGAATTAAATAAAAAAGGAGGAGGGAAAAATAAATAAAAGTAAAAATTATCACCAAACCATAGCTGCGCACTGCACTGCAGCAGTTTCTGCAATTTTTTATTTGTTCATCATTTTTAAGTATTTCGCGATCATTTGTTGATTTATTTTTTTCCTGAATTATTTCGTTTAATTGTCGGCCGATTCAAATAAAAAAAAAAGAAAAAAAAATGAGATCTGGAAAGAGTAATCGGGAAGAAGAAGAAGAAGAGGAAGATGATGAAGATTCTGGTACCCAGAAAGATGCGAATCCATCAAATAATAGCACCAGAGGTATTCTTAAATCTCTGAATTTAATTTTCGTTTGTTGTAATAAATTTTTTATTTTTTATTTAGTTTTGGTCTGAATTTTGCTGAATCAGATGGTAAGAACAGCGACAAAGCTAATGCCATGAGATCAAAACACTCGGTCA